>NC_134122.1:6360357-6995892 GCF_040939455.1 Microcebus murinus | reverse complement strand
CACATCCTACTGCAGAGCGAAAGGACAATCTTTATTCTAAAAGGGCACCATTTCCCCGGGCTCCAAAAGCTCCCTGAGCACATCGGCTCCCAGCTCCTCCATTCCTTTGCCAACAAATTCCTGCCTTGAAAGCCCACAAATAACAGCTGCCAGGATTCATGCAAACAACATCAATCCTGTCCATTGTGACTGGCGGTCCTGGAACAGGGACGGACCCATTTAATGAGATTTTTGAGTGCTGGTGTATAGAGTACCTTCCTCCCCACAATTCCGTAAAAACTCAGCAGACATATAACTTGATTAAAACCCCCATTACTCTACTTGGTGCAGAAAGAACCAAAACCTCATGCTGGCTGGCAAACTTGAAAGATAGTACCAAGAACAGGATGAGGGGTCGTAAGCCTAGGTCATCACTGGATCAGCTCGGACACACAGATTGGAAACATGTGAGAATCCTGACCAAAAAAATCCCACCATGTTGCCATTATGCAGGTAAAATTCTCGATCAGTCTGACTCATTATTTTGAAAAGAAAAAGCATCACTCAAGTGTACAAAATAACAGTTTGCCTTTTGGAAGCTGTGCAGTCTTAGGCAAGTGACTTGAGGTTTCTGAGCTTCCACTTTCTTATCTCTGGAGTAAGAATAATGCCTTCATGGGTGATGAGTAGAGATGACGATGAAAGGAAGAACAGTTCAAGTTCACAGCACTGGGGCTGGCACCAGACCCATCCTAGGAATTCCTCCAGGAGGCAAGACACTCACTAGGCTGGGGAGAAAATAGTTCCAGACCCGAGATGGTGCCAGGCAGATGCTATTGCTGGCAGAACTCTGGCTGACTGCACAGTAGCACTGTCACTTCCACTGCTAGCAAAACTGAAAAGCTCAGTGCCAGGAGCCGGGGGCTGAAGCTAAATAAAGTTGATGTGTCAGAGGTTGCCATACACTTTCTTCTCCTGCAAAGAAGCAACCTCAGGTGTGCTGAAACAGCTCTTGGAACTGCCCTTAAGCTGAAAGATTCTAGGTGAATTGTTATTTTGCTTGGGATAGTTGTTCTAGGCATAAAAACCAGCCCTTGAACTTGCATTAAAGGCCTTGAGGTCTGATTCCAATCACCTTTCCAATGGCCATGCACACCACCTTTCCCTGACTCCCTGGGTTCGGCCATGAGGATATAGTGTCTGTCTCATGAAGGCTTCTTCTACTCAGAGCCTTGCTAGATGCTGTTCCCACGGCCCAAATTACTTTTCCCTTGCTTCTCATTCCTTCATTCCTATTCACCCTTCTGATTTCAACTCATGCCTCACCTTCTCAGGGAAGCCTTCCCTGAATCTCTCCCACCAGATCAAATCTTCCTCTTAACTCACTCTTAACCCTACACAGCTCCTCTTTGTGGCCCCATCACATTTATGTTTGTGCAATTATTTAGTTCATGTTTGGTCACTTACAAGACTGTAAACCTCTTAATGGAGGGAGCTGTATGTATGCTTAAAACTGTATCCCCACCATTACACCATCTGGCACTGCATTGGGTGGCCAATATATTTTGGTTGAATTGTTTAGTAAGAGTGCTCATTGATACATTCTCTTTAGAGAACAATCTGGCATGGACTGTCATATTCTAAGGCTACAGTAGTTAAGACAGGAGGTGTGGGGACAAAGCTAAACACTCTGATTAACAGAATTGAACAAAATTGTAACACATACTTACGTATATACGGACACCCGATTTTTGATAAAGGTGGCAGTGATATTGGGCCAACTGAACTACCCATATGGAAAAAAAATTAATCATGATTCTATCTGCTACAATACATACAAATCAACTCCAGATGGATCATAGAGATAACTATGAAAGGCAAAATGTGAAAACTTCTAGAAGATGATAGAGGAAACAATATGAATGACCTTGGACTTATTAAACAGGACACAAAAGCATTACCCATAAAAGAAAAGAACACAGACTATGTTAAAATTAAATATTCTAGTAATCAAAGGTCACCATTGTAAATGAACATCCTACTACAGAGTATACAATACTTATAAACAGCTGGCAAAGAGATCCTTACCCAGCATGCTAAAAACTCCTACAAAGCAGGAAGAAAAGGACCCCTCAAAATGAAAATGGACAAGAGACTTGGACAGGAACTTCATGAAACAGGAAATCTAAAAGGCCAATAAACATAAAAGAGATGCTCAAATTCAATTTATAAGTGTAGAAATTTTTTAAAAACCACTACACATACCAAAATGATGATTAAAATTTTAAAATACAATAATAGCAAGACGAGATGCCAGAGCTGGAAAGGATGTGGAGCAGCTCGAGCTCTCACACGCTGCCAGGAGTCTAAACTGGACAGCCACGTTGAAGACCTGGAGGACAGCACCCCTTAAAGCAGAATGTGACACCCCCCCCCTCGTGGCCCAGCAATTGCATTATGCCCAGCTAAGCATATGCCCAGCATATAAAATGGGTTCATGTGTTCACCGAGACATGTTCTGCAAGTTTCATGGTAGCATTATAGGTAATAGCCCAAACTGCAAACAACCCAAATGTCCACCATGGAGGAATAGATACATAAACTGTGGCACATTCATGCAATGGACTACTGCGCAACAATGAAAGTGAATGAATGAAAGCTACAAGCAACAACGCAGATGTAATAGTGTACAGAAGAAGTTAGATGCAAAAGAACACAGTCTAAAAACCACGCAAACTGGTCTCTAATGTTGGTGGGTGCATCCTTAGCAGCCATAGCTGTAGAGAAGAGCAAGGAAGGAATCTCCAGGAGACAGGCTGGGGCCACCTGAGGACCGGGTGATGTGGGGAAGGGTGAGGGGCCTGCTGTTCCTGGCTCTCAGTGGTCTCTCTCCTGACCTGGTTGACAGTTTTATGACTGTCAGCTTCATGAAAAATCACTGGGCTGTTCTGTTTGGTTTTGTGTATATTTCCATATGTATGTTATATTTCATAAAAAAACAGTTTACAAAAGATATTTTTAAAAATACACACATATCTTTTTTTTTTTTTTTTTTGAGACAGAGACTCGCTCTGTTGCCCGGGCTAGAGTGAGTGCCCTGGCGTCAGCCTAGCTCACAGCAACCTCAAACTCCTGGGCTCGAGTGATCCTGCTGCCTCAGCCTCCCGAGTAGCTGGGACTACAGGCATGTGCCACCATGCCCGGCTAATTTTTTCTATATAGTTTTAGTTGTCCAGATATTTTCTTTCTATTTTTAGTAGAGATGAGGTCTCGCTTTTGCTCAGGCTGGTCTTGAACTCCTGACCTTGAGTGATCCTCCTGCCTGGGCCTCCCAGAGTGCTAGGATTACAGGCATGAGCCACCACGCCTGGCCCACACATATCTTTAGATATACGAATTCCACTTCTAAAAATTTCTCCTACAAAAGTATTTTTGCAGATGTGAAATGACCATGTACACAGTTGTCCACAGCGGCTTCCTTTGTGATGGCAAAATATTAGAAACCATCTAGAGCCCCTCCAGCCCCATAGGGGACTGGAGGATAAATTAAGTCCCCTAACCATGGAATACTCTGCAGCCATGAAAAGCAGTGAGATAAGATCTCTGTGATATATTAAGGATAAAAAATGCAGTGCCAAACGGTGACTATTTTTAAAATACAGAGCTGCTTCTAACGAGGGAAAGGGAGTTCCATGAATGGGGTTGAGGGAGGAAATTTTACTTTTTTCTTCTGCAGATCGAGTTACACTGTTTGGGTGTTTTACCACGTGTTGCAATTGCCAATTCAGAAAAGTAATTAATTAACGTTGTGAGACAGAGTAAGAGCAGGTAGACTGCATGAATAAAGGCATAGGAAGGGAAGGAGGAGGGATTTGACTCCCTGGTACTTGGGGGTCCTGCGTGAACCCTGAGCTTAAAGACGGGTTTTGCAGGCAGGCAGATCTGTGTTCAAGTCCTGGCCAGGCAGCTTAAAACTCTGATCATGTCCTCATCCACGAAAGAGGACCTTCCCACCTTTACATAAGATAGTCCAAGGAAATAAAGCCAGTGTCTGGTAGGTGGAAAGCATTCAACTCTTACTACCCAATCTAATCACCAATATGAAGTTTCAAAATGTAGCTTTGCTGCCATTTTACAGAAGGGGAAACTGAGGTCCAGAGAGAGAGAGAGAAGTCACTGGCTCCAGGGCGCCGAGGGAGCCAGCAGCAGCACAGCTGCTTTCAGATTCAGGACCTTTTCCTCAACGACCCCACAGGTCTAAGAAACGAACTGCAGCATCCGGTGTAGCAGCGGGTGACCGCCGACGACCCAAGTTGCTGGCAGACAGCTACTGCGGGGAGGGAGCATGCAGCCCGAACAAACAGCAGGCCGCTCACTTCTGAAGAAGCCAGAATCATGGGGCCCCAGACTGGATCCCCACTCTGGCTCTGCGGTGGGGTGACGGCAGAGAGCTCTCTGCAAACTTTGCTTCCACTGCCCGTCCCCACCCTTCCCCACACTGTCCTGGGGCACCCACCACCCTGTCCTCTCAGGACCACGCCTGCCTCACCTACGAGTGGGGAGTGAGGGCCGGCAAGCCGTCCATGCCACCCCGCTCACCCTTCCACGGCCACGCAGCACTCCCAAGCCCTGGGCAAGACGCAAGCTCCCACGTCCCCGAAAGGCCCAGAGTGCAAACAGCGCACACCCCGTCTCTGGGGGCAAACAGAAGCACGTTCAGACTTTCTCCACCTACCTCCAGTTTTACTCAGCAGTTTTTACTTTTTAACCCTACTTTCCCATTTGCCGTGGGAGCTGGTCCTCCCAAAGTCTGCTGTGGCCATCAAGTGGAGACACTATTGCTCCCACTGACAGATGGGCAAACTGAGGCCAGAGAGAGCGCTGGGCATATCCAGAGGTGTCCACAAATCCTTAAAACAGTTACCCCGAGTACTCAGCAAATGTGAGCTGCCACTGTTTGTGGGTAATTGTCATGATGATGGGCAGATCCTGAGCCGAAACTCTGTCCAGGGTCCTCTGAATGTTTTCTCTTGCTCCTCCACTTAGCCGTACCCTGCCAGCCGGGCTCCGAATCCCTCCTGGAGCCTGCCTGCAGGTCAGAATGTCCACGCTCTTCTGTGGGTGGCTCAACTTTGAGCCCTGCTCTCAGCCCCTGGGAGGACCGTACACTTGGGGCTGTGGCATGGTGCCCGGCATGCAAATCCGCGTCCAGGCAGTCATTTGCACAAGTGCTCCTTGGTGTGCTCATTTCCAGCCTGTCCCCAGAAGGGCCGCATCAGCCTGTGAAGCCAGCGGAGAGCTATTTACAGCTCTGGGCAAGGAGCGGGGAGGCGGGCTTTGTTCCCACACGGGAACAGCCCTGCGGAGGTGATGCCTTGCTCTTTTGGCTGGTGTTTGGCCAACCTTGCCCAGAAGGAGCTTTGAGGTCTTAAAAGCTTTTGCAGGATGGCCAGCAATCTGCCCCCGGGATTAGCTGGTCTCCTTCATGGATCCTGGGCTCAAAGGCAGGTGGGAGAAGGTGTACGTCCACTCTCCACTGAGCTTCTAGAAGAGTCTTTCTCACATGCTAACAAAATCACATCACTGCCTTGCTTAAAAGCCTTCCATGGTTCCCTGTGAATCTCTAAGTCAAAACTCACCATCATGGATCACCTGGCAGGACATGATTTGGCGCTTCCTGCAGCCTCCCTTCTTCCCCCCATCTCCCACCTTGCGCCTCTCCCACCCTGGAAAGGACTCTCCATCCTCTAAACATAGGTTTTACAGGGGAAAAAAGTTGTGTGCAAATGGAAAATTATGCATTGTCTACTCACAATACAAACTTTGGGCTTATCTGATTCTAGTCTTGTTCATGATATTCAAACTATTTTTTGAACTCCTTTGTTAAGTTGTAGGAAACAAGCAAATTCTATCTTGTCCAACCCTTTTTGCCTCTGATTGCAATTCATTTCAACATTCCTTTATGCCACACATATTTGTGCCTTATTTGACTTTTTCTTTTGAACTGGTTCTAACATCTGCCTGGTTCCCTCACTGAATGAGCTTAATAAAATCTTTAACACGTGCTTGTTTTTGTGTCTGTATGAATCTTGAGTTTAACCCCCTTGCTTTTTTTTTTTCCTGAAGATTTCAACAGTTTTCTAAGAACTCTCTGGGCCTGTTCATGATACTCTCTGTGCCCAGAATATCCTTCTCCTTTCCCTGACTTTTCCTCCTGAAATTTCTTCCCCAGAATCCCCAGGAACAGGGACTGGTAACCTCTTTCTACTTTGAACTTGAACATCGATTCACTCCCATCCTTCCCCTCCACTGTCCTCGCTGTGTGGTCCTTGTTTATGGGCCTGTCTGCCCACAGCTAGCCTGCAAGGGGCTCTGGTGCCATTGCTGAGCCTTTCTCTCTCCCCACCACACACACACACACACACACACACACACACGAATGCACACACACATACACCCCTAGTGCTGCACTCAACACAGCACCATGGAAATCATGCCATAAATGAACACATTCATTAACAAATGAGTGTTAGATGCTACCTCTGCCCACTACAGATAAGCTACCCAGAGGGAGGCCCTTGCTTTCCTCACTCAACACCATATACTAGATAACCATGTCTGGCCTCTAGTAAGTACCCAATAAATATTTGTTAAACAACTAAAAAAAATACAACTTAAGTTCTTATTCTTGCACCATTTAAATCATCTCCCATTTCTCCAGTTTCAGAAGACACACCTAGCAGCTTCGGAAGGCTATCCTCCCCGAGCATGAATTCAGGGATCACTGCTATGGCATCCCATCCCCTTGGATCCCACTCCCCCTAAGGAATGGAGAGCAGTCTCTCTCTGCTTCATGGGCATCGTGTGACCTTGAGCAAGGCACTGCCCCCTGGACCTCCATTTTCCCATGGTAAAGCAAGGTCAGTTTAGACATTCCAAGAGATAAAGAACATCAGGCAAAGATGTGAAAGGACAAGAATGCCCAGATGATGCTCCGGCTCAGGCATCATTTACATTGTAACAAATGACATCAACGTAACTCATCAGCAAAGCTACCCAGGGCTTAGCTCTGTGTATGGGCATCACAGAGCTGTCCTAGGACAGGCTTCTCAAACTTTAACGTGCACACAAATCACCCGGTGATATTGTTAAAATGAAGATTCACATTCCAAAGGTGGTTGGGGCCCAGGATTCTGCATTTCTAACCAGCTCCCAGATGGTACAATGCTGCTGGTGACTGGACCACACTTTTAGCAGCAAGATACTAGGACACAGCGGGTCCCAGCTTTGAAGGAATCCTCAATGTGGCCGAGGGACAGATTTATACCCTGCTGCCGATATCCAAGGCAAAAGATATTAGCACCCAAATGGCACATGCTGGCAGTTAAGGTTATGGGATCTCTGAGATTGGACAGGTGGGGGTGGGTGGGAAGGGGGCAGGTTCAGGATTCCCAGAGAACATGGAAATAGCACTGGGAACATTCTGCCAGGCTGGTGATTCTACTGGATTCTGGTTGGGTGGGGGTAGGAAGCAGTCTGTGTTTTAACAAGCTCTCCAGGGGATTCTGATGCTAAAGTTTGAAAACCACTGTGCTAGGAAAAGGTAAAGATGTTGATATCCCATGTAGAAGAATAGTGTTTTGTTTTCCCATGGTAGACTTTGTAAGTTGCATTCATTTATTTGTCCATTCATTCATACACACCTCCATCAATCTATCCAACCAACAAAGAGATCGTGTTTGTCTATCCACCCACCCATGCATCCATCCACCCCTCGACCCATCTGACATCCAACAAATACATCCTGAATGCCTACTGTGTACCCTCTTGGGCACAAGAGATCTTACTGAAACTGTAGCTACACCATGTGTCTTAGCCTCTATATCAGTGATTCTCAATCAGGGCCAATTTTGCCCATGAAGGGACATTTTACAATGTTTGGAGACATTTTTGGGTGTTACAACTTAGAGGCAGGTACGCTACTAGCATCTAGTGGGGCAGAGGTCAGGAATGCTGCTAAACATCCAATAATGCCCAGGATAGTCCCTGCCTCACACACAATGTCAGTAGTGTTGTGGGTGAGAAACATTGCAGTGGACTTTGAGTTCCTTGCCGGCAGGAACTATATTGTCACCTTGGTATCCCAAGGTCACAAGACAGTGCCTGACCCACAGGAGTTGAGCAAATATTTAAATGGATGAGGAAATGGTGACACAAAAAATATACTCGTGCATATAAAGATCTCCTACAACTCAACAACAAAAAGACAACCTAATTCAAAGATGGGCAAAGAATTTTAGTGTATATTTCTCTGAAGCCGACACACAAATGGCCAGCAAACACATGAGAAGATGCTCAACACCATTAGTCATTAGGGGAACGCAACCTGAAACCACAATGAGATCACGTCACACTTGCTAGAATGACCATAATAGCAATAACCAGAAAATGGAAAATAGCAAGTGTTGGTGAGGAAACATTAGAACCCTCACATGTGGCTGGTGGGAATGTCAAACAGTGTGGAAAACGGTGTGGCAGTTTCTTTTTGTAAAAGGTTAAACAAGAGTTAGCAAGGCTCTGCAAGTTCCACTCCTGGGCATATACCCAAAAGAACTGACAATAGGTCTTCAAACCAAAACTTGTGCACACATATTCACAATAGCCCAAAGGTGGAAACAATTCTAATGTGCATCAACTGAAGAATGCATAAACAAACTGTGGTCTAACCATACAACTATATTTTTCAGCCATAAAAGGAATGTCACATTGATACATGCTACAATGTGGAAAAGCCAAATGCAATAGGCCACATACTGCATCATTCCATTTATATGGAAATATTCAGGCCGGGCATGGTGGCTCACTCCTGTAATCTTAGCACTCTGGGAGGCTGAGGCAGGAGGACCGTTTGAGCTTAGGAGTTTGAGACCAGCCTGAGCAAGAGTGAAAAAATAAAAAATTTTTCTATTTTTATTTCTAAAACTAGAGAACTTAGCTGGGCGTGGTGGCGCATGCCTGTAGTCCCAGCTACTCGGGAGGCTGAGGCAGCAGGATTGCTTGGGCCCAGGAGTTGGAAGTTGCTGTACGCTAGGCTGATGCCACTGTACTCTACCCAGGTAACAGAGCGAGACTCTGTTTCAAAGAAAAAAAAAAACAGATGGAGAAATGAGCAGAGAGAGAGAAAGTGGCTGGCCTGAGGTTGTCATGCTGGTGGAAGCCCAGTTCTGCTGAGGTCAGCCTCACATCAAGGCCCACCTTGGTGCTGGGAGAAGCAGTTCCCCCCTGGCAAGGAAGGAGGCTCAGCCTACAGAGATGAAGCCTCCGATCCTGTCTCTTGGCCCCAGAACTCTCAGGGAGCTCACAGCGAGTTTCCACCACTGGTAACTCCGGGTGTGAGCAAGTCTCTTAACCTCCATGGGCTGCACTTTGCTTGATTTTAATGCACAGGAAGCTTGTGCGTGATTCCTTTTCTTCTTCCCCTATGGATATATTCTTACACATACACTATATAGGTTCTTCTCTAGTTATCCATTTCCATATTTACAACTACCTTTTGTTTTTTGAAATGGGATCATCCTCTTTATATTGACCCTATTGACTTTACCTTTTTCACTAAGTAATAGGGCTTGAAGAACTTTCCAGGTCAGGAATGTCGATCTACCTCATTCTTCCAAAGACTGCTCACTTTCCCATGAGTCACAAATGCACTGCACTGTCACCCCTTCCCATACTGGTGTTGCAAAGCCCTGCAGCGGACATTGCTATGTTATCTGCATGCATGAGCGAGCACTGCCGAAGGAGCTGCTTCTTCTAAGTGATATTGCTGGGCCAAAAGGTGTGCAACGACTGCCAAATAATCCGAAGGAAGAAGCCTCCAGAGTTAGGTTGATTCTAAAACTATTTCTGGCATAGATGTTTCTTTGACCTCTAGTGGAGTGATGCTCTTAGAAAAGTCTTTCAACCTCTATGAGCCTTAGTTTACTTATCTGTAAAATGGAAAATGGTATAACAGACATAACAGTACATTGGAGACGGTAAAGTCCTATGTAAACATTAGGAGTTAAAATTGTCATTAACATTGAGAGACTCCATAGCTGGACACATTCTCCCTCACCCCTCATCATGTAGAAACCAGAAAAAGGAGCTTGTGCAAGGAGAAGGAAGCTGTTTTATATCAAGCATCCATCATGTTTAAGGGAGTATGTTGGACCAGCTGTTCTCAACGGGGACAGGGGAGGGTGATTTTGCTCCCCAGGGGACATTTGGCAATGTCTGGAAACATTTCTGAAGGACACAACTCATAGGGTGGGGGGTGCTCCTGGTCTCTAGTGGGTAGAGGCCAGGGATGCTGCTACACATCCCACAATACACAGGACAACCCCCCCCCCCAACAAAGAATGATCTGGTCCAAATATCAGCAGTGCTGAGGATGAGAACCCCTGACCTAGACCTATCTCTGATGCTCACCTGTAACAACCCCACTCAGAGATGAGGAACTGAGGCTCAGAGAGGTGAATGACCTGCCTGGGGCTCCCCGGGCAGCCATAGCTCTCGGCTCCATCTGACTTCAGTGTCTGTGGTCCCTTCCGCATGTGGCCTGTTTCTCTGGGAAGACATCGCTTTGTTTCCAAGCACCTTAGTCCTGGCAGACTATCTACAGCACAGGTTACAAGTTTTGCATAAAACCATAATAAGCTCCTCCACTCCTCAGTTTTATAGGTTTTATGACTTTGCATCTGTCATAGTAATCATTGCTTCCACTCATTTGCTATGTGCTACACACTTTGTCAGGATTAACTCTTTCATTTTACCCTGAAGACCAGTCACAGAGAGGTTAATAATTTCCCCAAGATCACACGTTAAGTGGCAGATTTCGGCTCTAGATCCAGATAAGACGGTTCAATGTACCAACCTCTGGACCCCTCTACTACGGTTCTACTCATGCCCTGAACTTTACACCTTGGCACCTGTACTTTACTCTGGGCTTTAAGTTGGAGCACACCAGCTGGGAACTGGGCAGGGGCTAGAGAGGGCAGAGCCCCTACCTCAGACTGTCCCATGCATAGGGACCTGGTCCTGCTGCCCACCTTGGTGATCCTAGGGAATCTGCCAGGGTTTCAGCACCTTTTCCATGCAATGCCCAGGAAAGGATGCAGGGCTCCGAGCAGGGAGAAGATGCTGCAGGGAGCTGGGAGGCTGAGGGAATGGGCAGGGACCCAGGGGGAAGGGAGCCTGGAAGGAAGGGACGTGAGTGCCTCAGGGCCTGTCCAAAGTTCTTGGAGCTAACCCATCTATGCAACTGAGGTCCCTGCAGGAGTCCCTACCTCAGCCTATTGCAACTGATCTTATTAGCTACCCTGGGTCAATCTGAATTTTGGCAAGCCTAGATTTGGCAATGGGCTCAACACCAAGATGGCACGGGGTAAGCAGTGTAGTGCAGACACTCAGGAATGGATTCCACAAGGCAGGCTGGCGGGGACAGCGCTGAGTTCCAGCTGTGCCCCTTCCAGCTGCATGACCTTCGCAGAGCCTAGGTGCTTCCTCTGACAAGTGCAAACCTGGGGACCAGCAGTACCCACTGTAAATGCGAGGCCTGGAGCTAACCTCCAGGATCCTGGTACCCTGCAGGCCCTGGAGGGGTTGTGGTGGGCTTTGTCACCCATGGGCTGGGTGACCTTGAACGAGTCTCTTCCCTTCCTCCCTTCCTCGTGCCTCTGTTTGTTTAACTATCAAAGGAAGGGGCAAGGTCTTGAATCTAGAAGCCCTTTTAGGTCTGAGGACTCCAGCCTGGGCCGTTTACCTCTCCCAGGGGCTGACCTCTTTGGGCCTCCAGGAAACACAGTGCTCCATACTCCATGCCGCAGCACCAAAGAACAAGGCAAAACTCACTGCCTCCCTCTCCCTTGCCTCCCAACCCAAAACCTGGCCCACTAGAGAAGAGCTGCCCCCAACCCCCCTCAGGTCATCGACATCCTGTTCATTCAGCTTCATCAAAGCAGCAAAGCCAACGCTGTCCCCAGCCCAAGGGACGGCCCCGCAGCACCCATCACTCTTGGCTGAGCGCCCAGGGGGTTCCACCAAGCAATGCCCACAGGAGCTTTGGGGGTGGGCAGCGACCCGGGGAACAAATGGGGAGAGGGCCAGCAGCCCCTCCCTCAGACCGCCTCAGGGGAGGACATGCTGGACAAGGCCCTTTGTGTGAGTGTCACGGATGGGAGCGTCCCCACTGGTCCTGCTGCCTCAGAGACCATCTCTCTGTCAGAGTTTGGGGGTGCCTGGATGGGTCTCTAGGCCTGGGATGCTAGTTCTAAGAGCATCAGTCTCACTAAATCTCACTAAACTTCCTCTGGTCTTATCTCTGGCCAGGGTGGGTGTGGAATGGTGAGGTGGAATTAGACAGGTGGGGCAGCCAGGTGTGGGAGCAGAGTTGGGGGGAGGTGGTACAGGTGGGATTGGGGGGCATGCGAGTGGTGGGCATGGGGCATTAGCAGGCTGGGATTTCCGTGAGAGGGTGTGAGAGGGGTGGAGGGCGGTGGGTGACTTGGATGGGCGGCTAGACCCTTGCCTTGTTCCTGACTTTGAAAGCCCCTGGTCTGATATCTTTAGAGGAAGAGAGACAATCCCCCAAAGTCTTTAGTGTGGTGGTGTCAGAGGCAACCTTGCCCTATGGGTAGGGAGGGATCTCTGGCAGGGGGAGGGGGGCCCCTCTATCTCCAGAGCCCAATTTCTAAGGTCCATGTGGGGTGGGAGGGGGACTTGCAGAGTGTTTGCTCCAGGATTTCCTTGTCTTACTGTATGTGGGGGGGAGGTCACTTCTCAAAATTTCCATTTTCCATGGTGGGGGGCACTGCTATTTATGAGGTGAGAAGACCCCCATCATTCTGAAAGAGGGACAGGGGAGAAGGAAGAAATCCAAACTTAGTTTTTAGGGATGGGGAAGGGGCATCAGTCTCCAAAGGGACGAGGAGGTTCTTGGGGACCACTTTTGGGGGCCACAGTCTATATCAAGGAGCGAATCAGGGAGCGGAACTCTTATCCCTAGAACTGGGGGCAGGAGGAGGGCCCCATTTCTGAAGGTAAAACAGCTATTTTGCAGAGGGTTGGAAGACGCTTCCTTTTCCGGGAGGGGACCCGCGTCTCAGGAGGACAAGGGCTCCGCTTCTGGGGGAAGATGCTCTGGTTTTGCTCCCTGGGGGCAGGGCAGAGGACCCCATCTCGGCTCCCCGGGAAAAGGCCTACCCTACGCGACCCGGCGCCATGCCCTTACCTCTAGGCTCTGGCTCGGATCTATTGGCTCGGGTCTGTGGCTGCGACCTGTGCCTGCGACCCGCGGGATCCTCGCGCCGAGCTCCGGCTGCGCGCGGCGTCTGCCCGGCTCCCCCAGCGACTCGCCGGACTCCAAGGCTCCGCCGAGCCGCCCCGGCCAATCAGCGCCGCCGGCCCCCGCCCTCGCTCGCGCCGCAGCCAATGGGGACGCCCGCCACGGGCCACCGCCCCCGGGAGGGAGGGGGAGGCGGGGCGGGGGCAGAGTCCAGCCGGGGGGCGGCGGAGACCCGGCCGGGAGGGCTGGTCTGGGGGCCGGGAGGGGGCCCGCGGGCGGCGAGGGGCGGTGTGCGGAGGAGGCGGCCGGGGACCCTTACCAAGTTTGATGGGGGAGGGGTGGGACCCCATCCCTAAAGGAGTGGGGGGCGCCTCCATAGGCTGATTTAACCTGGATCTCAAAGAACTCCCCCCGCCCCTTTTTCAGACCCTCGGTGCTGCAGGCAAGTGTGGCCGGTCACTCCCACCCTGCGCCTGGATCCGGTCTCTGCAACCCTAGAGACTGAGTCAGAAAGGTTCCGTTTGAAAGAGAGGGAAGGCGCATCATGCCCTCCCCCAGTGCCGGCGCCCGGGCCCTCGGTCTCAGGCACCCCAGCTGCCATGACCGCCGCTTCCCCTCAACCCCCCAGAGACAAGGAGCACCGGACTAGAGTCAGATATTGGCGCCTTCTGCATGCCCTAGGGCAGGGCGCTTTTCCTCCCTGATCCTGATTTCCTCAATAGCAGATAGGGACAGTAGTTAATTGTACCTCCTTCGTGGGGGTAAAGGAGACCCCAGATGTGATAAGGTGCCTTTATCCAGTTGTATGAAATGCTGCATGGAAACTCGAAGGTGCGATTGATTGACAGCCCCCACAGCTTTCTAAAGGTATTGTGGAAAGAGGATGCAGTCATTCCAAGGTAAAATCAAAGACACAAAAACCTGCCCATCAGGACAACGTGGGATCAACAAGTGTTCATAACGAATGGATGAACAAAGATTCCAGACCTTAAAAGGCCAAGAAAGAATACAACTTGGTTCTTCCCACTCGGCCTGATCAACAATAACTGTTTCCTTGGTCTGCTGGAACCTTGCAGAACCCCGAGCCTACCCCCCCACACACACACACTTTCTGCTCTCCAGGAGTCCAGTCTGCCCTGTCTCTGATCAGACAAGGAGGACTGTCGTCCCAGGAATTAAAGAACCAAGGTGAATATAAAGTAAACAACTAGATGAATTTAAAAACTGCCAAACGCCCACCTCCTAGTGTGATCTCTGACTGTAGGTAACTCCCACAAAAACACTATCGGTAAGAATAATTCAAAAGAACAGACAGAAAGCATACCTGATCCACAGACCTGCTGAAACTGAGTTTTGCCAATCTCTCTGATATGTTAATCCTATCACCTTGCTTGAAGAACTTTATGGGGCCTGTGTTGACAATCTAGCAATTCTCCCTTAAAACCTAAGCCATGAAGATAATCTCTTTATTGCCCTTGACCCAACCGAAGAAATAAAATGGCCAATAAACTGAGAGACGATGCTTTGTCAAGGAAAGGCAAGTTAAAACAAAGAGATGGAAAAATTTCACCTACCAGAATGGGCCCGTTTTTATTACTATATTTACTATTATTTGCAGAGGTTTCAAGGAAGTGCACAATTTCATGTACTGCTGATGGGACTATGATCATAGCCTTTCCAGAGACAGACTGGATATTCCTATAAAAAAAAAAAATCTGTCTTCAAAGTGAGGTTACCCTTTGACCCAGCAATCCAACCTCTATGAACTTATCTTAAAACAATGAAGGGTACAAAGGTTTAATAATAAAGTAGCTTGCTGTCATTTTGCTTATCACAGTGAAAAAATGGAAATAAAGGTACAACAGGGACTCAGAAGGGAGATGGTTGCATGAAATTGAACAATATGCCCAAGTAGGGATTGGACTGAAAAAATAAGTTGAACAATAAGTATAGGTGTCAATTATTGAATGGTATAGAAATGTCATCTCAAAATGCTACATGAACAAAGTCACAAAAACCATATATTTGGTATTGTCTATTTTTTGGTTAAATCTATATAAACAGATATAGATAGATCAATGCTGTCCAATAGAACCTTCTCTAATGGTAATCATGTTCTACTTCTGTGCTGTCCAATATGGTAGCCACTAGCCACAGATAGGTGTTGAACACTTGAAATGACTAGTCAACCAAAGACCTGAATGTTTAATTGTATCTAATTTTAAGTTTAATAGTCATAGATGGCTGATGGCTATCATATTGAATAGCAGAGAGATAGAGTTCAAAAATACACGTTCATTAGTAGAAACAATTATCTTTGTGTATTAAAATTATAGGTGATTTTAATTTTACTTTATTTGCATGTCAGTCATTTCTAATTATTCTATAATGAATGTATATTATTCCTGTACTAAGAAAAAAAAAATATAAAATGAAAAACAAAAAAGCAAAAGTCTAAGCCAAAGGTTGGCAAACTATAGCCCAGGGGCCATATATAGCGCACCATCTGTTTTTGTATGACTGTGAGCTATAAGAATGAGTTTTACATTTTAAAATGGTTGGAAAAAAAATCAAAAGAAGGTTTATATTCTGTGACACATAAAAATTATATGAAATTCAGATTTCACCGTGTGTCAATAAAGTTTTATTGGAACACAGCCAGGCCTACTTATTTATATATCACCTATGGCTATCTTTGTGCTACATGGCAGAGCTGAGTAGTTGTGACAGAGACTGTGTGGCCTGCAAAGCCAAAAATATTTTCAGAAAAATTTGCTACATCCTGGTCTAAGGCAATCAAGGGAAATAAGAAGTGTGTGGAGCCATCTTCATTCATTTGTTCATTCATTCATTCAACCAGGTACTGTGCACCCACTGTGGGTCAGGCCCTGGTTCTGGGCACTCCTAGAGGAGGGGAGGGACTGCTTTGTTTCTGGTTAAGGACGAGAGAGGGATATTTACAGCCAGGTGCTTTGCAAGCTGATTCTCAAATAGCTTCATTGTGACACTTGTGAAGAAAACTGTCAGCAGGTGGGGAGAGCCCTTTTCACATTAGCTTCCTTTGCATTTTCTACAGTTTCACGGGTTTCCTATGGGGTTGCTTGGGGCTGCAGGTATCTGCCAGGGGATGCTGGCAGTGTTGTCCAGGGGCCGGCTGAGGCCTGGGATGAGGCTTTGCCCATGCCCTGTGCCAATAATGAGGCTCCTGCCAGAAGAGCAGCTCTAGCTGGGAGGTCCCCCACTGCACTCCTGAGAGAAGAAATGAAAATGAAGGCAGGGGAGCAAGAGGCTTGAGGGGTGCCAGTGGCTTGAACAGGAAAAGGAAAGACTCTTAGAAATCAGCAGCCTATTCTACAGAAGAGGAGACTGAGGCCCAGAGAGAAGGAAGAGCTTGTCCAGAGCCAGACTGGAACCCATGTCTTATTTCCTAGGCTTGTGCTTTCCGCATCCCCTGCTCACAAAATAATAAAGTGCATTTGGGTGTCGTGGGAAGGGGACGAGCTGGGAGTCAGACCTGATGCTGAATCCAATTCCACCTCCCAGTGGCCATGTGGTGTTGGACAAGTCATTTACCCACCCTCAGTCTGTGTTCTTATCTGTAAACTTGATCATTAAAGTACCTACCAAAATGTCCACGTGGAAAAGAATGAGGTTGGACTCTTAACCTTATGCCATATGCAAAAATTAACTCATAATGGATCAAAGACCTAAATATAATACCTAAAAACTATAAAATTCTTAGAAGAAAACATAGGGGTTAATATTCATGACTTTGGGTTTGGCAATGGTTTCTTAAATATGACATGAAAAGCACAAGCAACAGAAGAAAAATAGATACACTGGAACTTAGCAAAATTAAAAACTTATTGTATATAAAAGGACACTATCAAAGAGAGTGAAAAGACAATCCAAGGATGGGGGAATATATTTGCAAATCATATCTGATAAGAGTCTAGTATCCAGAAGATGTAAATAACCCTTCCAGCCAAACAACAAAAAGACAACACAATTCAAAAATGGGCAAAGGAATTGAATAGGCATTTCTCCGAAGATATACAAGTGGCCAATAAGCACATGAAAAGATGTTCACTGTGATTAGTCATTAGGGAAATGCAAATCAAAACCACAGTGAGATACTACTTTGCACTGTCTAGGGTGGCCCTAATCAAAACATGGAAAATAATGAGTGTTGGTGAGGATGTGGAGAGGCTGGAACCTTCGTACGTTGCAGTGGGGTGGGGAACAGGATATAAAATCGTGCCAGCACTGTGGAAAACAGCCTGGTAGTTCTTCAATAAGTTAAACCTGGAATTACCCTAAGATCCGTCAATTCTACTCCTAGGTACCTATCTAAATGAATGAAAAACAGGTGTTCAGACAAAACCTTATTATACGAGTGTTCATAGCAGCATTATTCACAATAGCCAAAAGGTGGAAATGGCCCAAATATCCAACTGATGAACAGATAACCAAATTATGGTGTATCCACACAAGAGAATATCGCTCAGCCACAAAAAGGAATAAATGATACAAGCTATAACACGGATGACTCCCCCAAACAAAAGACCACATACTACATTTATACGAAATATTCAAAGTAGGCAAATCCACAGAAATAGAAGTAAGATTAATGATTGCCAGGGGCTGGGATTGGTGGGGAACAGGGAGTGACTGCTTAGCACATACGGGGTTTCCTTTAGGGGTGATGAAAAATTCTGGAACTAGATAATGGCAACGGTTGTACAATTGTGTGAATGTGATTAATGCCACTGAATTGTGCACTTTGAAATTGTTAAAATGGCTGATTTTGTGTTATGCGTATTTTATCCCAATAAAGAAAAAAGTATCTACCACAGTGGGTCATTGGTGGGGTCAATGGGAGAGTTTGTTCCTGGTCCCTGGTGGGCATCTGTGCATTAACATCTATGTAGTTGTGCTAGCTTCACCCTGTGTCACCATGTTACCTGCTTGATTGTGAGAGGTTGACCAGAGGTCATTCATTCATTCATTTATTGATTTTTCCACTCATTCATTCATTCAGTCAACGAATATGCACTTAGCACCTGCTGTGTGCCAGGTGCTGAGCTGTTCTTTGCCCTAGGGAGCTCCCCCTCTGGTGCTGGAGACAGTGTATGAGAAGGCAGACATGTAATAAGGAAATAAGTTCTGATAACACATGCTCTAAGAGCATGAAAAATAAGATGAAATGCCCATGATCAGGGTGGGTTCAGTAGCCATGAAGATCAGGAGATCATCTGGAAGGGAGTGACAGCCACTCTGAGGCCTGAATGCCAGGAGGGAGCCTATATGGGATTATCACCTTGTGCTCACAGACATATCATGGCTTTGTTCCATCATGATGACTGGGACCTTCAGAGCTGCCAGCCCCAAAGAGACATGACAGTGAAGTTCCCCCTCCAGCTCAGGACACATTGAAATGACAGAGGAACTGTGTTATCCCCTATTGCCACCCCTGTGTCCTGCAGGACTTCCTAGAGGCAGCGAATGAACAGGGAAGCCCCTAACCACAATCACAATCCTTAAAACATCAATAGTGCTGAGGCTGAGACACACTCCATTAGTTAATGTGTATGCAGTTCCAGGAATATGGAAGGAGCTTAATACATCCTTGGTTCCTTCCCCCCGTGGCTGGAGATGCCCTCATGTTCACCCCAACTCTTCCTGCCAATACATGCCCAGGGCATCTCGGCGGGGGGTCAGAAGGCGTGTGGTTCCCTCTCTCATCTCCAGTGCTGGAGAAAATGGCTAACCATGTATGTCCTTTCTGAGACCTTTGACGACTATTTCTGACAGCGTTTGGCATGCAGTAAGTGCTCTATTAATACGTATCAACTTCACTGCATGAAAAGGACAGCAGAGTGAACTGACTCATCTCACCCTTCCCTAGGCCCCAAGGAGCTGTCCAGGAACTCCCTGCTGAAACCACACAGAGGAGAAAACGCAAATGGAGATTGAACTCCCCGCACCCCCGGCCCCCAGGCCAGCAGACCCAACTGTCCTTGACCTCCTTCATCCTCATCTCTCTCCCTACAGACAGGGGAAGATGGAAACCAGGAGACAGTGTGGAAGAGCAGTTATATCCTCAAACGCTGGAGTTAAATAGATCTGGGGTCACATTCTGGCCGTGACAATTAGGAGGAGTTTACACCGATTAAATTCTCTGAGCCTCAGCCCCTCATCTGTAAAATGGGGACAGTGATCATAACGCTTGCATCACAGGGCTCTCATCGGTGTTAAATGGGGGAAACGTCTTAGAGCACGTAGCATGTAGTGGAGTCTTTGGCGTGTAATAAGCACTTGACAGATATTAGCTATTTCCATGAACATTATCAGAACCATCATCCTACAGATAGGGCTCTTTAAGAAATAGATCCTGGCCGGGCGCGGTGGCTCAAGCCTGTAATCCTAGCACCTTGGGAGGCCGAGGCGGGCGGATTGCTCAAGGTCAGGAGTTCAAAACCAGCCTGAGCGGGACCCCGTCTCTACCAAAATAGAAATAAATTAATTGACCAACTAAAAATATATATACAAAAAATTAGCCGGGCATGGTGGCACATGCCTGTAGTCCCAGCTACTCGGGAGGCTGAGGCAGTAGGATCGCTGAGCCCCAGAGATTGAGGTTGCTGTGAGCCAGGCTGACGCCACGGCACTCACTCTAGCCTGGGCAACAAAGTGAGACTCTGTCTCAAAAAATAAAAATAAAAATAAAACAATAAAAAAAAAAAAAAAAAGAAAGAAAGAAATAGATCCTGAGACAAAGGTTTGAGTTCTTTATTTGGGAAGTGGCCCCAGCACACAGTGGTGGGGGTGACACCAGGAGATACCAGTGGGCAGATAATAAAGGGTGAGTTATCCAACAAATGATCGTGGGGGGCAACTGGGGCTCCACCCACTGGGGACGCCTGGGAGCCAGCACAGAACAGTCACTGACTGCAGGGCTATCCCGACGTGGCAACCGTGCTGAGGCGTCACTCCTCTAGTCTGACACGTGAGACCCAGAATGGGCCAAAATTACAGCGCGTGTGGTCAGCAGGCTGGGCTTGGGCAAGTTTTAACTTCTCCGAGCCTCAGTTGCTTCATCTGTGAAGGGCTGTGATGAGGCTCGAACGAGAGAAAGCATCTTGCTCGGGCTGGGACGGAGTCGGGGGTGCACACGCACAGCCAGAAAAGTAGGAGGAGTGGGAGGACCCCCCCCCCAGTCTCTTGATTTCAGTTCTGAACTCTTCCCCATGTGCCCGCCCTCCCCCTGGAACACCAGGTGTGTGTTGCCATGGAAACCTTTCAGGAACGGGGCACTCAAGAGCTTGACAGATTTTTTTTCCTCCCCAAAATAACCCACCCTGTCAGTCAAGTAACACTTAGGTGAAGTGGTTAGGTGAGCGCGATTGTTTCACCGTCACTAACCGCTGAGCGAGGCAAGGCGCCCACTCGGGGAGTCTCCGTTCCCGAGCAGGCCGTTAATAGAAACATAGCAGTGGATAATAATACCGATGATGATGGTGGTGGCGGCTACCGTTCATTGATCATTTCTCCTGTACCAGGTTAGATGCTAGATGTTTATTTTTTATTTTATTTATTTATTTTAGAGACAGGGTCTCGCTTTTGCTCAGGTGGGTCTCCAACTCATGAGCTCAATCCTCCCACCTCGGCCTCCCAGAGTGCTAGGGTGACAGGCGTGAGCCACCGCGCCTGGCTGGTGCTAGATGTTGTATACGCATTGTCAAGTGCAACCTTGAGAAGTACCAGCAGCAAGCCCATTTTAAGGACCAGGATTCTGAGCTCAGGGAGTGTTGAGGGCTGGTCTGAGCTTAGACGCCAGGCGCCACGTTCTAAGCACCAAGCTTTATTGCCTCTGAGAAGCCTCCAAGGGAAGTGGGTATGAGGAGAAGGCTCAGTTTCACTTGTCCCTGGCCCCGGCATCCAGACCATTGGAGCCAGGCTGTTTTCTTGGTGAGCTCTGAAGCTGGAAACTCCACCACCTGCCCATGGAGCCCATTTTGAAGCTTGGCTCCTCCCTGCTTTAGACATTCTTACCCCTAAAGACATTGGATGGCTCTAATGTCTGCTGGTTTCTGAAGCCCGAGGAAGGCAGCATAATGCTGTGATCATGTCTCAGCCCTGCCAGGTCAAACCCTTTGGTCCCAGAACAATGACACAACACAGTCTCTAATCCACAAGGCTGTTAGGTCTCCTTCAGACGAACAACACCCATCCTGGGCAGGCGGCATGGGAAGAACACTGGACTTCCAACGGAAAGACAGACCTGGGCTTAGACCCGCCCTTGTTACCTCTGAGCCCTGTGACCTTGGACAGCTTCCATAAGCTGAGCCTTAGTTTACCTGCCTCTAAAACATGGATTCGCACGAGAAGAATTCACAGAACTTAGCATTATTTTACCTTCAATGGAGGTATATTTGGCTGTTTTGTGAGACATTCTGGGAAGAAAAAAAATGGATAGAGGGTTGTTGTGCAGATAAATGAGATCAACAGTTAAGTGCTCAGTAAAGGTGGGTTTGATCCCAATTAGGGCATGGGACTAGCTGGATGCTGGTGGCTCTCAGAACTAATGTTGTGCCACTGCATAATGAATGGCAGGTTTGTTAGGTCCCCCTAAGACTCACTGGGGACCCACATTTTGGTGTGGCTGCCAGTCTCCAAGAGGACTGATGATTGTGCCCTAGATCCCTTTCCAGCACATCCCGCTGTCAGTCCATGAGTCTGGGGCGCCACCTCGCGGTGAGAGCCCTCCTGGGAGCCAGCAGGAATGCGAGGTACCCAGGGAGGAACCTGGGGGAGGAGAGCGTGACCAAGTCAAGAACAATCTCTGCACCTGTCTTCTCCATTGGTTGGGCCGGAATAAGGAGCCCTGGTAGCTCTGGCTTCAGTTCACTCACCCCACACAGTTGGCACCTCACCTGCTGTGTAGCACCTCACCTGCAGTAGCTACCATCCTCATTTACACTCTTCCAGCCCCCACAGGGCTTTATTGTTCTTCCCAGCACATAACAACACTGGTGAAGTTATAATTCTTGAACCACTAAGACATTAACTCTCTTAAAAGTCAATAGTTGGCAAGTGTCAAAAGTATTTTTTTTTTTTTTTTTTTGAGACAGAGTCTTGCTTTGTTGTCCAGGCTACAGTGAGTGCCGTGGCGTCAGCCTAGCTCACAGCAACCTCAAACTCCTGGGCTCAAGCAATCCTCCTGCCTCAGCCTCCCGAGTAGCTGGGACTACAGGCATGCACCACCATGCCCGGCTAATTTTTTTATATACATATCAGTTGGCCAATTAATTTCTTTCTATTTATAGTAGAGACGGGGTCTCGCTCTTGCTCAGGCTGGTTTTGAACTCCTGACCTTGAGCAATCCGCCCGCCTCGGCCTCCCAGAGAGCTAGGATTACAGGTGTGAGCCACCGCGCCCGGCCTCAAAAGTCTTATTTACCTTAGTAATGAAGGACTAGGCAGGATAACAAAGCTTGCTCAAATGAGAAAAGGAAAAAACAGGGAGTTTTCTAGGGAGGGGGAAAATGATGAGATAAAATTGCTATATTAGTCATAAATTTGGTTAATGACCTACAAGGTAAATTCACTGTACTCCTTAGGGTTATCTTCCTACTGGACTGAAAAGAAAGTCATTACGTGGTTTCAGCTGAAGGACTGTAAAATTGCTTGCATCCTACTCAATCGTGTACACGAGCATTGCACTCTCATACGGGCTGTACCACACAGTTCCCTTTTTGTCTTACTTTTAGCTTCTGGATTGTGGTCCTTTGCACTACCTGACATTATGGCACACATCTCTCTGTTTATGGTCTGTTGCTTCCTCTAGAATGTAGGCTCCATGAGGGCAGAGCTGTGCGATGCCTGGCCCCACTGCCTCCCCAGCACATCATAAATAGTCAGCACATGGAAAGTGCTCCATAAATATTTGCAGAAAGACTGGGAGTGTCAGGCACTCGGTTAATCTAAGCCCAGATTCCTGACCCATAGAAACTGTGAGATAATAAATGTGTTGTTTTAAGCCTCTCGGTTTTGGGATATTTTGTCATGCAGCAAATAGACCATACAATTTCTTCCCCACATGGGTTGGCTGGAATTAGAATCTTCTAAGTATCAGGAAGAGACTCAACAGATTTGGGCCACTCTCCTCTTTCCCTCCTGCTGTGGTGGCTGGATTTATGTCCACCTTCAGTTCGCTGCTATGCCCAGTATTGCTCTCTGTAAAAAAGTAATGAGCTAGAAACATGGGTTAAATTTATGGTGGAACTTCAGCCTTTGGTACAGATTGTGGCCTCGATCTCCCAGACTGGATGTGCCAAATTCCCAACCAGGGGAACCAGACCACATAGAGCTCACATGGGCCTGGCAGAGTCTCGTGGGAGGAGCACCATGCACATAGTCTTGTAGCCCAGGCCCACCTGAGGGGGGATGTGGCTTCCAATATTTCTCTAGGTCCGTCTAGAATATTTGGGCCCAAATCCATTTTATTTCCCAAAAGCTTGGCTTCACCAATCTGTTTTTTTTGTTTTGTTTTGTTTTTTAGACAGAGTCTCGCTTTGTTGCCCAGGCTAGAGTGAGTGCCGTGGCATCAGCCTAGCTCACAGCAACCTCAAACTCCTGGGCTCAAGCAATCCTGCTGCCTCAGTCCCTGGAGTAGCTGGGACTACAGGCATGCGCCACCATGCCCGGCTAATTTTTTCTATATATATTAGTTGGCCAATTAATTTCTTTCTATTTATAGTAGAGACGGGGTCTTGCTCTTACTCAGCCTGGTTTTGAGCTCCTGACCTCGAGCGTTCTGCCCACCTCAGCCTCCCAGAGTGCTAGGATTACAGGCGTGAGCCACCACACCCGGCCCCATCTGCTTTCAAATGTGTCTCTTGGTAGAGGGTAGCATTTGGGGGTGGGAGGGTTGTGTTAAGAACTCAATTTCTTTTATCTTCATTTTCAGTAAAAAAGAAAAAAGCACAAAACACAAAAGTAACCCACACTAGTTGTAAAAACAAAATATGTGTATATAGCATAAAGGACAAAGGTCTTATGAAGTCCTTTTCTCCAATCCCATGCCCTAGGAGTAATCCAAGTCAACACATACCTCAGAGCTGCCATTTATAAGCTACACAATGATGGCCAAATCACTTGGAGTGGTGGGTAGCCTGGAGGGTAAGTGCTCAGGCTCCAGAGCCAGACCTCCCAGGTTCAGATCCTGCCTCCATCCCTCACCACTTATGTGATTTTTGGGAGAGGTACCTCCCCTCCTCCCCCACCTCAGTTTCTCCATCTGTAAAATGGGCCAATGCCATCTCCTTCATGTGGGTGGAGGGACCAAAGCATCTAAAATGTTAAGAACAGTTGGCTATTTCCATCTCAAGCGTCTGAGATCTCTCACGGCAAAATTTTCCCTGAGCCTGTCTCTTAGGCTTGGTCCTACACTAACTTTCCAGTGGCTTGAGCCTTGGAAATGACAGGGAAGCAGGTTTAATTAACTGAGCTCTAGTTAATTAAGGCTTCACTACATAGGGAGGCTTAAGAATAAAGCTGGGTTTTAATCATTGCAATTCTACCACTCAAAAGCTCCAAGTTCTTCTCATGGGAAACCAGTTCAAGACCCTCTTTGACCAGGCATCCATCCATCGATAGAGATTGATTTCTGTATTATTTGTCCACTGCACTTCACTTAGCTATGTTTACTTCCTGTTACTTTTAATCACTGGAGGTGGTATCATCTCTTCTACTTTTTGTCCTTTTTTCCATTCATCTCATCAATATTTTCCAGTCCGTGCAGAAATCATTTACTGAATGCCAGACTGGTCTGACAAAAGTGAGTGCCCATGTTGGGACAGAGATCAGGGTGTCCCCCAAAATCTGGGGCACCTGTCATCACCCCTGGGTCTCTTTTCAGTCTGAGGCACCGACCCTGCCCTCCAAATTCCAGTTTGGATCTTAAAACTTAGCACAGCCCTTTGTGGTTTTAACAGAAGATTAAAATCAACAATACCATCAGGCTGATTTCCCAGTCTGTTTGTAGGGAGGCAGAACATCACTTACCAGTTTGCGGATTCAGAAACCACCAATTGGCGGCCCCAGCGTGGTGGTCACTGGTGTTGGGTAAGCAAATTCCTGCTGATAACCTTTGGGCCATTGTTCTGAGTTGCCATGAGCTACAGCTCAGTCTGGAAGGTCTCCCTGGTTGAACCTGGTATCCAGGATTGGATTCACTGCCTGCTTCCAACGTCCCCAGCGCTGCCGTTTGCCTGGTGTGTGCACTGGCGGAGCAGTAGACGTTGAGTTTGAACTGGCAGTCACCCCTGTGCAGCCCTGTGCAGTGGGCTTTAATCTAATACCACCTTTACTTAGCACCTAGAAGGTGCAGACAGGAAACACAGCATTGATGCCTCACTGGGAGGACTAGCTGCTCATGTACTTAGCCCCTTTTGCCCCTGACCCCCTTAGGGGAACTATGGCTGCTGCAGCTGAGCGCCAAGATGTGTGGGGGTCACTCTGATGCCCAGACCCGAGACCTTGATTCCCTACCCATATCTACATCCTAGTCATGTAGGGCCAAGGGCTGCCCGCCAACGCAGGCTCCCTTAGTCTAGGTGGGTCCGCACACGAGGGTTTCCCAGCGAACAGAAGCAGACATGACACCCTACTTTTATCTCAACTCTGCACTGAAGAACATGAACTCTGATGTGGTTTTCCCCGGCAACATTTCTTCCCCAACTGGCAGCCCACCAGGCATCTTGTTGGACGTTGGGGTCAGCAGGATGGAGAATGACTTGCCTATCTCTCTGAAGGCTGCCCAAGTTCTCCAAAGTGACTCTTGTGTGCCCACAGAGCCAGGCGTTGACATCAGGCCTGTTCAGTCTGACTTTTCAAATTTGCTCAGCTATTGCTTCAGGGTAGGGTGACAAACAGGTCCACTTTATTTATAGAAACAGGGAGAGGTTGCTCACAACGATTCCTCCAGCAGGTGACGGTACTAGATAATCAAACCTTACAAATCACTCGGGCCACAGTGTGCAAGTTGAAAATGCTCCCAAACCAAAAACACTCTACCCTAGGACCGTATGTGCAATCTACCGAAACTTCCCTAGTGCCGAGCACAGCTCTAAGCCGCTTCCATGGATCATCTAGTATAAACTTCACAATAACCCCAGAAGAAGTTTGATCACTTTTATTTTTTATTGATACATAATATTTGACATATTTATGGGTTACATGAGAGTGTTTTTTAAATGTGCAGAATGTGTAACGATCGAGTAAGGGTATGAGGGATATCCACCACCTTGAGTACTTATCATTTCTATGTGTTGGTAACATTTCAAGTGCTCCCTTCCAGCTACCTTGAAGTATACAATATATTGTTGCTCACTACAGCCACCCTACTCTTCTATGGAACATTGGAACTTGTTTCTTCTATTTAATTGTAAGTTTGTACCCATGCACTAACTTAATTTACTTCCTTACTTCTTAATTGTGGTCAGGAGAGGCAGGGGAAATCTTACTATTTTATAGGTGAGGACACTGAGGTTCAGGCAAGGTCACTTGTCCAAGGTCATTGCTGGCATGCGACAGAGCCAGGGTTTGAAGCCAGGTCTGCCCAACTCCAGGGTTTGTGCCGTGAACCAAGAGTGACACGCTGCACCCACGATCCTCAGTGTGGTGCCCGGACCAGCATCACCTTGGGAGCTTGCTAAACTGCAGCCTCGGGCCTACCCTCGGACCTGAGTCAGAATCGGCATTTCAACAAGACACCAGGTGTCTCCTGTACACAGCAGTTTGAAAGGCTGAGGACTAGTGTCACTGCTTGTTGGTTTTAACAAATCTTTCCCGTGCAAGCTACAGTTGAACCACCAAGTCCCCTCTTTGGGCCACATACTTCTCTGAAAACGATAGAATGAGTCAAAAAAAGATTGAGTCCACTGGCCTGGGTTAATTACCTAGGAGAACTTCCCAATGGCTTGACGGTTCTGAAATATTGCTGCCAAACAAGCACTTGCAGAGGCTCAAGTGGGGCCATAAAACACGGCAATACTGCACACTTTGACTCTGGGAAGTAAAAATCTGATGATACTTTGAGTGATGGTGGATCAAGATTAATTCTGGGCTCCACTTAGAAGCAGATTTTCGGGCCAAGTGGTTGAGACATAAAAGCAGTTCCCCTTAATGCGCCAGGTGAAGCCATGACAACTCTATTGCTTGGTGCCAATTACGTTTATGGGCTTGTCCCCAGGAGTGCTAGGAAAATGCCACCGTTAGTGCTGACGTATCACCAGCTGGGGGCTCCGTCTAGTGGGGTTCTGTTTTCAAGACCCATTATTGATATATCCCACCGTGATCTGCGGCTCTGCTCCATCAGGGCGAGTCTGTCAGGGGCAGTTTTTGTGCAGGAACCTTAGAAAACAGGAATAGTCAAAGGCTGTGCTGTGGCTCCCAGGGCTTCTCCGACATAGATCGTGCGACGTCTTGTCAAACACAGGTTCTGGGCTGGGCCATGACGCTGCATTTCTAACAGGAATCTGGACAGTGCCCTGGCTGTGGCTGCCGGCCCAGGGATCACACGATGGGAACGTGGGAAGAACACTGGCCTGGGAGTCAAAAGGATGTGGCCTCCAAGCCTGATGCTGTGCTTAGTAGCTGTGTGATGTTGGGCAAGTTGCTTAACCTCCCTGAACTTCAGATTTCTCACATGTAAAATAAGGATCACTTCTGCCTTTTAGGCTCTTAAGAAGATTTACAGATAATGTATAAGGATAATGTACATGCACATGTTTTCTTCCTGCTCCCAGAGAGGCGGGGCGAGACTCATTCTCCTGCATCCCCTGTACTAGAGGCTCAGCTAAGACCCTTCTCTTTCTTAAAGTAGCTAGTTTTCTTCTTCCAAGTCGGGATTTCTGTGTGTTGGCACTGTTGACATTTGGGGTTGGGCAATTTTGTGTTGTGGGGGCTGTAGATGTGTTGTGGGCTCTGTAGGATGTTTAGCAGCATCTCTAGCCTCACCCACTAGATCCCAGCAGCACCCATCTTCCCGCCTTGTGACAACCAAAAATGCCTCCAGACATTGCCAAATGCCCCTGGAGGCAAAATTACCCATAATTAGGAAATAGAATTCTAATTACTCATTTATATTAATAATTAATTCAATAATATATGTTGAGTAACTACTTTGTGCCAGATCATATGCCAGGAATATAGTGATGTTTAAGACAAACAAGGTCCTCTTGGACCATGTGTGATCAGACTGCTATCTGAATAAAATATGTCAAAAATAAAAAAAAAATAAAAAAAAAAGACAAACAAGGTCCTTAACATCATGGAGATTCTTTTCCTTTCGAAGCCTCAGTCTTCCCAACTGTAAAGTGGATATAACAAGGCTGCTGACTTCTTAAATTCGTTGGGAAGATGAAATGAATTTAGACCTGCAAATGCCTGGCCCCAGCATCAATGATTGGGGGACAACGGGCCTGGGACTCAGACCTGGGTGCATGGGGAGAAGCGAGCATGAGCAGGGACAGCTGGACGGAGAAGCCGGGAGCCCTGGGCTGCGAGGGCGGGTGGAGAGGGGCCGTGTAAAGCGTGCAGCAGCAGCAGCAGCGAGGCAGGGGAGAGGGCTGCAGGGAGGGCCAAGGGATACAGGAAGGTGAGGCCAGAACTGCAGAGAAGCAGAAAGAAGGAGTGAGAGAGAGCAGGAGAGAGATACAGCGGTGGAGATGGGAGGAGAAGCACAAAGATTAAAAAACCAGGCAGACAGACAGATACATCTGTCTGTGCATGTGATGCAAGATGGAGAGATGAAGGGGCGAAGGAAAATGAGCCCACGCTGGAGGGAACACCTCTGAGATAGATCACTAGACGTGACCCAGAAGAGCAGATCTTGCGTTTGTTCTTAGTGTACCTGATTTGGGTTATAAAGGGTTCACACTAAGGACAGAGGCCAATGCCAGTCCAGTCCACTCTTGGGACCAGCCCCTTCCTTCTCATGGGACCTTCAGGGAGGGATGGGGATGGAGGACACACAGTCTTGGGAGGAAACCAGGCTTTTGTGTTGAGTGGTGTTATTATGGCAATTGTGACAATGATGTTAAAGACATTTGTAAACAGTTAACACAGGAGAGCATAAAAACCTACCTGCACAGCGAAGGCCCCTGCCCCTAAAGGATGTGCACGGCTGAAATAACTGCCTTGGATGAAATCGGGGTGAGAACATTTGCTCAACTTGACCAAGCAGCCCCTGAAACGCTCCAGGACACGTACCAAGCACTAGAAACAAGCAACCAAACCGACCCCCCCACCCCGCCCCCTGCCCAGGGCAGTTGACACTCTCTGGCTGCTACCAAGAGGCAGTGACAGACCCCAGCAAACCATCTTGGGTCATACGATAAGGTACATTTGCCATATATTAAAATGACAAAATGTCAAGTACATCACTTTGGTGAGCATTTGATTTATTAGGAATATATTACAAGAACAGTTGAGATGCGTGCCTCCTTGAGGCGACAGGTCACGTTATTGGTTCTGCTATGATCTTCCAGAGCTCCTGCAGCAAACAGAGAAAGGACAGGATCCTCAAGTGCCCAAATAAGACCACTGCAATTTCATCAAGGAAAGTAATTAGCCAAAGAGAGTCGTCAAACGACTTGCAAACCACGGCGCCATGCAAGCTAGCACAGGACGGTCAGCTTCAGCCACTTTGTTGCTCTGGGCTGTTCCTTCTGTCTGGCTGTGGCAGGGAGCCTGGGTAAATGAGTCCTGGCATTAACCGAAGGGCCACCAGGACGCCACACAGCCACAATGGACCAGGAGAATGGCAGCCTGTCGCCACAATCTCTCCATTTCGGGAGATCTTAAGCAGCACGTACTGTGGCTCCTTAATTTTTTAAGAAGCTGAGTTGCTCGGTCATGTGATGCTACTCTAACGCTGCCAGGTGGAGAATGCACAAATACACGCCCAGGTCTTAACTGTGTCCTCGCGGCCTCACTAGCAGACACAGCCTGTTTGCTGTCTACCTGGAGGCTGAGCCGACGACAGGCAGGGAGGCTGCACAGAGGTGGCACAGCGACGAATGCCAGGTCCGCCTGACACACAGGACCACACAGATTCCACACCACCCTTGCTGGGAACACGAGCCAGGGCGTGACACCCCCTGGTGACTCCCTCATCTGCCCCTTTTCCTCCTTAGAACTAGGCCTGGGGCGCCAAAGACACAGAGATAGGGAGGCCACAGCCAAGAGGCAAAGACAAAAGAAGTTCATTCTCAATTTTTGTTCTACTATGAATCCAGCTCCTGATAATTTTAAGGAAATTTTTAAGGGTAATTTCGACTTTTAAAATTTCCCCCAAGTGCTGGATTTAAAAAGTTGCAAGAAACCTGTAGCTCATCAGAACTGCAACAATAACTCTTAATATATTCTTATAACCAAAAAAAAAAATCAAGTTTACTTCAATACATTTTCAAATATTTACTGAAAGTAATGTAAAATAAAAGTACTGTGTGTACACATACGGTAGTAACATTCATCCGGCGTCGGGCAGGTGGGGGGGGGAGGGGATGGAATGAATATTCACACCTAATAGGTGTGGCGAGCACCGTCTGGGGAATGGACATGCTTGAAGCTCTGACTTGGGTGGGACAAAGGCAATATATGCAACCTAAACATTTGTACCCCTGTAATATGCTGAAATGAAAAAAAAACAGCTGTAATAGCAAGTGAAGTGCAGGATGAGGTCCCAGCTCAGCCGTTTCCTGGCTGGGTGACACACCCTGTCTTGGCTGTTGCCGTTAATAGACGCTATTGGCGTTAACAGAAGAGACAGTGGACAAAGGGTGCCTAGCACAGTGCCTGACACACACCAGCTATCGCTGTCAGGACAATCGACCACCCAGAGGCCTGATAAGACAGGGTCCCTTGTGCTCAGTGAGAAGGGCCAGCAGTAATGACACAGGTTCAGTCCGGGAGGCCAGTATATTGCCACCGTGAGAATGTGACCATTAGCTGCCATGCCCAGGCCCTGGCATTAAGATCTGCAGCCACCAACTTCCCCTTCACTGACTTCCTTTTCCCCAAACAACCTCCTGCCCTTGGTCTTGCTTCCTCTGGAGTCTGAACTGCCCACAGGGAAAGAACGTGCTATAAAGTCGCAAGTGAAGTCTCCCCGGCAGGCCACCCCCAGACATGGTAACTGTGAAGAATGGGGTGCAGATCCCCCCACAGGTTTCACCACAGACGGTGCCAAGTGTGCAGCCCCACCCCCTGCAGGACCTGACCATCACCTCCTCTGCCCTGCGCCAGCCGCTCCGGGGCGAAGCAACCGGAGGCCCTGCCCGCGGCGCAGACCTACCAGCTGCCGGATGCGCTCGTAGATGAGGCGCTGCGGGAAGGAAGCCTCCACGGGCTCCACCACGAAGCGCAGCCTGCTGTCTGCGAGCTTCTCCAGCGCGTGCAGGCAGGAGCGGAAGTGATCATAGGCTTCGCACGTGACATCCAAGTGTCTCAGCGTGAAGTTGAGCCTGCAAACCAACCAGCCGACGCACAAACTGCTGTCATCCCTGGACACCCAACTTCCTTTCCTGTTGCCTCACTGATTTCACTTCCCGAGTGGATTTTTGCTGAGCGCCTGTCTCATGCTAACTGTCTGTGTGCAAATCCTTCCTGAATATGGGAGGCGGGGACGTTACCACTTCCATTTTACAGATGTGGAAACTGAGCCTCAGACGGCTGAAGTCACGTGCCCAAGATGACACCACTGGAAAGATAAAGAGTCCCTGCCTGAGAAGCTACAGACTGGTGCAAGAGGCAGACTCAGACTGATGCTTGAGGACGGGCCTCCACACGCTCCTGCCGTGTTCTGCCTGCAGCTGGCACAGAGCCTGGCACGCGGAGCTGCCCTGCAACCATCTGTGAGATGAATGAAAGGGAGGCGGTACAGAGGACTCAGAGCACAGAGGACGGAGGTAAAATTGCCAGGAAGTTGGGGGGTTGTGGAGGTTTCAGAGTGAGCTTTGTGAGAGTGAGCTTTTCAGAGTGAGCTTCAGGTTTCAGAGTCTTCTGCCTCTTGCACCAGTCTGTAGCTTCTCAGAAACACGTCTTCCAACCCTGACATTTGCCTTTCAACTCCTGAATCTGCAAGACGATTTAACTTGAAATTCAAGCTCTTTGCTGCTTTCTCTTTTATTTCCAAAATCTCTTATTAAAAATTTCAAACATGCAAAAGGAGTGAGAACAGTATGATGAAGCCATCACCGGCTTCAGCCCCTGTCCACCCACTCCAGTGAATTATTAAAAAGCCATTGCCAGGCATCATAGCATTTCCTCCGTAAACATGTCAGTGCGTATTTCGAATTTCGGGATGTTGAATTGCTGGGTTAAATACACTAGGTGTATTTAAAAAAATACACTCGGTTTTACGGCTTTGGCTGCATATTCCAAACTGCCTTCAGGAAAGTTGTGGACTGTGGTAGCATTAGGGGGAATGTGTGCGAAGGGCTTAGCACCGCAGCTGCCACAATGTGGATACTCAATAAACGCAGCCATCTAACATTTTTGGATGCTTGAGCGGAAAGACCTGGGAGAGGCTATCAGGTAAGGAGAAATGAGCACGAGCTCTGTGTGCAGCTGCCAGAGGGAAGACCTGGCGGGGCAGCCAGGACAGACGCCCCCTGAGAGAACGTTATAATAGAGAGGCTCTCGATGGAGAGTGTGGCCGAGCGTCAAGGCTCTGGGATGCAGCTGGCATCCATGTCCACAACTACCACTAACCAGCTGTGCCCTGGACACATCCCCGATGCCCCTCAGCCTTCCTGCCTCCTTCTGTAAAACTGGGCCAGCAGTGTCTGTCCACCGGGTTAGTACGAGGATCAAATGAGGTAATATGCGCAGAGACTAGCACAGGCCTGGCACAGGGTGGGTGCTCAATAAACGGCAGTGAGCAGTAATGGCACATGGACAAGGATGCATTCAGAAGGTGAGAGTGTGGCTGATACCCAGGGCGCCAGCGCGGCCCCCGGGAGCAGAGCTCACCTCTTCTCCACTGACAGAATGGCCGTGCAGGCATTCTTTAATCTGTGGGCGAGTCGGGAGAGAGTTTTGAACACAGCATCGGTCAAGTCGTCATCGTAAAACACTGCAGGGAGAAAAGGCACGGGGAAACATGCAAACATCAGAGAGAGCTGCTTCTCCGAGGGACCCCCGCGCAGATAGGGCAGAACGTCCTGGAAGGTGCTTCCAAAATGCAGAGAGCTCAGTGGAGGTGAAGGGAGACTGCACAGGGACTTCAAGTAATGACAAAGGACATTTATGACGAAGGAGAATTTTCTTACCTTCGGCCGCAAGCAGTATGGTGGTGTGATCGTACAAGTCAGAGATTTCCTCTTCTGACCAACTGAAGGGGACCTCAGGATCTGTGAAAGAAGAAAAGGACGTTTTGTGCGCATTTGTTTCTCTGCTGGCCACCAGCTCTTAGTGAAGGACACTTTAGGAGAAGAAAGAAAAAACGGGGTTGGGGGAAGCTTGGTGCAGTGGGCACAGCCAGGCAGCCGTACCTGCCAGCGCCCCAGCTGCAGGCTCGCCACGTCCGTGCACACGCACGGCGTAGGAGGTGCGCTTTCTGCTGGGTGCCTGCCCCGCCAGTGCAGGGAGGCTGGATTTTGGCATCGCTGCTGCCTTGGCCAGTAGCCTGCGAGCACACGATCAGCACCACTGCCCAGCGCACTCTGCCCCCATCTACTTGCTGTGTGACCCCAAGAAAGCTGCTTTACTTCTCTTGGTTTGTTTTCACATTTGTAGAAAAGGGCATAACAATACTTCCTTCATAGGATTGTTAAGAAGGTCAAAGGACCCATAGGATGCAAAGTGCACAGCAGGTGACGGGCACTCAAGGACTGACTGTCCATCAGTCTGACATCTGACAGGGAAAAGAAAAGAAGCCCTTCTGCTATGCTAGAGCAAGCCCCCAGGTCTGAAGCGGTCTGCATAAGAAATCTGAGAAACTGTCCCACCCACAGGGCTTCCTGGCACCAGTTTGCTGGGAAATGGTCTGTGGCCCTGAGTCTGACACCCTGGCACTGCCACATATCAGCTGTGTGCCCCCGGGCAGGCACTTAACTTGTGTGCCAGTCTGCACTCATAACTCAGGGACTGTCACGCCTACTACACAGTGACACTGTGAGGTCTGTAACGAAATGAATGTGAGGTGCCAGCACACAGCAGGTGCTCAGAGAATGACAGCGATGCTCATCGGCCCACAGAGGGAACTCGCCATGGGCTGTGGGATTGTGGCAACAGCTGGGACTCCGCCACTCAATCAAGGCCACAGAGCTGATGGCCTTGAGGAATTACAGAGGAACCACTGAAGCAAACCAGATATCAAAGGGAAACACACACCTGCACAAAGGTCGTCCTTCAGCCAGTCCAGTTCTTTGACCTTAACTATACCACCTGTAAAAACAAACATAAACATAACCCCCAAACTCTAACATAATTAGGAAAAAAGATACACCAAGATCCATTCATCTATCCTCCCTCTTATCTATCCATCCTTCCACCCACCCTTCCAGGCTCCCATCCATTTACCCTTCCACCTCCCACCCTTCCTTCCATCCATCCTCTACCCTCCCTTGTTGTCCCCCCCTCCCTCATTCCTGCCCATCACCCACCTTCCGTCTCCCCCTCCATTCATCCATCAATCCTCCCAGCATTTTTTAAAAAAATTTTTGTAGAGATGAGGGTCTTGCTATTGCCCAGGTTGGTCTTGAATTCCTGGACTCAAGTGATTCTCCTGCCTTGGCCAAAGTGTTGGGATGACAGGCATGAGCCACTGTGCCTAGCCCTTCTGGCATTTTCTGAATGCTGAGTGTCAGCGACTATTCCAGGCACAGGGAACATGAAGATTTAAGAGTCATGGTCCCCCTTCTTGGGGACCAACCACCCTAGGGGAGATGGGCAGGTTAACTGACGACCACAAGCCCATGTGGCCAGGATAACGTCAAGAGGATGGGCCAAACACAGGGAGGAGAGAAGGGAGCTCGTGTGTGAGACCAGGGGTGACAGCAAAGGCTGCGGCAGCAGGCCTGCTCCTTCCTTCCAGTTTCTGTTCCACTGCCTGCTGCACACGGGGCAGTCAACAAACACTGCCACGGTGGTGAACACAGACAAGGCCCACGGGGATATAGTCCAGTGGGGATGGAAAACGGCAATCGACTAGTCACACGAGCAGATGTTAAAATGTGATGGCTCAAGGTGTCACTGGAGTCTGTTTGGGGACTCAACTCTGACTTCCAATCGGGAGGTCTGGAGACCTGAGTGTGACAAGGACTTGCTGGGAGGGGAGAGCACTAGTTAGGGGGACAGCAAGAGAAAGGCGCAAGGGGAAGGGGCATCAAAGGAGGCCGGGCTGTGTGTGCAGAAGTGGCTACAGGCAGACAGGGCCAGACCCCACAGGAGAAGGGACAGTATGAGCCACCAGAAACTTCTGGAGGGCCTGAAGCCCATTGGTCTGTTCAGAGGAAGAAGGGTTGGACAGGTGGCCTGTCAGGACATGGCTGCCATCGTCCATTGTGTCCACTCATCCCTGCTAGCTGTGCAGGGACCGAAGATCAGGTAGGTGGGGTGGGGGGATATCCGCCTGTGACATAAGTCCTTGGCTCGCTGGACGGAGGCTGGACATCAGGACTGTTAGGAGAGGAGGCGGGAGAATAGGCAGGGGCCAGGCTAGGGAGGCTTGGGAATTTGAGGAAGGGTCCCAACTTCATCCCATAGGTGATGGAGGCCCTGGAAGGTTTTCAGTAGGGGTGGGGGGTCAGGCTTGCATCTTAGAAGGTCACCCTGGATGCTGCATGAGGACAGCTTGGACTGGCCAAACAAGGAGCAGGGGAGACCAGCTGGGGCGGCTGCCAACATGCAGGGGAGAGGAGCTGAAGTATGACATGGCGGCGGGTGTGGGAAGGACGTGATCCTAGGACGGAGTTGCTACGCTCCCTCTGTTCACCTGGTGCAAAGGGAAGCAGGTGGAACCTGCCTTCCAGTGTCACAGTCTTGATGTCTGTCCCACCTGCCAAACAGAAGACCTGCTGGGCCTCACCTGCAGTGGCAGCCAGGTGGCTGTTGAGGGCAATGTTCCGCTGGCACATGGCCAAGAGATCTGCACCGACATCTGGAACGACAGAAGGGCAGGCCATAAAGCGCCGGTCGTTACTACGCTCTCATCTCCACGTTTTTGCCGAGAGAGAACTGTTATCAAGGGCACAACTGCAGAAATCAACTGCAAAATGTTTCTCCTGTGTGTCTTCCTGACAAAATTAAATATGTTCACCTTAAGGCTCCTTTCATTGATTTTTGCCCTAAATAAGAGATTCTCATCCTGGTGAGGAGAGACTCAGTGCTCCAGAGGCGAGGGGTGAGCACTCTCAACATTTTCTGAGTATGTGAAACATTCCACAGTTCACCCTTTCATGTTTACAGCAACCCTAGGAGCTGGTATCGAGGCCAGAAGCCTGGGCAATGAAGCAAGACCCTGTCTCCTGCTAAAAAAAAAAAAGTTAGCTAGGAATGGTGGCACATGCCTGCAGTCCCAGCTACGTGGGAGGCCAAGGCGGGAGGAGTATCTGACCATAGAAATTTGGGGTTACAGTGAGCTATGATCAGGCCATGGCACTCTAGCATGGGTAACAAGAGAACTTGTCTCAAAAAAAAATAAAAAGGACAAAGTATGTGAACACCATGTTCACAGAAAAAGACATGAAAAGGACACATAAATAGACTTTCATTGTACTAAGGGACTCAATCTCAGGCATAAAAGAAAAGCAAACTAAAGGTACCAACTGGGAAGTGTGCTAAAATTTAGATATTCAACATCCTTTCTCCCCTCAGCAAGGTCTGAGTTGGGGGTTTGGGATGGGCCCTAAAATATTTATTATTCACCATGTCCTACCAGGTGACTGATGCAGGTCCAAGGACCCTTTTTTTTTTTTTTTCTGAAATGGAGTCTTGTTCTGTTGCCCAGGTTGGAGTGGTACAGTGGAGTCATCATAGCTCACTACAGTCCCAAACTCCTGGGCTCAAGTGATCCTCCTGCCTCAGTCTCCCAAGTAGCTGGGACTACAGGCATGCACCACCATGCCCAGCTAATTTTTCTATTTTTAGTACACATGGGATCTTGCTCTTGCTCAGGCTGGTCTCAAACTTCTGGCCTCAAGCAATCCTCCTGCCTTGGCCTCCCAGAGAGCTAGGATTACAGGCGTGAGCCACCATGCCCAGCCAATAAACTTGTTTTCAAGCCTTCTAAAAGGACATATTTCGCATGGTTTTCTAAGATGTGTGCTCTTTCTCAGGGGTGTAAGTAGAGGGGCCAGACACCTACTGCAAGACCTGCAGGTGATGCTGTGGCCACTGACTCGGTGTTGCTGGCTTATTCTGATATTGAGAAAAAAATCAAAGGGTGGAGAAAACCAGACCAGGATAGCAAAATTAATAGCAGCCAATGTTCAATTCCCAGTGTCTCTTCTTCTTTTACAGTTGATACATGCCTAGATCACTACCTCCCCTCAGCCTGAGATGTTGCGTAGTTACCTGTACAATAAACGGTCCGCGCCATGGTGGCTGCGATGATGCTAACAAGCCCTGTGCCCGCCCCAAGCTCCAGCACGGTGCACCCTTGGAAGAGGTCCTGCCGGAAAAGGATATAGTCTGCCAGGAGCAGGGCGCCCCGCCACACCTGGAAGGCAGACAAAGAAGGACAGGCAACGTGAGGCTCTGCAGACAGCCTTTGGGGCCACGGGAAGTGGACGGGGCCTACCCACCTGCTTGCCAACATCCTCCAGGGGGGTGGCCATGGTGTGCTCTGGACAGGATGGAAACCAGAAGAGAAATGCCCACTGTGAAAATGGGATGGACAGAAAGCCACAAGACAGGGGTGCAAGGCAACCTGCCAACATGGCGGATGGTGTTGGAGGTTGGAGTTAGGCATTCGAGAGAGAAGCAGAAACACAGGCTGTGCTACCAGTTGGGAGAGGGTGTGTGAGCATCACTCAGAGACCAGGAGCCGTGGCTCACTCTCTTACAGGTAACTGGGTAGCTATGCACACAGCCCGAAGACTAGGGTCTCAAGAGTCTTGATTTAACCTCACTAAACACACAGGTATCACTCAACATATTTTTATGGTTAATAACTGCAAACTTTTTTTACCAAAGTTAAAGAGTAGCATGATAAATAATTACAGTAAGTATTCTCAAGCACAAAACATATTAGGATAGAATTCTGGTAGTTAGGAGGGGGAAGAAAATGGAAACATGAAATCAAAGAGAAAAAGGAATGACATGAAACACTTTTGCTACTAAATAAGAACTCGCTCTAGTATTTTTGAGTGAGTTGGTAATGGTCATCAAATCAACATACACAAACATGCATGGTAGGGTAGCTTTGTATGCTTGTTGGACTTGCACGAATCAAACCAAGCGCCCACGGAGAAAGGAATGGGGGGGGACGAGGGTGGAGAATAGCAGGGCTGTAAGTTGGTGGGTCATGGTCCCCTCCATGTGGTCAGCCCAAGGAGGAGGGCCAGGCAGTCTGCACATCCCTGGTTTCTTTTCGGTTCCCATGAGCTCTCATAGAGCGAGCATTTCATTGTGTCAAGGGCACTGCTGTGCTTAAAGATGTATAAGGGTCCAGAAAGAACATAAGTCAGCCACTGTGACTGTCCCAAAGCCAGGAGAAACTGGCCGTGTGGGGTGCTCCTAGGGACCTGGGCCACTGCTCTCTGAAGGCTTTTCCTGGGCAAACTTGACTGAAGACTTCTGCCCTATGTGCAGACTTAGAATCTGAGCCCCGAATAAGTGACTAATGCATTGCCCGCCAGCATCTTGGCTGGACTGGATACTGTGGTTTGGGAGGCTCTTTTAATAAAACACGCTCCTTTCGGGACTTCACATTGCTATGGCCTAAAATGCAGTCACCTGGTTTGAAGCTGGAACAGAAATGCATCCACCGACCTGCCTGACACCCAGCTCCTTCACTGGACAGACCTTTTCCCTGACCAGGCCTGGGGATGGGCACAGTTGACATTCTACTTGGTCCACATCATCCCCATCTTACAGATGAAGACACTGAGGCTCAGCATCACTACATGTAAAAGGTGATGGGAAAAACACAGCTTCTCTGTGCCAGGCCCCATGCTAGATGCTTCCTCACTGACTCCTCAAAACCACCCAATGACATGGGTTCAAGTGTTATCTTATAGAGGGGGAGAATGAGGCTGGGAGAGGTGCGGCAGGCTGCCCAGGTCACGCAGAGAGTAAGTGGCAGATGTGGGGTTCCAAGTCAGGTCATCTGCTGTTTGCTGGTTTTCCAGGGAAGGGAGATGTCCCTCTTGAGGTGGGGTAGAACCCGAAAGGATGCTCAGGGACACGACTGGAAAAGCTTGGGGCAGAGGCTCCCAGGGCCCCCTTCCTACCTTCCATCCTCTCCCTCCAGTTGGTTCGGCAAAGCCTCCTCCTGGCCCTCTGCCCCCTGCCCTAGCTGCCCTAAGTGTTCCTGCTGCCAGGGGCACCGTCCCCTTGAGATCTCGGTCCTACGTGGTTGGGCCTGAGGTCCCGAGGGGCTTCATGGATGTGAGTTTTTCCTCCCTAGCTGTACTCAAGGGGTAGCCAGCTTCCCTCGAGAGAGAATGAGGACTGTGAGGTCAGACAGGCTGTGTAAGAACCAGGCTTTGTCACTTTCTAGTAGGGTGACTTCAGTCACTCAATTTCTTGGGGACAGAGCCGGTTTCCTCTTTCACAAAATGCAGAAGTACCCTTATCACCTCATTTGCGGGGTCATACTGGGGTTCAGCCAGACAGTGCTTCCCAAAGAGCCAGACTCAGAAACATCTGCAAACCACGGATCCAGGCAAAGCTCGCAGCCCTTGTACAGTTAGTGGTCCCCGAAGCCCACAGAGAGGGAATGACCAGCCCAAGGTCACAGTCAGGAAAAAAAAAATCTCATTCATGAAAATGTGTCAAGAAATCTTTCTAAAGCCAAATGGAAATAAAAAAGGATTTAAAAGTCAAGTCCTTTGGGAGCCTGATAAAAAACTGACTTAGATGTGATTTTTGCTGACACTGCTGACATCAGGGCCTGATGACAAGGGAGAGAATGGGACGCTCGGGGAGAGATGAGACACAGGAGTGGGTGCTATACAGCTCCCTGGGGCCAGACTCGGAAAGGCCGGGAGCAATTTCCCCACAAAGCTTGGTCAACACACAGGCTAGGAAGCCGAGTGTGGCTGACCCTGAGGGGACTCTTTTTTCTTGTGTTTAACGATATTCTTGAGTCTGGCGTGCAGAGATTCCGAGAGGTGCACCCTCCCCTTCCCCTGTCTCAGGGGCTTGAATGGGCGAACATTCTTCTTCACAATGAAACATCAGAATGGTCACAACGAATGCCCTGCACGTCTGCCCTGGAAGGAGGGAGGCTCTGCTGGCAGACTGCCGGGGGTTAAGCCCAGCTGACCTGGTGGCCTCCCCATCCAGGGTGGAGGGGGCTCCTGCCCCGGTGGGAAGTCACGGCTTCCATTTAAACAATTCCAGTGGCATCATAAGAACATAAAAGACCAGCCTGAGGAACTCTACCCAGGAGAAACGCTAGGGTTCGCAATGAGATGAGACAGTTTTAGAGTCTGATCTGTACACTGCCCCCATTAGAGTCCACAATTATTTATCTCACCCCATTTGTTAACTGAGTCTCTAGACCTGCAGGGACCCCAATTCTCTTCCTCCACCTATCTCCCTTCTCCCCACTTGGGGAGTTAAGCCGATGGCGGCTCACATTTACTGAACACCCAAGCTTCATATGTGTCATATCTCTCCATTCCTTAAAACCAGACCAGGTTATATCCATTTTACAGATGAGGAAACTGAGCTCATGAGGAAACTGCATGTCACCCCTGCTGGAACGGTCTAGAACAGGGCCTGCCTGGTACCACTGTGCAGGTGCTCAGTGATTGCTTGTAGACTGGATGAAGGGACAGACATCAGAGCTATTGTTTTGTCTGTTTTTGAGTGTGACCCACTGACGCTGTTCCCTGTCCCAGGCCAGTGCTGGGAGAGCCTTTCCACAAGACCTCAGGCAGCATGAGGGACCCTGGACTTAATGTACAGACTCAAATCAGAGCTCCTTTCCCCCAGATGAGCAGCGCTGGGGGTGGCAAGAGTGCCGGCTGTGGAGACTGATCACGTGGATTCAAAACCCTCCTCACCACCACCAAGCTGCCTGACGCTGGGCTCGCCAATTCCTGATCTGTGCACCCCCCACCCCAGGGGGCTGTGAGACCAGGGGAGAGGGTACTGGCAAAGATACCCACAACACAGCAGGGACTCGGCCATCGCTGCCCCACTCCTGCCCTGGCTCCCTAGTGCTCCTGCTATTTCCAGAGTGCTGGGTCTTTAGATTTGAAAGCGTGGAGCCACCAAACCCCTCTGCTCTGGCCCCCATGCGTGGGTAGCAGACACTACCCAGTCGAAACCTCTTTCCTGCCCTCTTTTCCTGCCATTTCATCACCTCCCCTACCTGGCTTCTAGCTCCCAGCTGGGACTGTCCCACACCTGCTTAATCCTGGATCTACGTCCCTCTCCATCTGCCACACCCCAGCTCCAGAGCCTCCAGGGCTCCCCGTTGCCAGCCGAGCCCTGCCATGGCTTCTGCAAACTGTACCTTGCCCTGCGCTGCCCCTCCTGCCCCGGCATGCTGAGTTAGAGCACAGCATGCTTGTGGGGGGCAGCAGCGGCAGGGCTTCCCGGAGGAGGCGTGGCTGAACTGGGACCTGCACAGCCGGGAGGAACGTGCTGAGAGCAGAGGCTGGGGCAGGAAGGAGTCACAGCACAGCAGAGGCCCACAGGCAAGGAAGCGCACAGGAGGGTGCAAGGCTGGTGGCAACGTGAGTTGAGCAGACGACAGCTGTGGTTCTGGAGAGCCCTCCCTGCTGCGGCAGCACAGGTTCTGACCACCTCTGCTGCCCGCCCCGTCCTGGCCAGGCCTGAACACGGAGCCAACACTCAGACCGCATGTGCCCTCCTCGATGCTGTGGAGCTGCCTTGGTGGCAGGTGGGCCAGACCTTCATTTACCTATTTTGATGATACCGTGGGGGCTGTCTTCGCGTGTGTCTCCCATGTCGTCCTCTTCTTCCTGTGCTAGAATCATGGGATGTACCTTGTCTCTCGCAGGCCCCGCTGGGTGGAGATCAGAGGTGGCCCGAGGTCTTCTCACTACGTCCAAATCCCCGTCCTCGTCCAGCTGAGCTCCCGCCCCTTCCTTGCTGGCGGTGTCAGCCCCGGCCTGGGCAGAGAAACCCTCATGCCTGTGGCCACCTCCCGGAGGGGACCCTGTGCTGCCTGTCCCCGCAGGAGGAGGCTTCTCTGTGTGAGCATCTTGGTGATCACCACCCTCGGCCCCCGAGTCTGTCCAAGAGTCTCGGCTCCACAGAAGCTTGAACTGGGACAGGAAAACTGAAAGGCAAGACAGGACATACAGTGAGAAGAATTTCAAGGTGTCTTCTTTTTCTCTGAGAAAATTCGATTACCACCTGCAAAGATTTTTAAAGGCCAGGTAGAAATACACTACCACCACCAGACAGGCCCATTTGATTCAGCTGTGACCACACTGGGCAGCTGAAGCCACCAAGGTAACAACCACCACCATCGCCATGAATAGCCACCATTTTATGAGAACCTACAATGCAGGCACTTGGCCCACGTCATCTCGTTTAACCCTCATGAGCGCCATGAAGACAGTATTATCAGCTTCATCCTGCAGACACGGAAGCTGAGGCTTAGAGAGGTTAAGTGAGCTGACCAAGGCCACGTAGCTTTGTATGTGGATGAGGCCGAGGGAGGATTCAAACCGTTTGCTCAACGCTTAAGCTGACACCCTTCTGCCTCTTAAGGTCTGGAGGACAGAACAAGGATGTGAAGTATCCCTCACCATCTGGTGACCAGAAAGTCACTGTGCCAGGAGAGGTGGTCAGGGGCACCTCTGACCATCAAGCTCCACAGTAGGCTTGAACCATCTACCAGGTGTCTGGCCCTGGGCAAGTCACCTATCTGCTCTGAGCCTCGGTTTCTCCATTTGCATTACGAGGATAATAGCATCCACTCTTCAGTTATTTCAGGCTATGATGGGATAACAAATGTATAAAGCACCTAGCTCAGAGTAGGTACTCGACACCTGTTCTAATCCTTTCTCTTCCCTTCATCCTTACATTCCATGAGGTGGGGCTCACTGTTCTCCACCTTCTCCAAGGAAAACATAACTGTGACGCCACAGGCAGGGCCGCAACAGGAAGACCCTGTCTAGAGCTCTTCCTCTAGGCCTTTGCGTAGGCTGTTCCCTCTGCCTACTGTGCTTTTCCTTGGCTTCTGTCTGGGTAGATCCCTCTCAGCCTTTAGGACTGAGCTCAGGCATCCTCTCCAAGGCTGGGGTCAATGCCTCTCTTTTAGGTGCCCACAGCATCCTGGGTTTATGCCAGTTTTTGGAGCACTTCACTCCTCCACCCATCCACCCATCTATCCATCCATCTAACAAACACCACTGAACGTGGACTCTGTGCTGAGTACCGTGCTAGGTGCTGGGGACACAAAGTAGAATTCGACATCTTAGGGGCTTGCATTTTAGGGGGGTAGAGGGGGAACAAACATTACACAAGCAAGATAATTAGGGACCATGTACTAATTGCCATGAATACAGTAAAACTGTATTCTGTGCGCCAGACGTGGCAACCATATAATGCAGGGGTCAGCAAACTGCTTCTACAACAGGTTAGTGAGTAAATATTTTAAGCTTTGTGGGCCACCTGAGCTCTGTTGCAACTCCTCAACTCTGCCATTATAGCACTGAAGCAGCCATAAGAACATGTAAATGAACAGGCATAGGCCACGTCTTAATAAAATTTTATTTACAAAACAAGCTGCAGGTCAGATTTACCCCACAGCCTACAGTTTATAGACTCTTGGTAAAATGTATCATCCCAATTAGGATGGAAGGGAAACTGGAAGCATTAATCATCACACCAGGATGACGAGCTAATACAGGGTAATAGGAATCAGGAGGGTGGTCAGGCAGGGCTTGTCTGAGATGACACTTGGGGAACTGGGGCTGGGAGGGAAGAAAGCAAGTGCAGTGACTGAGGGACAGGGAGGAGGTGACAGTGGCCACAGACCAGTGAGGGAGGGTGATGTAAGGGGAGACACCCAGGCAGAGGCTGTGTCAGGCTGGGTCCTGCAGGCCAACGTGGGAAATCTGGATGTTATTCTGAGAGCAAGGGGAAGTAATGGGAGGTCCCCAGTAGGGAGTGCTGTGATTTGACGTGCATTTCCAAAAGATCTCCTTGGCTGCTGCGGAGAGTGTGGAGCAGGGAGTCCCAGGAGGAGAAGACACAAGTAGGCAGGCAATCGGAGGTGGCCAGACAGGGGAAGGGGATGCAGAACAGTGGACAGCTGGAGCCCCAGCGCTGTCTGCCCACACGCTGGTCCCTGGGCTTGCTGAGGACAGAGCTTGGCTCCACCAACTGTGTGTTCCCAGGATCAGGTCCTATCCCTGGCACACAGTAGGTGCTCAGCAAGGCACAGGAGTTTGCTCAATGAAAGGAGGGCACTTAAGAAGTGGTGTGAGGATAACAATGAAACAAGACAATCTTCCCAATATTTTCCCCAAAGAGATCAGTATGAGAAAGCAGAAAGCAAAATGGGATCCGCTGGGCACCCGTGCCCAGGACCTTACCGGGTTGTCCCACGCTGTTCAGCCGCACCATGAGGTGTCTGTGGTTCGGGGTATAGAGGTGGACGTCTGACAGCACAGTGTCACTTCTAAAGGTGACCTCATCCATGGCTGGGGTGGGAGCCAACTGCATCATGGCCCAGGCTCCACGTTAATCCTGGGACAGGAGCACCTGAGAGGTGAGAACAGGTCCTCAGCATGGCAGGTCCCACAGGGGAACAGTGTAGGTGTATCCAGCAAGGTGGCCAACAGCTTGCATCTCCCAGGGAGATACTGCTTCCCTTTGCAATTCCTTTTAAATTTTTTCTAAGTAGAAAGTCTTAGAGACTTGACCAGGAAAAAGAATCCAGCTAGAATTTAAATGTGTTATTTTGTTTATAATATATTCATTTTCACAGTAATCTTTTATTTATGGCGGAGGATCTGAATTCTCACTTATAGTGATAAAGTTTCCTTTATTTTTTCCAACTTTATTATGAAAAATTTCAAATGGATAAAGTTAGGGGAATATAATAAACACCCATATACTCACTGCTTAGATTCAACGATTATCAACATTTTGCCTTATGTGCTTGCCCTATCTATTTTCTCATTTTCTTATTCTAGGAGCTGATATTACCTACCCACATATCATTTGTTTGAAAGCTTTCCTATTAATTTTTTTAAAAAAAGTAAATGGACTTAAATGAAAAGCAATGAAGAGAATCACTATACAGGTGATATATAGATATGGAAAAATTATGGGGAAACAGCAAACACTAGTTTGGAAAACCATGCCTGAGGCACAGTGGTCAAAAACAGGAAGGATCTTTCTCCTACCAAATGTACTACCTCATCAGAAAGCATCAAACAGCAGCAGTTTGATGGGTTTTGAGACTGGGCAGAACAGAGGGGAACTCTGGTCTCCTACCTCCTAGCTACGTGACCTCAGGAAAATCACATCTCTCTGGACTTGCTTATTTAGCTAGTCTCACCTTGCAGTGTCTCTGGGGGTAAAGTGCTCAGCAGAGTCCTTGGCCCATAGCAGTGCTTATAAAATACCAGCACCTTCCTTGTCCTGGGTTGGTTTCAGGTGTTGACCCAAACCTGCCCATAACCTGACTGCCTACAAGAACTGCTTCTACCTGGGTAGGTATGCGCACTAGCTGAGTCCCCTAGACACGTCACGAAACCCCTCAGGGCCTCCATTTCTTCAACTGGAAAACAGGACCCAGGCGTCCTCATGATCTGAGTATACAAGTGGAGTGCCTATGTTTAAGTGCTTGCCACAAGGCAGCAAAAGTTGTCCCAACATAAACATTTTTAGGAAAAAGACAATTCCTTCTAAGTCTCCACGCTGGCTTTCCTACTTGACACTATAAGCCAGCAAAGGGCAAGTGGGTTGTGAGGAAAAGCTGTGAATCTGACACATCAATGCAGGACTTCCTGCTGTCAGTGAAGTGAGGGAGAAATGCTCCACCCTTAGGCAAAAGCTCTCAACCAACAAGGACTGGAAATATCACGCTGGATCTAGGAAGAGGAAATACAGCTTACACCTACCACAGGAATCATTTCAAAGGCAGAATTGGCTCTACCAGGACTAAGAGATGTCCTGGGGAAAAATAGAGGATTCCCACATAAAGCTTTTGGGAGAAAAATAAATAAAAAGATTCTCTCTGATATTGCCATGAAAGTCAAAAGTGCACCAAAGGATGCCATTTTTTGCTATAGGGCAATTTTGTTGGAGAAAGTACATTCCAGAAAAATGTTCTTTGCTCTTTCCAAAAACCAGCATAATATTACATCCTTAAATATAGACAAAAACTCTTTCCAATTTTTAATTTGTATTTGAATTTTCAATTTAAAATTCAAACTACCTAGCCTTCCCAGGAAATGTACTCTGCATTCTAAGTTCTAGGTGAAGAAGGTTCCCTCTACAGGGCTTTCCCCAGAAACAGCTCTCTGGGAATAAAGAGGGCCTGTGTGAGTAGTAAACGAGATAATGATCAATTGCAGGGCTCAGGACATAGTAAATGTTCAATAAACAAAGACAGTATTATCACTATAGCAATATAACAATTATTATTAAAGGAAATGCTGGGAAGACAGAAAAAGGCAATGGTCAGTTTCTCTAGTTCAAAAAACCTGACTAAGAGTCTGTATGGGAGTGCTGAGGCTAGATGGGCTTTGGGCTTCTCTCCTCACTGGGCAGAGCTGAGAAAGGAGACCCAGGTTGCGGATGGAACTGTCAACTAAAGAAAAACTAAGCTTTTAAAGAATTAAAGTTAGTTTTATTCAGAGTCTTACTGAGGATTGCAACCCAGGAGTCTTTCAGAGAGTTAAGACTGCTCCAAAGTAGTGTTTCAACCCACAGCTTAATTATTAGGTGGTGGAGGTTCTACATGTGCTCAGGAGTTACTTTAGAACAAATTCTAATCAAAGTGTGTGTGCAAAAGTATGTCTGGTTATAGATTACAAAGGCATCATCATTAATCTGGTCAGAAGTTATCTTATGCACAGGGAGAGGCAAGGGCTAGGATCAGTGAGCGTATCTTTTTTTAAAAAGTTAGTGATTCAAGCAAGAGAGGCAGGAACCTGTGCTCTAACCTGCTCATCTTCTTCAGGGCATTCTTCCACGGGGATGCCCTTCGTGAAATTTTGCTGGCAAGCAGAATGAGCAAACCTAGTTTCCTACCTTCACTATCTTATCTCACAAAACCCACCCTGCCCGCCCCCTCGGGCTGGTAATTGGTTCATCCCTGAAGTAGGAGATGACAGGTGTTTTTGGCTCCTCTCACAGGGCTGTGGGGGCCACACTCAGACACTGTTCACCTTCCGCTTCTATAGGTCCCCAGTTAAGTTGTCCCAAAACACAGTTTGCTAGGACCAGGAGGTAGAAATAACTTCCCTCCTCCCGGTCTTTCTTTCCACTAGGTGCCATTCACTCGATAATCAGGATTTGGGCACGATTCCGTGACGGTTTACTGTCAGGCGCTGGATAACGGAGAGCAGGGTGTTTAGACTGGGAAGGTGTGGGAACTAAGGCCCGCGGCGGGGGTGTGGATCGACTCGGCCTGGCTACAGCTTGCAGAGTTGGAGTCGGCGGCTCCGGGAGGCGCCTCCTTCTGCCCCGCCGCCTTCACGACCCCGCTCTTGTTAACCATTGTCCTCTCAAAACACAGACACAGTTAGGGCATCAATTCCCTTCCTAAACTGGAACCGAGGGAGGCTGCCTGGGCGCGGGATGGAAACCCAGGTGACCATGTGGACGTCATTCTCCAACACCCGTGCTTAAAAGGGGAAACTGAGGCTAAGAGTTGGGTCAGGCCTTAGAGATTTGGCCTTCAGGTCCGGGGGAGCCCGGATTTCAAAGCCAGGCACAGTGCCAGGAGGCTCCCTGCACCCTACCCCGTCGGGCCGCCTCTCCCAGGAACTTACCCGCTGCGGGGCCCAGCCTAGAGTCTCACCGGACCCCATCACAGCGGGACTCAGGCGGCCGCCATAACAGACGGTCTGCGCAGGCGCGGCCCCGCCCCTGCGCGCGTCGGTCCAGGCACCCCTCCCGTGACCACGCCCACCCGCCCGAAGCGCGCATGCGTGCGAGAGAGCCGTCTACGGCCGCTTTCTCGGCCTGAGGAGACCGCGGATCTGTCACCTGTCGCGGTTTGGTGACGCGACCGACCTCGGTGGGGATGGCTCTGCACCTGGGTGGCCGAAAACTCACTCCTTAAAGGACTTAAATAACTCGCCCAAAGCACCCACATACTAAGTGGTGAGGCCTGAGATTGGAGCGGGATGCCGGGACCTGACTGTGCGGTTCCCCGCGTGCTGGCTGCTGCGTTTGTCACTGTCGTTGTCGCCATTCCTTCGTCCGCTCGCAAGCTTCCAGCGCCAGGTGTGGGGCAGAGTTGCAAATGCGGGAAGCGACGTTTGCTCATCCTGCACGACGGCCGGAATTGCACAGAGGCCCTGCCTCTGAAGAACGCCCTGAAGACGACTAGTGAGCTCGAGCACAGCTTCCCGCGCTCCGGCCTGAGGCACTCCATGGAAGAGGTGATCCTGGCCCTCGCCCGTTGTGTGTAAAATACAGCGTCTGGCCGGATTAGTGACGATGCCTCTAATCTAAAACCAGGTGTACCCTTGCACCCAAACCTTGATCAGATTTTGCTCTAGTGTAACTTTTTTTTTTTTTTGAGACAGAGTCTCGCTCTGTCGCCAGGGCTAGAGTGAGTGCCGTGGTGTCAGCATAGCTCACAGCAACCTCAAACTCCTGGGCTCGAGTGATCCTGCTGCCTCAGCCTCCCGAGTAGCTGGGACTACAGGCATGCACCACCACGCCCCGCTAATTTTTTCTATTTTTAGTAGAGATGGGTGTCACCCTTGCTCAGGCTGGTCTCGAACTTCCGACCTCAAGCCATCCGCCTGCCTCAGCCTCACGGAGTGCTAGGATTGTAGGTGTGAGACAATCTAAAGCCCGGCCTCTAATGTAACTTCTGAGCACACACAGAGCCGCCACCACCTGCATATTGGGCTGAAGCACTGCTTCCGGACAGCCTTAACAGAACTCTCTGAAATGTTCCTCCCGGGTTGCATTCCTCAGTAAGACTCTGAAGAAAACTAACTTTAGGCCGGGCGCGATGGCTCTCGCCTGTAATCCTAGCACTCTGGGAGGCCGAGGCAGGAGGATTGCTCAAGGTCAGGAGTTCGAAACCAGCCTGAGCAAGAGTGAGACCCCATCTCTACTATAAATAGAAAGAAATTAATTGGCCAACTAATATATATAGAAAAAATTAGCGGGTATTCTAGATGTAGGGTGGGAGGGGAAGGAGGAAGACACAACAAGGAATGAGACAGTCAAGGTTCCTGCCCTCATGGAACTCACATTCTGTTGGGGGAAGAGACATAAAGAAACAATATATAAATACAAATACAGTGTGCCAGGTGGCCATGTGAGTTACAGAGAAGGGCATTGGGGAATGGAGAGAGATCTAGTGGCCTAGGGAGGCCAGGATGCTATGGCAAGAGATGAGCAGAGGCTGAGTGAGGAGTTGGCCACGCAGGCATCTAGGGGAGGGAATTCCAGGTGGAAGGAACAGCCAGTGCAAAGGCCCTGGGGCAGGACTGTGTTAAATGTAGTCCAGTGACAGCGTGGAAGTCAGGCTGGCTAGCCCAGAGCAAGCCAGGGGATGAGTAGTAGGAATCGAGAATGCAAAGGTAGCCAAGGCCAAAACTTTTGGACCACTGTAAGAGCTCCGTACTTTGTTGTGTGTGAGATGGGGAGCTGTCAGGGATATACATCACACTGTGTTCACGGACATGTGTAGACAGGCACAGCACTACCCACCCACAGACCACAGGTCAACCAACACACAAATATAAGCACAGGCCTATGGGGTCACAGATGTGTACACACACATACACAGACAGCCTCAGCTGGCACTTTTTGTCTCAATTACTTTCAAACAGAGATTTCTATTTTCAAACCAGAAGTGTCAGCATCAATTTCACAGTTAGTGTTGATAAAAATGGGAAGTTGATAGGATGACCAAGTAACAAATGAGGGAAGAAAATCATTTTTAAGGAAACAGATTGTGTTTCCTGACCCTGACACCCCCCCCCCCCCGACAGTACACTGAGAGCCAGATGGGCATCTTGGGACTGGATTCTAGTCCTAGCTCTCTCTGTAGTTCACTGAGGGTTCTCTCAGTTACCCCCAGGGCATGTTGTGCTTGTGGTGAGGGCAGGAGGAAGGTGGTGTTCATACCCCTGGGAGTTTTGTCTTTAAATTTAAAGCAAGCAGAAGGATCCTTTAAAAGCAAAGTCCAATCACATCCCTCCTCTGATCAAACTCTTTGAGATTCCATCTTGGATAGAAAGAGAAGCCAGTATATTGGGGGTTTGGGATGCCCCTGATATAACCGGTCCCCGGGCAGTGTGTGCTGCAAGAGATGGGAGAGACAAAGACACGGACACAGAAAGTAAGGTGAAAGGGTGTGGGGAGGTCAGGGGACCACCATGTTCCCGTGAGCCAGGTGGTACTGACTGAAATATAGCACCCATTTTTATTCTCTTTTTCATGCTATAGATTACAATGATTTCACGTGAAAAGCTCATGGGTTACAATGTGTAGAAGTTTCAAGTCTCCCCTAAAAGTCACAAGATGCCTTAGCTAATTACTCTTTTATCTATAAAATCAGGAACACATAGCTCATTACTAAGCACAACTATGCCTTAAGGTATGTGTAGATAGTATCTCTGAGCTCAGCAGCTGTGGCCCATTCCATTGAGGAACAAAGTGATTAGTACATCTTATTCGGAGGTTAACTCCCTGTTAATGGAGGCATTCTACTGAGAAAGGGGCAAGAAAGAACTCAACCTGGTATTTTTTAAGAATTGGAGTCTGGCAACCCTTCTCCTGGGCTGACATTTTGCAATCTTCCTCTACAGCCGTGGGTGGCTTTCATGTCAAGCCACTCTGCGGCTTTTTAGGCATGAGACCCCTCAGGCTTTAAGGTGGGAGTCTGCTTTGCTGTACTCCCAGATTGCTGGAATGTCCCCCAACTAGGCAGTTAATTTCTGCCCTTATCTATGGCTCCTGTTCAGGCAGCATTCCTTCTCCTTCTCTCCTCCCACAGCCTCAGAAATGGGGTCCCTAAGCCCCGGTGGTCTTATTATCCCCATCACCAGTATTTGCACAATCATCCTCTCCCCATCTCTTCTCCTCTCCCCTCTCCAGCCACACTGACCTCCTCACTGTCCCTCCCACCCCAGCCATGATCTCCTTCAAGTCCTTCTTACTGGCTGTTTCGTTGGCCTGAGAAACTTCAACTCTGGACACCCACCTGCCCTGCTTGGCCACCTCAGCTCCCCTTCAATTCTGTGGGTGTCTTTCTCTCTGTCTTGCAGAAAGCATTAATGAGGAGGAGGAGGAAATTAAAATTCTCCAGAGCCATGCTGTCCAGTATGGTAGCCACTAGCCACAGGTAGTATTTAAGTTTAAATATAAATGAATTAGGCTAGGCGCAGTGGCTCCCACCTGCAATCCCAGTTGTAATGGGAAGCTGAGATAGGAGGATTGTTTGAGGCCAGAGGTTCAAGACCAGCTTGGGCAATGTAGTGAGACCACCGTCTGTACAAAAAATGTAAATTAGCTGCACTTGGTGGCATGCACTTGTAGTCCTCGCTACTCTTGTGGCTGAGGTGGGAGTATCCCTTGAGCCAAGGAGTCTGAGGCTGCAGTGAGCTATGATTGCACCACTGCACACCAGCCTGGGTGACAGAGCAAGACTCTGTCTCTAAAAAGTAATTTTAAAAAAATTAAATGAGTTGAAATGTAATGAAATGAAATATTCAATTCCTCTGTCATTGAATAAGTCACATTGTAAGGGCTTAATAGCCACATATGGCTGGTGGCTGCTATATTGGACAGCTCCAGGTATAGAACAGTTCCATCATCCCAGAAAGATCTGTTGGCTACTGCTGCTTTACAAATATTATTGTTTCTTGGGGCTTTTACTTAAGAGTCACTTGCAAATGTCCCTCCCTTAGAAACAGCCACAGCACAGTCCCCAGCACTCAAACAAGGAGGATTGCCCAAGGGTCCAAGAGGCCCATGAGATCTTCACACATGACATCTATCAGTAAAGCCCCTGGCACAGCCCACTGGCATGCCGTGGTCTCCTTCCCATGGCCATGAAGACCCCACTCCCTTTCAATGGTGGGTGCATTGGTAGGTATATTAGTTTCCTAAGCAGATTATCATAAATTTGGTGGCTTAAAAAAGGAGAAATATATTCTGTCACAGTTTTGGAGATGGGAAGTCCAAAATTGAGGTGTCAGCAAAGCTGTACTCCCTCTGAAAACTCTAGAAGAGAATCTTTCTTTGCTTCCTTCAGCTTCTGTCTGGCAGCTCCAGGCATTCCTTGGCTTGGGACAGCCTAACTCCCTTTGCCTTTGTCTTTCTGTGGCCTTCCTTCTGTGTGTCTCCTCTTCTTATGGCCAACAGTCACTGGATTTAGGGACCACCCTAAACTCTAGGATGATTTCATCTCAAGATCCTTAACCAATTACACTTGCAAATACCCTGTTTCCAAATAAGGTCACATTCACAGATACAGGGTTAGTACTTGAATATGAGGGACACAGTTTGACCCACAGTAGAAACCAACTTGGATTAGATGCTCCAGACACAGCTCTTCAGCCCACAGCTGTGTGAGTTGCCCCGTCTGTCTGAGCCCTCCTAGCTGAGGCTCCAGACAATGTGGAGCAGAGACAAGCCAGCCTGCCATGCTCTGTCTGGACCGCTACTGACTGAATGTGTGTGTCCCCCCCAATTCATAGATTGAAACCTAATCCCCACTGTGATGGTATTTGGAGGTTGGGCCTTTGGGAGGTGTATTAGTCTGTTGGTGTTGCTACAACAGAATACCTGAGGTGGGGTAATTTGGAGAGAAAAGAGGTTTATTTGGCTCATGGTTCTGCAGGCTGTATGAGAAGCATGGTACCAACATCTGCTTCTGGCAAGGATGTCAGGAAGCTTCCACTCATGGCGGCAGATCACATGGCAAAAGAGGAAGGAAGAGAGGGAGGAGGAGGTGCCAGGCTCTTTTTAACAACCAGCTGTTGGGGGGACTCTCAAGGGAACTAATAGAGCAAAGCACCCTTTCACTAAGGTGAGGAGGGCACCAAGCCATTCATGAGGGCCTGCCCCCATGACCCAAACACTTCCTGTTAGGTTCCACCTCTAACATTGGGGATCAAATGTCAACATGAGGTTTGGAGGGTCAAGTATCCAAACTATAGTAAGAGCTGATAATGTCACCTGGAGCCCTTGTGAATGGGATTAGTGTCCTTATAAAAAAGACCCCAGAGGGCTACCTTGCCCTTTCTGTCATATGAAGACACAGCAAAAAGACAGCCATCTATGAACCAGGAAGCAGACCCCTGCCTGACATGGAATCCACTGGCACCTTGATCTTGGACTTCCCATCTTCTAGAAGTGTGAGAAATAAATGTCTGTTGTTTATAAGTCACCCAATATATGGTATTCTGTTATAGCATCCCAGATGGCCTTAGAGACTGACCCACAGAATTCATGGACATAAGAAAAGGGTTATTGTTTAGGCCACAATTTCAGGGTTGTTTTCTCCCTATCGTCAGATAAGGAGACAGCCAGCCTTTCTTTTCAGGGCCATGATGAGGTAGTCGCTAGGGGGGTGGGGAGAGCCCTCTGTTCCTGAGCTCCAGTTATGCACAATGCACCCTGCTGGCCCCTTCACGTTATGTTCTTCCTTCATCCTTGCACTCACCTCAAGGCTCACAGAGGTGAAACGCCTCGCTCAACGCCACCCAGCTAGTGAGCTGCAGCCTCAGATCTCCAATACATCCCAGGGAGTCTGTTGGGTGGAGCCTCAGAGGACAAGCCCTCTCTAGCGTCCTAGGACGGGCTTTTCCTGTGAGGGTCTCCTCCAGGCTTGGCGAGGCAAGGGTTAAGGCTAGAGCTCACCCGTGCTAGAGTGTCCATCACTCCTGCCGCCTGGACTAATGACAAATCATGTATGCAGCCTGGGGACAGCGGAGGAACTGCCAGATGTGTGGTAAGAAACCAGCTTGCAGGAAATTGCTATCAGGCGATTATTATTAGCTTGGTTATTCAACACAGCCCTTTCTGCAAAGGTCGTGCGTTTATCAAGCACTTGATGTGTTTTCCCAGTCAGCCCTCGAAGATTTTGTCCTCCTGGAGAGAGAGCTTGTCCCCCAGGACTGCTGAGAGTGGGTGATTATAATTCTGCCCCCTGCCTCCCATCAGCTCGTAATAGCAGCTGCTTTCAATATATAGCAGTTGCCTCTGGTTCCTGGTTCTGTGCACAGATGCACGAGATTGACCTTCAGGTGCACAGAGTGGGATTCAAATCCCCAGCTTGGCCACTGATGATTAATCACTTTCATTCATTCAGTACCTAATTTTGGAGAGCTTTTCACATGTTAGGTACTCGGGCAATCACTTCTTAGAAACTTAATTTTCTAAAATTTCTCAAATACTGACACTACCTTTCTTGAAGTGTTGTTGTGAGGATGAGTGACATACACCCATGGAAAGTTGCAGGCAGTGACTCCCCTCCCCTTCTTTAGGTAATCTAACCAGATCCGTTGTATTTTTAAGAACCCACCAATTTCACCCGCTTCACTAAGTCATCTTGTTAGATGGAAAAAAAGCAAGTTACAGTGCCATCCATACTGTATAAGATCAGTTATGTAAAAGAAAAAAAAACCTCATAAAATATGTTTTCTGAGGCTAGATGCATATTCTATAAAATGCACAAAAAAAAAGTCTGCAAAGATAAGCTCAAATTGAAACAGTAGTTTCTTCTTGTGAGGGGGCTTATGTAAGGGCAGGTCCAGGAGGAATTTGTGTTAAGTTTTAAAAAGCTGTGTCATATATTACTTATATAGTTAAAATTTTTATTTTAAAATAAAAGTGCAAAGGAGTTTTCACTGGTCGAATGTGGGATAATTTGAGTATAGAAATGAAGAGTGACAAGACTAAAGTGTGACACATTGAATGACAACAATTCCTATAAACAGGTGTTTAAACAAATGCTTACATGTGAATGTTCTTAATAACATAATAATAGCCAAAAAATGAAAAAAAAACCCAGATATCTGTTAACTGAGTAATGGAAAAACAAAATGGGGTACATCCATATAATGTTATATTATTCAGCCAAAGAAAGATAAGCCCTGAAAACATTATGCTAAGTGAAATGTCAGACACAAAATGTCACATATTGTGTGATTCCATTTATATGAAATGTCTAGGAAAGGCAAACCCATAGAGGCAACAAGCAGAGTAGTGGTTACCAGGGACTGAGGGGGCAGAGTGGGCAGTGACTGCTTAGTGGGTATGGAATCTTCTTTTGGGGTGACAAAAATGGCTTGGAAATAGAGGTGATGGTTGCACAGCATTGTGAATATACCAAATGCCACAGAAATGTACATTTTAAAATGGTGATGTATATGCTATATGAGTTTTACTTCAATAAAAAAATGCATGAAGCTGTACTGATATTAAAATAATTTTTTGAGAGGGAGGGAATATATGGAAAGCTTCAACAAATATGCATAGAGGAAGGGTGACTGGAAATAGAAAGTTACCCTAAGAATGAGTGATCTAGGTGAGAGTCATCAATGGATATTAAAACCTCTGGGAGAAAGGCTTTTTAGGGGGAGAACAGGATTTTCACAAACTCCCAAAGTATCAAATTGAGATATAAGTCACATGTCATAACATTCACCATTTTAAAGTGTACAAATTGGCGGTTTTTAGTATATTCACAAGCTTGTGCAACCATCACCGCTAGCTAATTCCAGGACATTTTCATCAGCCCCCTAAAAGTCACTCCTGGCAACCACTGTCTGCTTTTTGTCTCTGTGGATCTGCCCATTTTGGATATTTCTTATAAATAAATGCATACAACATGTAGCCTTTTGAATCTGGCTTCTTTCACTTAGCATCATGTTTTCAAGGTTCACCCATTGTTGTAGCAAGAATCGGTGCTTCGTTCCTTTTTATGGCTGAATAACATTCCATTGTATGCACAGACTGTGTTTTGTAATCAAAGTCTGATTTTCTTTTTGAGACAGTGTCTTACTCTGCTGTCCATGCTAGAGTGCAATGGTGTCATCATAGTTCACTACAACCTTAAACTCCTGGGCTCAAGCAATCCTCCTGCCTCAGCCTCATGAGTACCTGGGTCTACAGCCTCATGCCACCATGCCCAGCTAATTAAAAAAATTTTTTTTGTAGAGAGAGGATCTTGCTATGTCTCCCAGGCTGGTCTCAAACTCCGGGCCTCAAGGAATCCTCCTGCCCCAGCCTCCCAAAGTGCTGGGATTATAGGTGTGAGCCACTGTGCCTGGCCTTGTTTCTATTTTATTTAAACTACATGTGATGGGCACAGGTTGATCTGTTCTAACTGGTAAAGGGGGCAGTGACTCTGGATCACAATCCTGCGTCCTAGTCAGTAGTGCCCAGACGAATGTAAGATCCACTGGGCATCTTGTGTATTGTGTTGCTTTTCACCCTCATGACGACCCTATGAGTGAAGCATTGTTGTTCCTGTTTTATACATGAGGAGTAGAGAGGTTAAGCTCTATGCCCAAGATCCTTCTATTTTTTCCCTTCTCTTCCCTTTATTTCTTAAAACATTTTTTTAAAAAAATTAATAAACTTTACTTTTACAGATGTTTTAGGTCCCCAGCAAAATTGGGTGGAAAATACAGAGATTTCCCATATATCCTCTGGCTCCTTCCCCCAAGTCCCCTTCTAGAATTGTCCCCCACCAGTGTGGTACATGGTTACACACTGACATTGACACATCATTATCTATCATGTCACCCAAAGTGTTAGGGTATGAATTTGTACCTGGGATGAGAAAGACTTCTCACACAAAGATTAGGATATAAAGATGCAAAAAGTATATTTACTTTCCCAAGAAAGAGAAAAGAAAAAGAGAGAAAATTAGAAAATAATAGATGTGGCATAGCATTGAAAAAAGGTAGAGGTAGTGCTGGCAGCTGAGGAAAAGCAGCTTGATGTATTTAAAGGGTAAAAATGTTTTTTGTTGGTTTTTTTTTCCTTGCTGCAGACTGATAACAGTAGTGGCTGTGGAGTTGCTTTGTTTTTGTTTTTTTTTTTCCATTTCCCCCCCTTTTTTCAGTGAGGCTGACTTTTTATCAGAGTCCTTGAAATCCGTTTTGCAGGAACTGAGGCAGAGAGTTCGCACCCCTGACTGCTTAGTGCTCTTCAAGGCTGTGAAACAAACTCTTCGAGACAAGTTAGACTTGAAGACAAGTTGAGGCCCAGCTGTGTAATCAAACAAGACAAGGAGCAGTTGTGCTGTGAGTTTTTCTTATAGGGACAGTTGTGTGCTGAGAGTTTATTTCTCTTACTTTCTGTTTAATAGTTTATTTTCCCCTGTCAGAGAGGTTATCAGTGAGGTCGCCTTTCACAAAGTCCATAATGTGTAGTAGGGCTCGCTCTTGGTGTTTACATTCTGTGGGTTTGGACCAATGTATAATGACATGTGTTCAACATTACAGTGTCATACAGAGTATTTTCAATGTCCTAAAAATCCCCTGTGCTCTGCCAGTTCATTCCTCCCATCCCCAACCCCTGATCAGGCAACCCCTGATCTTTCTCTTGTCTCCATACTTTTTTGCCTTTTCCAGGCTGCCATATAGTTGGAATTGTACTGTATGTAGTCTTTTCAGGTTGGCTTCTTTCACTTTGTGAAGTGCATTTGAAGTTCTTCCATATCTTTTCATGGCTGGAAAGCTCATTTCATTTTTAGTGCTGAGTAATTTTCCATTGTCTGGATGTACTTCAGTTTTCATCCATTCACCTACTGAGGGGCATTTTGATTGCTTCCAAGTTTTGGCAATTATGAATAAAGCTGCTATAAACATCTGTGGACAGGTTTTTGTGTGAACATCAATTTTCACTTCATTTGGGTAAATATCAAGGAGCATAATTGCTGAATCATATGCTAAGAGTATGTTCAATTTTGTAGGAAACTGTCAACCTGTCTCCCAAAGTGGCTTGTATCATTCTGCATCCCCACCATCAATAGACAAGCATTCCTGCTGCCAGCATTCAGTGTTGTCAGTGGTCTGGATTTTGGCCATTCTGATAGGTATGTAGTGGTATCCCACTGTTGTTTTAGTTTGCAATTCCCTAATGACATTCTTATTTTTGTTGTGGAATATAGCACTCATATAACACATCCGTGCCACATATATGATATATAAAATGTAACAAATAGTTATAGAGAAAACACCCATGTAACTGACAGAAAGTTCAAGATATAGATATTGCCAGAACCCCAGAAAACCCTGTTTATTCCCACTTCTCTCCCTTTGAATAACCACCATCCTTTATTCTGTGGTACCGGGTTAGGTGCTCAGTCATTTGGTTGTTTATATAGTTTTACTGCTTAAGTATGCACCCCCTTAATATAGTTTTGCTGGCTTTGAACTTTAAATAGAATCATACTGTGTTGATTCTTCGTGTTTGATTATTTTGTGCTCAATATTATAAGGTTAATTTATGCTGTGTCCAGTCCAGTTGGTCATTTTCATAGCAGTAGGATATTTCAAAGAATGAACATAATATGATTTATTTATTTAAACTACTGTGATGGACATTAGGTTGATTCCGTTTCAGTTATTTCAGCCTGCTCTTTCCACTCTATTAGGCTATGTTGACCCCACGTGGAGCAAATATGACAGTTAATTTGTCCCAGTAACCTCCCTTTGAGCTCTGCAGTAAACATAGAGCAGGTAAAGTTTTAAACTCTGTCCAGCTCCATCAGGGTGGAAATTACTGATTTCTCACCAGATTTCTTTTTCTTTACAAAGAATGTCAAAACTGGCTCCAGAGAACTTTTTGTGCTGAGTGGCATTTATTCTCGGTGGCATCTTGAGGTCTCCTGTGCAGGTGTGCAGTTATGGTCTTGACGTCTAGTACCATGGTGACGTGATGGGTGACTATGGGTCCAAGATCATGGTGTGATGGATGACTGCAGTTCCTCTCACAGAGGTGCTTTCCTGTTTGTTTCTGAGAATCCTCTGGGTGTCATAGCTGCATTGAGTAAGGACCTCCGAGAACATGCTGCGGATTGAAACGTGGACTTGGTGGATGGGGAATACGGGGAGGATGGAGGAAAGGACCGAGTCAGGGTCAGGAGAGAGCTCGGCAGCTTAAAGGAGACCGGGGTTGAAAGTTGGGGTTCTGCACTTGAGCAGACCTGGATTTGACCCCACTTGTGAGACCTTGGGCGACCTCTCTAAGTGTGAGCTTCCTCTGGGTGAAATGGGACCGACTTAGTCAATGCCTTTGCACCTGGAATTCCTCCCCTGTCAGCACCCCCGCCTGAAAATGAGGGGAGGGGGCTGTTGTCGGAGTGTCAGAACACACTCTGCTCTTTTCATTCTGTTCATTCTGTTCCCAGCCTTTATGATCTTTTTCCCTCCCTTCAACTCACATTTTTCCTCTTTTTCAGCTGATGATATACCATGAGCCTTCAGATCTAACAAATGTGCTTTGATTATGTGGCTCACCAGCAGCTCCTTTCATCCTGGGAACATTTTGCAAGCCAAATCTAATCAGTGCAGGGCAGCCAAGGGCTCTCAGAGGGTCCACATCCTCCAGAGTTGTTTTCCAGAGCACTGCCCGAGGGTGAGATTGAGTCACTTGAGTGCTCACACCCAGCTCAGACTCACTGGTAAGTGCAGAACATAGTGCCCCAGGCTTGGGCACCTGCTGCATCCTTACGTACATCATCTTTAAGTCTCCCAGCTACCCTAAGGGGGAGGAAGCAAGATGACTGGCCCCATTTTACAGATCAGGAAACTGAGGCTCAGAGATGTGAAGTCACTTGCCTGTGGTCACTTAGCTCCTAGGGGCTGGCTCAGGTGGGTCTGTGAAAAGGGACACGAGTTTCTTACTAATAACTTTCTGGAGTCAGAGAGCCTTGGTGCAAACCTTGACCCTGCCCTAATTACCTGTCTTGTCAGGTTCTCCCAAGAGCAGACCCCAACATAGGAGTAGAGTGCAAATGATTTCACCGAGGCAGTAGATTAGCAGGTTAGGGAAGGAGCCAGGCTAGAGGGGATGCTCAGGTGAGATCACAGCCTTCGCCTGACCCTGTGGGGAGCTCTGGGGCACAGATTAGCATTTGACCCGCCTTGAGGCAAGTGTGGTAGTTTCCTAGGCCTGTTGTAAGAAATTACTAAAGTGGGGTGGCTTAAAACAACAGAAATGTATTCTCTCACAGCTCTGGAGGCCAGAAGTCAAAAGTCAAGGGAAGGAATGACTCCCCTAAGGAAAACTGGGGTACCATTGCCTGAAGAAGGGGGAAGGGATGCTGGGCAACTCCAGTCTCCCAGTCCTCAGATACCCACCACACAGTCTCTTCCTGCTGCTGGTGTGACGGCCATGCCGGGCTGTCGGTTGTTTTGCAAAGACCATGCTCTCCCTCCGGGTCTGTGCACCTGGAATGTGTTTCCTCCTGACTCGCCCATGGATTAATGTCTGCACATCCTCCAAGCTCTCCATCCTTTTGAGAGTCTCCCCCTTCCCTGCCAGGCTGCACTAAGGGAACTCTGTGCTCCTTCTTCTATCAGCTCCTCAAGGAGGCTCTGCTCTCTTCCTCCTCCTCTATCTAGTCCCCAGGCAGCGGCTGGCCCATGGTGCAAGCCCAATAAATATTGACAGGAGGGCCAAGTTTCCAGCTTCATTTTTGTATGACTTTGGATATTATTCCTGTTCTGTGTATGGGAGGGGAATTTTAGCTACAGGCAAAAAGTACAGCTTGTACAAAGACAAAATTTTCGATTTTTTCTTTCTCAGCTGGGAAAATGTGTTGCAGACAGAGCAGCGTTGCTGAGCTCTGCGGAGAAGGAGAGAGCTAGAGAGCCCGTGTGGGCCCTGGGTAGGGAGAGTGTGGGAGCTGGATGGGGGAGGCTGGAATGCCAGGGACACCTGGGAGTTGAGGGACCTGGAATGGGATAGCAGGGGAGGCAGCATGCTGTGGGCACAAAGGCCTGAGCTTTGGAGTCTTGGATTCAAGTTCTGACATTTTCCCTAACCAGCTACATGACTCTGGGCACAGCATTAGTGTCTTGGAGCCTCCATTTTCTTCATCTGTGAAATGAGGATAATAGTTACCTAGTTGTTTTAGAATTAAATGAAACAGCCCAGCTTGGTAGCTGCATATTATATCTGATCAATGAACACATTTTTCTTTCTTCTCCTGCTATCCTTAAACAACTGTCCCTGAAGGGTGCAAATAGAACAAGGGTTGGCAAACTGTGGGCCACGGGCCAAATCTAGCCCTGCTGCCTGCTTTTGTTAATAAAGTTTTATTGGAACACAGCCAGGTCCATTCACTTACAATTGGTTATGGCTGCCTTTGTACTATAGTGGCTGAGTTGAATAGTTGGGACAGAGATGCTATGACCTGAAAAGCCTCAAATATTCACTATCTGGCCCTTTAAGAAAAAGCTGACTGACCCCTTGTATACATAAGATACATGTCTTTTATATAGACCTCCACCATTCTCTGGAGTTCATTGCTATGTCACTGTAGACTGGGAGACCCAAATTCAAATGTTCACAGGGGCCTGCCTAGTCATGCCAATATGTGGTTTACTTATATCAATACTCCAGTAGATGAATACGCTGTCACGCATTTTTTTTCTTGAAACATGAAGTCCTTTGTCTTCTTGCTTGTGTTTGTTTTCTATGTTTTATTTATTTATTTTTTGACATAGAGTCTCACTCTCTTGCCTGTGCTAGAGTGCCATAGCATCAGCCTAGCTCACAGCAACCTCAAACTTCTGGGCTCAAGTGATCCTCCTGCCTCTGGCTCCTGGGTAGCTGAGACTACAGACACACACCACTGTACCTGCTAATTTTTTTTCTATTTTTAGTTGTTTGGCTAATTTCTTTCTATTTATAGTAGAGACGGAGTCTCGCTGTTGCTCAGGCTGGTCTCAAACTCCTGAGCTCAAGCAATCCTCCCGCTTCAGCCTCCCAGAGTGCTAGGATTACAGGTGTGAGCCACCGCGCCCAGCCTGCTTTTTATATTTGAAAGAGATTTTGTGCTTAGAAATTTATTTATTCATTCAACAAGTGCTTATTTATATATTTTTTGAAATTTTATTTATTTTTAATTATTATGGGCACATAATAGTTGTATGTCTTTATGGGATACTTGAGATGTTTTGATACAGGGATACAATGTGAATTAATCAAATCAGGGTAATTGGGGTATCCATCACCCCAGGTAGTTATCATTTCTTTGTGTTAGGAACATTCCAATTCCACTCTTTTAGTTATTTTAAAGTATACTCTAACTTATTGTTGAGTATAGTAACTTGGTTGTGCTATCAAATATTGTTCATTATATCAAACTATCTAAGTATATTTTTGAACCCATTAATCATCCCTGCTTTATCCCCCCTTTTCCACTACCCTTCCCAGCCTCTGGTAACCATCATTCTACTCTCTGTCTCCATGAGATCAATTGTTTTTAATATTTAGCATCCACATGTGAATGAGAACATGTGAGATTTGTCTTTCTGTGCTTGGCTTATTTCACTTAACATAATGTTCTCCAGTTCCATCTATGTTGTTGCTAATGGCAGGATTTCATTCTTCTTTGTGGCTATATAATATTTCATTGTATACATGTACCACAATTTCTTTACCCATTCATCTGTTGATGGACACTTAGGTTGATTCCAAATCTTAGCTGTTGTAAATAATGCTGTAATAAACGTGGGAGTGCAGATATCTTTTTTTCATATAAGAGAGTAATTTATAACATCCAAGTCCTTAAAACATCAAATACAAACATATGTGAAACTGTAGTCTCTTCATTTGACATGTGGTTAAGTTAGATAATAATTTTCCTTGTAATGTCTCTGCTACATTTTAGAACCAGGGTTATGCCATCCTCATAAAACAAGTTGGGATGTGTTATCTCCGCCTTTATTTTCTAAAACAATTATATAAGACTTATTATTTCTTCCTTATACGACTTATAGATTTCAGCAATGGGAGGAGAGGCAAGATGGTGGACATGAAACACCTCCAGCCAGAGAGTCTCTGCAAGAAGGAAAGATTTTAAAGGAAAGTGAAAGAAATAAACAGACAGACGAACATAGATTGGATTAGCGTCAGAAGGAAGGGCGCCTGAACCTCCACAGAAGACTCCACAGGAAGCGGTTGTGGAGCAGAACTAGAAGGAGGAAGGCGTCAGCAGGGTCTAAACCCGAGAGGCTTGGAGACCAACGACAAAGGTAGGTCATGTCTTTTCAATACACTGATTTCCCCTCCTTTGGATATATATCAGAAGTGGGATTTCTGGGTTACACTGTAGTTCTATTTTTAGCTTTTTGAGGAACCTTCATACTGTTCTCCATAGTGGTTGCACTAATTTACAGTGTATGAGGGTTCCCTTTTCTCCACATCTTCTCCAGCATTTGTTACTGCCTGTCTTTTTGATAAAAACCATTTTAACTGGGTGAGATGATATCTCATTGTAGTTTTGATTTTGCATTTCTCTGATGACTAATGATGTTGAGCATTTTTTCATATACCTGTTGGCCCTATGTATGTCTTCTTTTGAGAAATGTCTTTGCCCATTTTTAATTGGATTATTTAATTTTTTCCTATCAAGTTGTTGGAGCTCCTTATATATTCTAGTTATTAATACTTTGTCAGATGAGTAGTTTGCAAATATTTTCTCCCATTCTGTGCATTGTCTCCTCCCTTTGTTAATTGTTTCCTTTGCTGTGAAGAAGATTTTTAGTTTGATGTGATCTCAATTTGTCCAATTTTGCTTTGGTTGTTTGTGCTTTGGGAGTGTTACTCAGGAAATCATTGCCCTTTTATTCCTCTATAAAAAAAAAATCACAGCCTCTGGAGCAAGACAGTCTGACTTTGAATCTCAAGTTCAGATGTGTGCCTTTGGGCAAGTTACTTCCCCCTCCCTGTGTGTCTCAGTTTCCCCATCTCTAGAATGGGAATAATAATAGTACATGCCTGATGGGGCTGTGCAGTGTGAGTCAATGTGTTTAGAACAGGGCCTGGCACATGAGAAGTACTCGATAAACATTCATCTATATTATAATCATTTCATTCTCTGGATGGGGCCAAGGAGGAGCTGCTGACCCCTCAGCCTTCTCAGGAGCCTGTCCCGGGCTTGCTGTGTCGCTGACAACGTTGGCAGCACTGTAGCCCTCGTGTGTGAGGACAGGGGCATGTCAGCTCAGCTTGGCTCTGACCTTTGCATCCCACTGTCTTGTGTTCACTGAGGGAGGCTCCCTTGTGAGCTGCTTTTTGCTGCATGCTGTCGGGTGGAAGAATTGTTTTCCAGGCCTGCTGACAACAGCCTTCAGTTCTTATCTCCTGAGCTGCCCTAAAGTTTGAAAAGGTTAGAGCAGGTAGGTGGGAGACGAGGTGTGTGCAATGGAAATGACACGACCTCTGGAGCTGGATGGTCATAGTCTCAATGTGCAGCTTTCACCCCTCAACATCCATGCTAGGGTAATAATCATTGCATGCTGTGGCCATGCTGATTCTGTCGGCATCCTTCCTTGTGGGAACCACCCTGCTCCAACCATGTGGTCTTGGGAGGGACTGTCAATCATGACAGTCATGCCCCTGGAAGAGTGTCATGAGACCCAGAGTGTTCAATCAGGGAGTCCCAACTTCTTGGTGACGTAATTTCAGAAAAGGTCATATGACCCAGTCAGGGCCAGTCAGAATCTTCTCTGGGATTAGAGTATGGATTTTGGGAGAGGGATGCTCTTGTTCTCCCAGGCCTGTAGGAAATAAATCTGGGACCATTGTCTGTCATGTGGTGAGAGCCTGAGAAATAGAAGCAAGCAGAGCTAATAGATTGGTAAAGACAGAGCTCAGAGGGTATCCTTCTAGCTCCTGGATGCAGCCATGCTTGCAGCCAGCTGCACTGCTGAACACCCAGTTCTGTGAGCCATTCAGTTCTGTGAGCCTTTTTGGCTTAAAATATTTTGTGCCAAGTTTCTGCAACTTGAAGCTGAATAATTCCCAAGACTATGTGATTTATTGACCATTTGCCTTGTGCCAGACATGGTGCTAAGAATTTAATAAACATTGCCTGATTGATCTTGGGTGAGTTGCTTCATCTCTTGGAGACTTCATTTGCTATTGTATAAAATGGGAATGATCTTATAAGAATGGGATTGTCATGAGGCTTAAGTGAAGCAAAGAATACAGAACTCTTGGCACATAGTGGAACCTCACTAAATGTTAGCTACATTTCTCTGACTAAGGAATTCTGTGATGGATAGCTTTGTATGTACTTTTGGGTTCAATTGCCTCTTTTTTTCCCCTTAGGCTAAATTCCCAAAGTGGAATTGCAGAATCAAAGAGTATTGATTTGTTAAGGTCCTTGACTCATAGCAACAAACTTCTCTCCAGACATATGCTGACTGTATTAGTTACCTGTTGCTGTGTATCAAATAACCACAAACTTAGCATCTTAAAACAACACACATTAATTATCTCACCATTTCTGTGGGTCGGGAACATGACCACAGCCTGGCTGGGTCCTCTGCAATCAAGTGGTTGGCTGGGGCTGGGGTCTCATTTGAAGGCTTGACTGGGGAGGGATTTGCTTCCAGGCTCACTCAGGCTGTTGGCAGAGCTCAGTTCCTCCAGGACTGCTTGCAGAGGGTCTAAGTTTCTTGCTGGTGTTGGCCAGAGGTCAGCCTTAGTTTCTAGCAACACTGGTCTGTCCAACATGAAGTGTGCAAGCCGAGAGGGCAAATAGACAAAGACTGCTGGCAAGATGGCAACAACAAGCTCATGTAATGTAATCACAGAAATGACATCCCATCAACTTCGTTGTATTTACTGGTTAGAAGCAAACCACAGGGCTCACCCACGCTCACAAAGAGGGGGTGACTACCTGGATGAGTGATCACTGGGGGCCACCACTTTTTTCTTTTATGGATTGTGCTTTTTGTAGCCTATCTAAGAGATTTTTGGTAACTTAAATTTGCAAAGATTTTCTCCTATTTTTTCTTCTAGTTCTATTGCTTTGGTTCCTATATTTATGTCTGGCATCCAATTAGAGTGTTTTTTGTTTTAATTTTAGACAAGCTTTCACTTTGTCAACCAGAATTGAGTACAGTGGCATCATCATAGCTCACTGCAACCTCAAACTCCTGGGCTCAAGCAATCCTCCCACCTCAACCTCCTGAGTAGCTGGGACTACAGGTGTGCCACCATGCCCAGCTAATTTTTCTAGTTTTTGTAGAGGCAGGGTCTCACTATGTTGCCCAGGCTAGTCTTTAACTCCTGGCCTCAAGCAATCCTCCCATCTCAGTCTCCCAAATTGCTAGGATAACAGGCATGAGCCACCACGACCAACCAGATATATAATTTTTTTGTATATGGTACAAGGTAACAATCAAGGTTTATTTTTATGTTTGCACATGATATCCAATTGAGTGATATAATTTTAGTCGAAGAACACAGAATGGAAAACCCTCCATGCGGGATAATTAAAATTTTAGTTATCATATCTTACATGTGAGTGCTTATTCTGTGTAAGGCTCTGGGTAAGTGCATTATTTCATTTGCTTCTCACAAAGACCCGCTGGAGGTGGAACTAGTTACATATTGTCTCAATGCTATGCATCGGATATGCCAGAACCCACCCATGACTGACACGTAATGACCCATGAGATGTTTTGTTAAATCAACAAAGCAAGGAATAGATTACTCTGTCACTTGTGTAAAAAGGAATGCACGCACATGCACGCGCGCACACACACACACACCCACACACCTGTATAAAGCTACAATTGCTCGCATAAAATATCTCTTGAAAGATACAAAGAAATTGCAAAGTGCGGTTGCCCTTGGATACTTGGGCTCAGGAGAGAAAGGGGGACTTTTCACAGTGTGGCCTTCTGTACCTTTTGAATGTTTAAAACTTATGTATTTTTATAACTTGTGTCAATATTACCTACGTACGGAATGTATAAAGTTAGAGGAAAATAAAAGAAGCCCCGGTGGTCTGCCTCTAAAGTCTGTACTCTTACCCCCATCCTGGCTTCCATTTGCTTTCATATGTATTAATGTCCATTTATCCTTGTATATTTTCATCTCTCTCTGCCTCCATATTCTCACCTGTTAACTGGGATGGTAACAGCCCCTGCCTTGTAGGGTCGGTGGGAGGATTGAGACAATGTGTACAAAACACTTAGAGCAGGGCCCTGTACCCTGAAAAAGCTCAGTAGATGCTATTATGGTCATATTATCCATAGAAAAAAACATCAGAAAGAAATGTACCTGGCATGTTAATAGAGCTTCCTCTCTGCTTGTGAAATAATAGGTGACTTTTATTTTCTTCTTTTCCCCAAGTTTTTAAAGAAAAAGTTACATGCTATTTTTATAATAAACATCTTTGCTCCTTCCCCGCCTGGACGATCCCAGGAGTGTCTGCGTGCACGTTCTCTGGGGGATGCCATTCAGACTGTAAGTCATGGCCGAGGCTGGACAAGGCCGGGCTTGTCTGGGCTGTGTCTAGACGCTTTATTTCCCTCGCCTGCTGCGGAAATGAGATACTCCTTAACAGGGGAAGCGTGTTTGTGAATGCAAGTCCCGGCTCTGGGTGATCGCGCTCTGTGAACCTGGGCTCATCCCTTGTGACACACGAGCCACTTTGGTGGGGGGTGCTGACAATGGGGGAGCCTGTGCCGATGTGGGGCAGGAGGTACATGGGAAACCTTGGTGCCTTTGGCTCAGTTTTGCTGTGAACCTAAAACTGCTCTATTAAAAAACAACAACTTCCTTCCTCCCTAAAATAAATAAATACAACAACAACAACAAAAACTCCTGGGTCAGGGAGAAGAAATGAAGCGGGCAGGGGCGGGTGGTAAATGCACTTACATCGGTAGGCATCAGCAATGCCCGTTCTTTCAGACAGGAGACCGATGCTCTTAGACCTCTCAAACATGCAAATGAGTTAGGGAATGGAGATCACTCGCCAAACTGTCACAGCCTCCACCGAAGCTACCGTTTGTGCCTTGAAGACATGGTCCCACAGGGGAAACTGGCCTGGTGTGCTTTGGGGACATTGGCTGTCCAGTTTTTTTCCTCGATGTTGCATGTATGCATGTCGCTCTGCGGAGCAGGGGTGGACAGGGTTGCCAGGTGTCCTGCGGCTGAACCCTGGGACGCCCTATTTATCTTGCATGATTTGTCTTGAGACCCTTCTTCCCAGAAGCATTTTTCACTGGCCTGCTCTTGCTTTCTCCGCTGTGTTTTGTAGTGCTGTGGAAACCCAACCATACTCTCAGGGATCAGGCAAGCCTGGGTTCACAGCCCTGCTCCTTTTGTGCCTCTGCGTGTTACTTCACCTCCTTAAACCTCAGTTTCCTCATTTCTAACATGGGAATGATCATGAGTGCCTACCTTGTTAGGGTTTGTGGAGGGCCGAATTGCAGCCTGCCAGAGATGGCCATGTTGGAATCCATGAAAGCTGTGACTGTGCCACCTTACATGGCAATGGTGACAGCAGGTGTGATGAAGTTCAGGATCTTGAGGTGGGGCAGTTTCCCGGGACTGTCTGGGTGGGCTCAGTGTGGTCACCAGGCACTTTATAAGAAGGAGGCAGGATGGTCAGAAAGAGAAGACAGAGGGATGGTGGCAGGGGCTGGGGAGGAAGTGCTGAGCTGCTGGCTTTGGGTGCAGGTGGGAGCCACAAGCCAAGGAATGTGGGCGGCCTCTAGAAGCTAGAAAAGGTAAGGAAACGGCCCCTGGAGTGAGTGCAGGTCTGGCAACACCTCGACATCAGCCCAGGGAGACCGCTTTCAGACTTCTGATCTCCAGGATAAACTTGTGTTGTTTTAAGCCATAAAATTCATAAGAATTTGGCACAGCAGCCCTAGGACAGTGATACAGGGTTGCTGTGAAGATGAAATCTCACCGCCCTGGTGTGGGTATGGGGGGGATTGTTGGGGTGGAGGTGGGAGTAAGGGCTATGTGAACCCCCTGGCGTGGGAAGGGCTTCTTATTTCAGCACTCAACAAATGGTCATTACCATCAAATAGTATTCTTTCAGCCTCTTTCTAGGACTACAGGTATTACACAGTGTTACATGTGTCTCTTTCCTTTTCTGGTACCCCCAGGACACTGTGAGCTCCTTGGAGGAGGCAGGGGACCTTGTCCTAGACCTGTTGTATCCTTAGTGCCTGGCATGTGGTAGTTGCTCAATAAGTTAGTGGCTGCCAGGCTGAACTGAGATGCCCTTTTTCTTGTCATCTGTGAGGGCTTCAGTAACATTTCTTCTTTTAGGTCTCACATTCCTCCTCCATAAGATGACGGGCGGATGCTATGATCTCTCCCAGCTCTATGGTTCTGGTGTCTCTGCCCCTCCACCTGTCCCCACCAAGCAGCAGTAGGGGGAGGACCAAATCTGTCTCCTGTGGGCTCTCATTGCAGTTCCTGGCTTGGGAGGTGGTGCCAGTGGCCCCAGCGGCAGGTGGTTTCAAGGCAACATGGCCTGGGAGATCTGGCCCGCTGCTGCTCCCTCACCCTGCCATCCCTTGTGATGTTCAGAATCTCTATCGGTGGATTTCTGGCCTTGGAGGGCTGTGGGGAGCTGGCTGGAGGCTGGCGCCGGGCACTGATGTGGCAATTCTGGCATTAACAATCTGTAGAGATGCTGCCTCCCTGTGAACTGCAAATGCTCTCAGGAGGGGGCCGGGGCAGGCTGTCTGCTGTCTGTGGCGCAGGGGCAGGCGAAGATGTCAGACCTAATTGTTCAGATTAATACCCAGGTAGTGGCGACGGCCCTGAGTTTGGAGTCAGGCCTGGGTTTGAATGCCAAGTCCATGCCTTATTAGCTGTGTGACCTTGCTGGGTCGCACTGAGCTGCTGTGTCGCGTTTTGTAAAACAGGGACCTGAGCTAATAACCGGAGCTAACGCTTAGCATCTGTTTTCTGCGGGCTACTTGGAACTCTGCGCAGCACAGAGAGATTCTAGGTCATGTCCTCACAATCTCAAGGTCAGGATGGTCTTTATACCTCTTCTGCAGATGGAGAAACTGAGGCCCGGTGAGGCTTTGGACCTTGTCCGAGGTCCAGGGCTAGGAAGGGGTGCAGGTGCAGCTGCCTGCAGAGCACGTGTGCTGACTGCAGCCACCCCCACCCTCGCTAACCCCACCTCCTAATGGCAACATCTGCCTCCCAGGAGTGTCATGGTAATTAACAATGATGGTCAGACAGTGTCTGACACAGAGCTGGCGTTCACGTTCAGAAAGTGGCGCTGTTGTGATTATTATCATTGTTGTCACCTCCACCAGCATCATCTCACCACCATCCTCCCCCTCCTCCTCCTCATTTCTGAGCTCTTCTTGTCCTGTTTCCTCTGGGTTCAAGCCTGGGTAAGTTAGACATAGGCTTTTTTTTTTTTTTTTTGAGACAGAGTCTCACTTTGTTGCCCAGGCTAGAGTGAGTGCCGTGGCGTCAGCCTAGCTCACAGCAACCTCAATCTCCGGGGCTCAGCGATCCTACTGCCTCAGCCTCCCAAGTAGCTGGGACTACAGGCATGCGCCACCATGCCCGGCTAATTTTTTTCTATATATATTAGTTGGCCAATTAATTTCTTTGTATTTATAGTAGAGACGGGGTCTCGCTCTTGCTCAGGCTGGTTTCGAACTCCTGACCTCGAGCAATCCGCCCGCCTCAGCCTCCCAGAGAGCTAGGATTACAGGCGTGAGCCACCGCGCCCGGCCTTAGACATAGGCTTTTAAAAAATCATATATATATTTAGACAATTCAATTTTAGTATATTTACAGCATTTGGGGTCTACTCTCATAATCTAATTTTAGAATATTTGTATCACCACCCTAAAACAACCTCATGCCCGTGTATAATCATTCCTTATTTACCCCCATCCTTAAGCAGTCACTAGTGTGGTTCTGTCTCTTGTCTTTTCTGGACCCTTAATGTAAATGGAACCCTACAATACATATTTTGTTATAGACTTCTTTCACTTAGCATAATAATTTTGAGGTTCATCCATGTTGTAGCATGTCTGTTTTTTTTTGCTGCATAATATTCCATTGTATGGATGTACCACATTTGGTTTATCCAGTCATCAGTTGACAGGTATTTGAGTTGTTTTCACCTTTTGGCTAGTGTGAATAATGAGGCTATGAACATTTCTGTGTAAGTCTTTGTGTGAACATAGGTTTTCAATACTTTTGGGTACACACACCTAGGAGTGGAATCTCTGGGGCATGGGATAACACTATGTTTAACATTTTGAGGAATTGCCACATTGTTTCCCAAAGAGCTGCACCATTTTGCATTCCCACTAGAAGTGGACGAGGGTTCAATCTCTCCACATGCCTACCAACACTTGCTGTAAACATAGGCTCTTTAAGGACTGACCTTGGGTCGGGAATGAGGACATGAGACCAGCAGGTAGCTGAGATCAGACAGTTCCCCCATGACACTATTCCCCTGTGACAATTCCCCCGTCATCTGCTATGGACCAATTGTGCCTAAGAATGTTCTCCAGGCTTGTGCACTTGCTGAGGACTCTAAGGAAAACTGAAGGGAGGTGTGGTGGGTGGGGTTGGGGTTGTATGGATACACAGAATACACACAAAAGAATTAGGGACTAATACCTGACATGGTGCAATTAATCACCTATAAAATGGAGACACAATGACCTAGATAATACCTGTGGAAAGTAGATGCTAAAAATCTATGGAGCAGCTACAATATGCAAGGCTTTGGGATAAAAGCCTTTTCATTTATCATCTCATTCAATTCTGATGATAACTATGTGACTTTGGTATCAAAACATCCATTTTTCTGAAGAAAATGAAGTTCAGAGAACTGAAACAGTTGCTTATATCACTCAGCTAATAAGTGGTGGAGATGACTTTTGAAGTGAGGTCTTAAATTCCTTCCACAACATTTCCCATATTAAGCTATTGTCAGCCAATATACATTAATAAATATTGACTGAGTATCTCTTATACATTTGTCTTGCTTTAGGCTCTTGTTACTCAAATGCATAAAACCAACCCCACATTCAAAGTGTGGCTCTGGAGTTAGACAGACTTGTGTTTGGAGTCCTGGCTTCTCTACTTCCTAGCTGTGTGATATTGATTCACTTACTCAACTTCTCTGAGACTTTTTGTCCCCATCTGTAACATGGTTGTACTAAGCAAACTTTTCTTATGAAATTGATGTGAAGATTTAAAAAGGAATGTACTTGTTGTGCCTGCCATGCTGTAATGATTCAGCGCATATTAGCTGTCGCTGGACTAGATTCCCAGAAGAGGACTTTTACTAGCTCCTCTTACAGATGAGGAAACTGAGGCTCAGAGAGGCGAAGTAACCAGATTAGGATCTTTTAGCAGGCTAGTGGCAGAGCTGGTTCCTGGTCTAAGTTCTTTCCCTTCTATCCCATAATCCTTGGAAGAAGCTTCTCTCTGGCTGAGGGATCTTCATTCCAATTTGGGAGGACAATGGTGGTGGCGGTGATGGTGGTGATGCTGGTGGTAGTGATGACGATAATGATAATAGTGGTGATGATGATGGTGGTGGTGGTGGTGATGGTAGTGGTTCTGATGGTGATGATGGTGGTGGTGGTGGTACTTACTGATGGTGATGATGGTGGTGGTGGTGGTGGTGGTGGTGGTACTGATGGTGATGATGATGATGATGGTGGTGGTTCTGTTCTGATGGTGATGATGATGGTGGTGGTGTTGGTACTTACTGATGGTGATGATGATGGTGGTGGTGGTACTGATGGTGATGATGGTGGTGGTGGTGGTGGTACTGATGGTGATGATGATGATGATGGTGGTGGTGGTTCTGATGGTGATGATGGTGGTGGTGGTGGTGGTACTTACTGATGGTGATGATGATGATGGTGGTGGTGGTTCTGATGGTGATGATGATGATGGTGGTGGTGGTTCTGATGGTGATGATGATGATGGTGGTGGTGGCAGTGCTGGTGGTGGCTAGATAATGAAGAAACATTTTGGTGTTAGAAATGATAGACTCGGAGGACCTGGACTGCCCCAGTGCTTTCAAGAACTTTTGTAAAAAACTGATCTTCCTTTCTCTCTGTGATCAACTCAGAAAAATCACTCGAAGGTGGATTTTGGAAGAAGAGTACTTGGAGCTCGAGGGAGAGGGGCTACTGCGGCTCATGTGCAAACCTGCTCACCTCACGATTTCCTTCGTACTCCCCACGGTGGTCTGAAGGCCCCCCTCCACACACACCCCGCCAGGCTCCCGCGCTTGCTGGGAGCTGGGTCCAGGCTGCTGAAACACACGGAGCGCAGCGCCAGAGCCGGAGCTGAGCTTCGAGAAGGGCAGAAAGGCGGGCGAGGGAAGAACCTCGGGAGCCCGGGGAGTGGGGAGCCTGCAGTGAGACAGAGCGGGGAGGAAAGGAGGGACTGGGGCGCTAAAGGGAGAGACCCCGGCAGAGTGGGGACAGGCTGGGGGGGGGGTGGAGAGTGAGGCAGGGAGCAGGGTCTCAGGGACAAGCGAGCAGTTTGAAGAGCTGGAGCGCGCGGGTCGGGCAGGGCTCAGCTGGGACTCAGGCTATGGGTGGGGCTGAGGGAGGCGGTGGGTCAAGTGCAAGTGCCTAGGGGCTAGGGTCCTGGGACGGCCCGGAGGGGGAGGTGGACAGCACAGGTGAGGGGTCTGCAAGTGGAGGTGGCACCTGAGGGCTGGGAACCGGGTCTGAGCGGGAGTGCGTTCAGGTCGGAGGGCAGAGCCAGGGTCTGAGCTAGAACCTGAGTTCCCCGGGCTGGATGCCCCATCTGAACTCGGAGGCTCCGGGAGTGGAGCTTGGAGCCCGCACCTCTGCGGCAGAAACCAGCGGCTCGGGGTCTGGCTGGGCGATGCGGGTGCACCTGGGCGCGCTGGCGGGCGCGGCTGCGCTGACTGGGGCGCTCAGCTTCGCGCTCCTGGCAGCCGCCATCAGCACGGACTTCTGGTACATCATCGACACTGAGCGGCTGGAGAGGAGCGGCCCGGGGGCGCAGGACCAGCCGGGGGCCGCCAACCGCAGCCAGCCAGAGCCTCTGAGCTCCCACTCGGGCCTCTGGCGGACCTGCCGGGGTAAGGTGCACCAGGGGGCCGGAGGCTGTGTCCACAAACGCTGGGTGCCCTGCTCCTTTGCCTGGGACCTGTTGCTGGACGCGCACCCTTCCCCCAAGCCCCAAGCGCAGAGTGCAAGGTCTAGGGGTGCGGGGAAGGCGGGCAGAGCGCCGGGGCTGCAGAAGCCCTTCTGAGAGGCGCCCAGTTCCGCTGGCAACTGCTCCAGTTCTCCCCACGTCCTCCTGGGGTGGGGCATTTAGGGCGAACGTGGGGCGACCCGCCAGCCAGAGGTCGGAACTCCAGGGTACCTGTATCCACTGATTGATTCCTCCGTCCCCTCCAGTGCAGAGCCCGTGCACACCGCTGATGAACCCCTTTTGGCAGGAGAACGTGACGCTCAGCGACTCAAGCCGACAACTTCTCAGTGAGTCCCGAGAGGGTGAGGACAGAGGGAGCGTCCCGGATCTGACTGCTCTCCATACAGCGGGCCCGGGCACCGTGGAGGGGGCGGCTGGGGTGGCCTCCCTTGCTCCGCCTGTAACGTGTGGGTTAAGATTCAATCATCCGACGCTGGTTGATGGCTTTCTGTGTGCCAGGCACCGTGCCCATTGATGATGGAGACCCAGGCCATGCTCTCAGGAGCTCATGGTGTAGCTGGGGAGAGAGGTGGAAATACACAGTGGCATTTCAGAGAGACCAGCAGCACGAGGGAGAGTGGGAAGCCTGAGCCGACACCTAAACCCGCATAGGGAGCTGGATGTTGAAAGAAAGGAGGTCTCATAGCCCAGAGACCTCATGTCAGCACCTCCCAAATCCTCAGTGCCTAGAACAGGCGCCTGGCGGTAGCAGGGATGCGGTACAAGTTTGTCAAGTGATGCAAGGCAGGGCACCTCCGCCCAGGGGCCACTGTGCCCATCTCCTTGGTGCCTGGTTCCTGGTGCCAGAGTAAAGCTGTGAGGCCTGGAAACAAGAACACGGACGGGCTGAATGCACACTGTGGAAGGAGGGACATAACCTAATAGTTCGCTCAGGCTCGCAAAGGCCCAGACAGGGAGATAAGTGCTTTTCATCTAGGTCTTCATTTGGTTCCCATGGCCATCCCATAAAATTATTATCTCCGCTTTTACCTTCATTTTCCAATGAGGAAACTGAGGCCTACAGAGGTATCACAGAAGGATCTGATAAGGAAATGAGGACGGAGTTCCACAGACCTTGAAAAGCGTGGGCTGTCTTTGATAGACTTATTGAGGCCTGGGTGTGGGACTCCTGTTAATAAAATGAAGACAAGTCCCTAGCATGGCCCACAGGCCTGGCAGGGGCCCTCTTCAGGCCCTTGACTCTTTACTCTCCAGCCCTGCTGGCCTTGGGGCAGTTCCAAGAACACACCAAGCTTTCTCCTGCCACAGGGAATTTGCACGTGCTGTTCCCTGTGCCTGGAGTCTCCCTGCGCCCATTCTGCCTCTTGAGTTGGTTAACTTCTACTCATAGCACAGGTTGTGTGACTTTTTTTGCGGGGGGTGGGGATGTTAAAATCTGGCTGCCTTGTTAGACTGTGACTTCTAGAGGGAAAAATACAAGGTCCCCACCAGTGGCTTCTAGTGTTTAACAGAACTTGGACAGGTTTCTTTTGAATTTAGAAATATAAATCAAAACAAAAAAAGAGCTGAAAGAAATACAAAGCACAAAGGGTATTCCTAAGTAGCTCCTTTTGTGTAAATGATCATAAATCTTGAGACCAGTTTAAACAGTTTTAAGCCTCTTTAGTTACCTTAGTCCCCTTTAGTTAATTGCAATACTAAAGTCCCTGGCTAACCAGAAGTAATGCTTAACCTGCATCATATGCAAATATACAGTGAGGCAGAGAGAGAGCTCTGGGTCACTTGCTAGAAAGAAATTTAAGGCTCTACAAACAGGCAGGCAGGCAGTGCCGATCTTGCTCTCCGAAGAATTCCTGCCACTGCCATAAGTGAGTGTTCACCTAAGAATGAGAGCCCTATGTAATCAACCTCTAACAATCTCATCTCACTTGCCCAGCTGGATTGATTTGGGTTATTTCTTTGGTCTCTTGGCACCATCTCAGTTTGGAGGGCAGCTTTTCTACACCATTCTGAGATTTCCCCAAAACAGCTCCATGAGGGCAGGGACCACATCTATCTTGCCAGTGATGAATTCTCGGTACTTGGCATAAAACCTGGCATATAATAGGCCATGAGTCAAAGTTTGCTGAACAAGTATGAGAGTGAATGCAGACTGTATTATGTTAAAAGGGGAGCTCACTATATGTATTTATTGAATGACTGTGTGGGTATACGGTGAACCAGAACTGTTTCTCTAAAGTCCAGTGATGTGCTGGGAAATAAGAGTTAACAATTGGCTGTCTGGGAAAATTTTTACAAAGCCCTGATTTGTAGGATTTGCCAATTTCTGGGGTGTAAATGCTTCCACTGTGGTCAGTTTCAAGCTGCCAATATGATTCACAAAATTCTCAAAATCTTAGTCGGCTCTTGTGAGTTGCTACCAGTCAGCACGGGCACACCACTTTGTAGGGTCCCACTGAAGGAGACACCACCCCTGGACACATGGAGGAGGTGAGGAAAGGTGGAGGTGTCAAATACTCTGTCCTGAGCCCCCAGCTGCACTGGGAGGAATGCTGGGTGTTCTTGAAGCATCGTTTCAAGAGTCACCAAGAATTCTTGTCTTGGATTAAGGAAGATGGGGATCACATTGCAGCTGAGACCCTTACCCGGGTCTTCTCTGATTCTGGGACAGGTGTCTCTACCTCTTTGAGCCTCAGTTTCCACATCTATCAAAATGAGATGTCGAAACCATGAGGGGTGTGGTCAGGATTCCATGAAATGGAATAAAAGTGGGTGAGAAAATGGACCTTACCTAGGACCTCACACAGTGCCTGGGTGTTGTGACAGCTCCATGTTGCATGAATGAATGTCTTGACACAGAGTTTCCAGCCATGTAGGAATTGCTTTATAAGCATGAGCTCTCCCCTTTCCCCTTCCTTCCAGCCTCTTTTTAGATGCAGTAACATCTGTAGAGTGCAGACCTTGTGCCCGGCTGGGCGCTGGCTTTCAGCGGACTGATCACACCAGTGGGTAGATTAGGTGGCTAACTACAGTAGGCACTGGGCTCGCTTTCTTTTGAAACTTGATAATACAACAACCCTGCTTATTGTAGGATTTTGAGAAACAGGCAGAACTCCCATCCAGAGTCAATTCATCTGTTGACCCTCACACCTATGGTTAACTCCCAGCTTTACTGCCAACTAGGTGTGTGGCCTCAGACATCTCCTTATGCTGCCTGAGCCTCAGGTTTTTTTTCCTCATGGGCAAAACAAGGGTAATTGTCCCTCCTTTTAAGATTTTTATGAGGATAAAATAGGAGAGTGTATTTAATACAGTGCCTGACCTCCGTAAGTGTGCAATAAGTGGTAGCTGCTATTATTACCATTTTGTTTTTTGAGACAGACTCTCATTCTATCACCCTGGCTCGAGTGCAGTGACATCATCATAGCTCACAGAAACCTCAAACTCCTGGGTCAAGTGATCCTCCTGCCTCAGCCTCCCAAGTAGCTGGCACCACAGGTGTGTGCCACCATGCCCAGCCAATATTATTACCATTATATTATCCAAGAAAGAGGGCAATCTGCTTCTTCAGATTGCATGCTCATTGGAAATCACCCCAGAAAGAGCTTTTATTTCCCCCAGAATCTCCTTTTCCCCAAAATGAATTTTGAATTTGATCCAAGCTATTTTATTATGTAAAAACATTTCATTCTTTTAAGGACCTGCTGTGGAGGCCATAGAGGAGAAGCCAGTTGACAAGTTGCATGTTCTCTGAGTCAGCCCTCTAGACAAATCCTGGTAGGGGTGTATAGGACAAAAACCTTGATTTTTTTCCTGCAGGAAAACCCAAGTGGGCAGACCACTTCAGTGCGCAATAATTAACTGCAAAGCTCCATCGCTTTCTTGCCTCCTTAATTCTACTCAGCCAGCTTGGTGAAATTGAGCAGAAACACCAAGTTCATGAACAGGAACACCTTACAACCTCAACTATTGCAGCCAGGTGACAGAGAGAAGGTCTCAACAAAATGGTTTCCTTGTCAGCAAAATCCACCTTGCTTGAGGGTTTTATCTTTCAGATTAGCTGTGGGGAAATCACAGGTTTGGTTCCTTGGCTAGGGGCTGGAATGATTTTTGATGGAAAGGAGATGATCAAATTCAGCACAGTGTAGATTAAAGAGCCATGGTTTAAAACCAACCAGGCTAGCTGCACGAGCCAGGAATCTTTTGGTGGCAAGTGACAGAAAGAAACTCGGGTCATACTGGCTTCAATGAGAAAAGCAATTACTGGTCCATGTAACTGGAAAGCTGGCTCCCATACTGCTAAACTCAGTTTCTTTCATCTTCTCTTTTGGATTTTGCTTTCTTCTGTTTGAGTCAGCTAAGTTCTCTTCTATCTTAGCAACCCTAACAGAGGAGACTGTCTAGTTCTCAATAATCCCACACAACTTCCAGCTAGGTCTTCCACTGGACCAGATTGGGTCACATGCTCAGTCTTGAGCCAACCACTATAGCCAAGGTGGGGGGGAATGTGCTGCTTGGCCAGGCCGAGTCATGTGCTCACTTGTAACCAGGCAGGGATGGGTGTTCACACGGGCAGGTCAAGGTGCTGTAGTCAGGTGCAGGGGCAGGCGAAACCCACAGATGCCCACATCACTCACTGGGCTTTGAATCCCGGCCCTGCTTCAATGTTACACTGAGGGTAATTTCAGTATGATGTGTGTATATTAAGACCAGTGGTTATCCATAGGAGCAGTTAGAAGTAAAACAAAAACAACGAACAAACAAACAAAAAGACCAGAAGCCACGGGAGCCCACAGGAGGAGCTCCTAGCCTGCTTTTGGGGGTTCAGAGTCCTGCCATCCTATATTACCTCCTTCAGACAGGGAACCAGAGACCTGCGTTACGGAAGGAATAGCAAGTGCAAAGCTACAATGCAGGGTTGAGCTGGGTGTGTTCCAGAAATAGAAGGAAGGCTGATGTTTCTGGAGGGTGGTGCCCCTTGTTAGGGGCCTCTCATGTTATTTTCTATGCTTTACCTTGGCTGAGTCTCCTAAGAGCCCCTGGGGACAGTCAGGCTGGTCTGATAGAGATGCCAGACCCAGCGAGGTCAAACGCCCACACAGCATGCCAGTGGCAGAAGCTGGACCAAGGGCCAGTGGTCGGCCTGCCTGTCCTGTATTTTCCATCACGAGGTTGGGTCTCCAGTCTTTCTGGGTGCTGGGCTGTCACAGTGGTGTGGAAAATTAAAACCCGCCCTCCCATGATGCCTGGTGCCAATTGCAAGAGTGGAGGTGGCAAGGGACAGGAATAGAAGGAACTAGGGGCATACCAGGCTGCCTGGGCCCAGGAGGGAGTTGTCAGTGTGATTTATGCTGTAGCTGTGCGGCAGGCAGGCAGGGAGGCAGGCTGGTGTCTGTGGGTCTTCGCTCCTCTGGGCTTGAAGGCCTGGGTTTCAGCTTGTCTTCCTCAGGTGCCCACTGCATGTCAAAGCCACATTTTAAACTAAAATAAAAAAGTTCATGTTTAAAGTTATTCTACTTCTTGGTAGAGGCATAAGAAAAGGTCCACCATACCATTTCTCTCTCTCTCTCTCTCTCTCTCTCTCTCTCTTTCTCTTTCTCTCTCAATCCCTCCCTCCCTCCCTCCCTCCCTCCCTCCCTCCCTCCCTCCCTCCCTCCCTCCCTCCCTCCCTCCCTCCCTCCCTCCTTCCTTCCTTCCTTCCTTCCTTCCTTCCTTCCTTCCTTCCTTCCTTCCTTCCTTCCTTCCTTCCTTTCTCTCTGTCTCTTTTTTTCTTTCACAAGATCTTACTCTGTTGCCCAGGTTGGAGTGCAGTGGCCCAATCATAGCTCACAGCAGTCTCCAACTCCTGAGCTCAAGTGATCCTCCTACCTCAGCCTCCTGAGTAGCTAGGATTACAGGCATGCACCACCATGCCTGGCTAATTTAAAAAAAAAAAATTTGTGGAGATCTCACTATTTTGCCCAGGCTGGTCTTGAACTCCTAAAGTGATCCTCCGGCCATGGCCTCCCAAAGTGCTGGGATTATGAGTGCCTTGCCCACCATGCCTGGCCACTATACCACTTTTGAAACCATGATAAACAAGATATGTATAGCTCAGTGCCCATAGTTGGAGAAATGGCTAGGTGTTTATATGTATATATCCAATTTCTGGAATATTATATAGCTTGCAAAAAGAATATACTAGTGTGCATAGAAAACCAAGATGTATTGTGGAATTAAAAAAACAAGTTACAGAGTGTTACAGGCAGTATGATGCCATTTGTTATCCCTCCCAACAGAAATCCCCCAATATTACATCTTTTCTGTGGGTATATAACAAAAGTTTAAGATGCATCTTTATGTGCCATTAAGACAGAAAAATATTCCGCCACTTACACTGTGAGATGTGGTGGGTGGTCAAACATGTCCTGTTTTCAGATTTCAGATCAAATATGCATCATAGAATTGGAGAAATATGTAAATATGTGGAAAAATATAAATATATAGAAGGAAGTCAGGAAGGATGTGCAGCAAGCTATTCACAGAGGTTTACTCTGGGAAAGAGGTGAAGGAGAGGAGAGGTGTTAGAGTGGTGGCCAAATGAAGCTTGCTTTAATTTTTTTCTAAGAACAATGTTGTTACGTGTTGCTATAAAATAAGCCTTAAGAGGGTTGCCGCAGTGATTGGATTTCTCCTTAGTGTGGCTCGTGGGACTGTCTGTGACCCTGGCTCATCTCTCCAACTGCAAGAGCTGGGATATGTGTTGCTTCCCAGATCTCCTGCTTCTGATGTTGGCACTTTCTGTCCCCTCTTTTGGGGACACACTCTCCTTCCTCTCAGCCCAGTTAACGCCTCCCCTTCTTACCTCCAGGTCTCAGCTGAGATCTCTCCCCCACTTCAGGAAGCCTTCCCTAACTTCCCAGGCTGGGGCAAGTCCCCCCATCTGCAGTCCCAGGACGCCTTTGTCACCTCCTTTGGTATCCTGTTCGAACTCCGACACTTTATAGCTATTTGATTTTGGGCAACTGACATAAATTCCTTGAACCTCAGTTTTCCCATCTGTGAAAATGCCTCGTTGGCATTTTTAACTAAGGTAGAGCCTAAGTACGTGAAGACAACAGTTATTCCCATACACAGTGCTCGCCACAGCTCTGTAAGGTCAGAGTCCACAGTCCAATTGGCAGGTGAGGAAATGGAGGCTTTTGAGATAGGATGTTGTTTGGTGATGTTTGCTCAGTAAGAGGTGGAGTCAGGATTTGAATCCAGGTCTTTGCTTGTAGACCCCTGTTCTTGCCATAGCACAATAATACAACTTAGAGACCACGAGAATAGCTAAGATGCAGCCCTTGTCCTCAAGGGTAGATTCAAGGACAAATATTTGTAAACATTTTTAAAAAGCCACTTCCTTACCAGGCATCATAGGACTGAATATCTCCGAGCCCCGCCTGGAGTGCAAAGTCACATTGACAAGGTTTGAGAATAAAGGCAGGGACATTTCCCCTCCGTAAATGGTCCCTGAGACTTTCTTCCCTTGCCAGAGCTTCTGCTGTTGCTGGGGTAAAGGGCGACCTTGCTCTTTTCAAGAGCACTAGCCACCCTGGGGCTTCCTGACCTTGCAGGCATCGTGGAAGCCTGCTCTTCCCGTTAAGCAGTTCTTTGAAGAGTGCTTGAAGATAATGGAACGGTCACCAGGGCAGGGTTCTTTTTATTTTTATTTTTTGGCACAAACATATTTGCTTCTTTCTTCTTGCTGGGTTTGCTTTCCTCTTTACTCATAACAAAACATTTTTGAGTCTAAAATATCTCTTGCACTTAGGCACACACGTTTACCCTTGATGAAATGGTGATCTGTCAACATGTTTATGTTATTATTGAGTCTATATAACAATCATAGCTACCCTCTATTGAGTTCCTACTGTATGCCATGCAAGACACAGCAGTGTGTTGAATGGTGTCACCCCCCCAAAAAAGATATGTCCATGTTAATGGAAGCTTATTTAGAAGTAGCATGTTTGTAGATGTAATTAGGTTAAGAATTTCAAGATGAGATCATCTTAGATTAACTGGGTGGTCCCTAAATCCTATGACAAGTGTCCTCATAAGAAGAGAAGCAGCAGGCTGGATGGGGTGGCTCACATCTGTAATCCTAGCACTCTGGGAGGCTGAGGCAGGAGGATCGCTTGAGGTCAGGAGTTCCAGACCAGCCTGATCAAGAGTGAGACTCTGTCTGTACTAAAAACAGAAAAAATTAGGTGGGTGCTGTGGCATGCACCTGCAGTCTCAGCTACTTGGGAGGCTGAGGCAGGAGGATCGCTTAAGCCCAGAAGTTGGAGGTTGCTGTGAGCTAGGCTGACACCACAGCACTCTAGCCTGGGTGACAGTCAAAAAAAAAAAAAAAAAAAAAAAAAGAAAGAAAGAAAGAAAAGCGAGAAGCAAGGAAGGGAGATGAGAAGATGGCATATGACGATGGAGGCAGAGATTGGAGTGATGCTGCCAGGAGCCAGAGGACTTCAAGGACTGCCACCAGCCGCCAGCCACCAGCCACCAGGAAGTGGAGGGGGCAGGGAAGATTCTCCCCTAGAACGGTCAGAGGGAACACGGTCTGGCTGACACCTTGATTTTGAACTTCTGGCCTCCAGAACTGCAGTAGAATAAATTCCTATTGCCTTTAAGCCACCCAGTTTGTCATAATTTGTTACAGCAGTGACAGGAAACTGATACGATCACCTTTTATCCAAGAATAAGGCTCTCCCACCGCCCACCGGTTTTCCTGTATCTTCATGCTTGTTTCCTTTCTGACCCGTCACGGTCAGGAGTGATCCTTCGCTCCCCTGCTTCCCAGCTGGGCTGCCTCCTGTACCAGGCTGTGAGCTCTGCGAGGGCATGCCGGTCCCCAGCCTCTGCCGAGGTGTCTGTCTACGAACGCACGTGTGCGCCCAGCGCTGCGTTGGGTGCTTTTGAGAGCATCGCCCGTCAGGATGACCTCTCTGCAGGGAGGCCCTGGTAACCCCTTTTACAGGTGAGAAAATGGGGGCTGCCAGGAATAAAGGGACTCCCCCAGGGTCACATGGTGAGTCAGTGTGTCTGGCTGGCCTCAGACCCGGGACCCTTTCCTCCCAAGACCACCAACAGGAAATGACAGAACTGAGATAGGAACCCAAGAATTGGGAAGCTTGCTTCTGAGCCCAAGTATTCTGCTCTTCCCTTTATGAATCTTTTTTTTTTTTTTTTTTTTTTTTTTGAGACAGAGTCTTGCTCTTTTGACCAGCTAGAGTGCTGTGGTGTCATCATAGCTTACATCAACCTCAACCTCCTGGACTCAAGCCATCCTCCTGTCTCAGCCTCCTGAATAGCTGGGACTACAGGTGTGTGCCATCATGCCCAGCTAATTTTTTCTATATTTAGGAGAAGGGGTCTTGCTCTGGCTCAGGCTGGACTCGAACTCCTGAGCTCAAGTGATCCTCCTGCCTCGGCCTCCCAGAGTGCTAGAATTATAGGTGTGAGCCACCATGCCCGGCCCTGAATCTCTTAAGACATCATTTTCAGCTGACATTACAGCAATTTATGTCTATACTTGAACTTTCTTTCTAGATTATAAACTCCAAGGAGGCAGGATTTATGCATGATTTAACTTTGTAGCTCTATAATACCTAGCCCCAAATATTGCTTGTATTAGTTGCTCAACAAATGCTCAGTTTGCTCCTTCCTTCCTTCTTTCCTTCCTTCCGTCATTCATTAATTCAGCCATCCATTTCACATAGAGCACATACTATGTTGAGGCTGTGTGTGTGCAAGTTTTTGGGCATTCAAGAGTATGCAAAAATACATCCTGAGAAAGAAATTTCCTGGGCCTTGCTGGTCTTTGATTCCTTCCACCTCTGACCTGCTCCATCACACCCTCCCCCTCACCAGTGCCTGTCGTCTTCCAGCCAGAGACCACCAGGAACCACCTGTAGTTGACTAAGTTGGGGTTTACTGCTCATTGCAACAGAGGAGAACACACACCGTAGGGAAAACCTCAGTAGGAGGTGGTTACAGGATTTGGGTTTTGATTGGTTGATTTTGGAGGGGGTCTGAGGAAGCAGGGGTTCGCTGTGAGCCGGGTAGTGTCAGGAAGTAGGGACAGTTCTGATGAATGTCTTGATCAATCCTATTTATAGGGAGGCAGACTAGAGCATGGCTGAAGCTGCGATTGAGAAGGGAGTGGCACTCATATTAGTTGGGAGGAGCGGGTGTTTTGTGGGTGGACCTTGTTTTTGCCTGTGCTCAGGCAGCACGGTGAAGCGGCCGCGCTTGTTCTTACTGCGTTGTGCTCGCAGACAGCCTTGTCTGGGGTTGGAGCTCAGTGGGATTACGCCCAACAGGAGAACACCGCCATCCAGCTTTGCGCGCCAGGCCCGTTCCCAGACATCGGGGGGCGTTTCTTTCTCCCCATCACGGAGGCTCATTAGAGGCTTGTTGCTGAATGGGAATCAGTTCTCATGGTTCTCAAACTCCCAGAGCCGAGTTTGGTTGTAGCAGGATTCCTATGTTACTAAAGGGTTTGTAAGCTTTCATTTAGGTAGCACAGTACCAAGCCGAAAAACCAACGCTAACAATAATAACTGACAGGTGTACCAGGCTTATTAGGTGACAAGTGCTGTTCCGAGAGGTTTGGCTGTTTTATTTCATCCTCAGCACACAATCCTGTGATGTGGATACCTTAGTATTTCCATTTAGCCGATGAGAAAACTGAGGTTTGAAATGTTACGTAATAACTTGCCTGAGGCCCCTCCGCTGGCAGGTGACAGAGCTGACATTGGAGCCCCGGGAGGCGTAGGCAGCAGGTGTTGGGTAAATGTTTGCTGGAACAATAAATGGTTACGTGGGGTGACCTGGTTGTCCTGGTTTGCCCTGACTGGTCCCGGTATACACCTGTGGTCACAGTAGAGAATTTGATAACTATTGGTGATTGTTTGACTCTCAAAAGCTGTGGTTTGGGTGATCAATCATACAGGTACTCCATCAATATGACAAGAGAGGAACTGTCGGCGATTTATTCATTTGTATCCCCATGCTGCTTAGCGAGGAGCTAGACTCACAGCAGATGCCCTCTGCATGTCTGTCGAATTTAGTAAGTTCCAGGAGATCGGTGGGCAGGGGATTTCACTCTTATTTTGTCAGGGAGGCTCAGAGTGGTCTAGTCATTTATCCAAAGTCACACAGCTTGTATGTCGCAGACTCAGACTCTTAGCAGGTGGTCTTTTGGGTGCCCCCCCACCCCTCTGTCCCCAACCACTGCATACACACCACCTCCCGAATATCCCAGCTCCAGAAGTTGATGACTTTGTCAGATCCACATCCCAAAGGGGAACGTCTTCCCCAGGCGCATTTAGAGATGTGGTTGGAGATGGGAACATTTCCAAGGAGAACAGAACTGGGAATCAATATTCATGTTCCAAGACCACGATCCTGGAAATTAAAAAAAAAAAAAAAAAAAAAAAGCAACGAATAAGGCACACAGACACAAAGAAAGCCAGAGCAAATTTCAGCAGGAGGTTTTACAACTCTCCCATGGGGAGCCTGTTCTTTCCCAGACATTTAATTGCACGCGAACGTCATGTCAGATTGCAGCGTGTCTGGCGGGCGCATGCAGGGCCGCCAGGGCTGCGCCGACCCTGGGAAACCTCATTAATTTCTAAATGAGAGCTGGTTTCATTTCTCTGCTGCAGTCTGGAGGTGAAGCCGTGCAGGGGACAGAACTTACAGGACCAGGTTTTCGCACCGGCTGTTCTACTTCCCTGCCCAAGGTTTTTTCCTTGAGAAAGAAAGAGAGAAAGACCAACGTCTTGTCCCCTGTAGTCACATTTCATCCCGTGACAGCCCAGGGAGGACAGCCCAGCACAATATCAGTCATGTCCCTCGGACTCACAGGACACCCACAATTTTGGGTGCTGGGGCTGGGGGCAGAACACTGGGGACAGGCCTTATGCGATGTCCCTCCACCCCCTGCCACTTGCTCACCCCTGCCCATCACTGTCCTCAGCTTGCCCTGGGGATTGACTGGCACTGGCAGGAGGCCGGACACCCTGTGAATGGGGGAGGCATGGAAGCCACCCACCGGGAGGGGAAGGTGCTCCTTGGCCCCTCTGAACCCCGGGCTCCTCCTTCCTCCTTGATGTGTACCTGTTGCAGCTCCCTGGGCCCAGTTCTCACTCACTTCTCCTCTGCACCTCTGTTCTCTGCCCCGCAAGACCTTACTAGTCTCGTGCCTCTAAACACGTCTGTGTGTGCTAGCTTCCCGGTCACAGCCCCATCTCGGACCGCCTGCTGAGCGCTGGCCTACGGTATCCGTCTCAAATTCAGCGTGTCCTGACACCGTCCTCCCCACCCAGCCTCTCCCTCCCTCGCCTTCCCTGTCCTGGCAGGTGGAAACTCCCTGCACCCAGTGGCTCAGCCCCAAATCTCACTCTCATGACTCTCTCTCTTTCTCTCTCACCCTTTAAGGGCCAAGGCTGTGGCCTCTTTTACCTTCAAGATTTACCCGGAATCTGACCACTTCTCACCACCCCACTGCTTGTTGTTCCCGTGTCCTGGTCTGGGCCACGGTCACCTCGTACCAGGGTTCTTGCAAGAATCCCCCCCAACCCCGAGGTCTCTGCTTCCAGCTTGTCCCTCGAGCTGCCGTAACAGATGACCCCAAAGTGGGTGGCGTAAAACAACAGAAGTTTGTTCTCTCTCAGTTCTGGAGGCCAGAAGTCCAAAATTAGGGTGTTGGCAGGGGTGGTCCTTCCAGAACCTCTGAGGGAAAATCTGTTCCAGCCTTTCTCCTGGCTTCTGGTGGTGGCCAGCAATCCTGGTCACCCTGATCTCCTCTGTCCTCGTCGCGCCACCTTCTCGTCTGCGTCCTTTCCTCTCCTCTTCTAAGGACACCACTCCTTGGACGTGGGGCCCACCCCAATCCCGGATGAGCTCATCGTGAGATCCTTAGCTCACATCTGCAAAGAACCTTTTTCCATATAAGATCACCTCCTTAGGGCTGGGTGGACAGACACTGGGAGTCAGGATTTGACCCACGACACCCCTCTGCCGTCCGCTCCCGATATAGCAACCAGCCTAACCCCCTGGTCCTTCCACCCCACACTCTGGCGGCTCTATCTCCTTCAGAGAGAAGCTCAACGACTCCACTACCGATCTGCCCCACTCACCCTCTGCCTGCGTCTCCTTTCGTCCCCTTGCTCACCCCGCCACCTCCCTGCCTCCCCAGGTGTCTCCATCACACTGTGAGTCACGCTCCCACCTGGGGGGGGGGCTCTGCACCTGCGGCCCTGCCTCCCTCCCCCAGACTTTGCTCAAATATCCCTCCCCCGGGGGGACCCCGGCCCCGGCCCCACCCCCTCTCTGCTTCATCCCTGGCCCTGTCTCTGTTCCCATGTCTCAGCGGTGTTGCCATTTACTAATTGTTTCCCACCGGACTCTGCTCCTAGGGTGCCACCCCACCAGGGCAGGGATCTTGGTTTATTCGCTTCGGTGTCCACACGAGCGAATAAACGAGTGAACAACAATAACGATGGCTCCCTGGATGGGCCTGTGGGAGTTAAGTGACATGATGCTTGTAAGGCTCACAGCCCTGCACACGAGGACCCCTGTCCTATTGCTGTCGTTACCATCATCATCATTAGAAAGAGTCCTAGTGACAGTGGTGGGGATAGTGACAGTGGTGTAGATCCCCCCCCCCCCAGCATTCGGGGAAATGGCCCATAGTGGGTGCTCAGGAAGTGTTTGTTGATTGAATGAAGGATGGTAGTAACCCTCCTGCCCTCTGTGCTCTCTGTCTCTCCTAAGCCATGCATGGGATGTTTGTGATCCTGCTGCCTCTGAGCCTGATCCTGATGGTTTTCGGGGGGATGACGGGGTTTCTGAGCTTCCTCCTCCGCGCCTACCTCCTCCTGCTGCTCACTGGGACTCTCTTCCTCTTTGGAGGTAGGTGCCCACCCTGCCCAGGCTTCAGGAGGAGGTGGGTGGTGGGTGCTGCCCATGAAGCCTCAGTGGGGCAGGGGGCCCCATGGCCTCTCGAGGCTCAGTTTCTCCACCGGTGATACCACAGTTGGGAGACACGAGGGGTTTCCAGCCCAAGATCCCCAGGCCTCTGGTTCCAGGAATCATTTCCTCATCTCACCAAAGAAGCCGTGCGCATTGCCTTTGCCCGAAGTCATGCTAGCTGCGAGCTTTAGGGCCATGGGCTGGCAAAGGACCCTCACTCTGGCCACCCTCGCTCTCTCATGGCGATCAGACATCGTGGTAGATATTTTGACTAAAAACCTGGCAGGACCAGGCACAGAAAGACAAATACCGCACAACCTCCCCTATGTGTGGAATCTAGACAGGTCGAACTCAGAGAAGCAGAGAGTAAGACGGTGGTTACCAGAGGCTGGGGGTGGGGGTGGGGAGATGTGGGTCAAAGGATGCAAAATTTCAGTGAGATGAGGGAGTGAACTCGAGAGATATATTGTACATCATGGTCACTGCAGTTAATGTATCATATTCTTGAAAATCGCTGAGAGATTTAAAGTGCTCTCACCACAAAAGGTGCTACAGTTTCCCCAAAAATAAGATCTACCCATAAAATAAGCCCTAGCAGGATTTCTAAGCATCTGCGCAATAGAAGCCCTACCCCGAAAATAAGACCTAGTGATGGGCATGGCTAAGCAGCTCATCTGCACAACCCGTGCATTTCGTAACAGAGCGGTCACGACGACAAGCAGCCCTTCTCCTCTGCCCCACGAGAGCTCTGTTGCTCGACAGGAGAGATTGGGGCCAATGGTTCTAAAGCAAATAGAGTCGCAAGAAATTCAGGATGGCATTCGGGGTTTGGAGAGTTATGATGATGTTCCAGAAGACGACGACTTAACTATATTTGAATAAATGCAGATTGTTGTACTCTACTTAAAAAAATAACACATCCCCTGAAAATAAGCCCCAGGGTGTCTTCTTGAGGAAAAATAAATATAAGACCCTGTCTTATTTTCGGGGAAACAGTACGTGTGTGAGGCGATGCCTACATTCGTTAGCGCGATTTAGCCGTTCCTCCATGTACACCGGTATCAAAACCTTGCATGTCATGCACCATAAACAAACGATCTTGCCAGGTAAACAACAACACACCAAACCAAACCAAACCAATACAGTAGGGGTGTCGGACCACGGCGGGGTTAACACCGCTTGTTCGGCGGACCAGAGGTTTTGGGAAACGGGATCTGGCCCAGGCTGCTGCTGTGTGGCTCCCCGTAGGTCTGCATGTAAGCAATGGTCCCGCGTTGAAAAACGACACAGTGGCGATGACACTTGGGATCCACGAAGAGAGAAAACCAGAGCAATGTCTGGAGGTGAAAGTATTGTGAAGCTCTGATCTCCCCCGACCGCCCACGATTGCTGTTAATATTGGCATTAACAGCTCACCCAGTGACTAAGTCTTGAGACCGGCATCACCCAGGGGAAGTTTCTGTGACGGAGAAGTTCTCTAGCATGTCTGTGCGGTGGGAGAGCCACCAACCAGGCGTGCACGGCAGGTGCCAATGAGAGACTGAGCTGTTAACTTAATTTACGTTAATTGACTTAAATTTAAACAGCCACACATGGCCGGTGGCTGCCGTGCTGGACAGCACAGCTCAAATCTAACGCGTCTGGAGGCCCGCTGTGTGCCAGGCAGCGTTCTAGGCGCTGGGGGCGGAGGACGAGCCAGACGGGCATGGCTCCGGCCCCCCGAACTCACGGCCCACTGGGGGAGGCGGCTGTTGTCAGCTAAGTGATTACACGGGCGAGTGCAAAGTTGCAGATGTGCCCTGGGCGGGGCTGGACGGCTGCGAGGTGCTGAGGGGTCACCGCACAGGCAGACCCAGGGCCCTGGCAGGAGCTGAGACGCAGAGAAGTATGGCAGTTACTGACGGTGGGAGGGAGAGGAGGGGAGGAAGGGGAGGGGACCAGCACGGGCAAAGGCCCTGGGGTGGGAAGGAACGAGGACTCTGGGTCTCGGCCGGCTTTCGTGGTTGGGCAGGGCAAGGAGGAGGAGGAGGAGGAAGAGGAGGAGGAGGAAGAGGAGGAAGAGGAAGAGGAGGAGGAGGAGGAAGAGGAGGAAGAGGAGGAGGAGGAGGGTGTGTGTGGGGTTTGATCCGCTCTCCCCTTGCCTCCCCTGCAGCCGCGGTGACCCTCGCTGGCATTAGCATCTACATCGCGTACTCGGCCGCTGCCTTCCGGCAGGCGCTGTGTCTCCTGGAGGAGAAGGCGCTCCTGGACCAGGTGGACATCCGCTTCGGCTGGTCCCTGGCCCTGGGCTGGGTCAGCTTCGTGGCTGAGCTGCTCACCGGGGCGGCCTTCCTGGCAGCAGCCCGTGTGCTCGGCCTGAGACAGAGGCAGGACCAGGATGTAGGAGCCTAGCCACCGCCAGGCTGTGGTTGCGGACGGGAGCCCTGGGCGCTTCATGGACCCATCGCGGTGGCTGCAGCCTCCTCTTCCTCAAAGGCCGCCGGGGGAGCACAGGGGCAGCCCCCAAATCCCTGTGGACTGAGCTCGGGGCCTGGCTGTTGTCCCAGCGCCGTCCGGGCTGCCCTGCGCGGGATGTGCCGTGTGCTGCTCACGTATGTCTGTCCGTGTGCCCTGGGGAGGGCTGGGGGAGGGCTGAGAGAGTGTCAAACCCGCATCACCTGAAATAAACAACAACCACCCTTTAATCCATTGCAGACCTCTGCAGGTTGTAACGTCCACCTGCCTCCTCTGGCTTCATTTCATCCTCACTCATGTCCTCGGGATCAGCTCTTCTGTGTTAAGGAAATGTTAAGGGTGATCAGAGAGGTTAGGCAACTTGTGCAAAGGTGCATAGCGAGCTCACGGCAGACTCCGTGCTTCAAGACCAGGACTCTGTCCTTTCACACAGCTTTTCTGGGCAGGCTTCCTGCTGGCTGGCCGTGGGTATCGGGTGTGAGATACATTCCACCCCGGACACTGCTTCATGCTTTAAATGACCCCCAATCCAGGAAGGAAGGCGCTATGGGAAACCCCAAAGGGGAGACAGCACAGACCTGGGGTTCTCAGCCACCAGGTGGTGGAGGAATTTCCTCTGACTTCACTTACTCTGGTGGCTTCATGCCTATCTGGTCTGGAATCTGAACCTCCATCGGGAAAGGTCACTTAACGGTGTTAATGATTCTCGGCGATCAGTGGCTCTCTTTTGAGACATTAAACAGAGTCACCCCCAAGCTGAGACATCTTCTCGAACGTCCAGGTGGTCAGTGTGCTGGTCCCCTTATGAGTCATTTCGTGATTGTCAGGAGGCCTTGTAAGAAGAGGAGAACAATCAACAGACTCACTCTTAGCAGGGAGAGGCCATTGGCAAAGTCACCTGGGAGGGAAGCCTCATCCGCACACTCACGGTTAGTAGGGAAGACGAGTCCCCAAAAACACAGCTGCTAACTCCTGGGCCATCATCTTCCTACTGCGTCTTCAGTCCAAATGCTCAGTGGTAGCTCCAGTCACCCTCATGCCTGCGGTGAAAGTATTTCTGCAGTGACGCCTGAGCTCAGCTCTCTGGTGTGAACTCTGAGCCCGGGGAAACGCACACACTGTCACTCGCTGAGTCCCCAGACACCCCCTGAATGCATGAGGTGGGTCTCCACCGTGGTTGCCCATCGAAATCACCCAAAGAATTTAGATAATTGCCCAAGCCCAAGCCCGGGCCAATCAAATCACCGTCTCTGGGGCTGGGGAGCATTAGCTTTAAAAGGCGCAAAGGTGCTCAGGTTATCGCAACAGGTAATCAGCTGAGACGAGCAACGAGCTGGGTTAGATCCCAAACAGGCGCTGCGTATGACTTCATAACCAAGGATCGAGTTTCCTGGTGTGACGAGCTGAACTCTGCACGAAGTCGCACTCGGTACAAGGGCAAGAGGGAGCGTGCCGGCTTACTGGGTTCGTACCACTGCTGCTCAGACATTCTCGGGGATCTTGTTACCATGCGGCCTCTGACTCGGTGGGGTGGGTGGGCCTGGGATTCTGCGTGGCCAACACACTCCTGCGTGAGGCTGCGGCTGTGCTGTGGGCTGACTTTGAGTAGAGGGGATTTATAAAGCCACACACACACACACACACACGAGATCGTCTGTCCTTCAGTGCAGCCGGCTTTGTCGTCAGTGCTGGTCACACTATGGACAGTTCTTTTGTGAAGTAATGATGTGCCGTTGGCAGTTGTGTGGCCAGGGGAAGCCATGTCCCTGGCGTGGCCGTGGGGGTCTGGGCTGGAGAGGGTGCCTGCCGCCTCGGCGCTGTTGGCATCGAGCCCTCTCCAGGGAGGCCGCGGCCTGCAGTGCCTTTGGGCTGAAATAGCTCTGGGTGAGCCGTTGGCTTTCTGTGGTGTGGGGTGCTGGGGTTGGGCCTAGCATGGGAAGCTGAAAGAGTCCCTTGGGGTATTCCTCAGGGCCTAAACATTCCTTTCCCTTCTTCCCCCAGAAACATCCATCCTTCTGTTCATCCTGGCATCTGGCCCACGGGAACGGGGGGTTCCAGAGTGCAGGCCTCACGTGCGGGTCCCCCGGGGCAGGGCTGTTCACTTTTAGCGCATGGAGGCTCTGCAGGCGTGTTGGTACCAGGTGGCCAAGCCACCCTCAGGGTGTGTGAGTCGGAAGGTCTGGGTGGGGCCGGAGAACTCACGTTTCTGACGAGCTCGCAGGTGAGGCTGCTGCTCCCGAACCACCTTTCCTAACACCTGGGAGTTTAAGGGATGGGGAAGGTTCATCGCCTTGCTGCGCATTAGAATCACCTGGGCATCTTGTAAAACTCCCGATGCCTGAGCTGCATCCCTGATCCTACAGTCTCTAGGGGTGGAGTCCAGGCATTGGTGTCTTTAAAGAGCTCTCCTGATGATTCTAACGTGCAGCCACGACTGAGATCCTGTTTCTGGACGGTTCTGAGTCATGAGGTGTGGGGGGCGGGCCTGGACCTGGGGAGACTTAGATGTAGGAAAAGGTCTGGGAGGTGCTGATGGTACAGCAGGTTTGGGGGCCACTCGTGTGGGTTATGTGGGTTATAAGATGACAACACCGTGATCAATACCATGCATGACATGATCATCCTCACATGACATTATCATCCTCACCATGACATCATCATCCTATGATGTCACCCTCGTGCTGACATCATCATCATCACAGCTGACACCATGGAGTACATACTATGCATCTGTGCCACTACTCTATGTGCCAGTCAACAGACACATGATGGAGGCTATTACACTCCCAGCCCTTGCTCCCGGAGCTGACCTACGACAGGAGAGAGCCACGTGACATACATAGCCAATGATGAGGACTATGGGGATAAGCAAAGCAGGGTACAGGTGAGGAAACTGAGGCATAAACAGGTTAAGGTGACGGGACCAAAGGCATAAGGAGACAAAAGTTTACAGCTGGGAGTAAAATTCAGAACCGCCTGATCCCAAGACAATTCTGTCCCCACTTCCCCCAACGCCTGTACTGCTCAGCTTTGGTTCAGGACATTGCTGCGACGTCCCTGTCTGATCTGGAAAAGGGTAAACGCGCGGGTTACTCACGAGGCCCCCTGGAGGCGAGCGGGCGCTGTCGCAACATCAGTTACTAGGCTGGGCAAAGAAAGCGTTTTCGCAAAGCGAGGGCAAGCGCGCTGCCGAAAGGGCGGTCTCTGCTGCTACCTGCTGGTCATATGGCGGAACTGCGTCAGAGGCAGGGCTGGATTCTCAGCTTAGTCAAAAGACGTTTGTTCCCTGCCCTCTGAGCTCCCAGCGCTGGGTTAACGCATTGACTGGCATGTGAGTTGTTTTAACTCACTCAGGCTAGTTTTGAACCCAGGGCCTGGTGAAGCAAAACCCTGCAGTTGGTTCGTGAAAATATTACTTGTTGATGTTCTCATTGTTACAATTAATATTGACAATTTAATTCTAAAAATGTGGATTGCATTGCATGCAACTCATGCACAGAAAAAAATAGAAAACAACAAGTTGGAAAGGATTATTTTGTTTTAATAAAACACTGTGGCCCCAGGGAAAATTTGTTTTTTTTTCTAGTGTGGCAGTCACTGTGTTAAACACTAGCAGGCTGGCGTGATTCTATCTCCATGTCCCTGACATTTGGCAATGTCTAGAGACAGTTTGGTTGTTACAATGGGCGTGTGTACTACTGGCATGTAGGGGTAGAGACCAGGGATGCTGTTAGACATCCGGTGCCGCTCAGGACAGCCCTGCAACACTGGTCCACTTGTCTGAGGTGCTGGCATTAAGACACCCTGCTAGGGGAACAAAACCAAATAACAACAAAACCGAACCTTGTGTGCACTCCCAGGAGCTGACGACACAGGAGAGAAGACTCTCATTCATCCATTCATCCATTCAGTGTTTGCCAGACACCTACCGTGTGCCAGGAACCGTTCCGAGCCTGGGAACACGTTAGTGGGGAAGCTGGCAGGATCCCCACCCTTGCGAGTTTCCATGGAAACAGATGATAAAGACGCCAGCCAGCGGTGTATGTGAGAGATTCAGACAGTGATTAGTGTTACGAAGAAACCGAAACAGGGTGATGAGATGGAGGCTGTGTGGGACAGGTGCTACTCTAGAAGGACAGTCAGGGAGGGCCTCTTGGAGGAGGTGACGTCATGCTGAGACCCGAATGTGGAGCCTGCAGGTGGGGAAACAGACCAGGCAGGCGACAGCAAGTTCTCCGAGGTGGGAAAAAGCAGGTGTGTGTGAAGGAAAGAGAGAGGAGAGTTGAGGGGGGAGTAGTAAGAAAGGAAGTTAGAGGTGGGAGGGAGGGGTGGAGGTGGGGGGTGGTGCCCACGGCCCCTGGTAAGGAGGTGCTGATGATTGAGCAGGTTAGGATTCTGTTCTGATCTGACCTGTTCTGTTCTGTCCTGCTCTCTTCTGACCAGTTCTGTTCTGTTTTGATCTGACCTGTTTTGATCTGACCTGTTTTGATCTGACCTGTTTTGATCTGACCTGTTCTGATCTGACCTGTTCTGTTTTGATGTGACCTGTTCTGATCGGATCTGACCTGTTCTGTTTTGATCTGACCTGTTCTGATCTGATCTGAACTGTTCTGTTCTGATTTGATCTGTTCTTTTCTGACTTGTTCTGTTCGGCTCTGACCTGTTCTTTTCCGACCCATTCAGACCTATTCCTATCTGTTCTCTTTTGTCCTGTCCTGTCTTGTCCTGTCTCATTCTCTCCTATCATTCCGTTCCATTTGGATGCTGTTTCGAGAGCAGCGAAACACCTTTAAGACAAGGGACAGTCGTTCTCAACTCTGGCTTCACATTAGCGTCATCTGGGGACTTATTAAAAAAAAAAATAACCAATTTCTAAGACGTGGGCCTCCGCAGAGCCCAGTGGAATCAAAGCTTCGAGGCCGGGCAGGGAGGTGAGAGCCATTGCCATAAGACCTCAGGTCTCTTGCGTGAATGGACTGTAGGGGCAAGAGTGGGTGCGGGACAGCCTGGGCTTAATTTATAGTAAAAAAGGGGTGCAGTCATGGTCTTGGCTTATTCTCTCAGAGAAGTTCCACTCGTCGTTTTCCCAGCATATGACACCCAGGAGCTGGGACACTGATCTCAGGCCTCTGCGAACGCCGGAGGCAGATTCATCATCCCCGCCTCGTTCCAACGGCAGACGGTGCTTTCCCAGACTGACAAGGGAGGCTCCCTCCAACGCTTATAGAGGGTGGGGTGGGAGGGATGGAGAGAAGACGGAGAAGGAAGGAGCTTCGCACAGAGAGAAAGAAGCTAAAGGAGGTTTGGAAAAAGGTAGAAACAGGGGGATAGAGCCTAAGAGAGACTCAGCCGAGAGATGGAAAGGAACTGAGAAATACACACTGAAAAACCGGAGATGGAAGGAACTGAGGTGGTGGAAGAGACCCTTAGACCCAGCTGGTGTCGGGGACAGAAAGGTGGTCCCGTGCAGACCCTCCGGGTGGGCTCGAGGCTGGCGCGGGCTCAGCAGATGGCACTTGGGGCCAGCCTGTGCCTGGACCCTGGGTGGGAGGGGGCCGGCCTGGTGCTGGTGGGTGCAGGGCTGGAAGTGCATCCTTCACGCTGCATTTTCTTCTGCCCTCACTGCCCACCTGGAGGCAGGTGTTTCTTCAGACTAGGGGGGAAGGGAAGATGGAGTCCCAATTGCTCATCTATCGTGTTCCGCCAAACCTCTGCCCTAGATGATAACAGACCGTGCTCTAGCAGGGGTGGGATCCCGGGGTGGCATCCCAGCCCCACTGAGACTTGGGAGCCATGAAGGGTCAGGGCAGGAAGGGCTGAGGAAGGCGGGGAACAGCCTGATGCACATGAGCTTCTAGTTCTTGCGATTCCAGCCCAAATGCATGGCTTTGCGGAAGTGCCTGTCTCCCTCTGGGCCTCAGTCTTCTCGGATGTAAAATGGGCCCACTGTTCTCTGCTCCGTCTACCTCCCCAAGCCCACCCATTGGGTTCCACTCCACAAATGTCTCCTGAGAGCTTTTTGTGTGTCCTGTTCTATGCCAGGTAGGGAAACACAGCGGTGACCAAGACAGACAGGTGGTAACGAGGTCCCGACGAGAAAGCTGCTGTGGGTGTGTCTAGACAATCTTGCTCAGGGGAGCACACACCTTTGTCCTGCCGTCCAAGGGTGGCCCGAGTTCTCTTGTTGCCATCTTGTATGTGCAGGGAGCTGGCCGAGAGGCTGGGAAGGAAAGGGGACTTTCCCCAGTGGGGCAGGAGCCTGGGGTGGGGTCGGGCAGCTGCGCACCCCGAGAACTTGCTCTCACGCTTTCCTGGGGTGTGACCTGGGCAGTTCCCTCCCAGCCAAGCCTCCGTGTCTCACCTGTGCAGCGGGTTGTGTACAGGTCGCAAGAGGGCGGACAGAGGGCCAGAGAGGGCAGACGTGGAGCCTCTAAGTGACGTGACTTCATCAGTACTCAGAGGTCCCGGGTGGCTGCTGCCACCTGGAGGTTGCAGAAGGCGTCTCCTCTGCGCTCGGCACAGTGCTTGTCCTCTGCGCTGGCCTTTTCTAGAAGCCCCTGGGTAACAGGGGTTAGGATGGGCTCCCTGGCGTGTGAGCCTATCTTAGCGCTCGGAGCACTTCAGAGTTTCCAGAGCAAGTTTGAGTCCTCGTCGGATCCTTGCCGCTGTCCTGCAAGGAGGGGTGTCCACCCTCATTGCAACCAAGGGACAAGGTCAGTGAGGTCCAGGATGCGCCCAAGGCCATTGGCCGGAAGTGGCAGACATGAGACTCAAAACCCGGGCCTCTGCCTGCCGAGCCAAGCCACGCGCTGCTGGCTCCCCGTCACCCCCCACAGTCCCCACTCCCCACCCTTGGGGGCTAAAGGGCCCCACGTGGCATCCGGTCATCGTCCCGGTGGCAAAGCTCCTCCTGTGTCAGGGATGCTCGGGTCTTGCACACACCCGGGTCTCGCACACACGAGGCTCTTTCACCGCCGGCAGCACTAAGCCGACAACATCTCCATGGCCGAGCACGGCCCCATCTCTCTGTGAGGACGGCTCGGGGCTTCTATCAGAACATCGGCATTTGTTCCATATTCATTTCTATTTCCTCAATTAGAAATGCTTAATTTAACGGAGTACTCAGAGCCCCAGAAGAGGAACAGCCATTTGATGACTAATAAACATTTATGCATCGAGAGAGCCTATGCCCCCCCAGCCCTCCCACCTTTGTTCCTTTGTGGGGTTTGCTCCTTTCTGTCGGGTTGCTGGGTCCTGCCTGCAAGGGGCAGCCTTGGGGAGCTGGAGAGGCCAGCGGACCGCTCCCCTGTGGCTCCTGCAGCGGCCACGGGTGTTTCTCCACGCCCGGGACAGGGGTCCTGATTTGCACCGTGGAACCAGCTCGCGTCAGACCTGGGTGGAATTATACCCACGTCTCATCTTCCGCCTTTTACTTACCAGGCCCTGGGAAGTAGGAGGCATGTGTGGGGTTGCTGTAGCTGCCTGCCTCACAAGGGGACTGTCGTGGGTTCAAGTGTGTCCTCCAGAAAGATAGGTTGAATTCATAGCTCTGGTACCTGTGAGCGTGACCTTATTTGGAAAAAGGATTTTTTATCGATGTGATTAGTGTAGTTAAGATGATGTCACACTGGATTAGGGTGTTCTCAATACAGCGACTGGTGTCTTTATAAGAAGACCACGTGAAGATACAGAGACACACAGAGGAGAAGGCCACGTAAGACAGGGTAGAGGTTGGAGTGAAGCTGCCACAAGCTGAGGAACACCTAGCACCACGGGGGTGGGGGGTGGGGAGAGGAAAGGAAAGTCCTCCACTGGGGTCTCTGGAGGGAGCACCCCCCACCTGACACCTTGATTTTGAACTTTTGACCCCTAGGATTGTGAAAGAATAAATATCTGTTGTTTCAAGCCACCCCATTTGTGGCAGTTTATTAGGGCAGCTGTAGGAAATTACTACAATCACCATAACACAAGATTATTTTAAGGATCAAAGTACTAATAACAGCTAACATTACCAGTGTATACCACACGCTGCTTGTCCTTTATCTTCTTCAGTTTTCCCACAATACCTGTGCAGCAGGTGCTGTTATTATCTTTCCCACAATGAGGAAATCGAGGCTCAGTGAGGGGGAAATAATTGTCCAAACTCGTGCCCTGGGTAACAAGGTGGGTCTGGGAAATGGATCTAGGTTGCTGACCAGCTCCTGTGCTCTTGAGGGACACACCTGTCTGTCTTTTTTGTTGCTGCATGACAAATCACCTAAAATGTAGTGGGTAAAATCAGTAGTGACCATTGTATGTTGCTTATGGTGTTTGAGAGTCAGGAATTCTGGAAGGGCTCAGCTGGGTGGTTTTGGTTTAGTCTGTCTCAGGCAGTGGCTGGAACTGGACCAGCAGGGGGCAGAGCACTGTGGGGTATGGGAGGCTGGGCACTTCTCTTTCTTCCTGTCATCTCAGGGCCTTTCCTTGTAGCCTTGTCACATGGGCTGAACTGGGCTTCCTGGCAATATGGTCATGTCAGGGCTGCCATGGTCACAAGCCTGTCTTGATTCACAGGGAGGGGACATTAAGCCCCAACCTCCCCAGGAAGAGTATCAAACTCACATCATAATAGAGGCGTGGGGGATTGGAGAGTGTGTCACAGCGTCTTTAGAAAGTGCAATCTGCTACCCTTTCTCCAAGAGGAGCCTGTTTCCTCAAGCCTCACTGACTCATTGTTTCTACCAACAGGATCTCAGCCATCCCCACCTCTGGTCCCCAGAAAAATCCAATGATTTGAGTCCCTAGCAAGAAAGGGGGCTGGAGTGGCTGGCAGGGTCTGTATCATTGAAGGCCACTGTGAAGATAATTGAGATCAATGTGGAGGTTTTTAAAAAAAATTGTGTTAAAATAACACAGTGTAAAATTCACCTTTTCACCATTTTAAAGTGCACAGCTCAGTGGCATTTAGGACATTCATAAAGCCAAGCAAACATCACCACCATCTAGTTCCAGAACATTTTCACCACCTCCAAAGGAAACCTCATGCCCAGTGGGGAGTTCTATGGAGGAGGTGACACTCTTGTGTTCTAGAAGGATCTCTGCCTGTCGCTTGTGTGATGGGCAGCAGGGGGTGGCTGGAAAACTGCAGGGATCAAAGCCAGCAGAGAGGCGGCTGCTGCTCGTGTGGGCAGAGCAGACGGGAAGGAGCGAGGAATTTAGACTTGGCATTTACGAAGAAGAATTGATGGACTAGGTGAGTGATTGATGGAGGAAGAAGAGACCAGGTTCCCAGATGAAATATGAGGGTGGTTGGGATTGTGATTTACAGAGCTGGAAAACGACGGAAGGCAGGCAGACTGGGGGTGTTGGGGAAGGGGAGTAGGTAACGAATTCCTTCTGGAGGATTGAGTGTGAGATGCTGGGTCCACATCCATGTGGAAATGCCCAGGAGGCAGTTGAAAACACTTTTTGGGGCAGAGGGTTCTTGATCTTGGCACTAGTGGCATTTGAGGCCACATGCTCTGTTGTGAGTGTGGGGGTGTCTTGTGTACTGTAAGATGTTTAGCAGAATCCCTGGATCCTACCCAGCAGATGCCAGTTGCACCCCCTTCTCAGCCATGACAACCAAGAATGTCTCTGGACATTGTCACATGTCCCTGGGGGGCACAGTTGCCCTTGGTCAGATGCACTGGAGAGTGATTGGCGTGTAGGTGGTAGTGCAAGCCTTTGGGGTGCATAGGATGCTTAGAAAGGCAGTGTGGTGTGAGAAGAGGAGGGGGCTCAGGAAGTGTCTGTGATAAACACCAGTCCAATGGGGAGGAACCAGAGTAGGTCACCAAGGTTACTGGGAAGGAGGGACTTGGGAGGGGGAAGGGGGGAAGCCATGGAGCCAAAGGCTACACCTGTGGAACCCCAACACTCAGTGAGCACCACATTTCTGCTTTTACTTTTGGGGTGCTGTGGAGCACAGGGCTTGGGGCACAGGTTGTCTGGACAGTCACATTTCCAGCTGTGGTGCCAGGCAGGTTGCTTAGGCACTTCCTCATCTTTAAGACAGGGCTAACGCCGGGACTTACCTTTGGGTGGTTGGGCCAATGGCATGGGTGAAAACTTGCAAAGCGCTTGGGATGGGGCTTCTTGCTTAGTGCTAAAGCAGTGTTAGCTTCTCTTATTATTATTGTTGTTGTTGTTGTTTGAGACAGAGTCTCGCTCTGCTGCCCTGGCTAGAGTGCCTCTTCTGGTCTGGTCTCCTCTTCTGGTCTTGCCTCCTCTTCCTCTTCCAGTCTTGCCTCCTCTTCCTCTTCTGGTCTTGCCTCCTCTTCCTCTTCTGGTCTCGTCTCCTCTTCCTCTTCCAGTCTCGTCCCCTCTTCTGGTCTCGTTTCCTCTTTCAGTCTCATGTCCTCTTTTGGTCTCGTCTCCTCTTGCTAGTCTGGTCTTGTCTGGTCTGGTCTCCTCTTCTGCGTCTGGTCTGGTCTCTCAGGGAGAGTTTAAATACACACAGCTTGAGTGGTAGGATACTTAGAGTGATCAAAGGTGAATTTCAGAATCACAGCTCGGCAGCCCCGGGAGCTGCCTAAGCCTGCGAATCGGGGGCTGCAGGGAGGGTGGAGGTTGTGCTGAGTCCCTCAGTTAGAGAACTCAGGAGCAGGTAGGACCATAGAGAACAGCCATTGTCTCTTTTTTTTTTCTTTCTCTTTATTTTGAAATAATTCTAGGCTCATAGGAAGTGGCAAAAATAGTGCATAAAGTCTCATCAACCCTTCACTCATATTTCCCCAGTAGTGACATCGTAGATAATTACGGTACAATATCCAAGCCAGGAAGTCCACATTGCAATACTGTTAATCGAACTACAGATCTTATCTTTATATGTGTATGTGTGTATACAGTTCTGTGCAAATTTCTGTCACACAGAGATTTGTGTGACCACCACTACAATCGAGACACAGAACTTTCCCATCGCCTTGAAGGAGGTCCCTCGAGCTATGCATTTCTAGTCTGGCTGGGCCCTGGTAACTACTGTCTTCTGTCTCTGGAGTTTTGTCATTTTTGAGTGCTATATAAATGGAATCACACAGTATGTAATTTTTCAAGACTGGCTTTTCTTCACTTTGCATAATGCCTTTGAGATCCATCCACACTGTTTTATGTATCAGTAGTTTGTTCTTTTTCATTGCTGAGTAATATTCCACAGTACAGATTGTAGTGCAATTTATTTATCCAACCACCCAATGAAGGACATTTGGGTGGTTATCAACCTTTGCACAATTCTGACCATTGTTTTTACTGAATGGTACATGAGCTTGAATGGTGGGGTTCAGTAAAACACCCCTGAGGAACACACTGTTAAATTTCAGGGTATTGTTTTATCTATTTCAGGGTATTGTTTTATCTATTTCAGGGTATTGTTTTAGACGCTCCCATCATATCAGTTGTGCTAGTCTATGAGAGCTCTTGAGAAGAAGAACTTCTGTCATGCCTCAGATACAGAAAAGCAAAATTTCTTGTCAACTTTTAGTGTGTTTTAAAGGATATGGGGAATCTTGTCACCGTGAAATTCCTCTCTTTGCTCTTACTGCCAGGAAGCTGAGTTTGGTGCCAACTGTTTATTTGTGAAATTCTCCAGTTTTGTTTTCTTAGGCAATTCTCATCTAACCTGGCCTTGACTTTTTCATCTTTTTTTTTTTTTTTTTTTTTTTTACCTTAAATGTTATTTTAAGTATAACAGCATGGAGAATTTTACCGGAATTCCAGGTAATCACCTCTTTGGAGTGAAAAATCCAACCAGTGTTGGAGACAGAGCCTGTTTCCCCGGCGACACACTGTGGGCGCCCAGGAGAATAAGGGAGGAGGGGGTGCCCAGGACGGGGGCAGAGCTCAGTCTCCTTTGCTAGGCTTTGAGCTCCTCTGAGTGTCAGAACCGTGAACTGTCCATCCTTGTAGCCCCGTAAGCCAGGAACAAAGAGCTGTGGAATAGCCGTGCCCACTGATGCTCTGCTCACCATTCTACTGTGGCTCCCTCACGAGGACAGCAGTGGACATTGTGTCCTGCGGGCCCAGCTCGGGCCACAGGGTAACGGTGAGGACAGATCCCTCCAGCAGCCACGAGCAAGTGGGAGTGGGCGGGAGGTGAGACTTCAGAGCCCCAAGATCTGCAGTGTTAAGAGGGACCAGCTTTCAGGCTTCAGAAAACAGGAAAAACATTCTGGGGAACAAGGTTACCTACCAAGCACGCTCATCAATTAAGCGGCCACCCAGGTGCACGCGCTTGTGCAAACGCAAATAATCACTACTATTTCCTGTTACAACCATCTCTCCCTCTCTCCCTCTCTCTCCCTCTCTCTCCCTCTCTCTCCCTCTCTCTCCCTCTCTCTCCCTCTCTCTCCCTCTCTCTCCCTCTCTCTCCCTCTCTCTCCCTCTCTCTCCCTCTCTCTCCCTCTCTCTCCCTCTCTCTCCCTCTCTCTCCCTCTCTCTCTCTCCCTCTCCCCTCCCTCTCCCCTCCCTCTCCCCTCCCTCTCTCTCCCTCTCCCCTCCCTCTCTCTCTCTCCCCCCCTCCCCCCCCTCTCCCCCCCTCTCCCCCCCTCTCCCCCCCTCTCCCCCCCTCTCCCCCCTCTCTCCCCGTCTCTCCCTCTCCTCTCCCTCTCCTCTCCCTCTCCTCTCCCTCTCCTCTCCCTCTCCTCTCCCTCTCCTCTCCCTCTCCTCTCCCTCTCCTCTCCCTCTCCTCTCCCTCTCCTCTCCCTCTCCTCTCCCTCTCCTCTCCCTCTCCTCTCCCTCTCCTCTCCCTTTCCTCTCCCTGGAAGGGAGCTATAGTATCTCTGAATAAAAGGTTGAACTTTAAAACAAACACATGTAGGCTTTCTTGTTTTTCTCAGCTCACTCAGATCTCCTTTGGAGGTCATGCCTTCTTCACACAGGAGACAAGCAGATCTCCCTGTCTCCTTTTTCTTTTTCTTTAATTAGGAGATGCTTTATTTCTTTCAACACTAGTTCCTATGTTGACTAGTAAAACTGAAATATTTCACAGGGTCATACCCATCCATTAAAGGAAAACTGACCATTTCCCATATATGGGTGTATATTTTTCATATACATACACAGTGAATTTTGTTTAATAGCTCACTTCTCTATGGCAAGAAAAAAATGCATATAAAATTTTATCTGGCTCTCAGAGGTGTGAAAAAGACCTTAGATATTACAGTGGTTTGTGGCCCTCCAAAGGGTCACAGTACATAAACAGATACACAGTGTACCTGTGCTACTAAAATTTCATGGATAAAGGGGGGTGGTGATTAGGGGGAAGAAAGTTTAAAAAGCTCTGTAGGGAGGTGATAATGAGTAAAAGGTCGGGAAGCAATGCTGTATGTAGAGCCATACAGGCCCACACAGCTGGTGTTCGGGAATCACCGACCTTCACTGTAGGAAACAATAGAAGTGACACCAAGAACTGGGGAAGCGTGTGTTATACTCGCCAGAGTTTGCTCTGGGTCGGGCACCCTGCCAGGCGCTTTAAATGCAACCCTTTCACAGCACCCCTGAGAGGCAGGTGCCTGTATCACGTCCTTCTCACAAGTGGGAAAATCGGGGGCGGAGAAGCTAAGGTGCTTGCTCAGTCAGGGTCCCACCCTTACTAAGGGCTGGGGCTTGGATTCAAACTCTGGGCGTCCGGTGAACTTATTTGAAGATCAGGCTTTTGGAGCGGTTTTTCTTGCAGCAGCTCTGGGAGTGTGAAATCTGCATTTCCCCTCTTCTTCATGAAATTAATGAAGTTCTGGCCAAATGTTCTGGCCAGAGTCTTGTTCCTGGGATTCCTATTGCCCAGACTGGGAAATCATTTCCACAGCCCTAGCAAATCCAGATGTTAGAGGTCAAAAGAGCAAGCCACAGGCCCAGTGAAGGAATGAGGGCTGTCCCAAGCCCAGCAATTAAGAAGGGGTTCTCAGCTGTGAACTTGCCCCTTGGCTTCCTGGTGAGAGTCTATCATGCTAATTAAATAAAGGTGATTGTGGTCCACTGCTACACCGTGACTTTACTGGGAGGCCATGCAAGAACCACTCCCTGCCTGGGAAGATAACGATGCCATCCTTTGTTTGTTCCCCAGGAAAGCAAGCGTGGCTCTCCAGGGGCAATGGGGATGCATTGCAGGACAAGGGAAGGCCCCCATGGAGACAGGGCCTGGTCCAGAGTTCTTGCTTTCCCTTAAAGAAACCCCGGTCGATGAACCCTGTCCTCATCCTCCACACAGCTGCCAGGATAATGTCTTTTTTTCTTTTTTCCTGACACATGGTCTTACTCTGTTACCTGGGCTAGAGTACAGTGGCATCATCATAGCTCATTACAACCTCACACTCCCGGACTCAAGCGATCCTCCTGCCTCAGCCTCCCAAGTAGCTGGGACTACAGGCAGGTGCCACCATGCCCGGCTAATTTTTCTATTTTTTTTTTTGTAGAGACAGGGTCTCCCTCTTGCTCAGGCTAGTCTTGAGCCCCTGACTTCAAGCGATCCTCCTGCCTTGGCCTCTAAGAGTAGGATCACAGGCATAAGCCACCGTGTCCGGCCTAGGGGGTGATGTCTTTAATGCACAAATCCTGACAGCTCAGCTCAAAAATTCCTCAATGACTCCCCCTTTGTCTCCAGCACTAATTGCCATCATCAAGGCCACATGATCCTTCCACAGAATTACAAGAAGGAGCCTGAGAACACATATATACAGCAACCATCATACATAGACAGGATAAACATCCTAATGGATCTTGTACAAAAAAGTCTTCTGTGAACTGCTTAGAGGCATTTCCCCGAGGATCTGTTAGATATAGCTCTCCCCTGTTTTCCCAGATAGCTTCAGAAACAAACCAAGACCAACCAAATGAGAGCACGCAAAAGCTATTTATTCAGAGCTTTCTACAGCAAGGGAGTCAGCCGGCATCACGTGCCTTTTGTCAGACACTCAAAGGTAGGTGGAGGAGAGGGAAAGCTTTATAGTGGATGAGAGGGGAAGATTTCAGGTCTGCTATGATTGGAGGCTCCTGGCATGAGGAAGCTGTAGGGGGTAATTGCAAGTGGTCATCTTATGTGGTTGGTTAGGGGTACATACTTAGCTTCCCTTGGTTGATCCCAGGTTGGACACAGGGACAAAAAATTAGGGAAGCTGTCAGTTATTAATTGAGCCCTGGCCAATTGGGGCTGTTGTTTGGCTTCTTGAACCACCTGCTAGATACAGTGTTCAGGCTTCCTATAAGCCTAACTTCTAGAGAGCAGGCTAGCTCCCTGGGCTGGTTACTGTGGATAAAGGGTTGGTTTTCTGCGCTTGGTGCTGCAGGTTGTGAGTCAAAGTTCCATTTTTATATGCATGGTCTGGCCATTCAGTCCCCCCAGTAAACATGTAAAAACATGGAGTGTCCACTTGAAAGTCTTTGCTCTGCATTTATAAATGTTTACATTTACTGATGGGTGACGATTAGAGGCAATGCCAATTATATGCATTTATTTACTTAGTTTGAAGCAAGTCAAGAAATCCCATAATGTGTACACGGTCCCTCTTCAACATCATGCAGCATGTAAAAGCGTTTGTCAAAACCACATGCATTTCTGAACATTTATGCTCTCATAATTATTTTATGCACTTTTAGCATTTCTTTAGGAAACCAAGGGCTTGAAAATCTTAAGAAGGGGAAAAAAAACCCATGTGAGAAACCTATGAAACCATAGACAAAGTGCTAATAAAGTGGGAGAAGGGAGAAAATATAGCTCAGTTGTTCTCAAAGTGTGGTCCCTGGTTCAGTAGCATCGGTATGACTTTGGGAATTTGTTAGAAATGCATATTTTCTGGCCCCGATAAAGATCTATTGAATTAGAAACTCTGGAAGTGGTGCCCAGCAATCCCTGTGGTTGAACAGCCCTCTGGGGGGGGGGTTCCAATGCACACCAATGTTTGAGGACCACCAACTTAGATAAACACATTAAAATGTAACTCGACAACAATAGAGGATTGATAGAGAACATAGTAATAGAAGAAAAAGAAGAACAATTAGAAAGGAGGAAGGTGCAACATGGGCCTAATTAAATAAAAGAGAGAAGTGTTTGATAAAAGTAGTGTTCGAGTTGTAACCACGCTGGAAATGCATAACGTGGAAACCATATTTCAATGCTGGCATCACAAGATAAGATGTTGGGGAGCAAGGAAAAAAGATGCCTGGGAGAAGAGAAACCACTTGGAATAGACACGATCGTATTTTATTTCTATCTGTGAGGAGAACAGTGTATGTTTTGCTGGGCGCAGCTATTTTTCAAATGTCTGTGGATTTGATTGGGTTGAACAAAGTACAAATTAATTTAAATGCATCACTGAACTTACCATAACTTTTGCTGAGATGTGTTTTCTCAGTCACTTTGCACTGAAACAATTGCCATGAAATTTCTGAACATTGAAGAGGGGTCCCCCTATGCAAAACAGTTATACATCAGTGGCCTGTAGGGTAAAATCTAAACTTGCCGGCAAGGTCTGCCCCTAAGTGTTTCACGAGCTATTCTTCCTTGTCTCAGTAGGTTGGTCATCCACTAACCCCTCAGTCACACGTATCCTTTAGTGATGTCAATTCACCTGACATTCTTGAAGGTTAGTTGTTTCTTCTGCCAGTGAACTCCTACATACCCGTGAAGACCCTTCTCAAATATCAGCCCCTTAGAAAAGCTTCCTTCACCTTTCTCAGGAAGTCTCATGTTTTGCTTTCCCTACTCCCATGGGAACCAGGATACACTTCTGTCATGGCAAGTACCCACACTGTGCTGGAATCACTTGTCTGCCCCCCAATGGACAAGGCACCCCTTGAATGAGGAGACCATGTTTTTTCTTCCATGTACACACAGAACCAAGCTTAATGCTTGGCTCATAGTTAATGCCTGACAAATATTTGCTGAGTGTTTTTGTCTACTGCTTAGAAAAATTCATACTTGTGATTTATCTAAAAGGTGTGCTTATCTAAGTCAGACATAAAATAAGCATTTGAGGATATACCCTTTACTTATCCTTTGCAGCCTACCTATATGAAGTTGTTTCCTGTTGAATGGGCCAGTAAATGGCAAATAGAAAATATCAACAACAACAACAAAATCACAGTGACCCCCCCCCAAATATAAATCAATCAACAAAAAAACCTCAGCTAATACTGGTGTTATGAGTCATCATGGCATTTAGCTTTGAGCTTCCTGGCAGTCTAGGCAAAAAGGGAAATATTGAGCTATAGATGTCAATTTGACCAATGAGTCACAGTAGTTAATCGAGAGAGGTAAGTGGTAACATACAAGGAATTTATTGTGTATATGTTCCTATGTTATTAAGTATCAACAAAGCATTACATTACTCTAGTAGCTATAGAGAATATTTATTTGTTCATTCTTCAACTATTCTCTGAGGATACACTATCCTAGACGTACAGATCCTGGTCTATAGAAATGAATAAGATATGCTCATATGGTATAGGAAGAGAGAGAGAAATAGAGTATATTTCACTATATTATATAAATCTGTATTAGAAGGTAGATTAGGAGGCTTTGGGAGCCCAGGACAGAAACCTCGGCTGTGGTTGAGGAAGGAATGGGAGGAGATGACACCTGAGCTAAGTTTTAAAGCATGAGTTGGGTTGGTCAGATGAAGTTTGGAGGCAATAGGGTGGGAGGGCGTGTCCTGGGAGTTTAAACATCAAGGGCAAAGGTTTGGAGGAATGAAGCATGGTGCACTGAGAAAATCGAAGCAATTCAGTGAAGACTGAGGCACCTGCGGGGAGGGGGCAGCAGGTGAAATTGACGAAGGAAGCAAGCGTGTGCCACAGGGAAGGGTCCCCAGTGACACCAAAGGACCTTGGTCTTTGGGTTCCCTAGGGCAGGCAAGGGGGAGCTATGAGAGAATTTTAAATGGAAAAGTGACAAAAGTTATGTGTTTGGAGATGTAGAAATATTCCTCACGCTGCCTCTCCTTAGCTCCCCGCCAGGGCCCAGCTTTGCCCTGGAGTCACTCTGCCGTCGCCCTAAATTTCTCTGCTGCGAAGCCAAGCACTTTGGAAACACTGAAGCCTGAACTAACATCAATTATGCTGAAAGAGGGAAAAATTAATTAAAAGTTTTCGAAGGGCTCTGTTCTGTCTCGTCTTCTCTGTTTTCGTGTTATCAGCAACGCTGCCTTTTCTCCTGGCTGGGAGTTATTACAGTATAACATTTTCATGTTGCTTGTAGGGTAATTATGTCAAATATATGGGAGATGATAAGCGGCAGTTTGTATTATTCTGTGATTAATCTCCATACATTCTGGCATTTCAATCTGGCCCAAGAAGACTACGTTTGCTAAACTCCGGTGCAGAGGGAGGATGGAGGGGAGAGCTGGGAGGATTGGAGAGTTGAGACCGAGGTGATGCTGGTTGGAAATATACTGGTGTCCCCAAAGAACCCACAGACTCAGGCTCTAATTCCTGTGCTCCTGCCGTGGCTCATTCAGCCTGGTGCTTCTGAAAGTGTAGCTGGGGTGCTTGTTGTACAAAGCACACCCCCCCACCTCTTCCTGACCTCCCCCACCCCAGACCCGCAGAATCAGCATTTAAACACTCCAGCCAAGCAGGGAATCTGCATTTTCAACCCCCACCCCCACCAAAGCCACGTCGTTCCTACATATTTAAAGTTTTTTGAACAGCTGATCCAGCTCACAGTAAAGCGACCCAATTCTCTGCAAACCCGAAATCAAATATGAAAATTTTTGCGACATGGTGTTGGGGAGCAGACTTTAGGATTTAAAATGACCTTGCGTGACTGAGGGGAGACCATAGCATCTCCTTCTCTGGATTTCTTGAAATGTATGAAATAGATGGAATTGGTTTGTTGCCACCCAGGGGTAAGATAAGACCTCTCTTGTAAGGTGTCAAAAAAGGGAAAAGTAAATTTCAGTGGAGGGTCTGGACACCAAGTTGGGGAATGGGCCTAAAGTAGGAACAGGGTCTGGAGCAGGGACACCTTGGCAGGGAAGTGGGTGGGACCTGGGCTTCACATCCTCCTTGAGCAAGGACGGCCACCCTGGGCCGTCTCAGCATCTCAGCCAGGGAGGGTGACTAGGGCCCTCCTGCTTGCACACTGCTGCCGTTCTGCTGCATGGCAACCCCGTGTTAAGGTGCTTTTTCCTGATCACCACATTGTGCTGGAAAAAGCTGCCCTCAGGGCGGTGGACCCCTTAGAGGTGAAGTTTTCGTCGGGCCACCGTGCTACGTCTCTTCAAGCCACCCCCGATCCCCCAAGCCCAGCCTCTTGGGCCCTGCAGAACTCCAGAATTTTCCCAGCTCCCAGGTGGAACTGTCTGCCACGTTAACCCCCTACACAGACAGGTGAGAATATCGTGGTCTGTGTTGGGTTCCCTTTGATCTATGATTGATCGACGGCAGGTATGAAATTTTCATTAAAACAGACTGCTGTTTCTCATGCATTTGTCACAATTTTAATTTATATTTTAAAACATTAATAAAACCAACACAGACAATTATTTTTTGAAATGTCAAATATATTTAAGATGTGGGACCAGTAGAATGGGGCTTTCTGTTATAGCAGAAGAAGAACCTGGTTCAATAAAGCAAGCTCTTAGTTATACTGAGAACTTTTCCCTTTCTGAACCCTACGGTCAGCTAAAGTGTCTCTGATCTCTTAAGGGACATCATTGTTTACAGAGTACTTATTTTCTTTATCCTGAGATATTATCCAGTATTGCTTGGGGTGATCCTCGTGTATGTCTGTGGTCTTAGCAGTATTAATAATGTACCCTTCCACTGTCCCCGATCGTGTGACAAATTGTATGATGTTCTGAGTCTAAGACTGTTAGGGTTTTCGGGTTAGACATAACTGGTTCAAGTCCTTGGTAACCATTGTCACCTTTCTCTAGCCTGTTTCCTCATTTATAAAACGGAGATAATAATAGCACCAACTTCATGATATTGTCATGAGTTTAGATGAGATGATATGCCTGGCATACAGCAAGTGATCAATATATGATTGCTGCCATCGTACTTGTGGCCATTATTATCACTAGACCCTGCAAAAAGGGCTGGTCTGTACTTGGCTCTCAGCCTCACCTAACCCCACACTCCCCTTCGTGGCCTGTCTCCAGAAACTTCGTACTTCTTTCAATTCTGTGTGCGTGTCTCTGCCACAGGGACTTTGCACCTGCTGCCGGCACTTTTACCTAAATAATTCCTAGTGGTCCTTCAGATCCTGGCCCCAACATCACTCCCCAGGGAAGCCTGCTCTGGCCCCTCTCACGAGATAAAGTCCCCCTGTTATCAACTCTTGAAACATCCTACATCGCTCTTTTGTAGCTTGTGTTACTGAAGGTATTTAACAGTGACGTGTGTGGTTCTTTGGTTCACGTCCATCTCTCCCAGAAAGGGCAGGAAGTGTGTCCATCTCTGGACCTCTGTGCCACTGGCTCCCGGTACCTAGTGCGATGCTGAGATGAGTGAGTGGCCCCTGAAAACTGGTTGAGCAAGTGAATTGAGTATCACCACTTCTTGCCTTGTTGAGTTCTATTTCATCTGTCCCTGTCAACTCCCAAGTCTCCCTGTCTTTTTCTGAACCTTTCATTAACTCCTCAACCTTGGATAAAATGGATGCTTTTGTAACAGTAACAATGGCTGAGATTCTTTGAGTATTTACTGTACACCAGACATTTTACTTGCATTCTCTCATTCAAGACTTCTAACAATCCAGTGACTTTGATGCAATCATCATCACCCCCATTTCACAGATGAGGAAACCGAGGCCAGCGGTTGAGTGATTCCTGCAGAGGTGGCTGGACCCCAGAACTCCTGCCCCTCACTGAGCATGTTCTGCTCTTCCTGGTGAGATGCAGAGCCTGGAGGAAGGATCCCCACACGAGACTTACCCAGAACCTCCCCTCATGGTCCCTGTGACCGATCTCTCTCTGTAAGGGCACCTTCTTGCTCAGCCGCCTCAGACCCAGTGGAGGGCACTTCCTCCTGCAGGAAGACTCAAGTCACTGTGCACAGATTCCCGCCCTAGCCTCACACCACCCTCTCCTCCCGTCCTCCCACTCCCCAGGCCCCTTCTCAGAGGGAAACCATCCCCAGATCTTGCATCTCTCAGGTGCAAGAATCTCTCCTATCCTGCAATTCCAGATTGTATCAGACAGAAGGACCCTGACACCTCGAGTACAACTGGCCCAGGGAGCCCCAGACATCTGTTCCCCACCAAACACACTGTGGACTTTGTTCACATATGTGACACGCTCCCATGGCACTATGCAGAGTGTGCCAAAAAGCTCAAATTGAAAAAAATTGGAAGTAACTAAAAAAACTTACAACTCATCAATATAATATTGTAATAATCAGGATTTCTTTATTTGAACATCAGGTTATTTGATACACACTTATCGAGCTCTTCTTATATTTCACATACTTGGCTAAGGACTGAGGACACAGGGATGAACTATTTTTTAAGTCATAAATATATAATTGTGTGATTTAAATACAATGAATTTATCTATTATAGTAAAATTAAATATATTCACAGACACACACATGCACACACAATGGAGTATGCACAACATAAAAACACAACATGCACATATTTTTTTGAGGTTAATACAATCATAGGGTCCAAAATTCCCTGGGTACAAGAGGGTATACAATGACACTTCTCTCTCCTGCCTTGGGGAGGTCCCTGCCCACTGGGTTTTCTCCCAGAAACAGCCAGCACCCTCAATTCTTTGGGTCCCCCGCCCCAGAGCAAATAAGTTTACATATTTCCCTAACACCACCTTTCTTTTTCTTCTCTCTCTCTCTTTTTTTTTTTTTACACAAATGACAGCAAAGCAAACAGTGTTCTAACCTTGCTTTTTACACTTAATAACCTATCTCGGAGATTGTTCTATATTAGTACACAAAAAGCTTTCTTGTTCGCCTTTATAGCTGGTTTTTGATAGCCGTACGGATGTCGGTGGTGAATTATTAACAGTAAATCAACACAATGGAAAACTTCTTCAGGGTTTTGTTGGCATGGGAAGAAGTTCCTGGCATAGAATAAAATGGGAGAGAAAACTAGATTACAGTCTTGCGCTGTAGGGTTTTATTATGTTTGTGAAAAGTGGAAGCTACATGTATATATGGATATCAATTAATATATGCATTGGGAAGAATCTTCATTAAAATAGTAGCATCAGTTATATCCAGGTGGTGGGTTTATTATCAATTTTTACTTTATATGTATATATATATATATTTTATTTCAGCATATTATGGGGGTACAAATGTTAAGGTTACATACATTGCCCTTTTCTCCCCTCCCTCCTTGAGTCAGAGCTTCAAGCGTGTCCATCTCCCAGATGGTGTGCATTTTTTAAATAAAAATGTATAATTTTTACAGCCAGAAACAAGAAAATATTATCATTGTTTTGGAACAAACATACCATCATACCTGCTCTGCTTTCGGATAACTAGACCCTGAATTGCGCATGCTCCTCGCCTACCTGTGGGTCCATGCCTTTCCTTAGCTCAGTGTTCGGCACATCGTAGATGCTTAAGACCTGGAGGCAGATTTAAAAAAGTGTCTGAATGTAAAATAGCAAGAACGGCTTTGTTGGAGAGACCTTCTAATCCATCCTAATTTGTTTCAGAAACTCCTTGCAGACTTCATTACTTTAGCTGATTTTGGTAATGAATTATTTGTGACTCTCCCCATTGTTTGTCATTATTTCCTAATATTGAGATACCAAGGTTGAAAACTTTTACCCGAGTCAACCTTCTCATTTTATAGATGATGATGATGATGTTAAATCCCATAAAGTTCCTGAAAAAGACTTCAAGGCTTGGTGAAGTTAGCTATATACAAATTATTCTATGAAGAGCTTTTCAAAACATTGCGGTCCCTGGGGAAGAAAAATAATAAAATGGGTTCTTAGAGATAAAAGCCGTCCGGATTCAGGACCTATTCTGACTCCTTCATCCTATTATCAGGTTGTCCTCTTTCATTTCACCATGAGGACCACAAGGACTCGAGAGGAGAAGGGACCTGCCCAAGATCAAACCAAAGACCCGGGGCCAAAGCCTGGGTGTTACTATTCCCAGCTCTGGGACTTGCTTTGACATTGGGTTCCACACGCCCCAAGAAGCACATGAAAGATGGCAGGGCTCTCTACGTATGCGGCGAGTCTTCCATACCTCCACTTTTATTTGACTTGATGAGAATTATGCAGGAACCCGGATTTGCAGGTGACGTCCCCGCGATGAAGGATTTGGTGCGGAGCCGCATTTATCACCCAACTCATAAGAGCAGTGCCTACAGTCTGCAAATCCTTTGTCCTTGACAAATGATATATTTCATTTATTCCCCATGATCTTCTCGCATTATTTCAATATTATTAATACTTGGCAAATATATTAAAAAAGTAATAAACTGGCAATTATGATTGTGCTATGGACCCCAAACTGCAATTATTCATTACGTTTCAATTATTAACTTCACTTCAAATGTCTTTCAGCAAAGATTGCAAAAAGGAAAAAAAAAAATCCCATTGAAGCTCTGTATCCCGGTTCCTAGAGATCCATGTTTCACTCCGACTTGACATTTTCCTGATTTATCTGCTATCTCAGGACTACGGGAATCAAATAACAACAAAAAAAATTCCCCTCTACTTAATAAACAATAACTATCGACACTTTATATTTACACGGTGCTTTTTAACCCTTTCTAGTGCCTTAGTTTCTGTGATTGCATTTTATTTCAAAACAATGGGAATGCAGTGTGCAGGTCCAATGTGTTTCCCGATTTACTGATGGGGGACACTGAGGCATAGAGAGGCTCAGGGATTAGGCAGTGCAGGCACCCAGATGGTGAGACTTCCCACCACGCCCACCCCTCCACCACCACCCATCCGCTGTAGCGTCTCAGCGCTGGCCCCGTTCACGGACACATCCTGACCTAAGGAGACTGTCAGTCACCGAGGATGATGACGATGTGACAATGACAGGAGCAGCTGTTCGCTGCACTTGCGCATGGGCCTAAGTGCTGGGCACGTGCTACCTTGTCTAATCTTCCCAGGAACCGAATGGGGAAGACACACTCGTAATTCCCTTTTACAGAAATCTTAGATTTGCCCCAGATCTGACAGCCAGTATTGCCGCAACAACAGCAACGATAGTAATGGTGAGTGGCCAGGACGATAGTCACGGCATCCGATGCTGAGCATGTGCCAAGCACATTCATAGGTTTTACAACTGAGGATCCTGAAGACCGGAGGACTTGCTCAAAGCTGGTGACCACCGTCCCTTTGCACGCCATGTCCAGTGGCGCCTCTATCTTCGGCATCTCCACCAACCACACGGGCGTATTGTCCCAGTGGGCACGTGGCACCGTCACTGTTTTTTCTTTCACTGCCAAAAGAAAACAGTGATGACAGCAAGACTGAGGAACTTCTATGGATGTAGGTGCCTTGGAGAGACCTTTTCTCAGGAATTGGGTGCAAGACTCGCCCTCAGAGCCATCTACACCCTACACCCCACCACTTTTCACATTTCCACGTAGGAGCAGGATAAGCGATAGCTATGAGACGTGAAGAATTCATTTTTTTTTTCAAATAAGCAAATTGCATTAAATTTTAATGATGGTCATTATAGGCTGGTTTGTCTTTGGTGCTTAAGCGAGTCCTGCAGTCCCCTTTGAAGAGTTCCATTTGCACAGATTAATTGTCTGCGATTTTGTCTGGCACGTCCTCATCCCAGTCATCGGCGCCGTGAAACCTTGTCCCCATCTGGACAGAGCTCAGTGATGTAGCACTTTGGCCTTTAAAATATGCGCGATAAATATTTCAGATTTGCTGATGAACGACTTGCTCTCGCTACTCTGCTACTGAGTCTGCAGAGCTGGAAGGAGGAGGACGTTGAGCAAATCTGGAAATGAGAGTCACTTTCAGGCTTCACAAAGAGGTGCTGGGTGCCGGGCAGGTGGGATGGCTTTCCAGGCAGATGCCCCCAGAGCAGGAGTCACACTGCAGATGCTTTCTGAAATACCTGCCCGTGTCCTCCTTGTGGATGGGCATCGCCTTCCCAGGCTGACCCTCTTCTAACGAGCACATAGTAGGTGCTTTGTACTCCATTCATTCAGCAATTCGATTTTCCATAATGCATCCATGTGGACCTTTAAAGCTATGGACCAGATCATACTCCTCACCTGTTTAAAGCATTCCATAGTTTCTGATCTCAGATAAAATCCTAACTCCTGACCATGTGCTTCTAAGGCCCTACATGGTCCACAGCCACTGCTCCCTCACCCCTCACCCATTCATTGCCCCTCACTCACAATGCTCCGCTCACACGGGCCTTTGCTTACCTTCCACAAACACACAGAACATGTCTCTGCCTCGGGACCTTTGCACTTGCTCCTCACTCTCCCCAGAATGCTCTGCCTTGGGGTCTTCCCACGGCTGGCCTCTTCTGGTTATGTAGGATTCAACTCTAACGCTCTACCAAATGTCAGAGGAGAGAGATTCTTGAACACCTAATCTAAAGTCGTCCTTCATCTCCACCACTCTGCACCCAGTTACCTTATCAGCTGTCATCACTATTTGAACTTGTTTTGTTGGTTGATGTGTGCTTTCCTTGTTTGTGTCTGGCTCTTAAGCTTCATAAAGGTAGGGACTTTATGTTGTTCATCACCATGTCCCCAACTCTTAGAATGTAGCTTGTGACGCTGTCAGTGCTGTTGAGCAAATGAGTGACTATTCCTTGGGCACTGATGATGTGCACGCTGTGAGCCAGGCACTGGGAATATGGCACTGAGTGACATACACGTGGTTTCCCTTGATGGACCACTTGACATTCTAGTGAAGCGTTTGGCCTTTGACCATCTAAGGACTTGGATACCAGCTCTGGGAGGCAAACACACCCAGACAGGAGTGGCAAGTATCCATTGTTTTGGTCATGACACTAGGGTCAGGTCCTGAATTCCTGGAGGTTTCAGTGTTGAAAGAGTTTGTAGAGATCATGACATACCAATCTCTCTATTTACAAGTCCCAGAGAGAGGATGTGACTTTGACAAGTTCTCACAGCAGGCTAGAGGCACAGTGAAAATGAAAATGCAGGGTCTCTGACTCCAGGAGTTGTGTTCGTTCAATTTCATTGTCCTGATACTCAGCTCTGGGTTCTGGTTTGAACCAGCGGCCTATGCATTGTTCCAAAAGAAAAGATTTATCTTAGCACATTCCAGTAAAATCTATCAAACCAAGGTAAGTGTGTTGGAGCTGAATTCCAGGTAGCACCACAAAAGACCTGCTATTAAAGGGCACCTGAGCCAGGTAAACATTCCCACTGGCTCCTCCATAAACACTCTACCTCTCCTTTCTCTTCTTCAATAATTTTTCGGTGCCTACCTTGTGCTAGGAAGCAAAAATAGCTAGAGATGGTATGAATCCAACTTGGTCCTTCATATATGTGAGGCAGGTTCCCTGTCTTACAACAGAGGTATCTGCTAATAGAATGGTCCCATTTCTAGTTTACAGAGTATTCTATAGCCCTTTCCATTAGATATCTAATTGACATATTTATGAGTGTTCCTTGACTATTTAATTGTCCCCTGGACTCTTCAATTGAATGCTACATTGATCATTTCTTTTTTCTTTCTTTCTTTCTTTTTTTTTTTTTTGAGACAGAGTCTCACTGTGTTGCCCAGGCTAGAGTGAGTGCCGTGGCATAAGCCTAGCTCACAGCAACCTCAAACTCCTGGGCTCAACCGATCCTACTGCCTCAGCCTTCCAAGGAGCTGGGACTACAGGCATGCGCCACCATGCCCGGCTAATTTTTTCTCTCTCTATATTAGCTGGCCAATTAATTCCTTTCTATTTATAGTAGAGACGGGGTCTTGCTCTTGCTCAGGCTGGTTTCGACTCCTGACCTTGAGTGATCTGCCCACCTCAGCCTTCCAGAGTGCTAGGATTACAGGTGTGAGCCACCACACCTGGCCCACATTGATCATTTCACTGAGTGTTCCATCGACTATTAGATTGTTACATTGAATGTGACATTGATCATTTCACTGAGTTTCCTACTAACAAGTTCACTGAAAATTGCACATCTCTTTCAGTAGGAATTTTTGTCTTAGATGGGGTTTCTGCGGTTGGGAAGGTTAAATAAACTTCTGCATGGGCTTGAGAAGCCCTTCTAGCTCTGTTACCTTGTTGCGGCAGAATCCTCCCGTACCTGCTCCTCGAGAGGAAAACGAGCATGGCTTCCCTTCATCATGACTCTCAGAGCAGTTTCAAATACGGCCATAAAACGCACTACTTGATTTCCCAGCTGAAACACTTCTTTTTCCAGTGTCCTAGGGAGGGAGTTGGAATGGGATAAGTTATGTGTTGTGGTTTTAGGCATTAATGAATATGAGAAACTAAATTATTGAATTTTGCAATGCAAATTATATTTTGAACACAAATTCTTCATTTCTGAATGCTAAGGACTCATAAAGAATGTCAATGGTTTATGAATTAGGCCATTAGCATGCAATTTGTGATTCAAACAGCACACCAGCACCGTGTAATAAGTAACTATATAAAGAGTAGTGTTGTTGTCTAAATTTTCAAAATATTTTGCTTGGTGCATGAGAAAGTTTCAAAAGGCTCCAATGGCCCTTCCCTCCCCCCTCTTCCTTCCTTCCTCTTTTTTCATCCTCCCCTCCCCCATCTCCTCCTCTCCCTTCCCTCCCTCCCTCCCTCCCTCCCTCTCTCTCTCTCTCTCTCTCTCTCCCTCTCTCTCCCCCTCCCTCCCCCATCTCTCTCTTTCTTCCATTGACTGACTACATTAGCTATTATTCCTACACTTCCTAATCCTTTCCCAGATTAGATCGTGGGAGTTGAAAAAATCTTAAGAACTAATCTAGACTAGTCCTGCTAGTTTTAGAGATGGGAACACTGACACCCAGAGAGTGAAAGGGTCTTGTCCAAGGCCCTACAGGGGTAGAGCCAGGAGGAGCCAGGTCTCTGGCATCCAGTATTCCCTCTGTCGATTCATTTGTACTAGAGTGCTATTGCCTCACCTCAGACACCTTCCTGAGAGCTGATTTTCATGGAGCAAGAGAGAGATTAGTGCACTGGCTATCTAGAGGGTGGGAAAGAGGTGAGGACTGAAGGAGAAGAAAAGGATGCAGCAGGGCAAAGCTGATGCAGATTTCATTAGCTCTGCAGTTTGTTGGTTGGGATGAGTTGATTTCAAGGCAGCTGGGACCAGCAAATGGAATTGATATGGACTAAAAGTTCAGTTCAGTTGGAAGAATAAAGTTTTACAATTAGAGCCATCAATCAAGGAATGAACTACCTGGTGAAGTGGTGAGCATTCCATCACTTAGAGAAGTTCTCGCTGAGTGCAGATACTAATTCATAGAAACCCAAGAGCCTAAAATTCCTCTAGCTCAGTAGTGATCAACCTTGGCTACACCTTGGAATTACCTGGGGGAGTTTTTAAAGCTCTCCATGCCCAAGCCACACTGCCCATTGATTAAATCAGAATTTCTAGGGGTGGGTTCTGGGACACCAGTACTTTTGAAAGTTCCCCTTTAAGAATTCCAAAGTTCAGTTGGGATTCAGAACAATAATATTAGTAAGCCCAGTGGTTCCAAAATTTGAGTGTGCACAAGAAACGCCAACAAAGTTAATTACCAATGCAGGTTCCTGGGTTCCTCCGCTCACCTATTCTGATTCAGTTCATCTGAAAGGGGCTGGGAATCAGCATTTGAACAAACAACCCAGATAGCGCTGACGCTACTGATCTGAGGGCCACGGTTTCAGAAATACTCCCAGGTCTACCTCTTCATGTAATGTTCGATGACTCTCTTTAACACATGCCATCCTGGTTGCCCGGCTGCCACTTGGCTTCTTTTAGTGACAGCAGGAGCAGTTCCACGGATGGGTTAACCGCAGTGAGAGAGCTCTGACTCACAGCCAGCAGTTCCAGATGGCTTCGGGGAGTCCTGGTCATAATCGTTTTGCCCCAGCAGTGCTCAACATTTAGCTCCAGGGATGTACACGCGATCCCAGCCTTGAGAAGAAGGAAGCTAGTGACAAGGGAAAAACAACTTTCCTCCAAGCCTCGCCTTTCTTGTCTTCCCAGATCGATTGAGGGTCTTTGGTCACCATCGCTTCTCACCCTGGCCAGCTTCAATCTTTTCCAGTTTGTCTTCTGCAAACTGCTCTCTAAAACCCTCTTTTGAGAGTGTCTTCTCCACCTTGCAGGAGAGACCTTCAAAGTCAATGGTCTCTTGCTCAGTTCTCATGAACAAGACAAGATCTAGAGTCTGCCGGGGATGTCTGCAGCAGCCATTTTGCAGGAAGATGGTGAACAATAGTGATATTCAAATGACCAGAGGCAAAATAACCCCCCCACCGCACCCCCAAGAGCGCCTTGCACATTTGCACAGTCTATCAAGGCACGTCTTCAGAAGCTCATGCGGTGAGTGTGCTCAGTGAGTGATGGCCACGAGGCAAAGAGCTCACCTTGGGCTGTGAAATATTTAGAAGTTAACTTAGCATCCTCATACTTTACAAAGGAGAAGGTTCATGCATTTTTAAATTATTTTGTAAATCACGTTGAAGGCTGACGATGCAGATTTACCACCGTGGTTGCCAGGTTAGCCCCTCATTATGTTAACGGGGAGAGAGTCATTCCCTGTGATCTGTCAAAAGCCTGTTGTGCTTTTCTTGATGAAAGCACCACCCCCGCCCCCCAAACTCTTGGCTTCCAGGAGAGGCTCCTCCTTGGTGTGAGAGGTTTCGGGTGGGATAGTGAGATTGGAGGCTTTCAGGGGGCTTACTGTGCTCGGGGAGCAGGCCAGAGGGGGGCAGGGTGTTGATGCCTCTCAATTGGAGCAGCACAGGGCATGAGCCAGGCTCTTCCTCTGCAGTGCAGGGGCAGGAGAGTGAAGCAGCATGCATCTTCCTCCTTCATCAGAACTTACAGATTCCCTCAAAAGAGAAAGTGCATGTGCGTGTGTGCATGCATTTTGGGTGAACAAATTTGTTATCAGAAAATATCAGGAAACTAGAGACCCAGTCTAGGCTACGGGGATGAGAGATAACTTGTTGAAAATAGCTCACAGACCCACACCTCCCCACCCCTTATCAGGGGGAGACAGGATAATGGTATGGGTATGGAGTCAGATTCTATTGATTAGTGTTTATAGCTGTGTGACTTTGGGCAAGTTACTTAATATCTCTGAGAGTAGTCTCCCCCCCCCATGTAAATTGGGGACAAAAACGGCACCTCCATTAGTGGTTTCTTGTGAGGATGAATAGACACGACGCAGGAGAGGGGCTTAGTGCAGGCACTGAGTATGGAGTGCAATGCAGTTTGGCTAAAAACACACAAAATTCCATATTAATAATAAAAAACTCTTAAGACAGAGCAGACATGTTGATTGGCTTTACACGTCTTATCTCATTTTGTGCTCACAGCGAACCCATGGGAAGTGTCTGTTTCGTGCCCTTCTCTCACCCGATGGGACTGAGGCCTCGGTAAGAGATGAGCCCCCCAGCCACAAAAGCACGAACTTGCAGATCTGGAGTTGGAACACGGGTGTTCCTGGCACCAGAGCCAGGGCTTTCCCGCCTCCCTTAGCAAACACGAAATAGCCAGCGACAAAGTTTCCTCGTCAATTCATTTGGCAAACATGCCGTGGCCCCGTCTCTCTGCCTGGCGCTGGGGATGGACAGAGAAAAGAAGTTTTCTTTTCCGGAGGGAGGACTGTTAGGTCCAGAGCCAAGAGAGAGACACATGAAGCCTCATGTGTAGCAAAATGCTGTTTATTTTGAGCATCTGGGTGGAGGCAAAAGTGTCCATGAGAGAAAAGGGGAGAGCCTTGGGTTTTATAGAGGGCTTTTCTTGGGGGAGTAAGTAACTGGGTCAGAACAGCCGCTTGTAATAAATTCTTTTTCAAACAACCAGCTCCTAGGACCCCTGCCCCAGTTGCATCCATCCTTTGGCTCGGCTCAGTGTCATCCTTATCAGGGGAGATAGGAGGGTTAACCTTCATCCCTACTACGATGGGGGGAGAGGAAGGAACGCTGGCGCAGCTGCCTGTTAGATTTACAATGTCGGGGGACTCTCCAGACTCCCGCGACCATTGTTTCACAAGCCTAAGTTTTCCATCAACTGCATTCCGTCCTATACACACTTTTCAGGTTCCCACCTGGAACAAACCTAACAAGGACCTCATGGCTTCAAGGGCTTGGGAGCAGTGAGAGCCTGGGAGGGGAGCAGTAAGGGATGCGCATTTATTAAACACTGGCTGTGCACCTGCCACATGCTAAACGCCATGCTGGCTGCAAGGGTGGATCATTCCCCATGTTTGGATTCTAGTTTGCCAGCACAATCTAGGCGAGGAGACAGACACACTGCATCTGAATGCAACTGATCAGATGCAAGTGACCGTAGGCCTCGTGTTCACACCCGACGAACGAGGGGCTGGACTTGGTCATCTTGCACAGTTTCTTCCTCTGCAGCTGTCATGCAGGTAGGGGTGGGCGTCTGTTTCACTTTTGAATATTTGCATCATGCAAGACGAGTTAGTTCTACTTTAGGACCTTTGCACATGCTCGTCCTGCCACCCGGAATGCTCTTTTCCCACCAGGTAGCCCCCTCTGGCTCTTCTTCATCTTGCAATGTCACCCACGCTAGCCCCAGCAGTGCTCCTGCCTTGCCTCTCTGTCGTGCTACCCTCTTTCCTTCCCAGCAGTCAGCACAAGCCGCACTCGTTTTGTGGAGTGACTTGTCTCCTGTGTATTATTTCTTTTCCTCCAGGAGAATGTAAATGACTGTCCCTTCCCTGCTATATCCACAGCCCTGGAGATGTCCTCTGGCTCGAGGCAGGTGCTTAATGACCATTGCTGAATGCATGGGTGAAGGACTCAGTGAAGCCCCTTCGCTGGGTCATGTTACTGAGTCCACTTTGATCGTGTTGGTTACAGTTACTTGGTCTGCAAGGGGTAGAAATGGATCGTGGTGGATTTAGGTAAAGACAAGTTGGGGCTTTATTGGAACGGTACTAGGGTGGTGTCAGGAGAGCCAGAAAGTATTGGATAACCAAGAATCAATAAGGGCAAGAGCCAGGTCTTCTCTGGGGCACGAGCTCGAGGACCCATGATGCTTCTTGTTACAGTGTTTCAGATCCAATGACGGGGCTTCTAAATCTTGGTCTTCCAAATGTCAGATTCTCAATAGGGAATCTGATTTTCCCAGCTCAGGTCAGGTGCTCATGCCAGGGATCGTTAGGCTATGGCTGGGTTGGCAGAGGGGCAGGTCCTATGGTAGGGTCATTGTTGTGAGACAGAGAGACATTCCAAGAGGTTGTAGTGTATTGATGCTGGGAGGTTTTGTCTTCACTCCTTTGTTTTTCTGCCTCCATTCTCAGCAAAGACAATCTTAAGCTTACCTTCTTGCTTTGAGACAAATCAACACATGGACCAAGAAAGCAGGAACTAGGAGAGGAGGCTACACTGGGAACACGGACCTTTTAGGGTACAGTGATCCTGCCTCCTGATATACCTGGCTCAGAAAGTGGATCCGTAAGACGCTATGGGGGTAAGGGAAGAAAGGATAGATTACGAGAAGGGAGTGAAGAGAAGGATGAACAACTTACCCTACATCCAAATCATCTAAATCAGGTGTCCTCAAACTACGGCCCACGGGCCACATACGCCCCTCCAGGGACATTTATCTGGCCCGCCAGGTGTTTTTGCCACCGCTGCCTGTGTGGAATGTGCACTGCACTCTCTAACGTCCCTCCAACGGTCTGAGGGGCAGTGAACTGGCCCCCTGTTTAAAAAGTTTGAGGACCCCTGGTCTAAATCATCGTCTGTTCAGAATGTGTGACCCGTGGTGTCCAGAGAGGAGAAACCACGGTGAGCTCATTTGGAAAGCCCGAACTCTCATCTAGATTGCGAAGCAACATCCACATCGGCCCTGCCAGGACTGTTGCGTTGTCTTGTTTTCATCAGTCACAACACGGTAAGCTCAGCCCCCACGCCGATCTGCGAGGTGGCAAAACCCGTGATCGCCGGACAAAGCGCCATTAGCGTGCAAGACGATTTCATCAAACAAAGTCTCACAGATAATATATTGCTGTTTGTCATCAAGATGCTTAATACACCAGGGGCTGCTCCCAGAGCTCCCATAATCAATTTCTGCTAATTTGCCAATTCTGTGGCTCCGTGAGGGTGCTGGTAATTTCATATTTTACACACCCACAGAGGTTACCGTAATTGATTCAGTTCTGGAAAGTGTCTTAATGACTTTGAATGAACTTGAGAGGTTTCGCATTTGTTTTCGGAGGCTGTTGGAGAGAGTGATTCAAACTCCGCCACACGGGCACAATTTGTAAAGGTTGGACATGAAAACGACGGATTAGCTTTTCTCGGAGACAGCTATCTTCTTGTTATAACCTCCCTGCTCACAAGACAGGCTGGGCTTGGCACCGGCACACTCCACTTTCTTTCTATCTGTGTCTCAGTGGTGGCGGGAATCATCTCTGAACATCTGAAGGAAAAAAAGGCAATTATTGAAAAATCCTCCTAGAATGACTTGGCTTTCTGAATTCTATTTCTTTAACAAACACCCAGAAAGTAAGTTGGCAAAGATGAGAAGTCGTAGAAATCTTCTTCTTGACTTTGGCACTTCTGAAACTATATATGTTTGACTTCACTTTGCTCCCGAGTACCTCTCTTAAGCCAGTCAGGCGGGACTGTGGAGGAGGTGGCAGGAAAAGAAACCTTTAGCCCTGTTGTGGTCACACCAGGGACGCGGTAACTGTCACCACTAGAGAGGCTTTTCTATGTGCATGAGGCTGTGCCGAGCACTTTGTACAATGAGAGCTTTTAATCCGAATGAATCTCTCTAAGGTGACCCAACCCATTTTACAGATTACAAAATCGAGTATCAGCAAGGTTAAATAACTTGTGTTAGGCTTCCCTGATAATAATGCCCGTGCCCTTGACTACTCTATCACTTTACTACTCGACCAGTGTTGCACTGGTAAATGTTTAACAATCCACTTTCTGGAAAAACAAATAAACTGAACCATGATCTGTACCATTTGTCAATCATTGTATGCAAATATTCCCACCATGGCTAACTTCAAGCTACTGCCATGATGTCACAGAGTAAGGAAGAGATGTGCATGGTCAGCGCTCATGCCGGTCTAATCGGAACGTCTTCAACTTTTCTATGAACCATTCACCCAACTCACCTTGTTCGCCATTTTCTGATTTATTCCCAATATTCCAGCCCAGATTGCTTTTCTTTGTAGCCTCACTTTGCTGAGTGTTGGATACTGCCACTTCGGTTCTGTCTTCTGATTTTCACCACAATTTACATTCAGTTCTAGGGTAAGCGCCCTGCCTACCTGTCATCGGGCAGCCCTGCTGGAATTACCTTCATGCCGCCCACGGGACCTTCACAGAACCCATTTCAGAAATGCAACAACATCCCAGCCAGCTGCGGAGTTTGAGGATGGAGGTGTTCACTCAGGAGGGCGTTCGGGGACATTTTCAGTAATTGAGTGTTCTGCTTAGTTGAGAGATGAGCTGCGAGCCCACGCGGACACTCCCTCGTCGGAGCCAACACCGGTGGGTGGAGAGAGCACAAAGGGCTCGTAACGTGGGAGAGGAACAACGTAGAGGAGCTGCCTGACTTCCAGGGTGGAAAGGAGCCTCCCTCCAGGGTGAACAGGACCAGGGGCTCCAGAAGAAATTTAGGAGTTGCGAGTCATCGATTCATGGTTGAGGGGGTAGGGCTGAGGCTCCGGGCAAGGCTCCCTGGGGTGCAATTAGGCCGTATTGAAAACATTCTCATCTTTGTCTTGGAGGGGCCTCTGAGACCGCTTTTGGGAGATGGTGGCAGAGCTGGATTTATAAGGAGGAAATGAGCCAATGGGAAAGGGTGAGATGTGAGTGTCAAGGAAGCCACGTGAGCTTGGCAGGAGATGGATGGTGGCCAGGGCTGGGGCGTGGGTGGTGCCCAGGGATGGTGGGGGAGGATGGCAAGAGAGACTGAGATAGTGTAGCAGGTGGACTTTGGCTACCTGCCTGAGCCTTGAGCCAAAGCTAATCATGCCTAGGGCTGGTGACTTAACATGCTAATGGCACATGCGATGTATGAAGAAGTATGATCGTGGGATGGGCAGCTGCCAATCTGGGCCTGTACATGCTGTGATTTCAATGCTGGTGCTAACCTTTCTCTCTCTGTAGCCTTTAAATGTTCCCCATCCCCCTGTTTGGGGAGCTGGTCTGGTCGCTTCTTAACCAGCACTGTCTCCCTCGTGTTCGAACATGAACTCCCAGTAAACTCTTGTCTGTGACTCCCGTTCGGTCTCTGGCTAGAGGGAGTCTAGCATAGAGCGGTTCTGCAGAGAGAACCCGAGGGCCTGCACCGTAACAAAACCGTCAAGGCTGGAACAGCTCTGGCTGTGGGGCATGATGGGAAATCTCTGGTACCCACTGCCAACCACCAGGTGATTGATGGGGGGGAGGGGTCCCAGGGTTTATTGAGTACCCTGCGTTGGGCTGGGTACCTTACAGGCAGTGGTCAGTGTTATCCTCCTGAGTCCTTTCATGACAGTGACACTTGTGATTGGGCACCCGGTTATAACACCGACGTGGTCAGCCCCAGCATTTCCTGATTCCCGATCTCAGCTGCCTCGCTGTGTAGAAGGCTTTACTGTCCTCCAAGCCCTCCCGTTGCAGACGTAGACCAGACAGCCAGGCCGTGCTCGGACCAGCTAGGACATCTTGCCTCCTGCTCTTCCGATGCATTTGGATGGACCCATCTCACGACCTGGGCTAGGTCCAGGTCATTTGTGCAAGAGAACAGAGTGGTGGTTTGACTGATAGCCCAGCAATCTCTTCTATTTCTCCTGGGGTTTCCCCTGCTGAGCCAGAGAGGGTCCCTTCACCTTTGCCCTTCAGAGAAAATGTGACGAGTCTCAGGAAAATAACCGGTGGTGGTTAATTCTCCCACCCCAAACCCAAGGTAGCATCGTTGTCTCCATTTTCCAGGGTTCCCAAAAGCGAACTGGATCAAGCGGCAGAGCGGGCAGTTGGACCACACCTCTCAGAGCTTCCAGGAACACAGTGCTTTGTCCACTCTGCTCCAAAAGGGGGCTCTTGGGAGAAGCAGCCAGAGAGGACACCCACATAGCTCCCAGAAACTCTGGTGGCCCCGTCTTCATCCCCACCCCCCGGGGACCAGAGGCAGCCAGGCCCCCAGCAGAGTTTCTGATGACCACGACGCCTCCTGCTTAGTTCATTCCGTCTCTCTGCACGCCCCGGCCCAGCAAGGCGCCAGTGGCCTTCGCTAATGTTCCTGAACAGCCCATTCCCAGAGACCCAGACAGCAGCCCAATTATCTCCGGCCAATCGAAGGCCAGCTCCCCGCTTGGGCCCCGCATCTAGAGGCGATTTCTTTGTTTCGGGAGAGTCGGCCAGGGACCCGAGAGCTGCTGTGAGGGTAATTAGGAAAGTTTGGCCATTGCAACCCATCTCCCCCTCTTCCCATGGACGGGAAGGGAGGGGGCTGTGAGGCGCATGGCGGAGGGGGGCGTCCTTCTAGGCAGCTGCCCACACTGAGCAGCTTGGAGTCAAATCACGGCAACAGGGTGGGAGGAGAGAGGACAGAAAAGCAAGAGTCTGTGTGTATGCAGACCTCTGGACCACAAAGTTATGTTTCATGGATTTTCAGAAGGGACTTGAGACGGGTGAGCGTGTCTCCACCCCCCCCCCCCCAGCCACTCTCCTTCCTTTCCCTGTCCCCACCCCCACCCTGAATTGGGGAGCAGAGTCACCAAGAGCATAACTGTGGCGGCTCCTCCACCCACTGCAGCCGGAGCCGTCTCTGCCTTCTCTCTCTTCTTCCCCTTCGCCCAAGTCCTGCCTACCAGCAGGCTCTGTCGCTCTGTCTCTGCGCGCACGCTGGGTTGGGTGATTTTCCTCTGTCCCTGCTGTGCCTCAGCCCAAGCCACGTCCCCCCCTTGCCCAGACCACGCTGACCTTTTCTTAATTCCAGATGACCCGTTAGAAATGCCAGTCAGGTTACTTGTCACTGCTCCGTCTCAACCTGAGCCCACCTCCAGCTTCTGAGGCCAGCAGCCTCCGACCAGGGCAGTCCTGAGCCCTTCCCTTTGTTCCCTGATAAGGCTTTCCTGCTCTTCTGCCTGCCTTCGGGTCTCTGTCAAACGCAGTAGCCATGGCCGATCCCGTGACTGCAGCAAGCCCTGTATAAATAGCCTTTGCTCGCTCTTATTTGGGTGGTCTTCATTTACACCCACAAAACCGAGGCAGCTTTGAGGGGTTGGTGATGTCTCAGGGTCACACAGCTAAGGAAGAGCAGGAGAGGGGCTTGGAGCATGAGTTTCCACTCTGCCTTGCTGTATTTCAAAGACAGTTTCTCTATTTTCTCTGCGCCAAACTAAGGGGCCGGTGGCTGCAGAAGTGAGAGAACGCAGAGGTGTGGCAGGCAGAAAGGGCGACAGAAATGAAAACTACAGAGCAGAGGGTCCGGGAGGGTGACAGGCATCTTGGCACAGGCAGCTCCATCGCAGAATTTCAACTTTCTTATTTCAAGCTCTCTTCCTTGTTCCTCTAACACAGGGGTCTTCAAACTTTTTAAACAGGGGGCCAGTTCACTGTCCCTCAGACCGTTGGAGAGTGCGCATTGCGGGCCCGGGACGAGTTGGCTGCTAAGCAGGACAGGCAGTGGCGGCTCTAACAAAACGGATGCTAAATGTTGAGAGCCAATCAGTTGTCCTTAGGTTGGTGTTTGTCTGACAATAAGCACGACCATGGGGAGATTTGTGGGAGAGGAGCAATGAGTATTTCTATCCATCTCAGCAAAAGATGATGATATTAATTAATAGCCACACCAGGGTGCAGCGGCGGGTGCTAAAGTCTATGAGCAAGAGGTCTCCAGGGATGCACATGTTTTCCTAAGAGCCTCTCTCAGAAGTGCCCGATCGTTATGGGAACAAGCAGAAACTGGCTTCCTCCTCCAACGCCAGTAGCCAACTCCCAATTCCTCATCCTGTCATGCCAGGTGTGGACACTTTCCAGGACAGGATGCAGAGTCCCAGAGTGCTGATGGGCAATGACTAAGTATGGAGATGGGGAGGCCCCAGTGGAGCCGCAATCCCGGGCAGTGAAAAGAGCACCTGTTGGGGTTATACAGCACTAACCCTGGACTTCTGGCGATAGTGAGGCATTTTCCTTTGGGGAACTGCCCCTGCCTGCCTTGCAGCCTTTATGGATGGGGTAGAACTGGTCCAGTCTCCCCGTTTCGGCCCCAGGGATGAAACATGGCTCAGATCTGGGGAATCAGGTATTTCATTCCCTTGGGTGCTATGATTGGTTCAGGGATAGTCAAAGAGGAGACCCTGAGGTTGTTAAGGGTTTGCAGTAAGGCAGGCAATGAGAAACAAGAACGACCATGGTTAATCCATGGCTTAGAGGCAATCTTCCTTTTGCACGTCTCACTGGACAGTTGCTTTACCAACTGCCATTAGTTCAGCCTCCCAGATTATTAGCTTGGCTATTGTGACTGGTGGACTATTTAATTTTCTACTTGACTGGATTCTCAGGGTACATTTGCATGGCACAGTGCTGGGATGGGGTAAAAGTCCATAGATAATAGCTGGATGTGTGTGTGGAGGTGGGTGTTAGCTCCTACACACCGTACTTACAAATCAAGTAGCTCTCATATGGATGGTGGTGTCTATTCATGGTTTAGCACCTGAGTGGTTAAAATAGCTCAGCTATGGGTAATTGAGTGGAAAGTCAAGAAACACCTGGAGAAATTTGGAAATTATACTATTTGTAGAAAAACAAGCCATTGAAATGACAATATTTAATAGGAACTTCATAACACAAAGTAAGAAATAGATTGGACATGAAGTGGAGTGAAAGTCAAAGAAATATTACACCTCGGTATATATTGGAACTTTCTCCTTCATGGCAGTTGCTGTTTACCCTGACCTCAGGCTGATGTTTGCACAGACTGGAGTTTAGAACTTACCGTGACTTAGGTTCTAGAACAGTGTTTCTCAAAGTGTGGTCCATGAATCGTCTGTGCTGGGCAAAATGAAACTGCATCTCTGGGGTGGGACCAGCACCCACATTTTAGACAAACTCGTAGGTGAGCTAATGCACATAAATGTTTGAGAACAAATGTCCTGGATTCACGGGGACGATGGGGACTTGTTCCTCATGGGTCATGTGCATCTGGACTTGGTGTGACTGCATTTTCAGGAGAAAATGGTAGAGGAGAAGACTGGAGCACAACGTGTCTTAGAACAAGGTAAACTGAGATGAGATCATGAACCAAGATGCTTTGGGAAAGCATGAGAATCGAGATGAATTCTGCCTCAAAGGAATCCACTGAGTATTAAAGAAGAAAGGCGGGTGTAGAGTGAGGTTTGCAGGGTATGGAGGTCACATGGCAAAGAAAAGGAGTCCCCAAAGGAATGAAAACCAGGGAATGGTTATATGACCTGGACAGAAAGAAGTATGTTAATAGTGACCATGGCTTGGTCCACAGGCTGGGGAAATAACTTGGGGAAGGGATGGTGATAAAAAACAAACATTGAGTACATTTTGGGAATGTAAACTGTGGTACTAGGGTAGGAGCATTACAAATATGAAAAAATAGGGGAATAAAGGTGGAATTATGGACAGGAAGAATGGGAGAACTGAAATATCAAGCTGGTATTCCAAGCCATGTTTCCTTATTTCAAGCCATGTTTTAAAACACCATAACACAAAACTTACCATTTTAACCACTTCGAAGTGTACAGTTCAGTGGCATTAAGTCCATTCACATTGTTGTGCAAGTGTCACCACCATCTATCTCCAGAACTTTCTCATCTTCCTCAACTGAAACTCTGCTCTCATTGAACATGCACCCCCCATTCTCTCCCCGCCCCCCCCACCCAGGCCCTGGTAACGTTTATTTATAACCTTCTGTTATGAATTTGACTATTCTAGGTACCTCATAAAAGTGAATTTTACAATATTTGCCCTTTTGTGTCTGGCTTATTTCACTTAGTACAGTGTCTTAGTAAGTTTCCTCCGTATTGTATCAGTATCAGCATTTCCTTACTTTTTAAGGCTAGATAATATTCCATTGGAGGTATAGACTACCGTTTGTCCATTCCTCTGTTGATGGACAGTTGGCTTCTCATTTAATATTTTTGAACAGAGGACTGTTATATCTGGGTGCCAACAGAGGAAAGAGGTGTGGGAAGGTGTTTGGGATGGGGGAGGCACTGTGGACTCCTCTTTGTGGGCAGGTGCGGAGTCTGTGTCTGGCTAACCAGGAGAGAGAAATAGAATTAACCGGTTCTACCACCAGCCTGTGGTGAGTGTGTGGCCACTGTGTTGGGCTGTGGGAAAGAGCTCTGTGATTGATTAGCTATGCCTTCCATGCTCATGGAGGGAGGGAGGAATGACACCTGCCAGGCATTCACATTCCTGGTCTGAGTTATCTGGACTTGGGCTAGTTTCACAGCCCTGCTGGGTAAGGAAGTGGCATTTCCAGCCCTTTAGTCAGAGCCAAGAGAGGGCCTGGGCCATGTCTGAAGGGACATTTCCAGCTTCAGATTATAGCTCTGGTTTAAGAGGCTAGAACAATTCAGCCTCTGCCCTTGGCAATATCTTGGAACTGAAGGACGAATAGTTTTTAATTCTGTTTTCTCTTTCCTCTGCTGAATCATCAGTGGTAAGAACAGAGAAGCCCTAGAATTCTTGATCACAGGAATGATCTGAGTCCCTCTTCCAGAAAATAAGCATCTGCTGGTTGGCCTAAAACTTTTATCAAAGCGAATTTTTGGGGATTGGATGCTTTTGAGAAGTAGCAAATCTACCATTTGTACCTGTTACCCTGGGCTTGACGCTGATGTTGATTCATTCATTCGTTTGTACTGGGAGTCCCTGGATTTTGCCTGCCCAGCACTCATTTCCTCTTCTTCCTCAGTAACAGCCCTTTGCTGTAGCCCAGGGGAAGTGCTGTTCTCCTATCGCCCATGGCCTCGGTGGGACTTTCAATCAAGGTGCCCTGCCCGGCTCCAGCTCATGGCTGCAGGACTGGTCCCAGAATGAAGGCTGGCCGGTCAGAGCTTCCTACATCCCTGGCCCCAGCAAATGACTCCCATGACCTCTGAGAGTTTATACCCACACCTGGCAAAAGTAGGAATCTTTAATTTAGATCAGGGATTGGCAAACATTTTCTGTAAAGAGCCAGATGGTAAATAATTTAGGCTTTTCAGACCATATAGTCTCTGTTGCAGCCACTCAACTCTTCTGTTGTAGTACAAAAAAACATAGTCTATACATAAATATTATAAATGGGTGTGGCTGTGTTCCAATAAAACTTTATTTATAAAAATGAGCAGTGGGCCAGATTTGGCCCACGACCAACCCTTACATTAAATGGAAACCATTGGAATGTAGGAATCTAAGGCCCACCTGAAGACAGCCCTCTTGAAACAAACTCAGAGGAAAACAGAGCTAACATTCAGAGAGAATGAGCTCTGATGATAGCTGCCGACCCCTGGATGTAGCCATGCCTGAAGCCAGCTGCCCCTTGGAGAGGAGGCCAGTTATGCCATCCAATATTATTCTTCATTGCTTCAGGTAATTTGATATGGGTTTTTGTCATTAAATAGAGCCCTGGCTCATAGGGACCCTCTCTCTTTGTCAGCTCTTGGGAGTCCTGAAATTGTAAAATGCCTGAGCTGCAAATGCCCAGCAACTGCCTGTGAAGCAGGAAGAAGAAAAGGACTTTCAAAATCTTATCTCGGAGGCCTCCCCCAAGGCTTCCTGATGGCCAGAAAAGCAGGGAGACGAATCCCGTGCACCCATTCCCCACCCAAGCCCCATACACTCTCTCAACCGTTTATTGAGCACCTAATATTTCCCAGACCCTGTGCCTTGACCTAGTAGGAAGAGCAGCATGGGCATGTGTTGTGCTGTGCAGTGTGTGTGCAGTGTGTGTGCAGTGGGCACCTGCAACATGTCATGCCATCCCCACAGCAGCCTGGGGGACAGGACTCTTATCTCTGTTTGCAAGTGAGGAATCAGCAGCTGCACAACTCAGGAGGGTTGATTTGCCCAAAGTAACCCAGATAGAAAATGAAGGAACTGGTATGTAAATCCAGCTCTGGGAGGTTCCAAAACCCAATTCCATCCCCCCATGCCATTGCTGTCTTCCCTAACGAGAGGCCAGGAGCGGGAGCTTTGGTCCCCATTTTGGCAGCAGCATGTCTATAATAGGCCTGCACATTACACAGGTGAGGAAAGGAATGAAGGAAAGCCAATGGTGCCCGACACCTGGTTCACCAGGAGTGTTATAAGCAAATGTAAGCCTGTTAGCTGTAAATACAGACTATTCTTTCAACTGAATTGCTAGTGTTGTATTAGAAAATCTCTCTCTGCAAAATGGTAACAATGCAGTGGTGCTTAAATTTTATGTGTGCAGGATTATGACTAGCTATATAAAATGGGAAGAAAAAAATCTGCAACCGACAAGAGTTGGGTACATAATTATTATCTTTTCCCCCTCTCCCAGCCTCTTTCCCGAACAGTTCTGGAGAGGCAGAGCTTCCTTATGGAGAAAGTTAACAATAAAACTGCTGACTGCAAGCGGGTGCATGGCACTCGTGTGGGGAGGTTCGGAAGCTGGCGGTCTCTGCTTTTCTGGAGGAGAATCAAAGACTGCCACTGGGAACGCTGCAGCCTATTTTAAAATAGTGATGGTTCCCACCAAGTGCACTGGCATTTGGATGTGGAAGGGGAGATTCTGCTTCCCTTACATCTGCGGCTGACTTGGCTGTCGGAGATTTCATTGTAGGATATGGTGTGGGCAGAGCCGGGGCATAAGCTCAGGTCTTGGGGCTGATGGAGAGAGAAGAGAAGAAAGAGCCACCCCCACCTCCTCCATCCTCTGGTACACAATGGGGGAATGAGAGGAGCCTCAGAGACAGACACGGCAGGGCGGGGCTTTGAATGTGCTATTAAGAATTTTGCTAAAACCTCCATGGTAGGCAGAATGATGACACCCCCCTCACCCCAGCCACCCCCAAAGATGTCCATGTCTTAGTCTCTGGAACCTGTGAACATATTAGGTCACATGGCAATTAGGAATGAAGGTTGCAGATGGAATTAAGGCCGCTAATCAGCTGACATTGAGATGGAGAGATTATTCTGGATTATTGAGGTGAGTGAGTCAGTTGTGGTTACAAGGAACCTTATAAGTGGAAGAGGGAGAGAAGAGAGAGGGAGGGAGCTGGACAGAAGACAGCATGAGAAAAACTTGGCCTTATCACAAGAGGAAGGGGCCACGAGCTAAAGCATGTAGGCGACCTCTAGGAGGTGGAAAAGGCTAGGAAATGGACTCTTTTCTTAGAGTTTCCAGAGGGAACACAACCCTGCCAACATTTCAATTTTAGCCCAGTGAGACTAATTTCAGACTCCAGAGTTGCTAGATAATAAATTTGTGTTGTTAAGCCTCTAAGTTTATAATAACTTGTTACAGCAGCAATAGGAAATGGATACAAATCCGGTCCCCAAATCCCTCTCACAGCCCAGAGCAGAGAGGAGGATCTATTTCTGAGACTGGTTTCATGGAACTCGTGGGGTGGAGGCTGGGGAAGGGCAAGCCCTAAGCAAGGCTGCCAGGGGCACTGGATCAGCAATCTGTGTCAATATTGCTGCAAAGCGACTCGCATTTTGACACCAAACTCTAGTCATGTCAGGACCACGTCTTAATTGATATTGAAGCCACCTCCTTCCACTCCCAAGAGGCTCCTTGCAGACGTGCATGAGTAGGCAGTTTGTTTTCCGAGTCCACTTGTGAGGCAAGGCTTTGATGGGGAGATAAGGAACCATTCTCAGACCGTACCTGATCAGGAAGGGTCTTGGGTTCCTTGGCGAATAAAGCATCCTTGTGTTCAAGGTCACCTTGGTCAAATCCTCATTTTCATGAGCAACCCCAAATGTCCTGTCTTATCAGGGACCCAGCAGGGGAATGAGCAATAATGGATCGGTCTTACTCTTGACGGCTGCTTTGCAAAATCTCCATTTCATCTTGCCTTGTCCTTCTCTCTCCTTGTCTTTCTGTCTTCCCCTCTGTTCTGTACACTCAGACTCTCTCGCTCGATCTCAAAATTAAAAGGGACTAGCAAATGCCTAGGCAGCCTTGACACGCGCTCTCAGCATCAAACGCTCTGGTTGGTCTGGGGCTGCTTCTGCCAGGGGCAATCAGCCCTGGCAGCTCGGAGCAGTTGTCTAACCGGAGGTTTCAGTCCTCACCATCTGCGGGCTGGGGCACGCCGAAGAGAATAACGTCAGGCTGCATGTATCATCTTCAGATTCAGGGGAAAAAGAAAACACAATAAAGGTATTTCCATTTGCAGAAATAATAATAAATAAAAGATTGGCTCAGGGCTGTGAAATGGTGCAGCCTCTGAGCAAATCCAACAGGATGGTTTTATTTTGAGGTAATGGAGGGTAGAGATTAAGAGTGTTAGCTCTGGAGTTGGGTCCGAATCCTGGCTCCACTGCCTTGAGACTTACCTAAACTCTAAGACTTGTTTTCCCCATCTGTGAAATGGGGTACTCAGTACCCAACCCATACTGTGCAAGCATGCATTGATCGAAAAAGAGCCCTGCATAGTTCCACATTTTTCAGTTGAAGAAGCTCTAGCTTTGTGACCTTGGGCAAGTCACGTCAATATCTCTGCCTCAGTTTTCTTTTAAATGTAAAATGGGAGTCCCATTGGTACCTACCTTATAAAGTTGTGTGGGTTTAATGAGTCCATACAAGTGAAACACCTAGATTAGTGCCCAGTATACAATATATGCCCAGTAAATGCTAGATATGGTGACGAGGTTGTCAAGCACCCTTGCTTGCAAATGACAGAAACCCATCTTGACTGAACTCATCTAGGGCGAAGGTGATGGTGGTTTGGGGCTTGAGTAACCAAATTATGGATAGGATGAAAAGACAGAGAGAGAGAGATGGAGGGAGGGGGAGGGAGGGAGGGGGGTTCTTTTTCTCCCCCCACCGCTCAGCACCTCTCAGCTTTCTCTTCTATGTCTGTTAACCTTTTTTTTTTTTTTTCGGTCTTTCTGAGAAGAGCTTCCACTTGCCTCGATGGCCACCATAGGAAAAGTTTACATCTTTCTAGCTTCACCACCAGCAAGGAAGAATCCTACCTCCAGCTCCAGGTAGAAAAATCCTGGGAAAAACTGTGATTGGCTTGGCTTCCATCATGTTCCCGCCTCTTGGACCAATCACTGGACCAGGGTGGTGAGGTCCTGCAATTGGCTCAGCTTTAATCACATGACTGAGGTCCTATGATGGGCTCAGCTTTGATCACATGACTGTTTGAGGTCTTATGATGGGCTCAGTTTTAATCGCATGGCTCTTCTTGGGGCTTAAATATAGGGCTGAAATGAAAGAAAGAGTATTTCCCCAAAGAAAGGAGGTGTTGGGCCAACAGAAGTAGTAGATGTCTATTATAGTAAAAAAAAATAGCTTATTTTCTGGTACTTTGCAGGTCCTCAGCAAATCAGCCTTCATCCTTTAGCCCTAACTTTGAGGAACCTTATCTATAAAACGCAAATCTCATACTACTAGTAGTGAGGATGAAATAGGACCTAATAGTGCAGGAACATTGTAGGTGCTTTGTAAATTCCTTTGTCCTTCCCCTCTCTGTAGCCAGAGATGCAGAAAGGCCACCGTATAAATAACTCAAAATCTTCCTGGGGAAATCCGCTTGAGAGCTGCCTCCCTGTAGGACCCTAGAAACTCCAAAGCAAATGTAACTTGAGAAACGCTGCACTTACCACTTAGTAATTAGGCCGTGATTGTTGTTTATCTGTGCGCTGTACTGTAACTCCCTCTGCCTGAGGCTGGTGCTGGAGCTCAGAAAATACAATTTCCTCCAAACTAATTTAGTTTTAAGAGGAAAATGAAAGTTTAAAGTAGTTTAATGTTTCAGCAAAACCATAATGGCTGGGGAAGATTGGACGATGTGAACCAATAAAGCACCCTAATTCTGATAATAACTCAAGGCTTAACGCTTCCCCACATCAAAGCCCATCCTGATGCTGACACGTGGCATGGGGCAAAGTGGATTCGGTGGACGGTGGAACCATCATTCTTCTGTGTTTTAACTTATTTATTGTTAATAAACAGTGTCACTTTTGACTATAGGAGAGCCGTAAAGACACAGCTGTTAATATCACTTATGTAGCCCTGTAGTTACACACCAGGATTTATTCATTTCCATTTGCACGTTTTCTTCAGACCTAGGGTCTCGGGATGAGCGTCCCATCCTAGGGCTGAACGCATAACACAGTTGTGGAAAAGGCCTGAGTTTTAAAACATTAGCCCGAAATGCGAAACCTCTGGGATTCTCAGTTTCTCATTTATGAAATAGAGAGAACGAGGACTTTGCAGGGTTGTTGGCAGAATTAAACGGGATGGTGATGCGAGGCACCTGGTCAGTGAGTCTGAGGGGGGAGAGGAGGGAGGAAGGCAGGCGTGGGGTGGGGTAGGGGGGAGAGAAAGGGGGAGACAATTCATTTGCCGCACTTCCTGAGTTCCTCCTTTGTGGCTGGCATTATCACACGGTCTAAGGATCCACAGAGCCGTCAGACATGGAACCTGACTCAAGGAGTTTCCAATCTCATTGGGAGACGCACACGCAATCAGAAGATATCCTTTAGTGCCGCAGTATTCTCATCTCTAAAATGGGAATAAATCCTAGAGCCAACGTCATAGAGTTGTTGGAAGATTCAACATGTAAAGCAATTACAAGAGTCTCTGGCACACAGCAAGTGCTCAATAAATATTTGTAGGCTTTAAAGGCCTGTCTAAAACAAAAAACCCCACCTTTGCAAGGGTAACCTGGAACCGACAGACATCCCAGATGGCAGTCTCATAAGACTCTCCACTTCATGGAGCTGGTGGGGTTCAGCATTCAGAATGTCCTTATGCCAATGCTTGCATCGCTGACCGTGGTTTTGAGGGCCCGGGAGTCCAGGTCTCTAAACTCTGGTGACTTTCCTACTAGCCCTCAACTCTACCTGGTGACAGAGAGGTGTGGTGGCGAGAGTGTGGGCTTCGGTTCCTACAGACCTGAGTGAATCTTGGTCCCACTACTCATTAGTGGTGTGACTCTCGTCTTGTTACACAAACCTTGACAGTTCTCAGTATTTCCATCTGTGAAACGGGCAGCCTGCTACTGACATCATGGGTCATCATCAAGATTAAGTGAAACAATTTCCACTGTGGTTACTCAAGTCCAGGCTACCACTGTCTCTCACTGAGGCAACTGCAATGCTTTTTCTGGTTTCTCCTTTGCACCCTGTAAGCTACTGTCCATATAGTATTCACGGTGATGATTACAAGTGTAAATCAGATTCCATCATCCTTCTGCTTGAAAAACCCCAGTGGCTTCCCACTTAATTTGCATAAAATCCATACTTCTTCTGCCAGGCCCTTCATCGTCCCGCCCTGTCCGGCTCTCCAACCACATTTCTTGACTCTTCTCCTTCACCATTGTGTTCCAGCTGCACTGATCTTCTTTCTGTTCCTCTGTGTTGTCCCCTAGATCTTTGTAAGCCTGGCTTCTTCTTATTGTTTGTATCAATTCAAATGTCACTTCTTGCCCGACCAGGCTAAAGGTGACCCCTCCCCCTGTTCCCTTTATGTCTTTCCGTCTCTAGTTACACAATTTTATTTTCTTCATAGCTGTTATCACACACAAACAAATATATCTGCTTCTGGGTTTGCTGACTGTCTCCTTCCACGATCGCGTGAGTTCTCTAAAGACAGAGATCTCGCCTGGGCTGTTCACTTCTATATCCCCAGTACGCGTGAGTGCCTGGCACAGGGTCGATGCTCAACAAATATTTGCAGAATAAATGAATGAAATGATGTATTTGAAGTGCTCGGCAGAAAAAACACAACCCAATAGTTGTCTTCCCTGCTTTGACAGCTGTGGCTTAGTTTTATTTACATAAAAATTTAAAGAGTCTCAGTGTTCATTGAGGAAGTCACCCCGAAATTCTTATCAGGCCTGGGTGGCTTCCCAGTGATTGCCCTCTTTCCTGCCACGTCCCTGGAGCTCCCTGCTGCTTGGTAGTTCCCTTACCCAGCTTGTCTTTGGAGGTCGTAGGTACTTTAACATATGACTTCTACTGTGTTTCATTAATGCTTATACAGAAGTCAGATATTATAAGGAAATTAGATCTGCTCCTCCTCTGCAAGTCTTGGAGGGAGATCTCCAAGTCTGGCAGCTTTGAATAGCTTCTTGTGTGCATAGTGGTTTTCCTTCCTTCCCAGCTAATTGGGTTAAAGAACCTCAGTTAACAAATGCACCTCCAGGTAATGGAGCTGGTCACAGCACCTCTGTCTACAAAGCTCTCTGTAGGCAAAGGCGAAGCTCGCAAAAAGTCTCGGTCTGCTTGGGAGTTTCGTACCTCTCAGGACAAAGGTGCAGTTTAAAGAACCAAGTTGTTTTTCCCTTTAAGGTTATCCTTGCGATTGGAGAGGAGTGGGTCGGAAACGTTATTGCATGATCTCTCAATTATGTTTGGTCTGTAATTCACATTTATAGGAAGGTAATATGTAGCCAGTAAAATCTCTTAAGATTTTGCCAGCCGAATGATCTCTGCCTTGATTTATGTCTGGCCGGGACCCTGATGATTATCGCTACAGGAAGGGATAGATTTTAGCACCCACCTGACCCTTGTAGCTTTGTCTCTTGCCACTTGTACTGACCTATTCTGTGTTTTAGCCAATTAACTTATATATACATGTATAACTTACATGTACATGTGTGTGTATATATGTATGTATAGTGTGTATATATATATCCCTCTCCAAATTTCAGGAAAAATATTTCTCCTTTATGTGTGCTTTCAGCATGTGCTATCGTTTCTATCTTAAATGTATTTTTTCCCCTTGTTTCACTTGGGAAATTCCTATTCATTCTCCAAGACAAGGCTCAAATTTCATCTGGTCTACAAAGTCTTCCTGATTGTTCGGGCATAGTTCCTCGATCCCTTCTTTGCCCCGTCACAGCAGTGTGTTCATATCTCTGTGAAAAATCACACTTTTGGTTTTGTAACGTATCTCCTCACATATTTTACTGCAGTATGGACTGGATATATCTGAATCCTCCTAGGTCTAGGTGCTTTGCCCATGTGTGCTCAACGAATGGGTAGAGAAGGGATGGAAACGTGACACGTATGTCTCCACTCTTTATCCCCTGCTCATGGCAGACATCACCAATCAATGGGCTCAGGCTCAGAGTTTGTCTCGATCTAGGGCTTCAGCAGACACTCTCAATCAATTCCAGTTAACGTGTGAATGGAAACTTAATTTGCCATGCCTGAATCAGAGGGTCTGGTCTTTTCTTTTTTTTTTTTGAGACAGAGTCTCACTTTGTTGCCCAGGCTAGAGTGAGTGCCGTGGCGTCAGCCTAGCTCACAGCAACCTCAAACTCCTGGGCTCAAGTGATCCTCCTGCCTCAGCCTCCAGAGTAGCTGGGACTACAGACATGTGCCACCATGCCTGGATAATTTTATATATATATATTAGTTGGCCAATGAATTTCTTTCTATTTATAGTAGAGACGGGGGTCTCGCTCTTGCTCAGGCTGGTTTCAAACTCCTGACCTTGAGCAATGCTCCTGCCTTGGCCTCCCAGAGTGCTAGGATTATAGGCGAGAGCCACTGTGCCCTGCCTCAGAGAGTCTTTTTAATTGGTGTTTCCCAATGTCTCTTCCTTAGACCACTTGCTTCAGGGACTGTGTGAATCTCTAGGGATGGTGCCCAAGAGCCTGCTTTTAAAAATAAGAACTTGAGGTGTTCTGGGGGCCTGCTAAATATGGAGACAAACTAATGTAGGTGTTGCTGCCTTGAGTTACTTAACTGAGGAAAAGCTGCATAATCTAGTGTTTCATGAACTTCTTTGAAAAATATTACAGAAAAGGGAGCAGAGGCTGGCTCAGGAATCATTCCTTCTCCCCTTCCTCCACAGGGTTCTTAGCTTGACCAGACTTCTGATGTGAGCTCTCCCAACACCCCAGAAACTCTGCCTTGAAAACCCCTTCATTTTCTTCCTCTTTTTGTTTTTTGAAGTCATATCAATTGCTGCAATTTCTTTCTACCCTGATACTTTTTTTAAGTTTCAAAATTTATCTCATCCTCCCATGTTTGTTTAGATAGTCACTGAAGATGTTTATTATAATTAAGAGTTTAATGAAGTTCAGTAAAGAAAGTCTGAGAGGCGTGCTGCTAAGATCCTTAGAGAACCTTTTGTTTGCTGAGAAGCTCTATGAAGCATCACCTTAAATCTTTCCAGTCTTGAGAAAGAATCATACAGTCTCATTCTGGATTTGTTCTTTGTTCCAAGGCCATTTATGAAAAAGTGTAAAAGCAATGATGGCAAGGGTTGTTTAAGATGTGGGGATAAGAACATTCTTAAACACTGTTGATGGCAGTTCGGACGGTAATGTTTTGGAAGGACAATTTATGAATACAGTTTTTTATTTTCAAACCCACAAATCCAGGATCCTTTGTATTTTCTTTAAATTTGGTTGAAAATCATCTTTTCAACCAAATTGAAACCCATATTCCTCTGTCCTCACCACACTGCTAAAAGACAACAAACTAGTATCAACATTCTGTCTAGAATTCTAATCTCTTTGTCCAGATCCACCAGTTAATTAGTTACATACATTTTGTATTTCTTCACCACACGTGTCTGTGTTGCTAAAGTTCCCATTATTACAGAACAAGGGTCACAACATTTTTCTAACTCCACTAAGTCCTCATCGGCAGCCTCCCCAGGGACCACAGAGCCTCCACTAACACATTTTACAAAGTCCTCGGAACTTACAGACACCACCCTGTCCCAAAGCCATCGCTGCATTTCAGGTCTTGCTATGGCAGCACCCCACATTCAGAGACTAAACTCTGTTCCAGTCATCTATTCCTATGTAACAGAATACTCCAAAACTGTGGCTTGAAATAGCAGCAATAATTTTATGATTTTCTCTTACAGTTCTGGAGTTGGTTTGGCTCAGCAAGGTGGTTTTTGCTGGGGAGACTTTCAGATGGTTGTAGTCATGTTTTAGCAGGAGTTGGAAACATCTGAAGGCCCACTCACTCACACTTCTGACACCTGGACTGGAAAGACTCAGTTGAACTCTGGAAGAGGTGGGGCTCCCCCAGCATTTCTTTCTTTCTGTTTTTTTTTTTTGAGACAGGGTCTCACTCTGTTGTATGGGCTAGAGTGGAGAGGTTGTCATCATAGCTCACTGCAACCTCAAACTCCTGGGCTCAAGTGATCCTCCTGCCTCAGCCTCCCGAGCAGCTGGACTATAGGCATGCGCCACCACATGCTGCTAATTTTTTCTGGTTTTGGTAGAGATGGGGTCTTGCTCTTGCTCAAAAGGTCAAGGTCGGAGCTTCATAGAGAAGGATGAGAAGACTTTTGAGAGAGAAGATATTTAAAATGAATCATCAGAGACACTGAGAGGTAAAGAAGGAAGGGTGTAGGGTTGCAGAAACCAAGGCAGAGAGTGTTTTCGGTAGAAGAAAGTGACTGACATTGTAAAATGCCCCAGGAAGTCAAATATAAGGAGTGTTACTAGATCTGGCAACCAGGAGAACTCTGATGACTTCTGACTGGTCTTTCTACCCCAATATAAACAAAGAAAGGTCCAAATCCTTCCCAAATAGACATCAAATTTTCATTATGTGCAAAACTATTCCAGGTCTATGTTGTGGCTTTTTTTTTTTTTTTTCCTTTTGAGCTGAGTAAGGCCCTGACATTATTAGTAAAAATATTTCCACTGGCTAGAGATACTCTAAACCCTACCCCTTTCCTCTAAATCAGTTCAACTTTTCAACATGTAAGTCACCTGGGGACCCTAAAATATACAGAAGTCAGTGTTCACCCTTGTACTAATTAAGTCAGAATCTTTGGGGATTGGACCAGAAGTATTTTTTTAAAAAACTTTTCAGGAGAGTCATCTAGGGTTGAAAATCCTTATTCTTAACTCTTCTTGTCTATAGACAAGCATGCTAACATTTATTTTGGAATGATGTATTAGCTTTCCATTGCTGTGTAACAAATGACCACACATTTAATGACTTAAAACAACACTCATTTATTATCTCCTAGCTTGTGTAGGTCAGAGGTACAGGCATGGCTGGGCTGGGTTTTCTGCTTAAAGTCTGATAAGGTGCTGTCTGGGATGTGTTCCTTTCTGGGTCTTGGAGTCTTCCTCCAAGCTAATTCAGGGTTGCTGACAGGGTTCACAGTTGTTTGCTTCTGCAAGGCCAGCAGGAGAGCACCTGCTTCTGCTCCTTGTTTTCTCATCTGTACTCTTTCCTCTCTTTTTTTTTTTGATTTTAAAAAAATTATTTTTATTATTTTATTCTTTTTTCTTTTGTTTTCCTTTGGTACGCTCTTTTTTTTTTTTTTTTTTTTTTTTGAGACAGAGTCTCACTCTGTTGCCTGGGCTATGGTGCTGTGGAGTCAGCCCAGCTCACAGCAACCTCAAACTCCTGGGCTCAAGCGATCCTCCTGCCTCAGCCTCCCAAGTAGCTGGGACTACAGGCATGTGCCACCATGCCCGGCTAATTTTTTATTAATATACTTTTAGTTGTCCAGCTAATTTCTTTCTATTTTTAGTAGAGACGGGGTCTCGCTCTTGCTCAGGCTGGTCTAGAACTCCTGAGCTCAAACGATCCTCCCGTCTTGACCTCCCAGAGTGCTAGGATTACAGGCGTGAGCCATCGCGCCCAGCCAAGGTATACTCTCTTTGAAAGGCTTTATTTGATAATGTCAGGCCCACCCAGGATAATCCTTCTTTTTAAATGAACTCAGAGTTAACTGATTAGGGACATTAGTTTGCAAAATCCATTCCCCTTTGCTGTACAATGTAACCTAACCATGGGAGTGACCGCCCATCATTGTCACAGGTGCCATGCACAGAGCATCTGTGTCCGGGGCCTGGGTTCCCGAGGCCCAGCTTAGAATTTTGCCTACCACAAATTGATACCATGCTTCTCAACAGGGGGTGACTCTGCCACCTATCTCCCCCTTCTGGGACATTGACAGTGTCTGGAGACATTTTGGTTGTCATGAAGTAGGGTGGGTGGATCGAGGCCAGGGGATGCAGCTAAACACCCCACAACACACAGGACATCCTTCTGAGAAAAATACTTATTTGCCTCCAAGCGTCGATAAAGCCAAGGAGTCCTGAACTGGCAGAAGGAAGAAGAGTTTTGGGGGGAGGCCCAAGAGAGTACTTGTGGATGGGTAGGCTGTGTGGATTCCATTCCTTACCTGGCTCTACAAACTGGGTTTGAACACTTTTGATTAGAGGAGAGATGGTCAGAAGCTTAGAGAACATTTCTTTAAAGGATTCTGTAGGGAGCTGGTTTTGGCCCCAGAGTTGGAGAAACATGATTCTCTGCAACTTAGTGGAATCCAGCAGCACTCTACCCCTCCTCCCGAACTCAGCGGGATTGCGAGCCATGGGGACTGCTGCAAAAGGAATTCTTGGCACGGATACACTGAGTAGTAACCACAGTGGGGTCTTTCCAGGTGGGTGTGTAAGCAGTAGGTGTAGACCAGCGTGATCAGGAGGAGAGGAGGAAAAGGCCTGGTAACTGGTAACTGCAACTAACAGACTGGTTCGTGGGCTCAGGAAGTACCAGGAGAAATTAAAGACTGGAGATCATTTAAAAAGAGGCTCATTTCTAGCAATCAAGTTAGAGGGGACACAAGTATCATGGCTTGGTCACTAAAAGGAAATGCGCTAGACCTTAGGAAAATGCAAATCAAAACCACAATGGGACACCATTTCACATCCACTGGGATGGCTGCAGTGAAAAAGACAATAACAAGTGTTGGTGAGGACGTGGACGCATTGAAACCCTCATACGCTGCTGGTGGGAATGTCAAATAATGCAGCTGCTTTGGAAAACAGCCTGGCAGTTCCTCAAAAGAGTAAACGTAGAGTTACTATAGGACCCAGCAATTCCACTCGTAGGTGTATAGCTGAGAGAATTGAAAACATATGTTCATACAAACCCCTGTACACCAATGTTCATGGCAGCATAATTCAAAATAGCCCAAAAGTAGAAAAAAACCACCCAAATGTCCATGAACTGATGAATGGATAAGCAAAATGTGGTCTATACATATGATGAAAATATTATTCAGCCATTAAAAGAAATGAAATTCCAATACATGGCATGGCATGGAGGAAACTTAACTACATTATGCTACGTGTAAGAAGCCAGACACAAAAGGCCATGTGTCGTCTGATTCCATTTATCAGAAATGTCCAGAATAGTTAAATCCACAGAGATAGAAAGCATATTAGTGTGTTGCCAGGGGGTGGATAAGGGGGGAATGGGGAGTGACTGATGAAGGGGACAGGATTTCTTTTTGGGATGATGAAAATGTTCGGAAATTTAATGGCGATGAACACTGCCAAACTTTGTGACTATACTAAAAACCCTTGAATTGTAAACTTCGAAAGGGTGAATTTTATGGTATGTGAATTATATCTCGGTAAAAAATAATTTAGAAAGAAAATGTGATCTTATTTTGTCGTCCAGGTCGCTGAGGTCTGAGGCAGCTCAGTTACACGTGGATAGTCACAATCTCTGGGATTCCTGGCCCTTCCCCCACTAGGGGCTCAGGCACACTGGGCTGTCTGTGTTCCTCCTGCTCCATCATTCTTTCCTGAGGAACGTCCTTCCTCCTGATTAACTGTTTCCTGCCTAAATCCTTTCCCTCCATCAAGGCAGAAGGCGAACTATTAATGCAAAACAATGAGTGTTTAATATTCCCTCTACCTTCTTGTGAACGTGATCTATGAGTATGTGCGTGCGTATGTATTTACTTACGGCACTTGTTGTGTAATATTTTAAATTATAAACGAATTACCTTACTGGACTTTGCCTTCCTCAAGGGCAGACTATTCACTGATATTCTTTTTGTTGAAAGTGATGAAGTTTAGAGGGAATGTAATGTCTAAGTCTCTGCTACTTGCAGCTTCATCTAGGGCTCGATTCTCTCCTTCCAGGTTTCCGCTGGATTTCTCAGTCTTTGCTGCAGATTCATCCTCCGTCCTTTCAGTCTATCCCTGGTGCGTAGGGAAGCCCCAGAGGCCATGGTGCAGGAATAGGAGAGAGGGCAGTTTTTAGAAGGAAATTGCGGTGATGTTGCCAACAGAATGGGAGATGGATATTGAATGGCAAATTAACAAGTGCCCACCGTGGTTCATCTCTGAATCCCCAGTACTTAGAATGGGACAGGCGTTTAGTGAACAACAATGAAATGAAATTGAACCCTGAAATACAAATGCCAGCTTCCAAATCACAGTCTGTAGGAAGGAATGAAATACTTTGAAATCTGGATTAAACAGGAAGGATGTAGATATTAAACTCTCAAAGTGCTTTGGGTTTATATATATATATATATATAAAAATGCATGCTCTGAATGTTATTTTAGACATGTCTTTTAAACCAGTGAAGGTGTTCCAGATATTCTGAAAGTCCAAACCAGTGGGTCCCAACCTTTTTTTTAAAAAGAGACATAGCTATGGTTTCTCTTTTAAAACTTGATGAAATCCTAGCACTCTGGGAAGCCGAGGTGGGCAGATTGCTCGAGGTCAGGAGTTCAAAACCAGCCTGAGTGACACCCTGTCTCTACCAAAAATAGAAAGAAATTAATTGACCAACTAAAAATATATATACAAAAAATTAGCCGGGCATGGTGGCGCATGCCTTGTAGTCCCAGCTACTCAGGAGGCTGAGGCAGGAGGATCGCTTGAGCCCAGAAGATTGAGGTTGCTGTGAGCTAGGCTGGTGCCACAGCACTCACTCTAGCCTGGGCAACAAAGTGAGACTGTCTCAAAAAATAAAAATAAAAAAACCAAAAAAAAAACTTGATGAAAGGTATAGACTATCTCCTTAGAAAATTTTACATTATGTAATAATTGACATGGAATTTTGGGAGCTCCTGGAATGCTTGGAGCCCTAAGTTGAGGAGCTTTGTTGTGAATAATTACATCCCACGTTGGATTTTGTATATCTCAATGATCCCCTATTGTTTTCAAAATCTTTCCTTCTTGGAACTACCCTGACTCAGGGCTAGAGGGCATTGTGTACCTTGAAACCGCATCAGGCACAGGGTGAGAGTGCCTTAGATTTTCATACAAAAAGGCTTGTTCATTGCTCAGTTAACAAGTGAGTCCTTCCTGCTCCCATGAGAGAATGAAGTCAGCTCCCCGTAAAGACAGGGATGGGGACAAGGGGAGAAGGACTCCTAAATGTTCCCCTCATTTGTATGTTGATGAAATGTTGGCAGTCTCTGTGGAGTGCAAGTGCCTGGTTCGGATTGATTTCCCAGCAAGGATCCTGCCTGTAGTGTAGGTTGTGTCACAGGGTGGAGCCTGAAGTCCCAGTCCTGCCTCTGGCTTCCTGCGGGGGTGCAGGAAGGCCACCTTCCCTTTGCTGTGCCCTGGTGCTCTTATCTGCAAAACGGGGCGGGGGGGGGGGGGGGATGGTGGTGGTGGTGGGGGGATTGGATTAGTGGCTCCCAAGCTGATCACTGTATGTGATGCTTCTCGGGCTCCAAGGTTTCAGGAGTGGAGGAGGAAAAACAGGCAGCCGAGGAGGAGTGTAGCTGGACTCACAAATGAACGTGTCAGGCGATCCCATGAGGATTTGGGCAAAACAAATCCAGTGAATGAATTTGGAGAGTTGAAGGAGACGGGCCCTCCCCAATGCTAAACGGTTTGCTCATGGCTGCGGTCTGGTTATCCAGAAAGGAAAGTACGGCAGTGGGCAGCCCTAAGTGTCCCCCCGCCTCCTTGTGCAGTTCCCTGCCCTTAAGTGTAGACTCAGCCTAGTGACTGACTTCTAGCCAATGGAATAAGGCGACAGTGATGGGATGTCACCTTGGAGAGCAGGTTAAAACAAGATGGCAAATTCCATCTTGCACATGTGCTCCCTCTAGCTCCCCGCGCTGCTCTGGTGAAGCCAGCTGTCCTGTCCTGTCCTGTCGTCAGCTGCTCCAGGGAGCCCCTTTGGCAAGGAAGTAAGGAAGGCTGCCCGGGGCCAACAGTCAGGGAGAAACTGAGGCCCTTATTCCACCAGTTCACGTGGAACTGAGTCCTGCCAACAACCCATGAGTGAGCTTGGAATTGGGTCCTTGTCCAGTTGAGCCTTCAGATCAGACCACAGCCCTGGTTGACAGCTTGATTATAGACTCTGAGGGACCTCCAGCCAAGCCATGCCTGAATTCTTGACCTGCAGAAACTATGAAATAATAAATGTTTATTGTCTGAAGCTGCTACATTTTGAGGTCGTTTGTTATACAGATATAGATAACTAATGCAAGTTTTAAAGCAGTGATTTTCAAACTATTCTCCTGCCTAGCCATGTGACTTTGGGTATGACTTTTAACTTCTCTTTGTTTGGTTTTTTTTTTTTAATGAGTGCCACAAGATATCTTCAAACTTCTCCAGGCTTTGGTTGTGTCTCATGTGTAAGTGGCACCCACATCGTGGGGTTGTTGTGATGTCTAAATGAGGTCATGTGTAAAAAGCGCTGACACAATGTTTGGAATGTGAGCAAGAAATGACAGCTATCATCACCATGACGTCATCCCTGTCTTTGTCATTGTTGTCCTTGTCATCATTGTCATCATCATCATCATCATCATCAAAGGAATCCAATGACAGAGAAGTGGAAACTAGTAGCTGTTTAAAAAAAAAAATCTGTCCGGAGATCTTCCCTATCCTCCTCCTTCCACTAACAGTCACTATAATTGTGTACAAAAGACGGCCAGTCATGTCCTCTGGTGACAATGATTGGTACAAGAGTAAGGTGTTGACCCAAGAAGGCCAATGAATCTTTTCCTGAGATTAACAGAGGGTTGCTGGGAGGGAGAGGCAGTGAGAAGGTTTCTGGAATGGGGAGGAATTTCTAGTGGCTCCAGCTGAAGAGAGAAATTCTCCCATCTCTCCCTGGAACAGAGGCCGTCAGTAATTTCTAGAGAAGCTCTTTGATACGTATTTTATTTCCAGTAGAGTTAAATTCCAGTGATTAATGAAACCTGCAAAGAGACAAAATGCATCTGCAGAGAAACAAAACACAGAAAAGAGGAAGGGAACCCTAAAGCCCTCCTCTGAAGTCTATCTGCAAATAATCTCTCATGGTTTAATTGGCCCTTTTAGGTAAAACCTCTCATTTTTGCAACCCAAACCTGTCCTGTTTATTTCAGAGAGTGCTCAGGGCTGCTGACATCTGAGGACCAGACCCAAGGACAGACCACACAGGGAGCTTCCTGTCCTGGAAGTAGAGGCTTCCCTGGGGATGGGCAGGTAGCAATGCACTCTCATCGCCTAGGTTTTCTGAGAGTCTCCTAGAAACATTAGTGATACTCTCAACTTTCAGGTGCTGATGTTTTGCTCGTGAGTGGCCAGGATGGGTAATGGAAAATTGCCAGAAATATACTGACTTAGAGAATAATCCAACTCTAAATTCCCTCCTTGGAAATTAGAAAAGGCTTATTTGTATACAGATATATATTTTTCAAATCTAGAAGTTTAATTTTAGACATGTTGAACTTCAGATACCTAAAATACATCCAGGTAGTGGTATCAAATAGCAATTGGCTGGGTGAGCCTGCAGCTCAAAGGAGAGTCTGGCTGGATGTATACACCTGAAAGCTAGCAGCTCATGGAGGCCATACAAAGCCATGGCACAGGGTGAGGTGACAAAGGGAAAACCTTGGTGTAGGCACTTCTTTCCTTCTGTAGGTGAGTTGAGCAGAATCCCAGGATGCCTTGTGGGGGATGGACTAGCTTTTTATTGGATAATCTGGGAAATCACTCCAGTCTTCTAATCTCCACTGTATTTCTGAATCTTGCAAGTATGTCCCAATGTCTGGGGCTGTGGAAGGAAGAGATTAGGCAGGGTACATTACTGGCACATTAGAAAATGAAAGGTGAGACTTGAAAATGACTCACCAATGGCTCGGCTGTACTCTATGACTCCATACTGTGGCATCCACATTTCTTCCACATCTGTCTGTCTATCTCCCTCTATTTCTTCTTTCTCTGTCCATTTGCGAAAGAAACGTCTGTAGATATTGGTCCTGGATTGGGGCCATTAAAATTTATGCCTCATCACAGAAGTCTTTGTCTAGAACCTACCCTTCCTGGAACCCATATGTTAATCCCAGGGAAGTCTCTGATTGGCCTCATTTGGGTCATGTGCCCAAACCTTGGGCCAATCACTTGTGAGTTGGATGGATACTGTCTGTGGTGAATTACTCTATTTCTGTCTCATTCTGTCACTTTCTATCTCTATGAACCTCTCTGTTTTCTCTCTCCATCTCTTATGCTGTATCTCCTTCCTTCCCAATTTCTCTGTGTCTCCTTGGGTTTCTGCTGTTCTCTCTGGGTCTCTTGGTTTCTCCTTATACTTTATTCCCTGTCTCTGTCTCTGTTTTTTTTTTTTTTTTTTTTTTTTTTTCTCTCCCTCTTGTTTCTTTTGTATCTCTTTAGGTGCTATCTGCCTCTCTGTGGGGATGAACTCAAGTCTGTCTTAACTCTGTATCCCCGGTGTCTGGTATACAGTTGACATCCAATAAATATTAAGTAAACGAGTGAATGGGAAGATCAGTCTACACTTAAAGATTTAAAGGCAAAGAAAATCAAATCTGTTCCTTTGGAGAGAAATAGGTTAGGAAGTACCTCATATCATGTCATTTTAGGACTGGGAAGAATCCTCTGGCACCATAGTCCTGTTGAAACCTATTCTGGCATTGAGGCAGAGGCTTGCCTCAGGGGCCTAGCATGTCTCTCACTTGCAGAGTCTAGGAATGATCGGGCCATTACCTGCCTCTAGTGCATATTCTGTGCGGTCACTGTCAGTCCTTCCTGATGTCTCGCCTGCGTGTCTCTTGCTGTGGCTTTTAAGTCTAATTTGAGCAAAGAAGAGATCTAGTCATCACCAAGCTGTGTAATGGTGAGTTTTCCAGGATGTCAGTTAGTTTTTCCTAACGCAGAACCTGGATTTTCAGAGCAGTCCTGTTGGAAAACCCTATTCTGCGGGGAAATATTCCTGGTTAATATAGCCTGGGCTCTGTAACAGTCTTGCCGTGTGACCTGGAGTAAGTCACTTTGTCTCCTCGAACTTCAGTTTTCCATCTACACGATGATCGACTAGACCGGCTGATTCCCACAGACCCACCTCACGGTGATGCTCCTTCCCTGTCAATCCCAGTAGGTTGGAAACTAGCAACTGCAGCTTGTGCTTGACAGCGATGGCTGAGTCCTAAAAGGCTATGGCAAATGCCATCTGGCCCCAATCTTCAGTGAGTTCATAGACGCTTCTAGGGACCTCCTGGTGCCACCTCTCTGTACCCGGAAGGCAAATGTGGCTTTGAATCCCATCATTCCCAGTCCTTCAGAGTGGGCTATCAGGATGCGTTTGCCATGAATGGGTGAGAGAGAGAGAGAGAGGGACTGTGTTCAGGTGTTGACAGAACCTATCATATGAATTCCACTGGAACACTTTGCCAGATAATACAGTGGAATGTGAGGACTTCTGGGAGGAGGTGGTGACAAAAGACTGATTCCTTTGGGTTCACTGGATCCAATCTCTCTGTAGCTGGCCTGGGTGGTAGAGGAAGGGGTGGCTTGCTCGTCATTCTTTCACTAAACATTTAATGAGGACCTACTATGTCCTGAGACGTGTCTTCATGATGCCAATCTGCTCAGACAAGAAAATCATTCTAGGATTGAAGACTAAGCCCAAGATCCAGTTTTGCTACTTGGTAACTGGTTGAAGCTGGGGCAAATTTCGCCGTCTGCAGGTCTGTAACGTGCAGGTCACTCAAGGTTGCGGTGCATGCTGGGGAAGGCAATGCCTGTGCTGTGGTCGGTACAGCGCCCAGGGCACAGGAAGTGCTCTGTAACCAGCTGGCGACATCGCCTCTTACCGTGTGCAGGCAGAGTGTTGGATGCTTTGCTCACGCTGCGGCGTCATGTTTACTTACATCACGGCCATCCGATCCAGCGCTGCTGTTTGACAGATTAGAAAATGGTCTTGCTTAGGGTCATACAACTCTTGATATCTGGCCAGAAAAAGTAATGGATGCCAAACTGAGGGAGGCCCTCGGGGCTGCCTATAAATCCTTTTTTTATTTGCTTTAATATAGATTATCTCGTTTATTCTGTACAGCACACCTACGTGGTAGGTGTTACCGTTATGTCCAAGGTACGGATAAGGAATGGAAGGTTTTAGGAGGCCGCGTGGCCTTGTCTCTATCTCTATCATTCTGCATCTTCACAACAGCCCTGTCCGAGTGGTGTTTTCATTTCGCAGTCGGGGAAGCTGAGGCTTGGAGAGGCTGAGCGAACTGCCTCCCGTTCCAAGGCCACAGCAGGCTAAGATGGGATTCGGAGCACAGACCTGTCCGATGCGCAAACCCGTGCTCTTTCCCCTGAACGATGGAGTCGGGTCATTAAGGATTCCAGTTCTGGAGCCAGGTGTCCTGTACTTTAATCTGTTAAAGCTGACAACTCCTTAAAAGTGTAGCACCCCCACCCCCATTCTCTACCCGCCTTCTCTGTTTTATTTTTCTCTCCAGTACTCATCACCTTCTCGCAGGTCGCTTAATGTCCTTAGGCATTTTGTTTATTGTCGTCATCCCTTCAACAAGAATGTAAGCTCTGTGAAGGCAGGCATTTCCCCCCCCCCCACTTTACCCACTGCTGTATCCCCTACTCCTGGATATGCCTGTCCCAAGGTAAGCATGTCCGTGATCATTCGGTGTCCTCCACAGCAAAACCGAGAAAATGGCGACACCCCCCCCCCCCCCGTAGGGTGGATGCCGGGGGCTGATGCATCTAAGGGGCTGAAACGGTCAGGCACGCGCGAGGCTCTGCATCATTGCTAACCGCTGTTGTGTAACCCATCGGATGCCACTTGCTTTCAGGACACCAGCTCTCCCTGAATGACCGCCCACCGTGCCAACATTTGTTTTGCATATATCATCTAATGGACTCCTTTAAACACTGTTATCCTCGTTTAAAGATGGGGAAACGGAAGGGTTAAGAGGCAACGCGTTTTGCCGTCATGTCCTTAATTGGCGCCTAGCAAAGACATCTTGGTGGTACCCAGCAAAGCCATCCTCCGCAGCTGTCCTCGTGTGAAAGCCAGCCCCCATGCCACGCTGGCACTCCACCTTTCCATTCATTAGACTCGAAAGCTTCATGGAATCGGCGTTGGTTTGCAGAATGCCTTATGAACATCCTCCCTTAATTAATGCCAGTCTTAATGGAAAACCACATTAATAGGACTATTGTATCTTAAGGCCTTAGGCAAATAGATTGCCCAGGACAATCTATTTATATCCAAAGTATTTGAAACAGCTTCCCTTCCCCCACTCTACCCAAAATAAAAAAATCAATTTATACTAAATGTTGTTGCAAAATCAGATTTATCATCCAGGGGATTAAGAAAAACGAAGAGCCAATTTAATGACAGGATTTAGTTCATTATTTATCTTCTAGCATGTAAATTATAGATTGTCATAAATTTTTCATTCTTTTGGGTGCCCACTACCTAATTCCAGAAAGAAAAAAAAAAAAAAACCAGAGAGAGAGATGCCTGCATTACAAAGAGCAAGTGTCTCCTCTCTGGGCACAGGAGCCATCTCTTCTGCCTTCTGACGGATGATAATCTGTCAAAATGAAAAATTAATGGCTTCTCCCCTAATCCATCATTGCCTGCCTCTGTTCTATTAATGCCTTCCCCCTTCTTCCTTCCCTCTTTCCTCCCTCTGCCTCCCCCTCTGCCTTCCTCCTCCACCCACCCCAGTGGTGTGACTCTGTTCACCAGCAGTGAGTCGGAGGCAGAGAACTGGAGCGGGTGGTGGGGAATAGGAAAAACAAGAGAAAGAAGATCAAATCCATTGACCTCTGGACCCACGTGGCGTCTGTTGAGGTGGGAAAGGGTGGGCTCTGCTTCACTCATTAAATGCATCAGGGCCCCAGGAGGGCAGCGCTGACACGGAGCGTGTGCACCACAGGGGACATCTTGGATGCTCTACTCTCCTATAAGACCGGTGGTGGCCTTGGGGGTGTGAGACCGTGTGGTATTTCAGTGTCACCAGATTCCCTGTCCACTCGACGCATCTTGGAATTTGGTAGGGACACTTTACAAGCCGTTGGACCCACCTCCTCTGTTTTATAGGTCAGAAGACACAGAGCCTCAGAGAGGAGTGACGGGTTTTGCTAAAGGTCATGCAACTAGCGAGGCTAACACCACTGCAAATTGTGGATGCCGAACTCAGCTGGGCTATCGAGGCCCACCCATCAATCCTTTTATTTGTTTGAAGTCATCTCCCTTTTCTAATTCCCTTAAAGACACTTCCAAATCCCCACTCAACTTCCCCGGCTCTGTGTGGAAACCGTACTTCCAGATTCAGCGCAATAACCGCCTGTGCCATTTAGCAGATATTTCTAGCTCTCCACTTTCCGGGCAGATGCCAGCCTTGAGGTTCGGCTTGCCCGCGTGGCTTGCTTGGCCAGTGAAATGTGAGCGTCAGCAGCTTGCAGGACAGATGTGGGATTTACCACGTTCCCTTTCCACTGCTGTGGCAATCGCGTGGGGTGGGAGTTGTGTCCCCGTCAGCCTGGGTCCTCAGGTGACCAGGATGAGAACACTCCTGTGGACCCAAGTCACCACACACAGTGTGAGTGAGAGATTCGTTGTGTTAAGCATAGGAGATACTGGGGTCATTGTTATTCCCGCAGCAAAACTTAGTCCATACTGACTCTTAAGTTCATTGAAAAAAAATTGAGGTCATCAGACTCTTCCTGTCTCAGCTTCCTGCAGATGTATTTACATCTGACCCTTCGTCATCTTGCTTCCTTCATGCTGAGTCAGTGAGGTGTCCTTCTCTTCCATGATGCACACCGCTCCTGGGATTTCCGTTTTCTCCCTTCTGTTTCTGCCTTGTCAACGTATCGACGTGCTCATGTCTCTCCCACCCTTAAATATCCTTCCATTGGCTTCTCCCCCTCGAGCTTCCCTCCCTTCTCCTCCCCGTTTCTCATTGAATATTTTTTGAAAGATTTGTCTGCTCCTCTTGCCCCTCATTTCTTACCTCCATTCCGTCTCGGTCTGTTATTATTGGACTTCTCCCAACATGCTAGTAAAGTTCTTTCTTATGCTCAATGACATCTTCTTGGTTGGGTCCAGTTTATTTACTGTTCTAGGCCTCGTGGATGTATCTGCTAATATTGATTTTGTTTCTTTCTTGAAATACCATGACCCTTGGCTTTTCTTAGGCCTCGCTCTCCTTGATCTCTACACGCCTCTCTGGCCAGCTCCTTTCTGTCTCCTTGAGTATTTTTCTCCTTCAGCTTCTGCGTGTATTACTGGTGCTTCTCAGTGTGCTGGCAGCCTCATGTATTTTTTTTTTTCTCACTCTACATTTTATTCCCATTCTGGTTTGAACTCTTTGTAACGTTTAGATCACATCTCCAGTCCAGACGTCTTCCTAAAGACTTGGGCATAACACAGCTAAATGTTTACTGGTCATCTCCAGGGAATATCTGTAGAGTTGTCAACCTCATCACCTTCCTCCAAAGCTTTTTTCCTTTCTCCTAGTTGGTGACATCTCTTAGTGTGTTCTCTCATCGTCCTTTGTTACTTCCTCTAAAACAACCTCTCTTGGGACACTCTCACCCATTAGATATGCCTGAAATATGCCCCAATCCTTGTATTGAGAGACCAGGGTTTGGTCTCTCTTCCCAAGTTGCTCCTTAGCCCCTGTGGAGTCCCAGATGGGGAGCACTGTCCCCCACCTCCACCCGCCAGAAGCAATATGAAGCCCAAACTCTGCTCAGCCAAGAACCATGCTACACAGCCCAGAGCACGGCATCATGTGGGCACTCGGAGGTTAACTCCTTTTCCACCTACCTTGTTCCTATTGTCACCTTGAAGACAGGACTTGGAACCTCAGGACCAGTTCATGTCACCCTATTTCTCACCCTCGTTCATCTCACCAGTGCCTTCCCCCTCTCACTTTAATAAAACAACATCAAAAAAGAGATGGGGGCTTCCTTTCCCAATAACTCGCCAGGGCGTAAGAGCCAGCTACTTCACGTCGCCGGACTATTTGTGGGAATGATACCGTTGAGTGGCTACTAGGAAGATTTATGTGTGGATCTAGAGAGGTTTGCTTTTTTTTTTCTTTCTATTTTGTTCCCCCTTAAAGTAATAATAAAGATTACAAAAGAGAAATAAGCAGGGAAAGTTAATTTGAAATGAATCTTTAATCGGGTTTCATCTGTTCCGAGCAAACGTCTCCTTTGTTTGAGCACAAGCCCCGGAGGTGGAGCCCGGAGACACCGCTCTGTAGATGTGTCCTCAAAGTCAAAGCCATTCTGACAGAAATCAAACGAGAAATAATTTCTCCCTGAAGGAATTCTGTTTTAGCTTAATGGCGGCTGGAGTGTTCCTGTTGAAATGGCATAATGGGGGTTTTTAATTACGATTCATACTGTCCGGCTTAATGGCGAGATTTTCACTTATTTATTTTTTCCCTGAGCTCAGAGGCTCATTTGTCGAGTGTGTTCGCCAAATGCAGAGCCTACCCAAGGTGAAGAAGCGGATTAACTTCTAAGAGTGGACCCCCGCCCAAACTTCCCCTTTATGGGAGAGGAGAAGCAGCCCAACCTGGCCAATGGGAGTGAACAGGGTGGAGCTGGAGTTGGAAATTTATTTCCTAAGACCCCCTGGAGAGGCACCCACCGATTCAAGGGACAAGCTGCACCACTAGAGTGAATGCCCAAGATCAAGAATCCAAACATGATGAAGTGGCCACAAGGACCACAGCACCTAACCATTCACACAATTGAGAATGTGCTGGAGTTGTGTGATGGAAAAATCACTTGCAATCACATTGCCGGATTTGTGTTATAACGTTGTGAAACACCAGTGTCATTTAACCTCCTTGGACCTCTTCGGTGTCTCTGTAGCCTCAGACGAGGACTTGAGTCAAGGGAGAAACCATGGTAGCACAAGGGGACATACAGATGTGTCTTAATATTTGCCTGTCCTGAGTTGCTTGAGCTCTCAGGATATTAATAATTAATTATAATATTAAATTATTAATTATAATTTAATTATAATATTAAATTAGTATATAATATAAATATTAATGTTAGAGATGTCTTAATATTTGCCAGTCCTGAGTTGCTTGAGCTCTCTGCGTGTCCATTGTACCATGGAGAGCCTGTGGATACAGGAAATATCATGAATCATGCAATGTGCTCCTATTGGAATGTTCTCCTATTCAAAACAAGAAGGGTTTTGAATACAAACTGTTTAAACCTATCTCTGTTCCCCATTTGCTGCGGGAGAGCTGTCATTACGTTAGGGTCCCTTGGCTTTGAATGTCCGGCCACCTACATAATGACTTTCCTTTGTTTCTTTGCTGCCCCATTAATTGAGTTAGAGTACTCCTGTTAATGAATAGGCCTCCAGACCTGGGCCTTGGTCACAGCCATTTTATAGCAAGGCTACATAGGTGAGAAGGGTGAAGAATATAGAGTTTAGAATAATTTTAGCGTATTTGGATGTTTAAAGAGTAAGAAAAGACCTCCCAGGAAAGGAGGAGGAGGGATTAACTACCTCTTTTCTTTACTGCTGAGGTTCCTTCCAGCCCCCCACCATGCAATTCTGTGTGGATGTGGGCAGTTACAAGGGAAGGTGGGAGAGGTTGTTGAATTAGTGTTGGCAATTACTGTAATTTTGGAGTTTACAAAATATTTGTGAAACCCTACCTGTCTGCATCAAGCTTGGCTTAGAATGTTATCTACCTCCAGTGCACTGATGAGCTCGTCAATAACATTGTCAGTTTCACTGCTGAATCATCCCTATCCTAATTTGTAGGACCCCAGGGCCACAGCCAAAAGGAGGGTTAGAAACCAGAAACAGTAACAAATATTACCTCTCACAAAGGATTTTTGTGAAGATGCAATGAAATTATGTACCTAAATCTGGACATAGGTACAATTTCTGGGACACAGTAAATATTCAAGATGCACTTCTTTCCTCTCTGTCCATCTCAAGCTCTAATGTTGATTTTGATCTGTATAATATATGCTCACTTAAATATGTGTGGAATGAAAGAAAAACCTGTCACAAAAAACACAAGACTGTGTACTGACTAGGCATTCAATAAATAGCTATGGAACAAAGACTTTCTATAGCTTTGGATGACTTGATTAACCTCTCTGAACTTTACTTGTAAGATCTCTTCCCGGTTACATCTTATGAATTAATAATATGTTAATTAGAGTTCATAATTTTCCATTTTATGACTGAGGTGCATTCACCTTAAATCCTTTCTGGAATGGGGCCGGGAAAATGAAGGAACAAAAAAAAAAAAAAAAAAAAGGAGGAAAGAACAAGTAAGAAATTTAATTATTTTGCATAACATAGCACGATGTTCAAGAAGAAGAGATCTGACTTGACCCTACCTGCTATCATTGGATAAAATGCCAAAGAAATGGCTGCAGCAGCAGATACCACAAGCTCCGCAGTGTTGAGCACGTCCCATTCTTGGGGGCCAGGCCTTTTGACGTTTTTATCTTTCATCTTGGAGGCAATGGCTAATGTCTCTTTTGAAAGAGCCTAACATTAGGAGATAGTTCAGATACCTGGAGCATCAGGAATTTATATCTCTGATCCAGGCTGAAACAGCTCCTCCAAAATCATTGGCAATGACATGGGGACTGTCCCAAATCACTTCTCCCACTCTTAGAGCAGCCTGATTATAGTAATGCGTTTTAGAGTCTTTAAACTGTGACTTTTGATGTACGGAGTGGCAGTGATCCAACCCTTGGCTGTTGTAAATGTTGCTGCATTTCTATTTTTTCCTATTTACTCTTGCGAAGTAACAAGTAGCTCTTCCACGTTCGTATCTGCAGGGAAAGGAGAGTGGGCAGGTCCGCAGCTGGGGCTCGCCATCCTGGTCTGAGCTTCTGGAACATGGGTTGTCCCTTCTCATATATTTAATGGTTATCTTTAGTTCTCTTGCCCCAAAGACATTACCCATTTCCTAATGTGTCTGGGATACCTTTGAATTAAAGGGGTTTACAGAACTGCACTAGAGGTAGTGTAAGTCCTAGTCATCTGCTTAGTTCTGTTCCTTTTCTAGTTATGTGGCCTGGGGCGACTCAGTTTACCTCTCTAAGTCGTAGTTTCCTCTTCTGTAAAACGGAGATGAGGATCCTTGTTATTTCCACCTCACCAGGTTTCTGAGAGAATCATACAAGCCAGGGAAAGCCACTTAAAAATTCCGTAGTTATATAACTATACAAAAGATTGTCAGGTATAGTTAAAATACAAATGATACTACTGGGTTAAGGAAGTTACCCTCTCCTAGCACCAGGGTCCTCCCTTTGCATTACTTATATTTGCAGACTTATATCTGTGTAATAATTTAATCCACATCTTTTTCTTCTACCATGCTGCAAGCTTGGTAGAAGAGGCCTGGGTCTATGGATGTTTGGGGCCTCACCCATGGTATTAATATTATAACAAATGGGCATGAGTGGGCATTGGTGGCTTCTGTCACTGTGGTGGCCATGGGGGTGGCAAGGCATAGTCAGATGCTGATGTACATGAGGGTGGAGCTCATAGGATTTCCTGGCATAGTGAATATGGGGTATGAAAGAGAGAGAGGCATCGAGAAGAACTGCAAGGTTTTTGTTCTGAGCAGCCTGAAGTTCTGTTAACTGAGATGGAAAGCTGTAGGAAGAGCAGGGTTAGGAAGAAAGATTAAGAATCTAGCTTTGAACTTATGTTAAGAATGTAACGATAGAATCATAAATTCTAAGAGTCCGAAGGGTCCGTAGAAACTGTCTAGCCCAACAGTCTCCATAGGCGGCCAGGTAGCCTCTGCCTAAATGCCATTAATGAGGAGCCCACTTCCTTAAGGAGTCCTTTTCGTTATTAGACAGCTCTAGGTCGTGTGATGTCGAAATCCATCTTTGTGTAACTTTTACCCTGTACAGGAAGTTTGAGCTCTCTCCTCCCAAACAGCCATGAACACATTTGAAGTCATTGACCATGCACCCCTGAGTTTTCTCTTTCCCAGGAATGGCCCGCCCAGTTCCTCCAGCCATTCCTCACATGGTCTGGGGTATCAGTCATTCACACTTTAGTGTGAAATTTGCCTCTCTCAGGACATTTCCACTGATGAGCCGGCCTGGCATAGCACACATATAAGATCCAGAGACAGCTGATGATGGTTGGGAATATAATCAGATGTCAACCAACCCTGAGAGATGAGGTGATAGAAGAATGTTCGTGGGAACCTGGCCATAGCAGATGAGCAGGCTAGAAATTGGTGTGATTTTGGTCTGTCTTGTTCAATGCACTATCTCCCATGTATGCAGTAAGTGATCAATCAGTGCTTGTTGAACGAAAGACTGGTTAAATGAGTGAATGTGGGGATAAATAGGGAACAGACAGATCAAGCAGTACCCTCTCAGCTCAAAGGTTCTCTTCCTTGGATCGTAAACTCAGCTGATTTTTAAAAATAGTCCTCTTCCCTAGGCAAAGCTTCCCTGCCTCCAACACCTGGTCAGTTCCTCTTTTTAAAATTCTCATTGTGCTGTAGAACTCACCCTTGGAAGTACTTTCCGCAGCTGCAATCTTATAATTAATTCTGTGATTCTTCGCTCTCCCCTCCCGTTAACCATGAATCCTGCGAGGCTGAGACCATTTCTGGTTTTTCCCTCCGATGAATCTCCAGTATTGTGCACAATGCCTGGCAGATAGGAAGCATTCGAAAATATTTATTACGTGAGTGAATGGTCTGGACATCCAGGGCTGACTTCTAGCAATTGCTGAACTTGGATTTTAGATACAGGGAAAATAACACTCCCCACAAAATAAGTAGGGCTCACTCTCTCTTGACGTTAGAGGAGCTGGTCTCCTCATCAGCCCAACTCTTACTTGTCTTATAGAGATGTTGTCTCTGAATCAGCAATTGTCGAGGCCCTAGAAATGAAAGCCTTGGCTACGTCTGATTTTGGCTGCCTTTGCACCTAGATGACTTCACTTTCTAGGTGACCTTGGGCTGGTTTCCTCATCTGTGAACCTTAATTTCCTCATCTGTGTTACAAAAGGGTTGGAAGAGATGTTCTCATAGGAACCTTCCAGCATTAGCCATCAACGATTCTATCCTTTCTACGTGTTTTAATTTTTATTGTATTAGGCTGAGCTACAGGTGGGCTCACAGTGCAACCTGTCAGGAAGTCCGTCAAAGTCGTGTGAACTCCACTTGGCTTCTAGAAAGCAATGACAAAAAGAAATCAACAGAGAGTTCTGAGCCTTTGGGAGATGGCAGTGCTGGAACAAAGAGATCCATCGTCTGGCTGCTGCAGTGGACAGCCAAGAGGTGACAGCAAGATGCAGAATTCCATGCGAGATGACAGGCCCTGCTTCCACTGTAATGAGCGAGGAGGAAGCCGCTGTGGGATAGAGGTTGGGATGGGAGGTGGAGGAGAGGGTATAGTCGGACTGGAGTCCTGAGCAGAGATTGCTTGAGCCAGGGTGGTGGCCAGGAAGACATACTCATGCCGCCCCTCTAACCTCTGGGCTTCTTGTTGGTGTCTGCTCATTTACTTCTCATAAAAGCCTTGGGGGAGAGAAATTATCCCTTGCAGATGAGCAAACTGAAACAAACGGAGGTCAAAATGCTTGCCAAATAATATTACCCAGGGTAGACTAAGCTCGTGTAACACAGGGGCCTACTGAATTAAGAGGCTTAAAGAACAAAGAAGTTTGATTCTCTCTGCTGATAGAGTCCAAGGTGATGATTGCAGGCAGGTAGGTAGCCGGGCTGCACATGTCATTCTTGGTCTCAGGTCTTCACCCTTATTAGTGGCTATGCCATGCCCTGGGGCCATACTGTCCTTCCCAGCAAGTGATAAGTCATAAATACAGGACGATCACACATACACGGTTTTATGGGCCAGTCTTGGAAGTTGTACATGGGTGCGTGTGTGAGCAAACACACACACACACACACACACACACACACACACACACACACACACGCGTGCGCGCACACACTTTCACTCATATTCTTTTGGCAAGACCTTCCATCTCTGTTTAGGAAGGGCACGAAAATGTAGTGAGGTCCCAAGATAAGCAAGAATGCTATTATTGCAGAAGGGGAGGATGGATTTCAGGGGACACTTAGTCATTTTCACCATACAAATACCCTGTGCACGGGGAGTCACGAATAGAGATCCATGCCCAGACCCTGAGTCCAAAACATTTGTGTTTTCTTCCCTGAGTTCACTCTGAGCTACCGTCTCTCTGTCCAGCGTCATTTCCTGCCACCCTCCCCTGGCTCACAACAGCCCACTCGCAAGTCCTCAAACATGCCCAGTCATTTCCAATATCAGGGCCTTGCATTCCTCTGTACACTGCCATTTTCCCAGTCTTTGAGCTCCGGTGTCTCCTCAGAGCTGGTCCTCTAGGCATGGAATTCACCTGCAGTGTTCTGTCTTCTAGGCTGGGCCACGTAGGATTCATCAGTCTGAGCCAGGGAACTTTCTGGGATGGTTGTCTGGTTTGGTTTCCTCCCTAGGCTTGGGTTGGCCAAGGAGAGGAGAGAAAGTACAACTAGCCCTCTTGCAAATGTTTTTAAAGAAGAGGAAGGAAAACGAGAGGCCGCTGGCTGGGAGCAGCACTCTAGCCATCGATTGGGTAATTGGAAGCCCTCGGGTGTGAGTCCTCATTAAGGCAGAGGGATATGAATCATTTTCTAATGACACCTCTTCGATCCCAGCAGCTCAGCATGCAGCCTGCCTCCACGGCTGGGCTGCAAGGCAGGAGAGCCGGTGGGGTCTGCAGACAGGCTGCCTGCCATATGTTGTTTCTTACAATTAGCAGGTGCTGGGGGTGTAGGCTGGACACCCAGAGGGCGAGGCGGCTGCCTCCACCAGGGAAGCCATACCTGGAGCTCAGGAAGAGAAACAAGGTGGCTGGGGGGTGGGACATGAAGCCCCCCAGAAGTACTGTGGAAGAAGAGCCCTGTCTGCAGACAGTTTTATTCCTGTGCTTATGAGTTACTACTGCAAATGAGTGAATCTTCATTTCTGAAATTGTAGTGATCGCTCTGGTACAGCTACAGGGGAGACATTTTGGGATAGTGCTTTTGATGTCTTTTGTCATGCCATGGGATGAATCGTTAAAACATTAGCTGTTTTCCGAGTAGTCAATCATTAATGGTTTGATTATATTATGTTTTCCACAATTTTTTTTTGTGTAGATTTTTCTTTTGATGTAAAATTTATAAACAGCGAAAGCTTAGATATGTATTAGCTGAATTTTGGTAAATGCACATGCAACCCAAACCCTGATCCTGGTGTAGCACATTATCGTCACCCCAGAGAGTCCCCTTAAGTCCCTCCACCTTGCAGAGGTCCCTACCATACCCTCCAGAAGCAAGTGCTTTTCTGATATTTTTTCCCCATCATGGAATAGAGCTCTGTTCTAGGATTTCACAGGAATGAAACCATGGAGTGTATCATGTTTTGTCTAATGCTTCTTTCATGCAGCATAATGTTTTCAGATTCACCTATATTGCATATATCAGTAGGTTATTTGTTTTTACTGCCCAGTAGTATTCTGTTGTATGGATATTCCACAGTTTTCTTATCTATTCTCCTATTGATAGACACCTGGGATGTCTCTAGTCATCAGCTGCTATGCATAAACCTTCCGTGACTATTATTTGAATAGGTCTTTTTTGCCAACATGTGTTTTCACTTATTTTGGGCAAATACTTAGAAATGAAATTGTTGAGTCATAGGGCAAGTACATTTTAGTTTTGTAAGAGACTGCTAGCCTTTTTTCAAAGGAGTTATATAAGCAATGTATTTCTAAAGCAACTGATAAGAGTTCCAGTTGCTCCACAATTTCACCAGCATTTGGTCTCGTCGATTTTTTCTTTCTTTTTTAAATTTAATCATTCTGGTGCGTATGAAGTGGTATTTCATTTAGTTTTAATTTTCATTTCCCTGATGACTAATGATGTTGGGCATTTTTCCTTTTTTTTTTTTTTTTGTAGAGCGTCTTTTAAAATTGTTGCTCCATTTTTAAATTGGGTTGTTTGTCTATTATTTATTCTGGGTAGTGGATAAGAGCATGGGGTCTGGATTCAGGGAGTTCAGGGGTCAAATTCTGGCGCTTCTACTTTTTGCCCCTCTGTAAAATGAGGATAAATAATTGGACACGGTTAATAGGGTTGTCGGGGGGACAGATGAGGCAATGCTTTGCAAGCACAAGGCACAGTGCCTGGAACGGGGATCAGTACACGGTAGATTTCACTGTTGCTATTGCTTTTTGAAGTCATTGGGGCAAAGCCCGGTGCTCGGAACTTTGCAAGAGCCTACTATATGGTTTTTGAGCCAAAATGAGTTGAAATCATATCGAAGATCCCATCTCCAGACCCAAATACTTATACGATAATGATGAAAAAATTTCTCCCAGATGTCCAGACTTTGGAGGTTTCAAAATGTGTTTGCAGACCTGATTCTGTTTCATCCTCACCATCATCCTTTATGGTAGGTATTATTTTATCCATTTTATAGATTAGGAACCTGAGGCTCAGAGAAATGGAGTGACTTGCCCAAGATCACAGAATGACTCAGTGGTTTAGCCAAGGTCTGCACCCAAGTGCTCAGACTCTGAATCAGGCCTCAGTTGCTGTACCCGCAAGGTGGAGGGGCTGGCGGAGGTGAATTCTGAAGTCTTTTTCTCGCCCTGTGAGTTTGTGTGCCTGCGAAAGAATGACTTGCATGATGTGGGGACTTGCCTAGGGCAGGCAAAGTCTTCATCCAAGTCAGGGGGGCAGGACAAGCTCCCCAAATCTCTAAGGGCCAACCCCAGGTTTGGGCACAATGTCTTCTTAAACTCTTTTGGTTGGTTTGCCATTGACTCAGTGGCAAAAGCTTAGTCATTCATTTGTTCTTTCATTCAATTTTTTTAAGAGTGCCACGTAGTAGGCATGGTGCTGGGCTATGGAAACTATGACAATGAATGAGAGAAATAAAGGACTTGCTCAGTTTCTCTCCTACCGGGAGGTAGTGGGTTGAGTGTTGAGAGAAGCTGCTTCCATAGGACTCTGCGGCTGCTGGCACCTCCCCCTGCCAAAACTGATGAGAAAGTAGCAGGTAGAGCTGCCTTTCCCTAAGCTGAGGGCTCGGAGGAGGAAAGCAAGGGGATGTCTTTGTGGTATTGGGGTTGCATCTGCTCAGGTGTAATGACCACCTTTTGCACCTTTTTTTTGTTTGTTTATGTAGTTGACTGTCCTCCATGAGCTCTTTTATCCTCCCTTCTTGCAGTGTTTCAGACACTGGGGATTCAACAATGAGCAAAACAAATGTCCTTCTCTCCTGGAGCTTGTGATCTGCAGGGGAGACTCTCAGTGCTGTGGTCACATCACGTACGTGCACTCACAGCTGTGGTCAGAGCTGTATGGATGCACAGCAGGTGCATGGGAGGGTCAGGAAAGGCTTCCCAGACCAACGCACGTGTGGCCTGAGCTCAGAGAGAATGACCCTTGTGACGGGTCAACAGGGTGAAGAGAGGGAAGAACATTCTGGGCAGAGGGAACAGCATGAGCTTCCATGGCTGGAGGGATCAAAGACTTGAGGGATATCCCAGGTTATTCTTCTCTCTGTCCCTAGAGTGGACATCACACCTGGTGCTCAGCAGGCACCTGGCAAAAGTTTGCTGAAATGAGCTGAGCCCAGCTCTTCCCTTCCCTCCTGCTGGGAAAATGAGAACACGGGGCGCTATTTTGAAAGGGGAGGTAGCCTCATCTTGGGATAAGCCCATGGAATCTTCTCTCATTCAATTTACACTAATTAAAATACTGATTGGTGTCATTTCTTGGCACTAAATCTATGCCAAGGACTGTGTACAGCATTTTTTTTTTTTACATATATTTGAAATCTTACAACAGTCCTCCAAGGAGTATGATCTTCTTACCCCATTTTGCATATTGGGAAACTGAGACCCAAAGATGTGAGGTGATGCCTTCAGTGCAGGTAGTGGCTGTGCCAGGATTCAAGTTCACGTGTCGTCAAATCCCACATGTCTTTATCACCTGTCTCTTGCTGCCTGCACCTTGGTGGGAGGTGGGGTGGGGTAGTGGTTCCAGTTAATCTGTTAATCTCCCCCAGTTAAATTTGGTTCAAATTGCTTCCTAATGAAAGCTGCCCAGCCACGAGCTCAGTGAGATCCTTTATGGAGTAACTGACAGCTAGAGATTGCCAATACCGAGTAATTAATATGGAGTAACGATGAGTGATAAGAGATGAAGATCTAAAGTGAACTATTAAACGACAATATCATTTTCTTGTCTTCTCCCCTTATGCACAGTGACAGGAAGAGAGTTGACAGGATAATTTTATAAAACTCCCTGACACTTCCTGTTAACTCCCCTCCATTAGCTTAGTATGATAATTGGCAAGAACAGACACATGGGAATAGGAAACACAGTCTCGGAAGATGGAGCGGTGCTTCGAAATGGGACAGCGGACTCTGACGTCTCTTAGGGCTCTGAGTTCCAAAGCAAAGTCTGAATGGCACAGCTCACACTGAACATTGCCTCTGGCAAATTGAGGAGTAGAGAATGTGTATACCACACTCTCAAAAACAGAGGGAAAAAGTGGGCTTTCTGCCTCAGATCCTTCCTTCCTTCCATCCTCCCCTCCTCCCCTCCCCCCTCTCCTCCCCTCCTTCTCTCCCTCCCTCCTTTCCTTTCTCTTTTCAATCAGACTTTTCCTATCACCATAGCAATTCACTTCCTATTGTGGGTTGCATTGTGTTCTCTCAAAATATATGTGAAGTCTTAAACCCTGGTACCTGCGGATGTGACCTCATTTGGCAGGCGAGAATTCTACCACTGAACCACTCACACACCTGCGACCTCCTTTGGAGATAGAGTTTTTGCAGGTGTAATTAAGAGGTAAGTTAAGATGAAGTCATCCTGGCATACGTTGAGCCCTTCATCCAGTGTGACTGGTGTCATAAGAAGGGAAGAGACAGACACAGAGAGGAGAGAATGCCATGTGAGGGCAGACACACGGAGGGAGGATGGCCGTGTGACAATGGAGGCAGAGACTGGAGTGACGCAGCTCCCAGCCAAGGGCCACCCAGGTCTATCAACAGCCACGAGAGGCTAGAAGGGACAGCACGACCCTGCTGGCACCTTGATTTCAGACTTCTGGTCTCTGCGAAAGAATCGATGTCCGTTGTCTCCCACGCCGCTCTGTGTGTGGCGCCTTGTCACGGCGGCTCTAGGAAACCAGTACGTCTTCCTCAGGCAGAGTTTTCGTGGGACCCATGCCACGCTGACGCTGGAGTCGTGGCTTGTTTGCCAGCTTGGTTCTGAGGTTGGTCTCTTACCTACCTACGCAACCACCGCAAAAGTTTCCTACCACTGAGAACGTCTTCAGAATATCTCGAGGAGAAACTTCCAGGGGGCCACTGTGATCATGCCTTGTTAACAGACCAGGAAAAAGGCTTTCTGAGTGCTTGGGGCACACAAGTGACTTCCTTCCACCAGAGAGCTACCCTAACGAAAAGCAAGCCCAGTGCTTCCTGCTTAACTTTTTTTTTGTGGAATTGCTTGATCTCGGAGTGGAGGAAATTTGCTCCTAAGTGTTCTGTCTCGGAAGCTCAGGAAAATCATCTTTTAGTCTTAAGGCACAGGTCCTCCGGGTTGTGGCTCTTCCTGTCCGGAGCCCGCCCGCCTCGAGCAGTCTAGACTCCAAACCATTTGTGGGACAAGGCAAGGTTGTACCTTGTCTCTAGTCTTATTTATTAGCACATTACGACCACTAATCACAATTAAAAATAACGATGCCATCAAGATTATTCAAATCAGGGACAACCAATTTCAGCTACCATTACTCGCAGATGGAATTATGGGTCTTGCTCTCTCTTCAGCACTTTTAAAGGACTCCTTCCGCCCCGTTATTCCTCCAGCCCCCATCAGACGCTTGAATTATACCGGGAATTAACTTAATATGTAAAGTCACTTCTAAATGAACTCTTGTGCTGCTACTTCTGCTTCACCTGCCCTCAAGTCCCCCGTATCTCCCCTGGTAGCCTTCAAATGTCAAGGCAGGGCATTTGGAGTCCAACATCTGCTATTGTTCCTGTAAACAACTTTCCTTTCCCCAGGTAGATGCTTCTTGGGGCGAGCCAGTGCTTTGCTTGTCAGGGTCATTTGCATGGAAATGGCATTTTGCACTTGGTGCTTCTATTACCTAGAATGTTTATTCTTAAAGCACCCAGGATTTCTTCATAATGTCAGGTGCAGAAGACAAAGCCAATCTCCCCCGCCCCCTCTCTCCCTCTCTCTGCATGTCTCTGGAGGAAGGGAGTAGACTTCCTGGGAAGCTTCTCTGTAGAGGTGAAATGCTAGCTGAGACCTGAATGCTGAGAACAAAGTTGTTGTAAAGGAACTTGGCAGTTGGGTTTAAGGCAGAAGGAAGAATAAGGGTGCAGCCCCTGGTGGGCGGGAACATACTTGCAGTGTGAGAGAGGCAGAAAGAAGCGGGTTGGCGAGGGCACCTGGAGAGAGCAGGGGTGGTAGAAAACCTGGTCAGAGAGGTAAGCCGGGCAGCCTGTGCCGGACATTGCAGCACAAGCGGAACTGTTGATATTGGTTCCCGGCATGTTGAGAATTGGAGATATCATTGTCTGAAACAGACATACATAAGCGGGTACAGCCTTCCTGCTGATGAGGGAACATGCACCAGCCCAACTGAGAAAACGTGTCTTTGGTAGGGTGGAGGTGTGTTGATGGCAGGTCACTTTGACTTCTACTCCCTCCCCGGCATCAGCCACTTATCACATTCATCAGTGGATATCAATAGTGACTTCTGCTCTTGTTCCCTTCTTCCTAAACCTACCACCACTGCTCCCGAACCTGGGGCCGTGACAGTGACTTCCTATAACCTCCCATCTCCTTTAGCTTGTAACCATCAATGTAGTCCCAGGGCTTGGAAGGCAGGAGCTCAGGGAGTACGTGCCTCTCAGCACCTCTTCCCCCATGCACGATGTAACGGGATCTGCTCCGACTTGATATTTCATTCCCACTGGGATAGTGATGAATGCACCTTCCCAACATCTGAGCTCCCTCTGCACAAACACACACTCCCCTTCCTCTGATTTCCAACCTCGTCTGATACTCTTTCCTCAGCCTGCACAGTTCCAACCCCTCCCACCCCATTTTCTGCCTATAAACTTTCATCTCATTTGTGATGTACAACGGAAGGACCACAGGATTGGGAGCCAGAAGTCCTAGGTTTGAATTCCTGGTCCCTGTGTGGTCACTTATAAAGGGGACAGTGATATTGTATCACTTAGGATGCTACTGGCTTCAGATGACAGAAAGCATAATTACAAGTGGCTTGCACAAAAAATCTGGGGTGCAGTGGTTTCAGAGTGGCTTACCCCAGCAACTCAACAATGGTATCAAGTCACCAGGTTTTTATTTTTTTCTCTGTCCAGGAAGACTTAGCTTTGCCACTTACAAAATGTGTATTGTAGTAGTTAAACCTTGGGACTAAGTGACAGCCTATCTGGATTCGAGTCCCAGCTTCACCCTTTCCCAGACGTGTGACCTCAGGCAAGTGACTTGGCCTCTAAGAGCTTGTCTCTTCATCCATGAAGTGGGGCACAGCGGAAACCTACCTCCCGGGGTAGCTGTGGGCATCAGAAGAGATAAGTCACATGCAAAGCAGCTGCAGAGGGAATTGTGAAGGGCATCGACTATTTTTTCAGTTTTTAAATTTTTTTCCAGCATATTGTAGGGGGTACAAATATTAAGGTTACATATATTGCCCTTGCCCCTTCTCCCCCCTCGAGTCAGAGCTTCAAGCGTGTCAATCCCCCAGTTGGTGCACATCACATTCATTATGCATGTATATTTAAAGCCTATTTCCTTTAATCCAATTCTAGCTGATCAGGGGTTAGATTTTGAGATCCTCAACAATGGGAAATGGTGCACATTTCTCTGATTTCCCAGGACTCAGCATGCAGTTGGTGCTCGATTAATGTCGTCTGACCTGAAGATAACGGTGTTGAATTTTGAAAGGTGCAGTGGGAGGGGAAGAATATTCTAAAGAGAGCGAAAGCCCAGCCACACAAAGTGATTATAAACAGTGCCGGCTTCTCTAGCAATAACCTCGGCCAACCTAACGTGGTTTTCTTCAGCTCGCTGTTCCCTCGCCCAGGCCTTCCCGGTGTTTATTGCTGCTGGGAGTGCACAGATGAGACAAGGCTGCCACTCAGCCGCGGTAGATGAGGGCTGACACCGCACCTTCTCTTAATCACCTGCCTTCCCGCCTCACCCTACTTGGGGCTTTTTAAACTCTTGCTTTAACATGATCAATATCTACAAAACCCAATAAGGAAAAAAAAATTAAAATTAGACATTGATTAGAAGAAAAGCAGCAAGTAACAAAATATGAGGGAAGGAAGGCTGTTGGATAAGGGGCCCCAGAGGCAGACGAACTCCACGTCTGATCACGCCAGGCTGGAGACGCGGAAAGCTTCCCGTGGAGGAAGCACAGGGACGAGGTCACTCTGGTGCCATCGTATTTTTCTGGAGTAATTTCTTTCTGTACTTGGCAGCCCGGGAGTCCCATTCTCCTTCCAGAGTATCAAATTGCTGAGGTCTATGTGTCTGTCTCTCCTTCTTTTTTTTAATATTATATAAGTGAGATCAATGATTCTTCTGAATAAAATCCAAGCCTTTCGCATGACATGAGAGGAACACTTTCTGCAGTGTTAGTGTGCACCAACTTTGTATGCTCAGCACCTGCACCAGCCACAGTGAGCTGCTCTCTCTCCCCTCTGCCGCCTGCGTATGTTGACACCTTGGAAATGGAACACATTTCTCAGTACCTGCTGTAGGTGCATGTTAGTGCATGCGCACACACACACACACACACACACACACACACACACACACACACGCTCTTAGATCTCGCTAATTCCATCTCATCCTTCCAATCTCTGCTCTGATGTTGCTTTCTCTAGGAAGTCTCCCACACTCTGTCCTGTACGCATAGGTGCTCATCCCTGTGCTGTCAGCCGCCCGCCCTGGTTTACTCCTGTTGTGGTAGATTTAGGACATTGCACAATTATTGTCATTTGCTTTCCTACCAGCTAAGTCCCTCCAGGGCAGGGACCGTATTTTATCCTTCTTCACATCTCTAGCACCTAACACCAGGTGCAGCGATTAGCCAGGATTAAGATGAACATTTGTCAAACGGACGACTGATGTCATTGGTAGGGGTGGTGGGGTGTGGCTATGGGGCAGTCTCTCTAGGACACCAGCTCAGGGCTCTGTTCAAGATGGAATCTGAACACGAAGGTGCCACCTCCCTCTGACGTTGCCCCCGTTCACTCAGTCTCCCATTTTCTTCCTCAAGTGGACTTTGAGCGCCTGCTCTGTGGCAAGTGCAGTGCCAGGTCTCAGGGACGTAGCAAACGACACGGATTCAATGCCTGGCGTCACAGAACTCAGAATCCAGGGGCCTCATTTCAAAGATGGGTTTCTGTTCATTACTGCAGGGCCAGTGTCTGTTGTCACTTTTGGCATTCAATAAATGTGCCCAATGGAATAAGAAAAGAGACAGTTTCAGGGCACACACATATCAGAGTGGGTTGATACAGAGAAAAGCAAATGGTTTTTTTTTTTTTTTCACCTGGAGAAAGAGTGAGGTTTCCCAGGCAGAGCCAGGACATGTCCAGGGACACAGGTGTTGAGGGCAGCAGGGTTGTTGTGGTTGCCCTGCTGGGTCTCCCTGGGTTCAAATGCCATCTCTAACCCTGTGTTGTCTTGGACGGTCATTTTAGCCTCATTAAACCTCTGTTTCTGTATCTGGAAAATGAGGCTAACAGAATTAACCTCATCCAATTCTTGTGAAAATTCAATGAACTAATCAATAGAAGGCTTCCAGCCTAGAGGGAGTCATTTATTAAATGTTAGTTTATCATAATTGTGAGTAGAGGCTTAAAATGATACACTGAGCTTGGCAATGGCAGAAAGTGGTGTGTGCATGTGTGTGTGTGTGTGCACATGTGTATGCATGGTGGTGCTATGGGGTGAGACCGGGCAGTTGGCAGGAGTCAAGCTTCGATGTTTGTGCCCCATGCTGGGGGCTTGGCTGGCATCAGCAGGAAGCCACCAGGGACTGTATGTGGCAGGGCGGAGGGGTGTGGTTGCACCTGCCCAGGTGAGGATGAGGTGTGCCTTACCTTACCAGCTGGCAATAGGAATTTTTTGAGAAGAAGGTAAACAAGAAGAGAGGGAAGGAGGAAAAAGGGACAGAAGAAAGGAAGGAGATGAGGGTCGTCTTTGGATTATCGGGGAGCCTCAGGGTGGGCCTAAGGGCTCCAGCTCCAGGAGCTGTCACCGTGATTCACAGGTCTCCGTCTCAGGGCCTGGTGGAATGGTGTAGAATGAACCGCACAGACGGGGCTCAGGGATGGACTCTTTGTCTCAGGACTCACCCGAGGCTGCAGACTTCAAGTGCCAATCACCTGGGGTCAAATGCAAGCTGGCTCGCCCGCCTCGGGTGAGCTTGCAGCCTCTGGACGTTCAGCTGAGCTTGCAAGAGCTGTCCTGCAATGTCACAGCCCGGCTCATCAGCACAGCCCCCATCCCCCATCCCTTCCGGCAGTAAATCCAAGGATATTTTTCTAGCTTTAATTTATTTTTTAAAGTAGCTTTATGAGCCTGTTAATAACAGGGAAACTTGCTCCTTGTCCGACTGCCAGTCGGCCTCTGCTCCTCTCCCCTCGCCTGGGCAACTTGTTGGAAACAAGGCTGGCTCCTTTCTGCCCGCACGTAAAAAGGTTTATAGATCTCCAGTTCCCTACAACTCAGCCCCAAGTAGCTCTCGCCTGACAGTCCTCAGACATCAGCGTAGCTCTCCCCTCTGCCGAGCTCCGCCCGCACAAGGTCAGGCTTCCGCTCCAGGAAGGCGCTGCTGCTAGAATCAGACCCGGCTGGGGCTGGGGGGGGGAGTTCTCCTTCAAGGACGCCTGGCTCCATCTTGGAGAGAGAGGCTTTGAGACCTTTAACGGCAGACAAGGAGCTGACACTTGTCAAACAGACCCACTTCCCTGCTGAGCTGCGGCTCCTGGGCTGAGTGTGAGAACGGGGTCTGTCTGGGCTCTTTGTACCCCCCTGACCTGTATTTGTAGTGAAGGATCATGGGAAGGGTAGCTATTTACTCTGCTTCCAGGGTGGCTGCCTGGTGACCATTCCCTGAGCAGCTGCGTGACCCCAGTGGGGACGTCAGGTAGCCGTGGGTCGCGTCCATCCTCTGTACACCTTCCACACTCCTGATGTAGATCTGGGACCGGTGGACTCAGGCTATGTGGTGTTTCATTTAGCACGACAGAAAAGAGTGAGTTGGCCTAAATTGGGATTTCGTAGCCTCAGCACTATTAACATTTTGGGCCTGATTATTCTTTGTTTTTTTTTTTTTTTTTTTGTGTGTGTGTGTGTGTGGGGACTGTCTTGTACATTATAGGATGTTAATAGCATCCCTGGCTTCTACCCCCTAGATACCGGCAGTACCCCCTCCTCCAGCTGTGACAACCAAAAATGTCCCCAGACATTGCCAAACATCCCTGGTTATGAGGTGGGGGTTAGGGGAAAATTACTTCCTGCTGAGAACCACTGGTCTAAGGCATGCATTCTTGTTAGGGGTGGTATCACTGCCAACAGGGTCAAAGTTGGTCCTTGGGTGGCAAAAAAATCCTACTCTTTTTATGCCAAAGCAGAGATCCGTATGCAGTGCATATACAGATATATAGTATATCTGTGGTATTACAATTTCATGGGAGATGACGATTAGAAAAAAAATCTTAAAAATTCTCTAATTAAAAAAAGTCAAGAAACACTGCTCTAAAGAGATAAAAATTGAAGCAAGTGCAGGTTTATTTTTCCTTCTTTCTAGAGAGCCTTCTTCACCATAGAAATTTTCCCTCTACAGTTCTGAACTTGTGGAAGCTACATTGTGTTTACCCTAAATGTGATCATCAGAAGCTATATGAATAATAATGTCTGGCTGGGTGCGGTGGCTTACACCTGTAATCCCAGCACTTTGGTAGGCCGAGGGGGGAGGATTGCTTGAGGCCAAGAGTCTGAGACCAGCCTGGGCAAGACCCTATCTCTATAAAAAAAAAATTAAAAAATTAGCTGGATATGGTGGTGTGTACCTATAGTCCCAGCCACTGGGGAGGCTGAGGCAGGAGGATCACTTGAGCCCAGGAGTTTTTTTTTTTTTTTTTTTTTGAGACAGAGTCTCACTTTGTTTCCCAGCCTACAGTAAGTGCCGTGGCATCAGCCCAGCTCACAGCAACCTCAAACTCCTGGGCTCAAGCGATCCTCCTGCCTCAGCCTCCCAAGCAGCTGGGACTACAGGCATGCACCACCATGCCTGGCTAATTGTTTCTATATATATTAGTTGGCCAATTAATTTCTTTCTATTTATAGTAGAGACTGGGTCTTGCTCTTGCTCAGGCTGGGTTTGAACCCCTGACCTCGAGCGATCCACCCACCTCGGCCTCCCAGAGTGCTAGGATTACAGGTGTGAGCCACCGCGCCCGGCCGAGCCCAGGGGTTTGAGGTTGCTGTGAGCTGTGATCACGCCACTGCACTCCAGCCTAGATGACAGAGCAAGACCTTATTTCTTAAAAGAAAAAAAGTGTCTCTACCCAAGTGTCTTCTGATGTCACTAAAGTCTTTCACTGGTAAGATTTTACCTCCTTTTAGATCCAGCCTGCTGATCCGTGGCACTCCTTTGCTGGGGAGGGAGGGAGATAGTCGATTGTCTGCAATGTGCTGGGCTCTGTCTGGGGAGCTTTACATTCAGTCCCCATTTCAGCACTCTGGGGAAGGGGGTACCCCCATCCCCCCTCCTACAGCGAGGCTAAGGAAGGTTTGTGGCTAGCAAGTGGTGGCAGAGGTAGGATTTGAGCCCAGTTTTGATTTCGAGCCATCTGTATTTACACGAGGAAGTCAGAGTGTGGCAGAGACACTGACACTCTGGTCTAGGTAATTTTCCTGCCTGGAAAATTACTGAAGGGTTTTCTACTGCAGAAAAACCAATGTCTGTGATTCCAAGGAATGTGGTGGTAAGGAACTGGATTCCTTTAAAAATTATTTATTTAATTTTATCTTTATTTTTTTTTAAATGGACACACAGTAATTATACATGTTTATGGAGTACAGTGAGATATTTTAATACACTTATGCATTGTGTAACGATCACATCAGTATTTAGCATTTCCATCATCTTAAAGATTCTTCTCCATGCATCCAGAGCCCTGTAGAGCCGGCTGACCTGCTAAGTCCATTCGCTTTCCTGGAAAGGGACCTGAGAGTGGGTTTGATTCAGCCCTTTTTATCCTCACAATGAAAACACACCTGACAACACAGTGTGTCTTCTGAATGCATGAAAACCTTTGGGGATGTGGTAGGCAGAGTAATGGACTTCTGAAGAAGCCTGTTTCCTAATCCCTAGGAGCTGTACCTATGTTACCTTGCACAGCAACAGGGGCTCTGCAGATGTGCTTCAGGGTACAGCTCTGGAGATTAGGGAGAGTATCCTGGATTTTCCAGGCGGGCCTAATCTAAATGCATGAGTTGCTAAAAGTGAGAACCTTTCTCTGTTGGGTCAAGGAGATTAGATGCAAAGAGGAGAAATTCAAAGTATGAGAGGGACTTGATCTGCCATTGCCAGCTCTGAAGCTGAGAGGGCGGGGCCACGAGCCAAGGAATGAGGGTGTCCTGTAAAAGTCAGGAAGGGCTCTCAGCTGATAGCCAGCAAGAAAACAAGGACTCTAAAAGTGGTGGGCAACTGCAATGAACTGAATTCTCCCAACAACCTGAATGATAAAAGATGTGCTCCCTCCTTTAGAACTGGACAGGAAGGAGACCTGCTGGCACCTTGGTTTTAGCCCAAGATTTGAATCGAGCTTCTGACCTCCAGAATTATAAGATAATACATTTGTGTTGTTTAAGCTGCTAAGTTTGTGGCAATTTGTTACAGCAGCAATAGGAACCTAATAAAAGGGCTCCCAGTCACTTGATAAGGTTCAGAATGTTACATTTGAACCTTATGGCTCTTTGGCCCTCTGGCTCTAGCCTGCCTCTCCTGGTTCGTCCTACATATACCTGTGCTTCTGCTGTGTGGTATTTTTAAGACCTGATATACTAGTGTCCTTAGAGTGCAGGGGCTAAGCTCAAAATTCTTCAGTTATGATCTGTGGGAACTTGGGAAAGTTGCTTTTTTGAACCTCCATCTCCCCTTCTATAAAATGAGGGATATTAATGGAATCTACCTTGTGAAGCTGAGTCAATTCGTGTACAGTTCTTAGCAAGGTGCCTGGCAAATATGAAGCACTTGATGAAATATCATCATCATCACAACTACCACCACCACCACCACCACCATCATCATCATCATCACCACTACCACTACCATGACTATCATCATCATCATCATTACCACTACCACGACTATCATCATCATCATCATCACCACCACCATGACTATCATTATCACCACTACCATGACTATCATCATCATCATCACCACCATGACCATCATCATCAGAACCATCATCATCATCACCACTACCACTATCATCATCACCACCACCATCAGCATCATAATTATCATTATCATCACAGAGACCACCATCATCATTGCCATCACCATCATCACTACCACCACCACTACCACCACCACCACCATCACCATCATCACAACCATGACCACCATCATTATTAGCATTATCATATCACCATCATCATTGTTATCATCACCACCACTACCACCACCATCATCATCATCATCATCATCACCACCACTACCATGACTATCATCATCATCATCATTACCACTACCACGACTATCATCATCATCATCATCACCACCACCATGACTATTATTATCACCACTACCATGACTATCATCATCATCACCACCATGACCATCATCATCAGAACCATCATCATCATCACCACTACCACTATCATCATCACCACCACCATCAGCATCATAATTATCATTATCATCACAGAGACCATCATCATTGCCATCACCATCATCACTACCACCACCACTACCACCACCATCACCATCATCACAACCATGACCACCATCATTATTAGCATTATCATATCACCATCATCATTGTTATCATCACCACCACCACCACCATCATCATCATCATCACCACCACTACCATGACTATCATCATCATTACCACTACCACGACTATCATCATCACCACCATGACTATCATCATCACCATCACCACCATGACTATCATCATCAGAACCATCATCATCATCACCACTACCACTATCATCACCACCACCACCATCAGCATCATAATTATTATCATCACAGAGACCATCATCATCATTGCCATCACTATCATCACTACCACCACCACCACCACCACCATCACAACCATGACCACCATCATTATTAGCATTATCATATCACCATCATCATTGTTGTCATCACCACCACCACCACCATCATCACCATCATCATCCTTCTACAACTTTGTAAAGGGTCATGTATCTGACATGCTCTTCCTCCATGTCACTCCCTGGTGAACGCATATTCTTCTTTCAATTCCTAGTTAAGCTGTTCCTTACTCGAGAGGCCTTCCCTGATTACTGGCAAAATGAAGCAGGTGCTCCTTTTCCAGTGCTCGGCCTGTGCTCTTCAGGGGCAGAAACTGTTTTGTAATTGTGCTGTTGAACCTCCCATGTCTGTTTGTGCCCAGCAACTCACCAATACCTAACAGATGCTCCGTGAGTCAATGACAGGCTGAATTAGCAGTAACTTTTAATTGGAAGGCACTGTGATGTAACAACATCTATGTTTTGATTTCTGGCATGGGTTTTGAAGTCATGAAGACCTTAGTTCAAATCCCAGCTCTGCCACTCACTGACTGTGAGGCAGATGATACGTGACTTTGTGTCTGAGAATGAGCTTCCCCATCTGTGAGATGGAGATGGGATCCATGCATAGCTGATAAGCCTAGCAGCTGTCCCTGGCTCTAAGTAGAAGCTCAATAAGTACTAATGCATTAATTTTGTGGGGTTTCCTTTTTTTCTAGCAACTCAACTGGCTACAAATAAATGAAGAATAGCAAGAAAACTTATGATAAGTTGGTTTAAATCTGTCTCCTCCTTCCCTCTATTCCCATAATATTTATCGAGCACTTATTATATTTCAGGCTCTCTGCTGGGTCAGTAAGACAAGTGCTCCCTGCCTCTGTGATGCTTACAGTCTCGATCTGTGCTGTGCAGTACGGTAGCCACTAGCCACTTGTGGCTCTTGGGCACTTAAAATGTGGCTAGTGCAAATACGAAACTGAATCTTCAATTTTACTTAAATTTAAAGACTGATACTTGATTCAGTTGTTGAAAAACTTTATGCGTGGAACAATTTGAATGTGTGAATCTATTTTTTCAATCATACTTTTTATGAAATTTAACTATAAATCAACTATTTCTAGTGAAAATTGAGTATCTGAATTGAGATGTTCTGTAAATGTAAAGTGCACATTACGTTTTGAAGTCTTAGTACAAGAGAGAATGTAACCTAAAATGTGGCATATGTATACCATGGAGTACTACTCAGCCATAAGTGGTGAACTAATACCTTTTGTATTAACCTGGATGGAGCTGGAGCCCATTCTTCTAAGTGAAGTATCACAAGAATGGAAAAAAAAAGTCACATGCACTCATTATTAACCCTTTGCACTCACTTGCTTTTTTCTTGATTCCTTTATTCTACTCGGGATTTAATTGTTTAAATACCCCAGATTTTACAAAGCGCAGCAGTAGAATAAAAAACTGGAGTTTCTTTTCATACAAACTTATTTGTTTGGATTTTTTTTTTGTATTTCAAATTATTGATACATTCTAAGAGTAATTTTAATCTCTATAATATTTCGTGGTGTGATATTTTTTGAAACATTCACCCACATGAAGACCTGGTTTACATTCACATGTTTCGCAAATATAAATCGTCTCTCTTCTTCCTCCTTTGATTTTTCTGTTAGAACAAACAACACAATCTTTGTGTTTTTTGTTAGGCTGAGGTGTGATTATGTGGAACTTTCCATCTAAATGTTGCTCTAAGTTAGTGGATAATAATTTACCCTTGGAAGTTAGTGTACCATCTCTGCATTTACATTTTACTTGTCCTTTCATGCTAATGAAAACAAGAAAATATACTGGAAAAATAGACAAAATCCCCCTTCACCCCCGAGGTGAAACTATATGTCAAGTGTGGCTCGACATACGAGCTGCTACCGATACTCACCGTGTGGAATCACACTCGACATCCGAGTGCAAAGGGTTAAATTGGAACTAATTGATCAACCCTTATGTGCACATATGGAAGTGACATTCATCAGAAATCAAGCAGGTGGGAGTGGGGAGGAGGGGGTGGGTAAATTCATACCTAACTGGTAAAATGCACACTATCTCAGTGATGGGCACACTTACAATGTTGACTCAAGTGGTACAAAAGCAATTTATGTAACCAAAACGCTTGTACCCCTACAATATTCTGAAATAAAAAAATTAAAAAAGTACTGATTCCATGTTGAAATATTTTGGATATATTATGTTAAATAAGATATGTTATTAATATTCCACCTACTTTTAATTTTAAATGTGGCTATTAGAAAGTTTAAAGTTACATATTTAGCTCACATAGTATTTTTATTGCATGGTACTAGTCTAGAGAATCATGGGTTCATTTCCCTCTTTACTGTAATCTTCTGCTGTGAACTTGGGCCAGCTACTTTTCAGGCTTCATTTCCACATCTGTAAGATATAGACAATAACAGGAAAGCACAGAAATAGTATGTGGATTGAATGAGATTATGCATGCAATCTTCTTAGCATACTGGCACATAGTAGGAACTCAATAAATGCTTATTGGATGAATAAATTAGGCCACTGGTTTAATTGAGTGGGGCTGAGTAGTACTTTACTTTTTTCTAATTGTATAAATCGTTCATGCTCACCCCAAATTTGAATAATATATGAAAGTACGTGGAAAAGTAAAAATTACCCTATGTTAATGACTGTAATCTATTGGTGACCCTCCTTCTATACAGACAGCAGGGCACACACAGTGCCTGTGAGCTCGGATCATGGCGCTAAATTTCAGCTCTATCACTTACTCAACTTGCCCAAATGCTTACCTAATTCTCTGTTCCTCAGTTTCCTTATCTGTAGGGTAGAAATAATAACGTTCCTAGATCAGGTAATTGTTAGGGGATTAAATGAGTTGATATTGATAAAGCACCTAAAATAGTGCCTGGCACATAATAAGCATTATGTAAGTATGTATTAGTATTACATCTTTAAAAAAGTGTCTTTGTGCTCCCCTTGCCCTACCCCATGCCCACCCCAATATTAGTAAATATTAGGATTTGTTGTGGATGCTTCTGTCTCTTGGCCTACATAATCATGTATGGTCGTTGGTAATTGCTTGTTTTGTAAAACTGTGATCGTATTATATGCACCTCTCTGGAGCAAGGTTTTTAAACTCATGAAATATCTGTTGTGAAGTCTGCTCCACTAAGTTAATTGGGGACATGTGACTAACATAATAATTCTGTGACAGAGATGTAAGTCCTCTTATATATCCATTACCCTATTAATGGCCATTTTCTTTGTTTGCTGGAGATTTCTGAACATTAAAATGTTATATTGGAAAGGCAGGGGAGGGGCTGATCTGACTAACGATACATCCAAACTTGAGTAAGCTTTGGGGGCTGAGCTGTGGATCTGATGCATGCAGCCAGAGGTTCATTTTGAGTTAAGTAACTGTCTGAAATCACCCAACAGTTAGATAATTGACCCAATTTAATTTTCCTATAGAAGGACGGCTGCCGGTTTGTCTGCCTGATCTATAGGTGTGTCACTGCATGTATTACAAACCAGTCGGCTAAGTATGAAGCTATTATTACTAATTAAAATCACTTCCCTGTAGAGCCTTCACCGTCTCCACCTTGCTAGCCCACCTGCCCACATTACCCAGGTTTCACCCCTTCAGCAACAGTTAATGTGAGCCAAAAATCAATAGCTCAATTAACAATCAAGATTGGGCTTCCAGGCAACAGAGATCAGGATCAATAACTTATGTTCAGCGAAATTAAAGGCAGTTGTTAAGCCAACTGTTTAAAAGCTGCAGACACGGACTACGGGGATATCCGTCAAAACCCGTTGGGCTCTTTCTCGGGAGAGGTTGGAAGTACATCTTTCTTTGGTCCGTCTTCCACGTGGATGGGCACCCGATGAAGCGAGCACATCTTCACCCATTTTTCTCTGAAATAAATTCCCTGGCCCCAGGACTGCCGTGGGCATCTGAGATGACTTGACGGAGCATCTTTCATTACATACGACGCAGCGAAAGCAGAGATTCAAAGTCGTCTCTCAGCATCCCCTTTCAACATCTTTTGGGAGGGTAGCGCGAGTGACGTTTCCCTGCATCTTTGATTTGTTTGATATTACCAGTGTTATAACTTTTTAATCATTCAACTGACCGTTAATGAGCACTCAACTCTGCTTCACTTTTAAACTTTTTATGAGCTGAAACCTGTTTGTAGTTCTAGCACTATTACTTGTATTAGTTAGGATAGGCTACCTGGAAGTAACAAACAGCCCCCGACATGTAACAGAACAACACAACAGAAGTCTGTTTCCTGTTATGTAACAGAGTTGGGCAGGTAGTCAAGTTAGATGGGTGCATCTTCTCAAAGAAGACACTGAGGCTCCTTCTTCTGTGTGGCTGCTCTATCCTCTAGCATCTAATTACCATCTTCATCCATCTTCATAAGGGGTGAGACTTCAAGGAGGAGGGACCACACTACTTCTTAAAAGCCCAGGCGCAGGATGTTGGTACTTCAAGATGGGAGTCTGCCAACCTCCTCATTTGCCAGCAAATTAATAAACTTCTCTTTCCTTCTCAAACCACTTGTCCTCATTCTTCTGATGTGACCTTGGGGACAAGTGCTAAAACTTTCGGTAACACGTTTCTACCAATATTCTGCTCATAAACATTTACATAATTTCCAAGACTGAGGCATTCTCTATGGCTCTCTCCTTCTGAGCTCTCATCAGGCTTTTCCCAGCATTCACTTCAGAATTGTTCCAGCCTCTCCCCATTACCCAGTCCAAAGCCACTTCCACATTTTCAGGTTTTTGTTATAGCAGCACCTCACTTCTCTGGTGCCAATTTATAGTTTAGTTTTCATGTTCTGCTGTAACAAAATGCCATAGACTAGATAATTTATAAACCATATACATTTATTTCTTATGGTTCTGGAAGCTGGAAAGTCCCCATTCAAACCATAGCATTTTATACACATCAAGAGGTGACTAATACAATATTTGGAATGAAAATTTAGCCTGATGGTCTTGACAGAAGATTAGACACTTCAAAGAAAAAGCTCAGTGACTGTGAAGACATAGCAATAGCAACTCTCCAAAATAAAGCATAAAGAGAAGACTGCAAAAAAAATTAACCAGATATCAATGACATATGTGATAAAATCAAGCAGTTGTGAACTAAAAATAAAATCCTAAAAAGCTGAGCATTACACAGAGATGTGCTTTGACCCAGGCAGGGTGCATTCTCCGAGTGGGTGATTTTAGGGGCTGGTACAGCTCTCCTCCTCTCCTATCACCTAAAGCCTCTGTCCTACCTATTAGCTGAGGTGTGTCATTTCTCATCCAGGGGCCAGAGCTACTCATGTCCGAATCCACAGTAAAATCAGAGACAAAGCCTCTGTTCCTGGGAGAGAAGACACAGTGATTCTTACCAAGGAAGCAGTGACTGGTTTGAAATCCTCAACTGAGTCTTGTTTCTTCTTACACTAAAAAAAATTTTTTTAAAAACTTATAAGCTACATATGTTCAGTATGTATAAGATGGTAAGAGAATTCACAGTAATTAACATGAAAATCACTTGTAACCTACAGGTAATAACTGGTAATACTTAGATGTATTTTCCTCTAAATATTTTCCCTATTTTTTAATTTTAAAAATGGAGGGGCATCTTTGATATATGATTTTGACTTAAACGTATACCATAAACACGCCTCTCCCTCATTAAAAGCCCACTGCAAACGTTATATCCAGCGGCAGAATAATATCCCTTTTTTTTTTTTTTCAGGTAACACTGTAATTCATTCGGCCAATCTTCAATTGAATATTTATGTTGTTTTCAAATTTTCGTTCTTATAAATAATGCTGGGATTACTCATTTTTGATTTCATATATTTTTCATTACACATGTGACAAAACTACCATACATAAAATCTTGAAAAGGGGGAAAAATGCCAACCATCTCACCACCAGCGTAACCACTGCTAATATTTTTCTATATTTTCTTCTAGCTCTTTCTCCTCCACCTATTAATAATTTTATGCTCACCTTCTCCTGACTATAAAAGTAATATATGATGACTTTCTAAAGATTTGAAAATACAGCAACAAGAAAGCAGGAACAAAAATCACCTATAATTCCACCACCTAGAGGCAACCACTATTAACTCTTTGGCCTGTTTCTCACATCATTATTAGTTGCAGCAGTCGTATTTCCTACTGTTTATGTGACTGATATTGTGCTAAAACTGCAGTCCTCATTTTCTTGTGTTGCTTAATCCTATATCATGAGCATTTCTCCTTGTAATTAAAAGCTTTAAAAGATATTTAAAAAGCAGTAAACATTACAACGTAATATTTTAATGACTGCACAATGTCTGTTCCAATAGATGTACCATAATTAATTCAACATCCCCCACATGGGGACGACGTTAGCTATCGTACATTTTGATGTAAGGAGCATCTTGGCCCATACATTTTGATCACATTTCTGCTGGTTTCTTTAGGATATGTTACTAGGAGTGGAATTACTTGTCATGTACTGGAAGTACATGAATGTCTTAAAGACTTCCATATGCACGTGTTTTTTTTTTTTTTGGAGACAGTCTTTCTTACTCTGTCACCCTGGCTAGAGCACAGTGACATGACCATAGCTCACTGCAACCTCAAACTCCTGGGCTCAAGCAATCCTCCTGCCCCAACCTTCCTAGTAGCTTGGACTACAGGCGCACACCACTGTGCGAGGCTAATTTTTCTATTTTTTTTTTGTAGAGATGGGGGTCTCTCTCTTGCTCAGTCTGGTCTTGAACTCCTAACCTCAGGCTACCTTCTTGCCTTAGCCTCCCAGAGTGCTAGGATTACAAACGTGAGCCACTGCGCCTGGCCCCATATGCATGTGTTTTACATGATTGCTAACACACAGGGTCCACCATGTAGTGCCCTGATTTTGACTTATCTTGTTAGGATAGCATTTCCCACAATCATGGTTCCCCTTGAAGGAAGGGGCAATCTCACACATTTTGTATCCTCAGCCAAGGGCCTGGCACAAAACAGGCAGGAATTTAACTTTCAAGGCAGTGTGGGTTGGTAGTGGGAGCACCAGCTGTGGGTCCAGACAGCCTGGGTTTGAATGCGGGATGCATCATTTACCAGCAAGGTAACTAACCTCACTGTCCTTTACTTTTCTCATCTATTAAAGGGGGACCAAGGTAGCACCAGACTGATAGGGCTGTTGTGAGGATTAAGTGCATAGCTCCTACAGTGTGCTAAGCACACCGTTAATGTAAGTTTAATTCACTTAGAATTGGAGGGGGCAGTGTGTTGGTTCAAAGCATGAATCTTTGGAATTATACAGCCCTAAATTTGGTGCCATTTCTGTTCTGGGACCTATAGATGTCCTCTGACCTCCAGGCCTCCATCTCTTCACTGGTAAAATGGACCTGTAATTACATTCACCTTATGGAGTTGCTACGAGGATGAGACAGGGCGATGTAAGTTAAACATTCAACACGGTGCCTGGCAGCTAGAAAATATTTAATAAATGTGAGGCAAAATTATTACCATAGAGGGAATACAGGCTTGCTATAACATATTTCGACTCCATTCTCAGAGATAATCAGCATTAGGAATTTGATGTGTCCTTCTAGACATTTTTTTTTCTTTTGCAATCATAAACATCTATGTGTGTAGGTACAATTGCTATTGCTACTTGATGCTATTTCCCTTGTTTTCTTTTTAACCCACTGGTGGCTTGAACGCTCTCTCTTTTACTTCTGTTCTGGAAGCAGTTGCTGGTGGTAAGATAAGAGATGAGGAAGGCTTTTTTCACCTGTTGGCAACATTGCCCCGGGGAAGGATCGGTGTTTAGAGGTAGAAGGCTAGACAGATCACCTTGGGGTGCACATAGCTTCCTTGGCCATTTGGCTCCTTTGTGTGCATTCTGCTCTTCCTGGCAGAGCTTCTGGGGGACATTCCTTTGGCCCTGAAGAACTGCCACTACTAGTTTTTTTTTTTTTTTTTAATTAAAATTAAAACCATCATTCTCCCTTCACTGTTTCTTCCCCTTCTCTTATCTTTCTCTTCCATCAGCCTAGGGTGCTCTTCTCATGACCGAGTTTTTCCGATTATTTAAATTTCAGCTTAAATGTCACCTGTCAGATCTTTCCTGAAACATTTATCTGAACCGTAATAGGTGGCTCTCTTTCCCAATTATTCCCTCTTTCCCTATTTAGCTTATAAACATTTCTTACAATCAGAATTAAAATTATTGAATGTGCAAATTTGATTAATTACTCATTGTTTGTTCCTGTCTCCCCAAATCTTAGCTTCAGGGCACAGGAATGACACCTCCTTGCACTCCATCAAGCATCACCACCCTCTAGCACGGTGCAGGCACATAGTAGATGCCCAGTAAACATTCAGTGAGTTCATGGATCACTGTGCAACCATAAACACAGGGATGGTACAATTTAAAGCAAGCATCGCTATTTCCCATATTCAGGTCAGAAAACTGAGGTTCAGAGAAGTTAAATGACTTTATTTTTTATTTTTATCAAGAGAAAACTTATGTTGCATTTTTCTTATTTTTTAAATTATTATTTGGAAAAAGTAGTACCCATTCATGGTTCAAAATGCACATAAAATTTAAAAGGCACACATCAAGAAACCACTTAAGTAGTGTTAGCTCTTTACCCTTTTTCTTCTTTCTCAAAGTCACTTTCAAAGACATTTTAGGTCTTTTGCCTTCCCCCATGAAGTTAGCATCAGCTTTTCCATTCCTATAAATAGGGTAGGGTTGTTGTGAGGATTAAGTATATAGCTCCTGGCAGGTGCTAACCACACTGTTAATGTAATTTTGTTACACTGTTAGTGATTGGTGATTTGGATTGAGATTGTTGTTAACTCCATAGGTCAACTGAAGGAAAATTGACATTTTAACTCATTTTGATCCATTCACAAGGTTCTTTATCTCCATTTACTTAGATTTTCTTTAATTTCTCTCATCAATGTTTTGTAGATTTTCAGTGTGGATCTAATACGTCATCATTTGTCAGATCCCTGAATATTTCATATTTTTTGATGCTATTATAAATAGTATTTATTTTAAAACCTCACTGCCCAATTGTTTGTTGTTTCAAAATAAAAATACAATTGAGTTTTGTACATTGATTTGTGTAATTATATATTTATTTTTACCTAAGTTGTTGAATTTAGTGTAAAATTGTTCATCATATTCCCTTAGTATCCTTTTAATATCTGTTGTGATGTCACTTTTCTCATTTCTAATATTTGTACTTTATCCCTTCTATTATTTTCCCTTGTAAGTCTGGCTAGAGGTTTATCAATTTTATTGATTTTTTTTCAAAGAAGCAGCTTTCTGTTTCATTGATTTTCTTTATAATTTTTCTGTGTTCTATTTCATTGATTTCCATTTTGATCTTTGTTATTTATTTTCTTTATCTGCTTACTTTTGGTTTAGTTTTCTTTTTCTAGTTTCTTATAGCAGAAGCTGAGGCCATCAATTTGAGACTTTTCTTCCTTCCTTTTCTTCTAATATAGGCATTTAGGCTACACATTTTCCTCTAAGTACTGCTTTAGTTGCATTCTGCAAATTTTGATATGTATGTTTCCTTTTTTATTTACTTCAAAATGCTTTCCAGTTTTCTTTTTGATTTTTAACTTGGCCGTTAGACTATTTAGAATTGTATTTAGTTTCCAAATATTTGAGTATTTCCTGATGTCTTCCTAGATATCTTTCTTTTATTGATTTGTAATTTAACTCCACTGTGGTCAGAGACCATATTTTGGATGACTTAAATTTTTTCAAATTGAGATATTTTTTATGATACATGAAATTGTTTATTTTGGTTGAATGTTTCATTGCACTTAAGAAAACTTTGTGTTCTCCTGTTGGATGAGTTGTTCTATAAATCAGGTCAATTGGGGCAAGTTGGCTGTTAGTGTTGTTCAAGTCCCTTATATGCTTGCTGATTTGTTTGCTTTTTTATCAATTATTGAGACAATGTTTTTAAAAATTTCTTAATTGTGGATTTGTTTCTTTCTTCTTGAAATTTTATTATTTTTTGCTTTAAGTATTTTGAAACTTTGTTATTAAGTGCATAAATGTTTACGATTGCCATGTCTTCTAGATGATTCAACTATTTTTACCATTATGAAATGGCTTTCTTTTTTCTGGTGATATTTTTTGCTCTAAAATCTACTTTGTCTAATATTAACATAGACACTCTAGCTTTCTATTGACTGGTATTATTATAGCATGTCTTTTCTTATCAATTTACTTTAAATTTATTTGTGCCTATATTTAAAGTACATTCTTGTAGGAAGCATATAGTCAGATCTTGCTTTTTTATCGAATTTGAAAGTCTCTGCCTTTTAATTGGAGGTGGTTAGTCCATTTAAATTCAAAGTGACTATTTATACAATTGGGTTTGAGTCTTTCATCTTGTTGCTTATCTTCTGTCCTATCTGTTCTTTTTTCCCCTTTGCTTTTCTCCTGACTTCTTTTGAATAATTGAATTTTTATGATTTAATCTTATCTCTCTTATTGGCTGATTATAACTTTTTGTTTTGTTATTTTGTATGGTTGTTTTAGGGTTTGTAGTGTAACTATAACTTAGCACAATCTATTTTCAAGGATATTTCACCACTTCATGTATAGTATATGTCCCTTCATGCTTTATATTTACCATATCATTTACCTACATATATATTCTAAACTTCAAACATTTTTTGACCGTTAATAGTCAATTATATTTCAAATATATTTAAATAATAAAAGAAAATTTTATGTATTTACTTCTAGTGTTCACCATTCCTTTGAGTAGATCAATTTCTATCTGCTGTAATTTTCCTTCTTCCTGAAGGAACTTCTTTTAGCATTTCTTAAAGTGCAGCTCTGCTGGAGATAAATTCTTTTGTTTTCTTTTTTTTTTAAGACACAGGGTCTCACTCTGTCACACAGGCTGGCATATAATGGTCTGATCACAACTCACTATAACATCAAATTCCTGGATCCAAATTCCTGGAATTCCAAGCAATTTTCCTGCCTCAGCCTCCTGAGCAGCTAGGACTATAGGCATGTACCACCACTTCTGGCTATTTTTCTTTTTTCTTTTTTTTTACTTTTTGTCAAAATAGGGTCTTGCTATGTTGCTCAGGCTGGTCTCAAACTCCAGACTTCAAGCAATCCTCCCTCTTCAGCCTCCCATAGTGCTGGGATTACACGTGTGAGCCATTGCACCTGGCCTCTTTTGGAATTTATTGTGTGTGTGTTTACAATTATCTTTATTTTGCCTTCATTTTGAAAATATATTTTAAATATTTTTCTAGGTATAAAATTCTAGCTGAACTTTTTTTTCTTTTACTATTTTAAAGATGTCACTCTTTTTGCTTGCCTTGCTTCTGAAGAGAAATCTGTCATCAAATTTATCTTTGTTCCTCTTTATGTAACATGTCATTTTGCTCTGGCTCCTTTCAGATTTTTCTTCTTATCACTGATTTTTGAGCAGTTTGATGGTGATGTGTTTTGTTGTAGTTTCTTTCTTTCTTTCTTTCTTTCTTTCTTTCTTTCTTTCTTTCTTTCTTTCTTTCTTTCTTTCTTTCTTTCTTTCTTTTGTACTTAGGGCTTGTTGAACCTCTTGAATCTGTAAGTTTATAGTTTTCATTAGATTTGGGCATTAATTTTTCAAAGATATTCCTTTCCCATTTCTTTCCTTGAGTCCTTCAATTGTACATATATTAGGCTGCTTGAAATAGTTCAGATACTCTTCCATTAATATTTTTTTGTCTCTGTTTCATTCAGGATAGTTTCTATTGCTCTTTGAGTTCACTACTTTTCTTTTGGAATATCTTATCTTTGTTTAATCCTAGCTGGTGTGCATTTCATTTGAGACATTGTAGTTCTCCTCTGTAAAAGTTCTGTTTGGGTCTTTAAAAATATATGCCATGTTTCTACTTAGCTTTTTGAATATATGAAATACAGTTGTAATAACTATTTCCTTGTCTTCTAATTCTAATAATCTGTCCCTTAGTTTTGAATGATTGATTTTTCTCCTCATGGGCTATTATTTTCTTTCTGTTTTTTGCAGACCTAGTTATTGATTAATAGGATGCCATTGTTGGCTGTTGGATATTTTTGTGTTCCTATAAACCTTGAGGTTTTTTTTTCCTGGAATGTAGTTGTTTTTGAGAACAATTTGAATCTTTTGGGTCTGCTTTAAAAAAAGATTTGTTAGAAGAGACCAGAGAATAGTGTTTAGTTTAGGGCTAATTGTTCCCCACTAGTGAGGCAAGACTCTTCTGAGTACTCTAAATTATGAGTTTTTCAGTCTGGCTTGTAGAAACTGCCATTATTCCCAGCTTAATGTGAATGTCTGCTACGGTTCTTTCTCATCCCTCAAATGGTATGTCTTTGGCTTTCGGAAGCTCCTCATGCATATGTGGCAATCAGGACTTTGCTGAACGCTCAAGGAAGATCTTTGGCAAATCTCCAGTGTTCTTTTTCTGTGCTATTCACTCCTTTCCAATACTCTGTTCTGCAAACCCTAGCTGTGTTGGTCTCCTGGGAACTTAGCGTCTCAACTGAAGAAGTCCACTGGGCTCCGCCTGGATGACAACTCCTGGTACTGTGGCCTGAGGCATCCCTCAAGGCTAATGCTTGGGAAGTCATAGGACTCACTCACTTCATTTGCTCCCAATCTCTCAGGATCACTTCCCTTTGTTGTCTGATGTCCAGTGTCCTGAAAATCATTATTTCATATATTTTGTCTCTTTTGTTATTTGGTTGCTTTAGGTGGGAGACTAAATTAAGCCTCTGTTACTGAACCTTGGCTACAAGCAGACATCCTCTAGAGCAGGTGTCCTCAAACTATGGCCCGTGGGCCACATGCAGGTGTCTTTGCCCATTTGGGTTTTTCCTTCAAAATAAGATATGTACAGTGTGCACAGGAATTTGTTCATAGTTTTTTTTAACCTATAGTCTGGCCCTCCAACAGTCTGAGGGACAGTGAACTGGCCCCCTGTTTAAAAAGTTTGAGGACTCCTGCTCTAGAGCCTAAATAGTTTTCTAAGGCTGCATAGGTAATTGGTGTTAGAGCTTGGAATAAAATCTCAGTTTGTTATCTCATATTTCAGTTCTTGTTCTACCACTATTGGAGATTGCTGCTAATGTGAATACTATGTGGTATTTTTAAATTGAAATTTTTTAGAGAATCTGACCTATTTTCCCTACAAGAATTTTGTTTTGAGAAGAGGATGTATTCTAACCTTTTTCACAAATACGAGGCATGGCAAATAGCAAAGGCTGAGCAAGATATCAATGTAGTACTTTTATCAATCTCAGGGATTTGAGAGCTCTCTAAAACACTTTAGAAAGTATGCCGCATTGTTAGCAGCCATTTCTTGTTCCATGTTGCATCATTCTTTTCATAATTGGGTTCTTAAAATACATGCTTGATGAATAATCAGCTCCATCTCCCACTTTCAATTATATTTACTGTATAGCATTTCCCAAGGGAACTATTAAAAACACACACACTCATTAGCTCCATCAAGTATTTTTACAAAATAAAATTGATATCTCTCTCCCCCAAGATTTTTTACTTGCGGATATGAGTTCTACCAAAAACCATGGCAGAGGCAATAAAAGAGTTTGTGGAACAATCTCAGAGTGATAAAGATTTTCCCTCGTTAATGAATTTTCTCCTTAAACAGAGAGTGACTTTGTTGAGTTTGTATTAAAAATCTTAAACATCTTCTGCCGAAGGGTTAATGGCTCACTTTTAAATGCATCATCTCAGGATATTTCTGTAGGAGAATGTATAGCTTTAATGATTATTTAAATTATTTTTTTCTTAATAAGAGTTTTAGACTGCTAACTCGTAAAGTGATCCTCATCCAGTGCAATGGCTCTCGATTCTGGCTTCATATTAGAATCACCTGAGAGCATTAAAAAGTTCTCAGTGCCAAGAGCCCTCACTCACCACTTAAATCAGTATCCCTGGGCAGAAAGCCTGGGTATCTGCATACTTTACAACTCTCCTGGTGATTTTAGTTTGCAGCCAGGATTGAAAACCACCTATGTAGTGAAAAAGCCCTCATTTTACAGATGAGAAAGTGGAAACCCAGAAGAGGTAGGTCATTGCCTAACATCATCCTGAGAAAGGAACATCCCATGCAACAAGTTCACACTCCTTGCCCTGCATATAAGGCACTATAATAGGTGCTTCAAAGACATTTTCTTATTCAGACCTTATAATGACCTAATGGTATGCATATATATATTTTTTTACTCCATTTTACAGTCAAGAGACCTGAGGTTTACAAATGCTGAATAATTTACCCAAGGTTGTATTGATAGAGAATGGACACAGATCTGTTTTCTGACCCTCAGCATGATGATTTTCTCATTAAACCTCTCTGTGTGTATTGTCACTGGGATTTCTTTATAACCCTATTCACAGGGAGGCATCTCGGGTTTCTACCCATCGTGCTTAGCTAGCGTTGTATCAATGGCTGGGGCCTCTCATAATGTCTGTTTGTAGCAGGTGCTTGACACCTTTGTTAAATTAACAAATAACTGCAGGTTATGTCCATCAGAATTGTTGCTTTTAAATAAATAGAAACCTAAGTCCATATGGCTTAAACAAAAAAGGAGCACACTAGCTTACATCATTTTAAACTTTTGAGTATCCTGAATCTAGGTGTTCAAAGCCTGTGGTAAGGAATCTTCACTAACCCCCATTTCTTGTTTTGGTTTTCCTGTGTGTTGGCTATGGGAGTGATATCAAGGGCTCTGATTGGCTGGGCTTGAGTCATGTGCCTTTTCTTAAACCAATCATTGTGTGGAAGGGAATGAGGTAGTCTCATTGGTCAGGTTTGGATCACCTGACTGCCCCTGGCATCAAAGAGATGGTGATGTCAGGTCCCTAAGACCACCTGACCGCCTGGACCCAAGACGGGGAGGAGCGGCTCGTTTCCAAGACAATAGGGTGGGATGCTATTAATAGAATCAAATGGATTCTGGAGAGGAAAAACAGTGAGTGCCCAAGACACTGGACTAGGAGGGGTCGGATTAATTATTGACAACTGTCTCGAGAGGATCGAATTGTCAGCCCAGACGGTAGTAAGTTCTCATCTTCTCCCGACTTACCTGCTCAGGACTTTGGAAATCCTCCTTTCTGGGGCCCACGGAGGCACTTTATCAGGCCTGGAATTCCATCTGCATTAATCCACATGCCAGACACCCCCTCCTTTCTGTGCTGAGACAGAGATAAGAAGCCACAGGGAGACTGTTTTCTGATGGGGTTTCACATATTACAAGATCAAGGTTTGTTTAAGGTGTGCGTGTGTGTGTGTGTGTGTGTGTGTGTGTGTGTGTGTAGGACCCCACACCCCTATAAAATCAGAATTGCTTAAGGCACCATCAAGTAAATGGAAATCAGTAAATCGTTTGTTTCCTACATGACTGCTGTGAATGTTCCTGATTCATATGGATCTTAGAAAATGGAGAGAGAGAGGGAAAGAGATTGGGGTTGACTTCTTAGTAGGAATTTGGGAGTACCTAGTGACACAATTACTCTGCCCATTTAATGAATAACAGCAACTTCATTAATTATTCCAGCGATGCATGTGCACAGCTGTTTGAAATGTTATTTGAGGCACTGTTTGAAGAGAAATGAGCAGTGCGGTGAGATGCTGCTTTGAGCTGAATCACTAGAAGGTTAGGCCTTCTAGATACCGGCTGGAGCTGGAAGGGTTCCAGCTCAGGAATCAGAACCCACTAATTTGAGGAGATAGTGACAGAAAACAGGTGGGTAAGCAAAAGGCATTGAGGATATTTAGCTCATGTTCATGGAGTGATCCAGAGGGTAAGAAAAGTAAGAGGATAAGGTGTTTAGATAATCAGAGAATCAGGCATATAAAAATGTTGATGGGGTGGATGAGATTTATGTACAAAAATGTTCAGCACAGTTACCAATAATAGTATGAAAAATGGAAATAACTCAGTATTTCCCAACTATATAATAGCAGAGAATTAAAACGGTTATGATTCATTCATTTATATGCTATTATATATCCATCACTAATGATACTGTGAAGAATTTGTAATAAAATGAGGGAATACTCTTGATCCATGAAAAATGAGCAGCATATAAAAATAGTATTTAATGTCAATCATACTCTTGGTTCCATTTTACAGTTTACCATTTTCTTCTTTTCTCATGTACATAATAAAAAATATTTTGTTTTATGCTTATGGAGTCAGTTTATACTGTGGAAATTTTGGAAACCATAGAAAAGTTTACAAAAAAAGAAAATCAAAACAACCCACAATTCCATTACGTGGTGAAAACTGGTGCCAATGTTTTGGTGTATTTCCTTTTAGTTGTAATTTTTTCTTCCTGCATGTGTTACCCTAGATTTCTTATCTTCAGAATTTTTAGAAACATGCTTGCCTTTGCAATTAACGTAGCTTGAGCCTCTGTTTCTTAATCTGCAGGTAGTCCAGTGCCCTCCAAAGGTATCTGTGGAGTTAGTGAATTCCCTCTACCTACTCACCATTCTGCCTCCTGGGATCAGTCACCCCCAATGGGGCACAGTGGCACCTTTCCTTTTGTCCTCTAAAAAGGATGTGGTGTGAAAATGGTCTAGGATAAACTGCCATTAATTGCAAAGAGTGTTAAACATCACTCCTGGAATTCATTGGCTGTTCCCTGCCACTGGGAATCTCTTACTGTTGTGCTTTTCTGTAAGTTGTAGCCTCTCACCATCCCAACTGCTGTCTTAACGAGCATGTAATTTCTTAATTTCTGTTAGTACATTAAACAATTTAATTCTCTTTGTTTTATCCCATCTAGACTTGTATAAAGAGCCTTGAACTTTGAATTCACAGATTACTACACAGTTATTCTCCTAAACCAAAGAGAAATTATTTCCCTAATAATGTCCCTTTAGAACAACCAAGTTTTAGTTCTTTTGAAATTGCACATATGTTTCTGTGTCTGCATATATACACATATGCATACACACATGCATACAAAATTTATATCTACAAACACACACACATATGTGTACATATATGAATTTTAATGGAATAATACTGTATATATTAATTTATAACTTATTTTTCACCTGCTATATTTCATAGACTCTTAAGATGCCAGCAAATATAAACACCATTTTTAAATATACTGTTAAGAAAGAAAAAAAAGTGCCAAAAAAAACCTATGACACATTTTGACTTCAATGATGTTATAATGTGAAAATGTGTACATCTTAGATTGATGAAACAGAATATGTATCAATTAGCTATTGGCATAATAAAACTAGAGAAAGAAACTATATACATGAAACTAAGTGGCATACAATATTAAGAGATTGTTTATTGCTCATGCATCTGCAGTCTTTTGGGGCCCAGGCCAAAGAGGCAGTGGACACCATGGTATATTCTTCTTGTGGTAGGTTTTTGGAGTATGACAGAGCAAGCCTAATGAAACAAGTACGTTTTCAGCCTCTGCTTGCATTATGTATTGCTAATATCCCATTAGCCAAAGCAAGTTACATGGCCAATCCCAGAGTCAAGATGTGTGTGTGGGCCGGGCGCGGAGGCTCACGCCTGTAATCCTAGCACTCTGGGAGGCCGAGGCGGGCGGATTGCTTGAGGTCAGGAGTTTGAAAACAGCCTAAGCAAGAGCGAGACCCCATCTCTACTATAAATAGAAAGAGATTTATTGGCCAACTAATATACATAGAAAAAATTAGCTGGGCATGGTGGTGCATGCCTGTAGTCCCAGCTACTCGGGAGGCTGAGGCAGGAGGATCGCTTGAGCCCAGGAGTTTGAGGTTGCTGTGAGCTAGGCTGACACCACAGCACTCACTCTAGCTTGGGCAACAAAGAAAGACTCTGTCTCAAAAAATAAATAAATAAAAGTAAAAATAAAAATAAAAAAAATGCGTGTGCATTTTCCATGTTTCCAGGGTGCATGTTCCACCCATTACGTCAAGGATGTGGATATATATAACACATGTCAGCAAAGCACTGAGGCATATTCAAGCACTGAAGTAATAATTCAATCAATAAGATATTTCAAACTTACTGTGTCTTGCATTTTATGCCTTTTGTAACCCATCTCATATACTTTTTGGAGCAAAGTAGATCACAGCATACATAAATGTGCAAGGAAAAAAAAGGAAATAAACATACCAAAATGTTAACAATGGTTGTCTCAGAGAGGTGGGATGACGGATGGTTTTTGTTTTCTTCTTTGTCCCTTTAATTTCTCTAAGATGAGTAGGTGTTTTTTTGAAATTTTATTACAGAATATTATGGGGTTACAAATGTTTTGGTTACATAAATTGCTTTTGTACTATTTGAGTCAAAGTTATAAGTGTGCCCATCACGCAGATAGTGTGCATTGTACCTGTCAGGTGTGAATTTACTCATCCCCTCCTCCCGCCTCCCACTTGCTTGATTTCTGATGAATGTTATTTCCATATGTGCACATAAGTGACCATTCTTCTAAGTGAAGTATCACAAGAATGGAAAAACAAACACCACAGGTGTTATTTTATAAAGCCAGACAATAAACCTATACCCACATAATTCATTATTTTCTTAAAGAAAAAGTCTATGCAGGAAAATAGTTAGAGAAATAAGCAGTTATTTCAGAGGAAGACATTGGTTTTGGGGTAAAGTGGGATCAATATGCGTTTGTAGGCTTACCAGTGTTAGAGGGATTCAGGGTATGAGGCAGATGATTCAGAAACAAGTTCTGATCCTGCAGAATAAAGCAATAGCATGGTTATCACATCTGCTGGGGCAGACTGGAACTGGATTCGTGAAGCCAGGTCTGCTCGTTAGGGATGGTTGTCCAAAGGCCAGGACGTGTCTTCCGGGAAGATGAACTCTATGCGGAGCTCTGGTATTGGGCCTGGATCCCTGACATCCTTCCTATCTCAGGCCAGAATTAGGTTTAGAAATGAAGGTAGGTTGGACTCAGAAGTGGAACAAAGGAGCTTTAGTTGTGAGCAGAGTCAGTAAGAAGAAGCTGAGCAAGACCTGTCAAATATCTGTTGACAAGCAGGGTGCAGTCCAGTGCTGGAGGAGCACTTAAACTTTGTCGTGCATCAGAATTACCTGGGAAGCTGTAAAAAATACAGATGGCTGGGCCCTACTTCCAGAAATTCTGATTTAATGGGTCTGAGATGGGACCTGAGAATTTCAAATAAGTGCCCAGGTAATGTTGACACTGCTGGGCCAGGGACCACACTTTGAGAACCACCATTCTCAACTTGCTTGCAATTTGTACAACCTGGAGAGCTTTAAAATATTCTGATGACTTGGCCGCACCCCAGACCAATTAAACCAGAGTCTAGGGGTGGGACTCAGTCATCAGTATTTCTTTTTTTTTGAAAGCTCCCCAGGTAAATACAATGTGCAGCCAAGGTTGAAAACTGCTGCTCTAAGGAGGATTAATTTAATCTATTTAACTACTGAGTACGTTGGCGGCAGGTACTAAATTAGCTCATCACCAGCCACCATCCCTTTTTCCTGTGGAAGACTCCTGGGAGAGTGAAGTTTAAAACTTGGAACTCAACCACCTTCCTGGATCCCAAGGAAATTAGGCAAAGCTCTTGACACTTGATTGAGGAGAGACTGAGAGTAACGTGTAGAATCTTAACCTGGTGATGTCCCTCTTGGAGAGGGGCAAAGGTCATGGTCTGATGCAGGATGCTTGTGTTGAAAAGCAAAGTTGTCAGAGATGCAGTGATCTTTAAAAAAATGGGGCATGTGCTTTGGAGGTGGAAGGACACTGTCAACCTTCTCGGTCATCTCTGAGGTCATTGAAGTTGCCATGGTAGGAGTCGAAGCTATGAGATACACGATACTTCTAGAGCTACGTGGCTTAAGGGAGGCAAAATTTGCCCCAGAATTGTCTCCTTTCTCTCTCTCTCCCTCTCTCTGCTCTTTCTGTGAGATTTTCTTGCTTCCAACCCAGGAATCCACCAAGTCCCGTTGTCTAGACTGTTTTTTTAAAAATCTGCAATGGCAGCCAGCTCTTTTCCAATGAGACATCAGTTTCCATGGGAGAAGACTTGTACCCCTGTACCTTGATAAAGTACAACTTGGAAATCAAAAAGACTTGCAGTGCAAGGAATGGTTCTGTAATGGTGAGATTACAGGTTTGGAGGTAGAAGAAGAACTGTCCTCCAAGACTTTGCTAGGGGCTGAATTGTGTCCCTCCCAGAAGTCATATGTTGAAAGTCCTCAGACTGTAACTGTATTTGGAGACAGGCCCTTTAAAGAGGTAATTAAGGTAAAATGAGGTCACACAGGTGGCACCTAATCCAGTTAGACTGGTGTCTTTGTTAGAAGAGATCAGGACAGACACACACAGTGGGAAGACCTTGTGAAGACAGAGAGGAGACAATGTCTCCAAGACAAGGAACGGGGCTTCCAAAGAAACCCACCCTATGGATACCTTGATCTTGGACTTCTCGCCTCCAGAACTGTGATGAAATAAATGACTATTGTTTAAGCCACCCAGTCTGTGGCACTTTGTACAGCAGTCCTGGCAAACTAATACAGATTTCAACAGATGACTTGTTGAGAAGAGATTCAAGTTATGAAGACCAAACCAGATGAGCGGAAATTGCAGGCAGGTGGATTAGGCTCAAAGTAAACATAACTGAACCTTCTTAATTGGCTGCTGCTCACATAGATAATAGTCTCCCTATATATTGTTTGTTTCCAATTTTGAGTAGGGGAGTTTTGTCTTGTAACTAGGAGGGTAAATATATTTTGAGGGGGCGAGTATTGGAGGGCAAAAGTGTGGAAAAGGAGAATGGAGGGATGGAATGATGATGTTTATTCTTTGCTGAGTGCTCTGGGGTCATTTTGAATCCCACTGGAAAGAAGAGTTTAGATGCAGAAGTTGGAAAAAAAAATAAGAAAGAGTTGATGTAATGTGTTTTAAGTACTTTCTTGGCATAATGCCTTTTGCATATACACAGCTCAAAATGTTGGGTATCTGCTTGCTCTCTGTTCCCGTCTCCTGCTATGTCTTTGTAGCAGATGCTTTTCTGTGGGTCTTAGCAGTTGACAAAAGTTGCCCCTCCCCTGGAACCTCCCCACCCCCATCCAAAGAGTCCTAAGGGCAAATCCCAACAGTGTGGTCTGGGCTCCAGACACAGCTGAGCAGGTGGGGAGTGTCCACGTGACCCACCTGGGCCACACGTGGCCTCTTCCCAGGGCATTTGGACTTGGACCTAAAAGATTTTGGCTGCTATCACGCTGGTCTGTAGTTGCTTAGGAGCCAAGGTATATCTGTTTTTCCTTTTCTCTGTTTTTCCATGTGTGCTGAGGTTTGCAGGGAGAGAATGACAGATTATTAGACAGAAGTACAGGTGAGAAGGGGAAAGACACAAGTCACTGGTTGAGTTTTACTTGCCAGCTTCTTACTGTGGCCTCATTACACCCCTGCCTTGGATCCTGTGACAGACCCCTGAGTCCTTACAACACAATGAATTCCCACTGGACTTAAGTTCTTCTGCAACAACTATTTACCGAACATAAAATTGTGCTGCAATGACTGTCACGTATTCATCCTTTTTTCCTACACAAATGGCGTAGACCAGATTACTGTTACTTGCAAGCAAAGAGTAGTGACTGAGGACTCTCTTCTGTACCTTCTCGACCAGGGCTGAGATGTCATCCACCCGTTTCCAGAAGCTGCTGCCTGTTCTGCTTCACCTGTTGCAGACTGACCACAGCTCTGCAGAGTCACTAAGTAATCTCACGTGCCCTCAGTGCAGGAACTGGGGACACTGGGGATTCCGAGTGCCCTTGGAGTCATACACTCAGTTTCCAATCCAGATTTAAACAACATGTCACTTGATTGGGCCTAAGAGGCTATTTAGGCTTTGATGCGTCACTTACTCCAATCTGTAGAGTTTAACGCGCAACCTAGCTCTCCAGCTGCATGCTCCTGAACTTTAACTCTTCCTGGTGGCCAGTTGGCAATATCCTTGTTAAAGACACCTTTTGGGTGGCTGACTTGCACACGATGAATCAAAGTGACTCCCACGGTGTTCACTGGGTTTACTCTGGGACTGGTCGTGACCTCTGCAAAAGGCGGCTGTGGTGTTTTGGAAGTAGAGTGAGGTGATGTGCGTACAGAACTTGGCATCGCACCTGGCAGATGGTCAGAGCTCGCTGCATGTTATGAGCTGTTATTGTCATTCTCTTAACTCCGGTTCGGTAAGGCCTGAGGGAAGATATCCCAGGCCAGCAGGTTAGCCCCCACCCATCATTCTTCCCCACTCTGCTAATGACAGGATGAATCACGGAGGACTGATGGGATGTACCAGGTTGATGGATTTTGTCTGTCCCTTTCCAAGGCTGAGAATTAACTGGACCCACAGGTTGGAACCTGACACCAGGCTTTATATCTCCTTGCCTTGGACACTGGTCATATACTGAAGCCTCTGGCCAAGGAATCTTTCAAGGCTAATTGTGTAGCTGCTCCCTGTTTAGCTGTATCAGCTAACATTTCCCAAGGACTCCAGACTGGCCAGGTTGTTAGGTATGTAAGAAAAGTGTGCTTGTATCCGTGTATGTCTCGATTTGTTTATCTCTGTACGTGTGTGTGTGTTTGTTTTCCTTTTTCTCTTTGCTGCTTTTTTTTTTCTTCCATTTGGTGGGCTTGTGACGATTACCTGAGTGTGTCTGCGTCCAGGCATATATGCCTATGTGTGTGAGGCCCTTTGTATACCTATGGCAATCACATTCAGTTTGTAAAAACAAAACCCTTATCCAAAAAGAGAAAATAGCCCCCTTACTGCTCCTCCTTTAAGCAACTCATGTATATCGTACCCTCCTCTTGCTTTTTAAAGCCCCAAAGTAGTTGCTTCTTGGCTGGTATAGAGATTTTGATCATGACCCTGAGTCTTTCCTCTAAAGTTCTTTTAGAAGAATAGACTGGGTCTGCCCGTTTTGGGGTTTCTCTGATAGTCAGAGATAAAACACCTTGATCAAGCTTCCATAAAAACACACATCACATCAATTAACAGATATCGCCAGGGGCAGGCTCCTGTTCAACATCTGCTTCTTTATCACACACAGCACCAGTGGAATACATTGCGGGCAGGCGCGTGTCCGCTGGTTCCTGCCGGCCTCACGAGTGGGCGGGGGTTCTGCTAGGCTCGCTCCCTTTCCTAATGAGCCTCAGCAACGCTGCGCACAGAACGGCGGGGTGGCGCGGTTCCCTCCCACGTTTCCGGCAAAACCACAAAGGCTAGAGTTGCCACACGCCGGGGATTGCTTTCTGGCTTGTTTTCCCAAAAGGCATCAGGCACCATAACGGCAATCATTGATAGGAACTCTATTTCTTGAGCATTTACTGTATGCAGTTACTGTATTAGGTGCTTCATATACATCGTCCCATTTAATACTAAACCCATCCGAGAGGGAGGTGGTGTTATTATTTGCATTTTGAAGCGGACGCATAGAGAGTTCAGGTGTTTTGTTCAAAGTCATGCAGGTGGGAAGCAGCCACAATGGAGTGTGATGGCTCCCTTGTTCCCACCCCTCTTGTTTTGGGAATGACTCTGGCCTTCTGATGTAAGCACTGGGCGTGTGGTGCAGGTCAGACTGATCACAGGACTCACCTTCTGGGCAATTGTGATCGAGCCCAGGTGGCCACTGACCAGGCGTGTCCACTGAACCCATCTCCCATGCTGAGATTCAGACATCGGGAGGAGGAAGCAATTTTATCCTTCTGGGACTGCTAAGCTGGGGGCCCAGTGGCTGTTTTGCCCACCATGTGGAGAAGTTCTTCTTTCTGCCTTAGGCATAACATGAGACCGACGCACAAAGAGAACCTGAAAAAAACAAAGATGAGAGACAGGTGGAGGGAGAACTCGGGTAGAGCGTAGCGTCCAGTTCCTGTTCCGAAGGACTTGATTTATGCAGCTCTTCCCTCTGTGAAAGAAACCACATTATTATCTTCCCCTGCCCTGAAGCCAGCACATTTTCTTTGTGGCTTAAGTATATTTGAGGTGGGTCTGGCGGTTTAAAAATATCCACAAAGGGATACTCCGCCTTTCAAGAAGTAGAGTCTAATTCTCCTTCCCTGGGGTGTGGATTGGACTTAATGACTCACTTCTAGCAAATTGAATAAAGTGAAAGCAAATGGTGTGCAGCTTTGGAGACTGGGTTATAACGGCGCTGTAGTTTTCTGTCTGCTCTTTCTCTGTCCCAGACCACTCCCTTTGGGGGAAGCGGCTGCCATGTTGTGAGGACGCTCAGGAGGCTCTGTGGAGGGGCCCACGTGCTGAGTAACTGAGGCCTCCTGCCCACAGCTGTGTGAGCGAGCCGTCTTGTAGGTGGACCCTCAAGCCTCCAGGTAAACGCAGCCCCAGCTGACATGCTCACTGCTGTCTCAACAGAGTCCCCGATCATGACCTACAGAAGCTGTGAAATAACAAATGCTTGTTGCTCTACATTGCCGTGTTTTGGGGGCGATTTGTTATGCAGAAGTAGCTAACTATGGCCGGGCGCGGTGGCTCGCACCTGTGATCCTGGCGCTCCAGGAGGCAGAGGTGGGCGGATCGCTTGAGCTCAGGAGCTCAAGACCAGCCTGAGCAAGAGTGAGACCCGTCTCTGCTAAAAATACAAAAATTAGCCTGGTGTGGTGGCTCATGCCTGTAGTCTCAGCTACCCAGGAGGCTGAGGCAGGAGGATTGCTGGAGTCCAGGAGTTTGAGGTTGCTGTGAGCTATAGTGATGCCACTGCACTCTACCCCCAGGGCAACGATGGAGGGAGACTCTATCTCATAAATAAACAAATAAATAAAAGTAGCCAATTATCCAACTAATATAGTTGGTTTCTGTCACTTAGAATCAACAGAAGCCTGACGAGGTGAGAGGTGGAGGTACCACTCACACTAAGTGGATGCTTAGGGATTGTCTTGTCAACCATTCCCCCTTCTTCCGCCCACAGCGTCATGATTGGCCTTGGGTACCTCAGCATCCTGCGTTATTTCAGTTGTGCACTTTGTTTGGGACTGGCTCCCGCATCGGGAGTGGGCTGTGATTGGTTTAAACAGGCTTCCATCTCCTGGCTGTAGTGATTGGTTTCGGGTTGGGCGTCTCAATCCCCAAAAGCCACTGACTGAGATACAAGGAGATAATTTTTAAACCTTCTAGAGAAATTCTCCTCTCTTTTGCAGAGGACTTCAGAAAATCTCCACTTTCTTTCGCAGGAAGATGCAGTATGAAGATGTGAAGGTGGGTGCTCCCACAGCCATTTTGCTGCCATGAGGCAGTGTCCAGTAGAGGCACTTCTCTGTTTGGGGAGGGCAGAGAAGAGAGATGGACTGATACTAGGACTTTGGTGATATTGTTGGTCCCATTATCACAAGCCTTATCTGAAGTCCTCTCTCGGATGTTTTAGTCACGTGAACCTATGAATTCCATTTATTGCTTAGGCCACTTTAATTTAGGTTTTCTGTTCCATGAAACAAAAAGATTCTTAACTAGCACACAAACCCAGGTCTGTCTGAATCCAATGCTCATACTCTTCTATTTATTTTTTTTTATTTCTGCATATTATGGGGTACAAATATTTAGGTTACGTATGTTGCCCTTGCCCTCCCTCCCCTAGTCAGAGCTTCAGGCATGTCCATCCCCCAGCTCATACTCTTCTAAACTGCCAAAAGAATTATATAATGCCATACCAAACATGATCAGTGGGCTCCTGTTTACAAATGATACTGGACACAGTCTTTTCGAACTTCGTTTTAAAGGGCCTTAAGAAGACGTAGAAAAATGGAAACTCACACAACCTTGAAAATCCAAACTGATACTGAAGCTGTTGTCAAAATCAGCAAGGAAATTCCACTAATCATAAGACTGATGGAGCTGAATTGAGAACTTTAAAATTATTTTGATGTCTAGAACAGGGCAAGTGTGATATTTATAAGCAGCTAAGGAGAAATTTTTTTTGTCTCCTTTACCTCCAGAATCCAGTGGATATCACTAGACCGTCTCTGTTTTGTGGATGCTGATGTTTGTCATGATAGAGTAGTGCAGAAAAAGGTTTTTTATATATTTTTATATTTTATGCTCAGGTAATTGGTTACTGTAGGATATATAGTGGCTTAGAAAAGAAATCATTGAACTTTTTCTTTAAAACAAGATGCATAGCAGCCATGTGAGAGGATAATCAAAATAGAAAACTCAATATTTTGGCATAAAAGGACTGGCAATAAAATTCATTATGAATGTTGATACACTTTTTGAAAGACGAGAGAGATACATCGAAGGAAACAAAAAGAAACATAATGACAAGGAAAAGTATGCTAATTTTTTCTTTTAGATGGAGTATCAACAAGTACTGTTTCATTCTAGTCCTGGTAAATAATAATGATTATAATAATAACTTACATCTGAAACAGTTATTAAGTCCCTGTTATGTTCTAGACACAATGCTAAATATTTTACAAGAAAAATCATATTTAAAAAATTAAAATATGTTTTAAATGAACTTAAATATGATGCATCCCATTGTTAAGTCCAATAAATACTAAGAAAGGCTAAAATGTCACAAAAAAACCCCACTAGAGAAAATTAAATACCAGTTACTCATGAAAACTAGTCAAAGTGAAGAGCAATTGAATATTTTCTTAGCATGATAAAATATTAATTTAAAATAAGCAGTCAAACATCTTTTATAATAGAGAACCACACAAAGCATTCCCATTAAAATTGCAGGATTCCCAAAGATATTTTCTGCCCTAATTATTTTTTGAAGTTTGGGATAATGTAATAAAGTATGAAACAGAAATACTAGGTACGACTGTTAAAAAGAGAACTCAATTGTTGGTTATTTGTAGGTTATATTAATTGACATCTGGAAAGCTGGAGACAATCAACTATTTGTTTAAGATCAATACAGAATTCAGTAGAGAAATATATAAAGCAAAACCTTTAAAGTATCATCAATACTTAGTTAGAAGTCATAGCGGGAGAAAACGATTCCATAGCCGCAACACAGGTGCTTAGAAGTCATCACAATAGAACATATATTAATAATTTATATGCATAAATATATACAATTTGGCTGAGGTGCATATTTGAAAGAATATACCTCTCTTGAAAATGAGAAGATTAAATATTGTCAAGGCATAAATTATGAAAGAATTTACATATAAGTTCACAAGATTTCAATCAAAATTCTGTTAGAACTCTCGAGGATCTTACAAAATGATACTAAAGTCCACCTGGAAGAATTGGTGGGTGAGATTATCTGGGAACATTTTGAAAAAAAGGAAAATGATGACTCGATGACATTTTGAAAACAAAGATACTTGCCCAACCAAGTCATAAAATAGTTTATGAGGCTAAAACAATTGAAACAACATGCTATTGGTATAAGAAATAATCAATGGAATCAAGAAAATGCTATGGATGAAAACCTGAGCATACGTATCACGTGAGACTATAACAAAGAAGGCATCATGAGTCAACGGGAAATAGGAAAATTTAAGTCATGTTAGAAAAATTGGTTATTTGGGGGAAAAGAAGTAATCAATACAGATCTTCACTATTATTTTCTATTCTCAAATACATTCCAAATGAATTAAGCTGATAAACATTAACAAAAAACTCTGGAAGAACTAAAAAAATTAGAATAAAATGAAGATAAATATTTATTTCAGTTTTTAGATAGGATTTTACCAAGCATAAGACTCATTAAAATCACAAAGCAAAATATTAATGGATTCAATTAAAAAATCGAGAACTTTGTAAAACAAAGCAAGTTAAGCAAAATTAAAGGCCAAGAGGCAGTTAAGGAAGGGGAAGATTTGCGAGAAATATTGCAAAGATGAATAGTTTCACAATGTAAAACGAATCTTTAAAAAATCTGGAAGAAAAATGTGCAAAGGGCATAAAATGTTAATTTTCAAAGCGAGAAGTACAAATGGTCTATACACCTATGAAGAATATGTTCATCTTTAATAGGCATCAAGGAAATAGAAACTGGAAAGACAACAAGGTATCATTTTACCTACCAAATTGTCCAGTTAAAAGACTGTAAGTCACCGTGCCTTCTAGGTGTAAGGAGCAGACACTCTTATTACTGTTGGCCCTTGTAAAAGCTGGTGTAAATTGACTTTTGGATCTCCTGTTATCCCTGTTTAAAATGGGGATTCAATTGGGTCGGATGAGACACTAAATGTAAAATACCTCAAACAATGTAAATTCAAATTGTCGACATTGGTGATGATGGCTGTGGAACCATGAAGAAAGATTTCAGAGAATGGAAGAGCAACGTCTAGGCATGTGTGCTGGTCCCACCGCTTGGGGCAGGGCCAGAAGAAGTTGTGCGTGGAGGAGAAATGCGAGATGCCATTCCTGTGTACCTCCTGGATTTGTGGATTTAGAAACAGAGGCTGTGTTTCAAATGCTCAGGGAGGAGGGATTTATTGGACTTTCCCCATGATGGATGGCAACACATTCAGGCCGAATCCCGGGGCAGCCCCTGACCCATCAGGCTGCCATTTGACACAAATTGACCTCTTCCAAGGAGCCCTGCCCCAAACCAAGAGACCCGTGCCTCCTTAACTCCTCTGTTCATCCTTCCCGTCCTCATCCACTAACTCAGCTTTTCTAGAAACTGTCCAAGAAACACGTGAATGAAGAAGACAGCACCATTTGCACATCACACCTGATCTGCAAAGATGTCAGTTGAGTCTTCGAGCTTAGGACTTTGTTGACTCCAGATAAAAAGACCTACCTAGTCTTTCCTTCTACTTCATTTGTATATTCAAGAATATACAACAGTGGCCACTGTTTTGACTGGAAATATACAAGATATATCCTAACCGGCTATGGCTGTCAGGGTCTTGCCAAGAGAAGATAGATTTTAAACACTGTCCAATGTGTTGGGCTTCAGAATGAGCTGGCATTCAATACCCGATTGAGGTTAGTGTTCGTGAAGCTAACGATCCAGGATGTCTGAAGTGGCCAAAGTAGTCTAGCTGCTTTTGCACATCCAGAAAGTAACCAGAAATCCCCAACCTGGGATGGTGTGCGGACCAACTGAGAAAGCAGCACCTCAAATGAGAATATTTTCCAGAAGCGGCGAAAAGCAGCCACCTGCAAAGCTACTCAAGAAAACAAGACCCGGTCTGCTTGCTACATGTTCTCATTAGCATATTGGCACTTTAGAGTAACAGGATGTCAGGTGAAGATTGGAGTTCAAGTTTTGAAATCTGGAAAGAATTGCCGATTTGGGGGTGATAATCAGTTTTTATTTTTTAGGACTTTGAAATTTGCTTTATGGCCGGTCCTTTTATGTCTTTTGGAAGGACCATTTTGCAGGGCATGACTCGATGCACAGATGCCAGGCAGATACCTCCCCACAGTCTTGGAGATCCCTAAGTACCGCAAAGTAACCATAATGCAGATGCTTCAGACAGAGATGTTACGCTTCCTTTTAGCAACATAAAATGGATGCAGTGGCAGAACTGAGCCATTGCAAAGTTAGTTTTTTTTTTTCCTAGATCTGAATATGTGAATATCTGCTGTGTGCCTGGAAATTGTCTTGAGCAGTGTGTGCATGCGTGCAATCTCTCATAAGCCCTTGTTTGCTGCCCATGGTAGGCCGAACTCATTAATGGAATGATTTTGGTTGTATGTGGATATGTTATGTCAGAGGAGAGATGGATGCAGTTTGCCCCAGCACACCCCAAATTTGACTGCTGGTGCCCTACATGGGGTTTTTTTAAAAGCAGAATTTCGCTGGGGTACAGTGTAATAGTTAACCAGTTAGCTAGTTCAGTAGCCTTTTTACTAGTTCCCTGCCCCGACTCACATAGCTCGCCTCCTCCTAATCTCTTCTTCATAGCAGTTAAAATGATCTTTAAAAATGGTCAGAAGATGACCTGATGTTTAAGCCCTGGTTAAAATTCTCTGAAGGCTGCCCATCGCATCTGGAATGAAACCCAAACTCTTCCCCACAGCCTACCAAACCCTCAACGATCTGATCTCAGGCTCCCTTCTCTCATCTCAAGTCATGCCTTCCCCTCCCTTCGTTGGCTTTCAACACATTGTTCTGTCGGTCCCTTATAACAGACCTTGTTCCTCTACACAAGATGCCTTTGCACATGCTGTTCCTTCTTCCTGCACCCTCCTTCCCGCTGACCCCCTCAGCTCTTCATTCATGGGGTCAGCCCTTTACCCTTGTAGAAATAATGGCTGAAATGTCTCCTCGGAGACCCAAACCTGATCCCTGCAGCTGAAGAAGGACATCCTACCCCCAGTCATTGCTCATTAGCCTGGTCTCTGGTGTCTTCCTTTATACGAGCCATCACAGTTTAATTTCTTGTTTATTTACTTGCTGTTTTGGGGGGTTATGTCTCCCCCACTGGTCTGTAAGTTCCATCAGGACAGGAACCAGGTTGTCTCTTGCAGATCCCCTGCCCCAGGTTTCTGGCACAAGCAAAAGTGGCTCAAGAAACATGCATTGGGGCCAGGCATGGTGGCTCACACCTGTAATCCTGGCACTCTGGGAGGCCGAGGTGGGAGGATCGCTTGAGCTCAGGAGTTCTAGACCAGCCTGAGCAAGAGCGAGACCCCATCTCTACTAAAAATAGAAAGAAATTGCATGGATAGCTAAAAATACATAGAAAAAATTAGCCGGGCATGGTGGCGCACGCCTGTAGTCCCAGCTACTCAGGAGGCTGAGGCAGGAGGATCGCTTGAGCCCAAGAATTTGAGGTTGCTGTGAGCTAGGCTGACGCCCCAGCACTCTAGCCTGGGCAACAGGGTGAGACTCTGTCTCAAAAATAGAAATGAGTGTTGAGGGTAGGGAACTTACTGAGCTGCTGGGACTGCAGTGAGGCAGGTGTGGGTGGGGGCACTCGGAGCTCAGTGTTAGAAGCCTAACTCTCCTACACAGTCCAATGTGTTGAGCTTCCACTTCCTGATGGGCAGATGCTGTGCCTGCCACATGTGAACTCATGTACTCAGGGTGTTGTAGGCCCTCAATGAAACGCCAGTTATAATTATTTTGCCCCTTGCTGGTTGTAAAATCTCTGGAGCATTTTTTTAGCCTTTTTTATCTTCAGATTCTTCATCTGCAGAGTGGGGGAAAATCCACCTCCATCACAGTTCTGAGTGAGAATTACATGAAATGATGCACAGAGAGCACGTGGCAGGTCGTAGGTGGTTACACGTGTTCCTTCCCTCCCTCCCTCCCTCCTTTCTTTCCTGTCTCCTAATGTCCTTGGCAAAGTGGAAATAGTGATTTCAAGTTTTTTTAAAATTACAGTTTAGTGGTGTTTCTTTGTTGTTGAATAGTCATATGAAGTTTTTTGTTTCTTTGTTTTGAGATGGAGTCTCGCTCTGTCACCCTGGGTAGAGTGCAGTGGCGTCATGGTAGCTCACTGCAACCTCAAACTCCTGGGCTCAAGCGATCCTCCCGCCTTGATCTCCCAGAGTGCTAGGATTACAGGCATGAGCCACTGTGCCTGGCCTCAAATTTTTTCCTTTCCTTTCTTTCTTTTTTAATGGTACAAAAACACTGGCTTTAGGGTTAACTGACCTAGGTTGCTTGTGTTCTTCTAGTTCATATGTTGAAGTCCTCATTCCAACGTGATGGTGTTAGGAGGTGGAGCTTTTGGGAGGTTATTAAGTCATGGGGGTGGTGCCCTCATGAATGAGATTAGCACCTTTATAAAAGGGACCCCAGAGAACTCTCTAACTTTCTTTCCACCGTGTATGGGTACAGTGAAAAGTTGGCAGTCTGCAACCTGGAGGGGGGGTCCTCACCAGAGCCCGACCATGCTGGCACCCTGATCTTGGGCTGCCACTTCCTGAACTGTGGGAAATAAAGGTTTGTTCTTTAAGCCACCCAGTTTATGGTATTTGGTCACAGCAGCCTGAGCTGACCAAGGTAGCTGGATTTCCAGTTACAGTGCTCACTGACGTGAAGAGGGCAAGCCATTGAGTCTACCTCAGCTTCAGTTTCTCCACAAGTAAAAATAGCTGTGATCACTTGTAATGGCAAATAATTGATAGACCACCTTGTTGCACAACTGAAGGGGGCACCATTTACATAGATTGCAAATATAGTCTTGGGAGACAGTCCTAGTTGTGATAAATCATGGCACTTCCAGACAATGGAATGTTAGAGTCACTAGAAAGTCACATTTTTAAGGAAGTTTTAATGGCACAGGGGAAACGCTTATGCTCCAGAATTAAGTGAAGAAAAGTACGATGAAAATTTATATGTGATATGGCTCCTATTTAAAAACTATTTGAGGCCGGGCGCGGTGGCTCACGCCTGTAATCCTAGCACTCTGGGAGGCCGAGGCGGGTGGATTGCTCGAGGTCAGGAGTTTGAAACCAGCCTGAACAAGAGCAAAACCGCATCTCTACTATAAATAGAAAGAAATTAATTGGCCAATAATATATATAGAAAAAATTAGCTGGGCATGGTGGCACATACCTGTAGTCCTAGCTACTCGGGAGGCTGAGGCAGAAGGATTGCTTGAGCCCAGGAGTTTGAGGTTGCTGTGAGCTAGGCTGACGCCACGGCACTCTAGCCCGGGCAACACAGTGAGATTCTGTCTCAATCAATCAATCAATAATACATACATACATACAAATTATTTGAGATTGGAAGGAACCACATCAAAATGTTAAGTGTTAGAAAAGGATAAACCTAAAGTTTAAATTTATCAGAGCAAAAAAAAAAATCCTGAGCTCGGAACCAGAGCAAGTTCAAAGAGGTCCTGCCCATTATATGGTCAGGCAGCATTACGGACAGAAGAGGGGCAAAAAGAACCACTTAATTGGTCATAGCTCCATGTTTTTGTCTTATTTAAACCACTTATGATTAACTAAAGCTCATCTGCTGGAACTAACCTCAACTCAGCTCTGAATATACTCCCAAGTTCATTAGTGTCATTTAGCGTGAACGCCTCCAAGTCGGTGTGGTCCAAAGGATGGACCCAGTAGAGGGGCCAAGTCCAAGTCGATGGCCTCTTACAAATTTTATTTCATAACAGGCGATCACTGACTGGTGAGATTATTGGCATCTTTCCTACTGTTCTTCACCTTCTGCATTTTCAGCAGTCAACAAACGTGGACAGAGAGGGTCCTTTGTTTCTCCCCATCTTCCCCGTCGTCGGTGGGTGGGGTCTCTGGTACAACAGCTCGATGGCATTGTTCTACGGGGAGGCGACCCAGATTATGGAGAGAAAGGCTTGTCTTTTGTGTTTACTTTATTCTGGATGCAGGGCATTTGGAATTTGCTGGCCTCAGACTGAGGGGAAAATGTTTCCCCCGGGACAGAGAAGAAAGGAGGAGGGAGGGAGAGAGGGGCTTTCAAAGGCCCAGGGAAAGTGAATTTTGCTATGGCTTCCAGGAACAAAACCAACGTCCACGCAAAGCACAGGTAGAATGAAAGCACTAAGCAGGAGAAATGGCAGAGACATGGAGAGGTAGAGAGAGGGAGCTTGAGAAGAAGGGGATTTTTTTCCATTATGAGTGGATGCTTAGACTGAAAAGAGACCCGAGGGAGAAGGGAAGGCGTATTTTGCACCCCCTCTGAATGCTGGGTGCAATCATGATTGCCTCGGGGTCAGACCTGGTTCTCTTGGTCTGTTCGAGTCTACACTCCCTCCTGGGCAGCATGGGTGCAGCACGGCAGCAGTGTATACGTGCCGTCTTGCACAGAGAAATAAATAAAGCCTTCTACCAATAATCATCCTGCTCCTCCTACCTGACGGATTTGTTGATGACCCACAATGAGATAATATGCATGCCAGTGTTTTGCAAAATGCAAATGGAAGTCACCGTGAGTAATGCACTCCTGGCTGAGTCGGTGCCCCGTATTTCAGTCAAGCCGCTGAACCCAAGGTGGCAGAATGTCTCTCATCTCGGCAGAGTCGGGTCCCTCATTAGCGTTTTCTGGTGCTAACAGGGCTGTCCTCACTCTTGGCTGTTGACCTGGGGGGTCAGCCCTTTGTCACTCTGAGTACTGCTGCCTTGGGGAAATGGAAACTCACTTCTTGGTGAAGCTTTGCAAAATCTCCCCGAGTCAAACAGAGCCTTTCTGCCACAGATTGAACAATGAGCTGGGGGTCGAAGTGGGTGTGGGTTTTCCACTGACTTCCATGCTAGGAGCGGGAGGATGAACAAACGTCTGATTAAGGAGACCAGGTCGGAGATGAATCCCCAGGGTCAGGCTCTGTCTAAACACGCTCTTAGCAACAGATCTTTATTTCCAACACTGGCGTTTCTTCTGTAGCCTTGACATGAGATTCCAATTCATCTGAATTTAGTACATTTTGAAGATTTTTTTTCCCCAATAGCAACCATGTGAAGGAATGGATTGACCTTTAATTTATAATCCTTGTGTCACACAGTTTAACAGAGCTTAACCTATGTCAGTCGTGGGTCAAAACTGTCTCCTTTGCTTTGGAAAAGGCAGGTCATGCTTTCAGTGTTAGCTTGAAAAAAATAAAATAAAAGGAACTTAGTGGGAGGATAGGTTTCTATTACAAAAGTCAGAAAAGGACCAAATAGAGAAGGGAGAGCTGTCAGAAAGAAGAAGGAAACGGAGATGTGCATGAAGTTCTGAAAAATGAGGAAGAAGTTGGTCAGGTAAAGTGTGTGGCAGCTAAACCCAGCCAAAGTGCTAGCAAGGGCCAGGGACAGAGGTGACAAGGCTGATGAGAGAGCCAGAAGCCTCACTGAGAAGAGAGATGGTACTAAATTTTATATTTGGCATTATACAAAATACATTTGTGTTGTTCTAAGCTATTAAATTTGTGGCGATTTGTCATAATAGCAATAACAAACTAATACAAGTGGTGTGACGCATTTCGGAAAGTTATAGGACAATATGCATCAAAAGTCATAAAAATATTTCCAACTTTTTACTCCCCAAACAAGTACCCAAGAAAGGGCTACCTCTAAAGTTTATCATAAGGCAATAACCAAAGAAAAAGTTACATACTTGATATTCATTACAGCTCGCTCACTCTATCTATCTATCTATCTATCTATCTATCTATCTATCTATCTATCTATCTATCTATCTATCTATCTATCTATCTGAGACAGGGTCTTGCTCTGTCACTCAGGTTAGAGTGCAGTGGTACAATCATAGCTCACTGTAACCTCCAACTTCTGGGCTCAGGCGATCCTCCTGTCTCAGTCTCCTGAGTAGCTGGGACTACAGGTGCGTGCCACCATGCCCAGCTAATTTTTAAAACTTAAAAATTTTTTGTAGAGACAGGGTCTTGCTATGTTGCCCAGGCTCGTCTTGAACTTCTGAGCTCAAGCAATTCTCCTGCCTTGGCCTCTCAAAGTGCTGGGATTACAGTTAGCATTATTTTAATCCTGCTTCTGCAGAGACTATTATTTACATAGCCAGTTCTTAATGACGAAAGCCAAGTTGAAGTTGCCAAGGATTTCAAAACCAGTGGGGTGAAATGGATCAAACTGATGAATTGGGGCACATTTTTGAGGACTTCTCAACTTAAACCATGAATACCTCCTCGTGGGTTCAGAAGAGATCATGAAAAATATCAAAGCGATCATTGAAAATAGTCCAACTTTTTTTCCCTAGGACTTTAAGGACTCTCTGGCTCATTCTGAGGAAGTTTCAGTTTCCTTCCCTAGCCCTGACTGCTCCCGAGATAGGCCCTTATATTTTAAAACACAAGGTATCTTTTGGCCTTCGATCAACATGAATAATAACTGAAATGATGCATAATTAATTACTCTGCACATCAATATCAGTCCCTAATATTGATGGCTTAAATATTGCAGAACCAGTGTTTTTATTTATGTATAGGTATGTGTTTATGAGTGTGTGCATGTGTGTGTATTTAGACAACTCAAGCCACTGAATCTTGAGTTCTGGTGTCCAACTTTTGAGAAAGCCAACGAAACCTCCACAAAGTGAAAGAGTTCTTTCAAAACTCACCCTCAAGACACAGGATTTGGAGTATGATGAAGACAGAAAAGAAAAATCTGGTACATTATATGAAGAGGCTCTTTGTGTGGGAGTAGAGAAATGTCCTCACACCTGCTTATAGTGCTGTAACCCGAGTGTCTGACGGAACCAAGTATTTCCTCTTTTTTAAAATTTCATCCAGCAAGTGAAATAAATGAGTGCTTCTCTCCTCCCCTTCCCCCAGCGTCTTAACGGATCACACTAAAATTTGAGAACCGTTGGCCCCTTCCTGAAAAAGCGATGGACTCTCAGTTTCGATCCACCAGAGATTTGCACCCAATAGGCCCGAGGTTGAGTGTAGGAATCTGAATTTTTATGAAGCGCGCCAGGGCATTTTCCGATGTAGGCGGGTTGTGGACGGCACTGTAGGAAACTCTGCCCTGCTGGAATCCGCAGTCAATTTCAGGCGCGGGATTCCTTGATGAAAACAACGGATGGATGGACCTGCACTGTAAATAGGAAGTTGGAGACCTCCCCTTTGCCTCCCCTCCAGGAAGTTGTATGAGTTAATCTATTTCATAAATAAAGACGTGGTTGCGAGTCAGATATTTATTTCTGCGTGGCGTAGGGGAGAGCCCCTTTTCTATCAAGCCTCGCCGTGACACCCATTGGAATGTGCCCACGGAAAGTGATTGCACGCGGGGAGATTTTTATGATGTGATTTCGACTAACAAAGGGAAGAGAAAAATCCAATTAAACTCCAGGAAGGAATGATGGAGGGTGATCATAACGGAGCCACATTGTTCCAAGCGGGTCCCCCTGCCAGGACAGAGACCTGGGCGGAACTGACTCCTCGGCAGGCAGCGGGTGGGGTCTGGGGTGAGAGTGTCCGGGAGAAGCAAGTGACTGAGGTAGGAAAAATAGGGAAAAGGGCTACTGTGTTTCAAAGAATGCCTGAAAATCAGAAACTTAATTTAAGAGACTCTTTTCTTTTTTTGTGGGACAGAGTCTCACTCTGTTGCCCAGGCTAGAGTGCTGTGGCATCAGCCTAGCTCACAGCAACCTCAAACTCCTGGGCTCAAGCGATCCTCCTGCCTCAGCCTCCCGAGTAGCTGGGACTACAGGCATGCGCCACCATGCCTGGCTAATTTTTTCTATATATTTTTAGTTGGCCAATTAATTTCTTTCTATTTTTAGTAGAGATGGGGTCTCGCTCTTGCTCAGGCTGGTCTCAAACTCTTGACCTTGAGTGATCCTTCCACTTTGGCCTCCCAGAGTCCTAAGGTTACAGGTATGAGCCACCGTGCCTGGCCAAGAAATTATTTTAATAGAATACAAACGGTAGATATTCTGCATCTTCAGCCTGGAAAGACAAGGGCTAGAGATGGAGAGTACTGAACTGTTTAAACTGACGGTAGCAAGAAAATAAGTGGTTGCTGGGCACTCACATAGAGGAACCTGTGGGTAGAGGTGGATTCTTGACTTCTTAAGGAGAGCGATTGACAGTGAGGATGGTGATAGAGATGATGAAGAAGGTTAAGATGATGATGACAATTTACACCTGTAACAGGTGCACTTGGCAATGGGTGGGGACTTAGTTGGGAGCACTGGATGCTCTGAGGACACACGGCTCCACGGTTGTGCCATGAGAAGAAAGAGCCTCTGGGGACAATAGGCTGTAGGTTGGAGGGCATAGCTGGGGAGCGTACCTGGTGCCTGGAAGGTTGCACTGGGGCTGGCTGCCACCTCTAGTGGATTCTGGGCAAGGACCTCCAGTACCAAGTAAGGACGGGTTTTGGTGCTTCCATCGAGAAGAATAGGAGTCAGGAAGCTACCAAGCCTGTGATGGGTGGTGCTGTTGAGACTTTGGAAAGGAGAAGACTCAGGCATACTGTGTTTGCTTCCCAGAAGCTGCATTTGGGGAGCTGCTGTATGGTCAGCTGCAGTTCTACAGTCCTGGAGGATAAGGAAAATCTCAGGCTTGGTGGAAGGTGTATTTGAATGTCCAGGCCTGGAGTCAACCAGAGTAACAGCTGGTGCCTCTTTAGTACCTTTGATTTGATGTCATTTATTTTTGCAATTATAATAAAAGCACATTTTAAATCAAAGAGGTGGCCAGGTGCAGTGGCTCACACGTGTAGTCCCAGAGCTTTGGGAGGCTGAAGCAGGAGGGTCATTTGAGCCCAGGAGTTTGAGCTATGATGATGCCACTGCACCCTAGCCTGGGCAACAGAGCAAGACTCTGTCTCTTAAAAAAATTAAAATAGTATTGGCACATTGCAAAATAACCTGCATTATATATGGGGTTTACAATGAAAAGCAATGGCCCCTTCTCCAATCCTTCTCACCTCTGAATCTTTATCCTTAAGGCCTTTAGCTGATTCTCTCTGCAGCAACATTTGACATTCAGAGATGCTGATTGCAATGACATCGATGGTATGGAAACACGGAGTCCCACCCAGTACCCATCAAACACCGGATGCTTTTTCTGGTAGGGGCAGAGAGAATGGGTCTTGGCAAAGCAAGGGCTCTACACTTAATATGAGTTTCTGATTTCTGGGCTTAATAAAAATTTCTTTACTGTGATGGTGATGACCTACTCAATAATAATAAGAGTAATAATAATAGAACAACTAGCATTCAAAGAGCACTTGGTAAGAAACAAGAAAACTTGGCCAACTACTTTATAGAGATGAATCTTTACAAGGCCCTAAGGACTTCTAGAACCATACACTTTCTTCATATGAGGAAATTGGGGCACAGAGGGACTAAATGTGCACCCCTGGTCATTCTGGTAGATCATGGAGGCAGAATTTGAGCCCCAGAATTTTGACTTTGAAGCCCATGCTTTCACTTTCCTTTGGCCACCCTGCCACCAACAAATGGAGAAACTAAAAATCTTGTAAATCAGGTGACAGACCCATGGTCATACAATTAGGGGGTGATGGAGCTCTTTATAGAACCAAGGTCTTCAGACTCCAAATTCTGGGTCCTTTCCAATGTGCTACCTTCTTCCTAATGGCCTAATCTCTGAACCATGTCCTTTGACCCCAAAGAACTTGGGAAGAATCCAAGGAAATTAAAGAATGAAGTTCAGGCTGCTGGCCCCCCTCCCTGGCGTACTTAAGTAAGCTGCAGAGAAGGCAGGCCATTTATTTTCGGGAACGGCCTAATAATCACCCAGCAAGTCTGGTTACGGATGTGGTTCATCAGGCCACCTGGATATACTAGTGCAAAAAGCTCACAGTCCGTCTCAGGCTGATGGATTGCCCGAGTTATTAATACGGAAAAGGAGGGAGATTTACTTTCGGTAGTGGAATTAAGGTGCTTCAGTGCACCCTGGACTAGTTGTTTTAAAATAACAGGGGACCGAGTTTCTCTTGGAAAAGGACTTAATTTTTATTGAAAACCTACCACCTTCAAATGGCCGGGAAGTTGAAGAACTATAAAACTGTCAAACAGCCCCATTATTAAAAGCTTTATTTGACAAATCTTCCACTGCTGGGGTAACTCGTGCATTTTCCCTCCTCTCTCACAAGAAATAAAACCACTCACTTATGCAAACTGCTGACAAGGAATGGAAACAAATGGACTTCTAAACACGAGCAGAGACACCCCAGCCCCTTCCCGCAGCCTAATGGAAGTTAGAGCCACCCATAAATCTAGGGCCGCTTGGACAGAATCGTGGTTCCACAACTCCTCATCTCGCTGGGTTCAGAGCTGAGCAAAATGTCCTTGTTTCTGGAAGGCTCTGTGAGAATGGGAGGGGTTTAAGGGCATGAAGAAGTGTTTTGCTAACACAGTCCTTCTGTATTAGTTTTCTACTGCTGTATAACAAATGACCACAGACTTAAGACAATGCACATTTATTAGGTTATGGTTTCATGGATCAGGGGTCCAGACACAATTTAATTGTTTTTCTTTTTCTGAGAATCTCATGAGTCCTTAATCAAGACGTCAGCCAGGGCTGAGTTTCCATCTGGAGGCTCGACTGGGGAAGGGGCCGCTTCCTCATTTCTGTGGTTGTCGGCAACATTCAGTTCCTCGTGACTGCAGCTTAAATTTATTATTGTTGTTGGCCAGAGGCTGCTCTCAGCTCTTGACCCTGCCGTTCCTTGTGGCATGAACGTCTCCAACATTGCTACTTACTTCAGCCAGCCAGAGAGAAGGGTCTCTAGTGAGTCTGTTAGCAAGATGAAGTCTTATATGATGTAACATAGTCATGGAAGGGACAGCTCATCACTTTCGCTGTATTCTGTTGGTTAGAAGCAAGTCATGGGTCTTGTCCATGCTCAAGGAGAGGCAATCACACAAGGGTGTGAATGCCAGCAGGTGGGGAATCATTGAAGGTCACCTTGGAGTCTGTCACTATGCCTCCCTATCCCACTGCCACAGGTTGATCGAGTCAGGTGTGCTTAGCCTGAGCTGCTGAAAGAGGAAGGAGGAAGGAAGGAAGGACTCCTAAATACGGGGGTGCTTTGGAAAAATAAGAAAGCAGTAGTCCTGTTTTTTTTTTTTAATTTTATTTATTTTTGTAGAATGCCATGAAAGAAGAAAGGAGGTTCTTTTCTTGGCCAAGTCTACTTTTGATTCTACACTGTAGCATATGAGATATATGTTTTAGGTCTCCAAGCCAATATGGTAGGATTCACTGAGTTCAGGGGTGCTAATGCGCACCTTTAGAACAGAGTGATTATCATTATGATTCCTACATAGTTTGCGTAGGCTGGGAAACTATGTCTACCAATCCATGTTTTTGAATAATTGTGTTTTCCCATGAAATATAGGATTTTTAACCAACAACCACTCTCTGTATGCCCAACCTGTGTAAGTTTGATCAGAAGTTCTGATGAGCACTTATTAATGGAATGCCGCATCTCCTAAAGGTCCAGTGAATTAGCATGGGTGGATGTTTTTCTATTCGGGTGTGTGAGTGAGTAGAATGAATTAGGGGGGAGACAGGGAGGACAGGTAAAGGCATGAATGGAGGGAGGTTCTCAGCCAGCATTCTCATGCATAGCTGATGCAATTTAGGGTTTCTCAATCTTGGCACCATTGAAATTTGGGGCCAGATCATTCTTGGGTGCAGGAGACAGTCCTGTGCGCTGTAGGTTGTTTAGCGGCTCCCATAGCTTCTACCCACTAAATGCCAGGGGCATCCTCATCCCACCCTTCTCCAGGCACTGCCCAGTGTTCCCTGGAGAGAAGAACAAAACCTCCCCCAGTTGTGAGCCGCTGATAGCATTCCAGCACAAAATAAAGCTACATCGGTTTTTTTTCGGTGGTTTGAGTTGTTTTACATAGGCCAATATGCAATTCTTTAAACTTTTACAAATGGCGGGTATGTTTCATGGAATTCCCCCCTTCTTGCCAAGAGTCAGAATATGGGCTTTTGTTTGTTTGTTTTGTTTGAGTTGCACTCTATTGCCCAGGCTAGAGTGCAGTGGTGTCGTCATAGCTCACTGCAACCTCCAGCTCCTGGGCTCAAGCGATCCTCCTGCCTCAGGCTCCTGAATGGCTGAGACTATAGGCACCCAATACCATGGCTGGCTAATGTTTTAATTTTGAGTAGAGACGGTGTCTCACTCTTGCTGAGATTGGTCTCAAACTCCTGGCCTCAAGTGATCCTCCCTCCTCGGCCTCCTAGAGTGCTAGGATTATAGGCGTGAGCCACTGCGCCTTCCTTAAATAAATAAGTAAGTAAGTAAGTAAAGAAGGAACATGGACTTTGAACCTTTGGAGGTGGATATTCTAGTATAATCCTGGTGCTGCCACTTGCTAGCTCTGTGACTGGTGGCAAATTTTAAAAATTGCTTCTGCTCTGGTTTCCTTATCTGAAAAATGGAGATGATAACTCCATAACAACCCATTTAGCTGTTGTGAGTTCACATAATATATGCAAAATGCTTAGCATGGGGGTCATGTGCAAAAAAAGATGCACCATGTGTTAGTTATTCTTCCTGCCCTTAGTATACTTAGACCTAGGGGCCATCACAGGTTGGCCTTTGTCTTTCTTTACTGCCTCTTGATTTGTGATCTTGTTGGGATGGAGCGATGGAACAGAGGAGTCGTACTGTGGGCTCAGCTACCTTGCTCGGGTGGAGACGACTGGAAGGTACTGGGACACAAGGCAGGCCAGCTTCAATGGGGGGAGTAGGCATGGTTGGGGGGCGGTCACAGCAGACATTCGGATGCCCTCTATCATTGGATGTATTTCTCTGTGATTACATTTCTAAGATCCCTTTCCTTTCCTCCTGAGACATCTTGCTTTCCGCTGACTGCAAACTAGTTCTTATGATCCCTTTGATAGTGGATGTTTGCATGCATTAACCCATAATGCAGTATATATGTGTGTGTGTGTGTGTGTGTGTGTGTGTGTGTGTGTGTGTATACACACACACACATATTTTATTGTGGTAAAATAACATAAAAGTTGCCATTTTAACTATTTTGAAGTGTGCAGTTCTGGGGCACTAAGTCCATTCACATTGTTGTGCAACCATCACCACCACGCTATCTATAGGATGTTTTCATCTTCCCAAACTGAAACTCTATTCACTCACTCACTCTCTATCCTCCCTTCATCCAGACCCTGGGAACCACTATTCTACTTTCTTTCTCCCCATGACTTTGACTACTCTAGTAACCTCATATAAGTGCATGTAATACTGTCCTTTTGGGACTGGTTTCACTAGCCCAATGTCTTCAGGATTCCTCCATGTTGCAGCATGTGCCAAAATTTCCTTCCTTTTTAAGGATGAGTAACATTCCCTCCTATGTATATGCCACATTTTTGTCTATTCATTCACCTGCCGACGGACACTTGGGGTGCTCGCACACTTTGGCTGTCGTGAATGATGCTGCTATGCACATGGGTGTACAAATATCTGTTTGAGTTGCTGTTTCCATTTCTTTTGGGTATATCCCTAGAAATGAAATTGATGGACCACATGCTGGTTTAATTGTTTTTTTTAGGAACTTCCACACTGTTTTCTATACTGGCTGCACCATTTTGCATCCCCACCAACAGTGCACAAGGCTTCCAATGTCTCCACATCCTCGTCAGCACTTGTTTTCTTCTTCTTCTGTTAAATAGTCATCCTCATGAGTGTGAAGTGGTATCTCATTGCAGTTTTGATTTGTGTTTCCCTAATGATTAGTGATGTTGAGCATCTTTTCATCTGTGTATTTCTATTTTAATAAAGAATTTTGTGAGCCTCTGAAAACTTTCTAGTGCCTGGGTTGCATTTGCCAGTGGAATTTCAGGCAGCTCTAGGAGGTGATAGTAGGCATGGGACCGCCCTAGTTCCGAATACCCTAGTGTTCAGGCATGTGCGTGGTACCTCTTTAACGCCTGTGTGAGGTCATTCCCAGATGCTCTCGGCTAGGCTCTGAAAATTCCCTGGCTTCAGCTCTGCTCGTTCATCTTTGTTATCAAGTGATATCCCGCCTACAAAGTCTGCTGAGGGAAGCACAGCCAGCTGCCATCTCTTTAATATTTAGAAATCTGCCTTAATAAATCCCAGCTCTTCCTGCGTGTTGCTATCTGTATTCGTGGTCTCCAGTTTTCTGGGAATTCAGTAGGATGGTGTCTTATCTGTTAGCTTGTCAGAAACAGGCGCGAGGACAATCAAATGTTCATCTATTCACATCTGGTGTTCTGCGGGGAACAGCGTTTAGACCCCCACTGTGTTTAACTGTATAAATGGTTTCTATCTATCATGTAAATCAGAACTGCTTACGTGCAGAGCAAACCGCACTAGATAGAGATCCACACAGAGTCTGTGCCGGGGAGGGGACTACCCAGCCTTCTGTGAACATTGGGAATGGCAGAATTCTCACCGTAGTCTTTTCTTATGTTTTCCATGCTGATTGCTAGTAGAAGTTTAGCTTTTAATCATTGCACTTTGTGTGCGTGTGTGTGTGTGTGTGTATGTGCGTGTGCGCGCACATGCTTGTGTGCATGCATGCATATGTGCGTGCATCTTTGGGTATGCGCGTGTCTGCATATTGCATTTCTCACCATGCTGATCTGTGTTTGCATTTGCGTATATCTGTGTACACCTTCTCTCCTGCATGTCTTTATGGGCGTCTCTGTGGACGTACTATTACATGGTCTTTCGGTGTCTGCATGTCTGTCAGTGTTTATTCGTGATGTCTCTCTGTGCCCGCATAGGTCTGCCTGTCTCTCTGTGTGTGCGTAGGATTGGCTTATCTGACTGGGTGTGTAGGTCGTGCGCGCGCGCGCGCGCGTGTGTGTGTGTGTGTGCATGTGCCTACCTTGCAAATGCTTTTCTTTTCCATGTCACCCCTCTTTCTTCTGTGGATGGAGCCAGATCATCCATTTTCAAGTGTGGGGAGAATTATTGGCTTGGACTGTTGTGGCAAGAGGCAGCCATCCTTGTGATGTGTCTGAGGCGTGGCTTGCAGGCCCTCTGAGGCTGCCTTCCTCCTCCCCCCCACCCCAGCTCTGTGCAGCCATGTGCTGAAAACTCTCTAATGGGGCAGAATTACCTGGTTGAAATCGATGCCTCTTTCCCCTCTGCTGCTAACGAGGCCCGCATACCAGCACCTCCACAACGGCATCCACTAGTTCCCATGAAGGAATGTGCTTAGAGCTGGCGGCACTAAAGCAATTCATTCTCCTGCCAGCTGCAGGCAGCTTCCTGCCCTGAATTTTCCTTGTGCTCAGGATAAGCAGCACTATTGGTTCTTTTAACCAAGTTCCTATCTTTTCTTTAACCAGCTTGCCCTCTGTTGGACCTCAGTTTACCCCTCGATCTCCTAAGGAGGGCTTGATTCTTATCTTGTTCTCAAGAGTCAAGAGGATGGTGGCAGCATTCGTCATTATCATTGCCATCATCATCCGTGTACCACTTAGGTTTACATGGCACTTTCCAAAGTACAAACGCCCCAAGGCTTTGTAACATACTACCTCTTCCAGCCACAGGTTAAACCCATGACACAGGTAAAATCATTTCCATTTTTCCAGCAGCCGCTGATATTGACTGAACGGTCACAACGAGTCAGTCATGGTGCTAAAAGCCCCTCTGCATGAATTAAACTGTTTAATGTTCACTACAACCCTAGGAAGTAGATATTATTATTATTATCTTCATTTAACAGACAGAGAAAGACCAAGAGAGGTTAAGTTATTGGTCTGAGGTCACACAGCCAGGAAGTGGCGGAGCTGGGACAAGAAAACAGATGTTTTGGATGCAGAGTCTGTGTGTTAACCTCCATGGAGTGGAGAGACTGTGACCCGGCCCATCTCCTGAGCTGGGCCAGGATGTTTGGATCCCTTGACTCTCCTGGACCAGTGATGCTGACAATGATGTTGTGGCTCTGAAGAGTGCTTAGGCTGCTGGCCCAGCAATAGGCTCTCTTCCCAGTTACTTCCCTGTTCTTCCAAATTGACTTTGTTTACCCATAAACACACACGCACACGTTCTGACAGAGGTTCAGAGAATATTGGTGTTGGGCCGGGAGGGAGGAGAATGGGGAGATGTTGGTTGAAAGATGCAAAATTGCACTTGGTCAAGAGGAGTAAGTTTGAGAGCTCTATGGCATCCTGGTGACTATGGCTCATAGCAATGTATTGTATACTTGAAAATTGCTAAGGGTAGATTTTCAGTGTTCTTACCACAAAAAAGATCAGCATTTGAGGTAATACATATGCTAAATAGCTTGATTTAGCCATTCCACAGTGTCCATATTTCAAAGCAGCATGTTGTACATTACACACATATATAATTTTTACTTGCCAATTAAAAGATGATAATTAAAGAAAAGAATACCAGTGCCATCTTTGGCTCCCTTCATTTCCCTATGCCTCCCATCTGATGTCTTACTGAATTCTGCCAACTGCAAAATCCTTGTCTTGAAAATGTATCTGGAATTCAACATCTTCTCTCCACCCTGTGGCCACCAGCCTGCGGCAGACCTACCACTGCCCTCTCTCTTCTGGATTTGCAACAGCCTCCTGTCTGGTCCCCTGGCTCTGCAGTGGCCTGTGTCATCTGTTCTCCACACAGCAGCCGGAGTCACCACTCGTGGTCACCCCGATCCGATCATGCCATTTCTCTCCTGCTAACCTGCAGTGGCTTCCATTTCCCTCACAGGAAAAGCCAAACTCCTTCCTACAAGACCTAAAGGAATAACCAACTGTCACCTCTTTGGCCACCACTCTCTCCCTTGCTCACTCTGACCACCCGGATTTTACTCATCCTCAAATGTGCCCAAAACACAAACACGCCACAGTGCCAGCTCTTCCCCCTGCACCTTCCTGGCCAGCTCCCTCCTCACTTCTTTACTCTACAGTAACCCTCTCAGTTAAGCCCTCTGTCCTGCCCTCAGTCCCTTGCTAAGATTTCAACCACTCTTCACTCATTCATAGCCCAATCTTTTCTCTATTTTCTTTCTCCTTAATGCTTGTACATGTCAAAAGATTTAACGAACAACATGAGGACATTAGTTAATAACAGTGCTTTGGATTGAGGATTTTTGCTAAATGAGCAGATTGTAGCTGCTCTTGCCACAGATGGGAAAAAAGGGTAACTATGAGACAGGGAATACACTAACTTGTTTCACTATAGTAACCATTTTACTATATATGTATCTTGTAACATCAAGTGGTATACCCTAAATATATACAATAAAATTTATTTTAAAACATACTATATATATTTATTTACTTGTTTATTTTCTATCTTTCTGCTAGCAGGGGCATACGGATTGTCATGTATTGATTACTGCTATGCACTTGGCGCATAGTGGGCACTTAGTTTACATCTGCTGAATGACATCTATATGACAGCACATGCATGTAATATAAAATTGAAAAGGTATTAGGAGGGAAATTGTTCTTTTTTGCTACTATCCTTGGGCCACGGGTCTTCACTCCCATGAGGCAACTGCTATTGCTATTTCCTTCCAGAGTTGGTCTGTATACAAACGTGTGTTTGTGTGTGTGTGTATCTGTATCTATATTATAGCTACATCTATCTATATCTGTAGGAGCATCATACACAGACTGTTTTTCACCTTACTTTCTTTACTTAGTATCTTGGTAATTCTGTTACATTGCAGCATGAAGAATACCTTTGATCTTTTAAATATCTGCCTATTATGTAATTATACGAGCATGCAGATATTGTTGTACCAGTCCCGAGCTGATGGACTTTTGGGCAGTTCCCAATAGTTTGCTCTTGCAGACGTGACGGTAATGAATAACACAGCGCTGGCATCATTTCTCACAAAGGCAGGCATGTCTCTGGGATGGATTCCTAGAAGTGAAATGGTGCTGGCTGACTTAAAAAAAAAAATCAATGTTTGGCAAGTTCAGTTTTCTCGAGAGGGGTATTCATGACAATGCTGATGTGGAGGGTTGCAGTGCTGCTGTGTGTCATTATGTCAAAATTAAAAATTGACTCGTTATCCGGCTAATGGGGACTTGCGATGACTCTTAAATGGGAAGCTCTCCCCTCCTACCCCTGCTTCCTGCCTGGAGAAGGCTGTACGTGGCAGAGCGTTTCATGGGATAATTTTCTCTTAACAACAGCACAAGACCTAATTTTCTTTCAAAGCAGCCCGAAGTTCAGGTCGTCTTCAATATAAGTGTCTCTGGATTTGCCTTTGCCTCTTGTCTCACCAGAGGGTATTTTCCCTCTTTTTGTGCAGCTGCATTTGGAGATGAGGTGTGGTTAGAAGGGCTGCTTTCCCCAGCAAAAGACTCAGGACAGAAAGAGGGCCACTTAGAACGTTAGACACACTTAAGCATTATGGGAAGTTCTGGACACCACAGTTTTCCTTTCTGCAAAATGGGGATAATAATATCTACTCCTCATGAGGCTGTTTTGGGGATTTCATTAGCTCATGCATTCACTAATTTAAAAAATATTTACTAGACCCCACCCTTGCATGAGGCTATCCTAGACTCCGGGAATGCAGACCTGAACAAAATTCACAAAATTCCTTGACCTCATGGATATGATTAGCATATGATGTGCTTTGCATTGTGCCTGCCATATGACAGGGGCTCTGTGCACGGGGACTTCTGGCATTTATCACCCTCAGAGGGTGGAAAGGGACACGTTCTGTTTGAGAGAGTTGGGGAAGAGGAGCAGGTATCTGAGTTTGCCTTGAAGGATGAGGCCATAGGTTTTCAGGAAGGGAAGGGTTTTTTTTTTATGGGGAATTTTCTGGCATAGGGGAAAACATGGGAAGAAGCACAGAGGTGAAAGAGCACTAGGGTGTTTGGAAAACTGAAGACTCTGGGCCACACGCACAGCAGGTAACCCTCCCGGCACTCATGTCACGTGAGTGCTGCCGGGAGTCTAGTTTTCCCCTCACCACGGTGAACGACTGACTCCATGGCGCTCAGCCTGTTTTCCTGTGTCTCAGTCAATGCCCAGCTCTTTCCCTACTCTGGCTGCAGCCTGAGCTGTTCCGACCCCTCACTCCCCATGTCCTCCTGAGCTTTGTTCCCTGTAATACCCCATGTTCTCCCCCCGTCCCTTAGCGCTCTACGACCTGGGTATTTTAGCAAGATCGTCCATGATAGGGCATCTTTTGCTCATGTGTGTTCTTTGTCTGTTTCCTTATGGTTTTTAATCATTCTCTTTCGACTTGATAAATGAGCCTTGGCTTCTCACAACTTTCCTGAAGATCCAGGGTAAAAAAAAAACATCCTTTCTGGTAGCTATATAGCAGTTGTGAGGGAAAAAATGAGCCTCCTCGATAGTCAATAAATCACTTTGTCACCTTAATCTTTTATTGATCTCAATAAAAGTTGTATTTTGTTTCTTAACAAAAATCCACTGGGGAAGACATCCCGTACAGGTGGGGGCACGATGAAAGTAGTGGTCAAGCCGTCACCTCATATCGTTATTTATGGGAGAACAATGGATTTGAGGGGTATGGGGGGATGCTGAAGACGAAGAAACCATTCTTGTAAGTGATGCATCGTATTTTAAAAGACACACTTGACTCCAGGTAGCCTACTCACAGACAAGGCTCCGAAGCTGTATTTTATGCAGACTTTTATAAACAGGTCATAAACATCCCGCTTCTCCAAGCCGGGAAAGCAAAGGCTCCTTGCTGCTTGCAAGTAATGCATCTATGCGGTCAGTTAAATTTAGAATATGGCAATCATTGTACTCTGAGCTGGCTGGATCTCTAGGGGAGGATTATCAAAACGAGTAACTCATGGAAGAATGAGGCACATTTCATCAAGGCTTGGAATCAAGCTTTCGTTAAGGTTTGGAATAAATATATTTCCCCCTTGGTGCAGAGGTAAAGAAATACTAATGAAAAATGGTCTTCAATGTTAATGTTTGTGTCTTGCTTATATATATCTCCAGGGCATGAGTAAAAGGAGCTTTGGTGATTCGGGCTTAAAAAGAAAAAGAAATAAAACAGAACAGTGCATACACACAATACTTTTCTCTCTTATCTGTTTTTTTTTTTTTTTTCTGGGAGACTCATCTCAATTTTCCTCTGGATCAGGGCTTCATCCACGGGACACTGGTGTTTTCATTCTTACCAAACATCCTGTGATTTCAGGCTTCTCGCCATTCCACTTTTCTCCATCCCTCTAAAGTTTTATGACCCTAATTCTCCGAAAAGTAAAACTCTCATTAGTAATTAATATTAGTTTAAGCACTTACCAATCATCTTTAATATTCAAACCAGGAAGGAAATCTGTTCTGGCATCAACTTAGCCAGTCTGGGGCATTGGACAGAAATGTGCTTCCAAACTAAAGTTTGATCTCCCTTGACCAAATGGACCTCAGATTCCTTGCGTACTGGATGTGCCATATGACGAGTTTTCAACGTGGATGTTACTGAACCATCTCTGACTATTAAGAGGAAATATTCTCCAGTAGGACCTACTCAAATACCAAAGGGAAGATTCGACAGGATCCCAAATAGGATGCTCTTGCTGGAGAGCATGATCGCTGCTCTGCTCTGCTGGAAGTAGGATGGGCCACAGAAACCAACTCGCATTTGTAGTCTGGGATAGGCCAGAGAGTAGAGAAATGATTCTAGAAGATTTTTGGTTGTCTTTTTTTTCCCCATCCATATGTAGCAATTTATCCACTTGCAGATTGTAGAAAGCCCAGGCCTGTGCACATTTGGAGAAATATAAAGCACTATATAAAACAAAGGGGGTTGTTAGTAAAACAGATGCAGTGTTAATTGCACTTGTGAGCAGCATAAATAAAACAATACATGTACTAGAAAATCCTTCCACGATGCTCGGATTTTTACAAAACTAGCTTCTCTGCAAAGGTAAAGGAAAAAAAATAACAGCAGAATTACTAGAATTAGATCTTTCTAAAAATTATTTAGATTGATGCAAGGGAGCCAATGATTTTCAACATCTCATTCATTTTTTTTTTTCATTCAACAAATATTTGCTGAAGGTCTGCTATGGGCCAGACCAGGTGTTCAGTGCTTTTGAGAATAAGGAATAATATCTATCCTTTGTCTTGGCGGGGGGGGGGGGTGTTGGGGGTTATGAGTTTACATGCCTAAGTAAATATTTAGGGAAGTGGTTCTCATTGGGTGGTTGGGGGGCATAAAAGAGAATTTGGCAATATCTAGAGATATTTCTGGTTGTTACAACTGGGAAGAGTGTGCTATTGGCATCTTATAGGTAGAAGCCAAGGATGCTGCTAAACATTCTACTGTGCACGGGACAGCCCCAACAAGAAGGAATTATTTCACCCAAAATGTTAGTAGTGCCAAGATTAAGAAATCCTATTTCAGAATATTAGGTGATGAGCTCTCTAATAAGGGCACATGAAGGTTCCAAAGAAACACAAAGAGAGCAACTAAATAAGCCTCATGCATTGGGGAAGTTTTTTTGTTTTAATGAAGAATGTGACATTTGAGCTCAGCCTTGATAGATTAATAAAAGCTTACTTGGTATGCAGGAAAAGGAAGGACATTCATAGTAGAGGGACCAGCACATGCAAAGGTCTAGTGGCATGTAAGAACAAGATGGATTCAGAGAATGACTATAGCGTCAATAAGGCTGAAGCTCAGCATGTGTTTGGGTGGGGGGAAGGAGTGGGAGCAAGACAAAGCCATTGGGATGACATTGAAAAGGCCTTTCAATGCCATCCTTAGGACTCGGGAATCTTCACTTAGATCAGGGGCCAGTCAGCCCAAGGACCACATCAACTACAGCCCAAAGACCAAATCCAGTCTGCTGCCTGAATTTCTGCTGCTTCTAAATGGCCCATTAGCTAAGAATGGCTTTCCTGTCTTTAAATGGTTGGGAAAAAAATTCCAAAGAAGAATAATATTTTGTGACATGTGAAAATGATATGCAATTCAAATTTCAGTGTCCATAAATACAATTTACTGGAACACAGCCACACTCATTTGTTTATTTATTGTCTGTGGCAATGTTCGCACTCCAACAGCAGAGCTGAGTCGTTGTGGCAAGAGACCGTATGGTTTGCAAAGCCTAAAATATTGACTGTCTGTCCCTTTGCAGAAAAAGTTTGCCGATGCCTGAGTTAGAGGATAGAGACTAATGTGATCGCACTAGAGAAATCACTATGGCAGCAGTTGGGAAGATGACCAGGAAGTTGAGAAATCTTAGTAGTAAACTGTTGTTAATCTAAGCAAGATATTTATTAAGTTAATGTATCAGTCAGGATATGGCAGGTTGTGCTGCAGTAACAAGTGAGTCCACACATCTCGGTGGCTTGCAAGGCTGGTTTCTGTTGTAGGCTGGAGGTGCTTCTGCTCCTTGTTATCATTGTCCCAGGATCCAGGCTGACAGGGAAACCTCTATCTAGAACATTTCAGCTCTTGTAGGAGAGGGAAAAGTAGACATAGCATGTCACATACTGGTTCTTACAGGTTATGCCTGAGAGAGACACATAATGTTTCCACTCATATTCTGTTAGACAAAACAGGTCTTGTTACTCCTGGACTCAACAAGGCAGGGATGTATAAACCTCCCAAGGGATGGGCACCATAGGCAGGAACAGAATTAACAAAGAGGGGGAGACTGATCCTTTTGCCAATACAGAGAGAGAATGAATGAGGAGGAGGAAGGAGAAGGCAGAGACTATGGGGCACACTCTGTTTTCTGTCCTTGATTCTTTGGCATATGGTGATAGCATTCCCTGAGATGGATAATCCAAGGGAAAGGGCCAGGAAATGAGATTGTGAGTTCATCTGGGGCAAGGTGACTTAGGGGTGCCTGTGGGAATTGAGATGGGGGTGCCTCGTTAGGCAGCTGGAAAAGTAGGTCTGAATCTCAAGACAGGTGTTAGAGACTGGAGATTACCATCAATTTTATTCCCCTTGTGGTTGTAGAAAGTGAATGTCTTCTTAAATTAGATGACAAGATAAGTAAATTGCTTAGCATCGTGCCTGGCGCAGAATAAGGTCTCATTAAAGATTTTAGCAATTATTATTTTTCTTACGAACTGAGTGGAACTAAGGAAATAATTCAAAATCCCATTAATGATTTACCTTTCCTAACTTTGGCCACATGGTAATTACAGTAAAACTACTTGATAATATACCGTTTTTAAAAAAAATTTCCTTCTGACCTGGAGCTGGTGTTATTAAACACACACATCTTACTAACTCACATATCCGTACTCAACCCACAGCCGCTCCTGTGTTCAGATGGGACCACGACGCTATTAGCCTAGAGCAGATTTCTGAATAGTTGGAGCTCTATTAGCATTCAGAATAAAGTAAACAATGAGTCAACCATTACCACACTGCTTGAGAACTCCAAAGTTTAGGGACTATGTCAATGTTCAGGATTAGGTTCCAGGAACTGTCTAGACTGTATATTCCTCAACAGGTTAGAGACAGAAATACACAGGAGCCCAGACTGTAACACTGTTTGGTTAACCAGGGAAGGACAGGGGTTCACCTCTGATAGAAATAGTGGGCTTGGTGGAGTCTAACTTAAAGTTAGAGATTTAGATACATACACAGTTGCACATCAGTACTTGTTTTTGTTTTCTACAGCTAGTCAATTTTGGGGAATAACCCCATTCATTCATTTATTCATTTGCTCAACAAATATTTGCATTCCCTATATTTCAGGGCACTGTTCTAGGATTTGGGGGAAGACTGGTAAACAAGACAGATAAATTTCTTATCCTTACTTTCTGTAGTAGGATATCAACCGATAAAGAAATGAATATGATAACTTCAAGGAGGGGGGAAAAAGCAAAGCTGGGCAAGGAGATTGCAAGACGTAGAAAGCAGTGTGTGTCTATGTGGTTTCCAGGTGTCTCTGTGTTACTTTAAACAGGACTGTCAGGAAAGCAATCTCTGGGGAGGTATCACTGAGGCAGAGAAGGATAGACCCATACTGATATTTGGGGGAGAATCACTCCAATCAGAGGGAAGGCCACATGCAAAGGTCCCAGGATGGGAGATGCTTGGCATGTTCAAAGAGTAGCAGAGAACCACAGACGGTGGGGTCAGACTGAGCTGAAGGAGACAGCTGGGAGTCCGATTCATGAAGGACGCCGGGAAGCAAGTCAAGGGAAGAAGCCTGCGTGTCATGAAGCTGACAGGAAGTGACTGGAGCACTGATGGCAGGGCGGCGACCTGACCCGAGTCTCATCTCAGGGCTGCTTGGTCTGGGGCAGTCTGCAGAACAGCAACGGCAGAAACACGACCAGTTGCAGGGTGACTGTGATTGTTTGATGGGGAGGGTCACTGCAGAGGAGGCGAGAAGGGCGCCATTTGGGGACATATTTTGAAGTCGGAGCACACAGAATTCGCTGAGGGATGGCACGTGGAGTGCGGGAGAATGAGAGGCATCCAAAGCGAGTCCGTGCATTTTAGACGGAGAAGCTGGGCGCTATCATCTACTGAGACGAGGACCAGAGGGGAAGGGCAGGCTTTGCGGGTCAAGAGTTCCGCAGCCCTCTGCACAGCCAGGGCCATGTATCCAGGATGACTTACGGCCTTATGACACTTGACATTTTGCAAAAACAGTTTCCTGCCAGCCACAGGAGCGAGGCAGGACTGATGCTATTTGTTTCCATCTCATGAATGAAAGTAACCACGGCTCAGAAGGAGTAACCCGGAGACGGTGGAATCCACAGGACTATTTTGAATCACGAGACAACTCCAATTTACATAAGCACGAGAGAAAATACATCAGTTTTTGTGGGTGGGGTATCGAAGGCTGAGGCTGGCTTTCGTTGTGGCCGGGATCCATGGCGAGTACTGTCCGTCTGTCTGTCTGTTCATCCGTCTGTGCGAGATGTTACCTCCCAAGCCCAGATGCATGTCCTGAGCCCCCAGAAGGAGAACTCAGAAGGCTCTGTGCATCTATTCTTCAAGGACGACCTCCCTTTCACTTGCTGAAAGAGTCCTGCAATAACATCACGGCTAAACCCGTAAAGATGGAAGACTGAGTGCTCAGCGAGTGGCTGACAGGCTCTAGTTTAATTCTGATCTGGGAGAAGGGAATCTATCGGAGCCCTGTCACCTCACTGCCAGGAGAGATCGCCTTCTTCCTGCTCAGGAAGGATAAAGAACTCCCTGCCCCCCAGAGAAGCGTTTTCCCTGAAGCCGGTCATGGCCAGACCTTCTGGGACAGAAATCTCCCAGATCCAGTTCCTGCAGGAGCTGACTTACAGGGAGGCCATTGCTTCTGTGTTGGGGTGGGAAGGATTCTCAGCCAGGTGCCTTCGTACTTGGAATTCTATCAGTCAAAAGTTATTCCTTAGGTCTTCAGCTGCCGTCGTTCCTTCTGCCTGCTCCTCTTGGAATGTACAAATAGCCTAAACTCTGTGTCATTTGGAGGTACTTATGCCTCCTTGCAATTAACATTCTCATAGCCCTTCTGTTTCACACTTCTTCTTTGGGTCTTCGTGACACCAGGACCTACTTGATTTCTTCCTACCTCACTGGCTGTTCCTTCTCAGGCTTCTTTGCTGATATTTCCTGTCCCCCAACTTCAGAATGTTAACATTCCTCAGGCATCAGTCATGGACCCTGTTTTCCACTCTGTCTGGACTCTCCTACATGAGATCTCATCCGTTCCCTGTGGTAGAAATTATCGGCTGCCTACCTGGTAATCATCCTCCCTTCTCTGTTCACAAAATCCCATTTAGTTTAAGTCTGGACAGGACATGTGTTCAGGGAAAGTGGATGACCCCTCTACCCCTAGTGAATGATCCATAATATCTAAGCCAAATATGGTGACCTCATTACCTTTTATGTTCATGATTGGCTTACGGACAAACATGTGACCCAGTTCTGGCCAATGGGATTTTAAAAATGAATTCTAGGGATTCTGGGAGAAATTTCACTGACCCTCAGTCATTTCGGCCATCTTGAACCTTTTCATGTTCCTGAACAGTTGAATATGTCTTCCCTAGGTCATTCATGTTGTTCCCCATGTTCTACAGCTGATGGAATTTTGACTCGTGCTTCCAGATCCCATGCAAATGTCACATTTCTCTGTAGCCCCCCCCACCTTTTTTTTTATTCATCCCCAGGTTTCCTCCTCTCTGCTCCTGCAGTAACCCATATTACCTGTGGTTGCATTGTGATTATCTGTCTTTCCTTCTCAACGTTAAGCGTTTCCAGGGCAGAGATACTGGCGTATTTATTTTTGAAACCATCCCGATGGATGACACTCTGCCCGACATGAAGAAAAAGGCCAATTCAAGAGGTGAATGAAAAGTGCTACCTGGTGCAGCCAGAAAGGATTGGTGATATTGACAAGTCAAGGCACAGAACACAATGGGGCAATTGCGGGGATATACATGGCAACTTTTGTGTTGTTTGCAGGATGCTCAAACTCTTTATCAAGACATTCAGGGCCCTGTCTACTCTTATCTCTGATTACCTCTCTACCTGAAATTTCTTCCCACAAGCCCATGCTATTGAAATCTTTAAGTTTTAAACCCACATGTCATGTACTTTCAGACAGACATGCTGTTTTCTCTATCACCTTGCCTGGCACTTCTCCCCATCTCGTTCACCTTGTCAAACTCCTATTCATCTTTCAAAACCCTATTCCAATATCACCGTTCTATGATGCCTTTGCAGGCCACTCTTGAACAAGTTTAGTGACTCCATGTTCTGCTTTGAACATAATTTTGAGCGTGGAAGTTTTGTCCATGTGCTGCTCCTTGTGCACCTGTCTCCTATTCAGTGTTGTAGATGCCTTGAATGCAAGGATCACGTCTTCATCATATGTGTATCTCCAGTGCTTAGCTGGAGTCCAGCACATCATGGGCTTGATAATATTTGCCTAGTTGAACTGAATCTCTTGTTTCCTATTTCCATCGAAGCTTCTTTCAGTATATCCATTCAGAGGCTGACACTGGATATTTCAGGCTCAAACCACATTTAGTGGGCTTTCCAAAGGGCAAATACCATAATAGCAATAACCTATCATTTTGAGTACTTATTATGTGCCAACAACATTTCAAAGCTTGGCATGTATTATCTCATTTTATAATACCTATACATCTAGGTATGAGATAGGTTCTGTAAGTGTCTATATTTTACAGATGAGGCACAGAAAGCTTAAGTAACTTGCTCAAGGTCACAGAGCCAATGAGGGACAGAACCAGGATTCAAAACTCAGATAGTCTGCCCTTGAGCTGGGTGCACTTTGGGAATTGATAGCTCATACGCACCTGTTTTCAGTCCCTGATGCCATATTTCCTGTGGCCCTGTCCCAAACCTTTGCAGCAGAGCCGTTAAATTCAGAATCCTGCTAGAATTACTCCTCCCTCCTCTGGCTGCAGAGAGCATGCCAATGTACATCACTGAGAGCCTGTGGCATGGTCTTCAATCTTTTCCACACTCAGCCACTTCCAACCTTGACCTTAGAATCGTGAAGACGATCCTTACGGAGCTGTTACTCAGAGGAAAATTGAAATGGTCCCCGTGGGGGAGACTGCGGGATTTTAGTTCCAGCCTTCTAATTTCAGATCCGCCTAGAGAAAAGAACCGTGCTAGCAGCCCGATCCACAAAATTAGGTGAGCTCCGTTCTTTGCCTCTCAAGAAATATGGGCGCTGCTCTAAAAATCTTTTTTTAATCTCCTCTCTGGTCCATGTAACAGGAAATTGGTCTCTGCCATAGGCCAATAAATCTCCAACTTTTTATTGAATATTAAAGAAAGACTTCAAGTCAAGTTCAAATCTCTTTGCTTGGAGCTTCTTACATAATACGGCAGCTCCGATACCTCAGGTCACAAATGCTTTAAAAAGGAGGAGAAAAATGGAAAAGCTGTACAGGTCAGTAGCCCCCAGGGAGGATTTCTTCTCCTTAGAAATAATAGCCTATTACTCTAAAAATCTTAAACAAGGCATTCCCTCTCTGGCTTGCACGTTATAATTGAGATGGGGGATGAACCACTGGTCGTCTCCAGATGCATCTAAAGTGAGCATGCAGCAACCTCTCTCAGAAGGCAAGGTGGGCAGTCCTCGGCCCCGAAATAAAATAAGTAGGACCAGTGATGGATGGTGAGTGGCACTGCCCAGATACCCTTTCGGGATGGAGGAATTCACTCCCCTGCTGCTGGTAGGGTGGTTGGCAGACACAGCTCAGCCACCTTGCTCTCCCAAAGTAGCCTTTGGCCTGAGAAAGCAACAGTGACCAAGGTCACACGCTTTCCCCAGGGGCAGCCCAAGTGCATTCAGTGGACAACCTGGGGAAATAAAAGCTTGGGGGGCTTCTTGCCTCGATTTGAGACAATGCTGAAGGCCATCCCGGCTCCAGAGCTCCCCGGGGGTTGGCTGAGACCTGCAACTGCGTCTCTCCTCCCTTTCCTCCAGCCGGGTTTGCCCCCTCTGCGGCAGGTGTCCGTGCTGCTGGCTGCTCTGCAACACACCTTCTGCGTGGGCATCCCGGAGTCTGTTTCCGTGGGGAGCCCATCCTAAGCTAGACCTTCACGTACCAGCGACTTTGAGAAAGTCAGTGCATTTTGCTTGGGAAGGTCTCTAGAAGAAGACATACAGAATAACACAATGTTTATCACATTTAAACACATACAAGGATATACATATACCTTTTACGCATGTCTAGATAAAGCAGGGGAATGATAAATACTGATTTAAGAAGCGTGTTTACCTTTTGGGTGGGGAGGGGCAATTGAAAGGAAGAGAAACAGGGTCCGGGCGGGGCACACAGAGGTTCCAGCTCTATGGGTACGATGTTACCCATCGTAACAGGGTACCCATCGTACTCTATGGGTACGATGTTTGTAGCCCGGGTTCATGGGTGCGCAGATATTTATTTTACTATTGATTATGTTTTCTTGGAGGTCAATTATGTCATCATAAGTGTAGACAAGGATGCGTATTCAGAGATGCAGAGTTGAAATCTGGCTCTTCCTCCCACCAAAGTGTTATGTGAGCTAGGCAAGTGACGTAACTGAGGCCATAGCTTTGTCTATAAGAAGCAGAAGTCCACTGAAACCTACTCTGGTAATGACTCTGTATGAATTTCAAGATCTAACTTAAATACCAATAGGAAGGAATTCCTCTCTCTTTCTTTCAGGGCTTCAGGATCTCTCCTGTTTTTGTGCCTGTCCATGTGTCTGTCTAGTCTCCCTGTCCTGCAAATGGGCTTCCCCTGTTGACTCTTCAGCTAGCACACCCACCTGCTGACACTCTCCGCACTAGATAGCATGACCTTTCTGCTTCCAGTTCCTGAGTCTAAAATTATGATTTTAAGTTCCTTGGCCCCAGCTGAGGATGAGCAATTTTCGCACTGAGCGCTTACCCATAGTCCCATAATCAGCTGCAGATGGCAGGTCTCGTGGTAGGGTTAGAAGATGGATCATATTATTGTATATTCGCTGCCTGTACTAGGTTTTCCAGAGAAACAGAACCAATAGGAGAATCTATCTACCTATCATATATTCTATTTATATGTATACAAGGGTGTCACATAAATATCAGAGGCTGTGGATAGGCGCAGATTCCGAGGTAAGAGGACAAGAGCGAACATGTCTCAATACAGTTACTTACCATTTCCTCATTGAATTAAAATAATGAGTATCATTTAAAACAAGGCTTGGCATTAGAAGGCACCCTGCAAATGTTAGTACCTTTCTCATGATGTCAGTGTCACATGGGTATAATTTCACATCCAAGGTTATGTAGATTAACAGTTAATAGGGTAGAGAGTCAAATTTCTAGGACTCAAATCCTGGCTCCACCCTTTACTCTCCAGTCAAGTAACTTGACCTCTTTGTGCTATAGGTTTCTCATTTGTAAAGCAAAGATGATAACAGTATCTCTCCAACAGGGTTGTTGGGAGGAATAAATGAGATGATCTACAATATATGCTTTGTTGGTGCCTCGCACAAATGAAGCACTCCACTGCTGAACTATTATTTTTATTATTATCAATAAACTTGTGAATGAGGAAAAAACCATCTTGGATAAAGAATTCACATGCTGATAAAATTTGGCCACTGTTGTCATAGTCCACCAAACCAACCAGGGACAATTTTATTAGAGATGTCTCAGGCAAGCTACAAGCCCTCTAACTCAACCCAACACTCATTTCATTACTGTCTTCTGCATGCCAGATAGTGAATGAGGCTCAGTTTCCACCGTCTAATTTAGATGCTTACCAAGAAACAGGCAGCGAAAGCAAAATATTCACCTTTTGCCTGTCTTTAAGCCAGGGTGAGTTATTCACCTATCATTCCCACCTGAGTTGGTAAAGAAAAGCCTCAAAGACTGGTTAGTAAAGATAGAATGTATGATACGTCAATATCTTGGAGCAGTGCTTGGCACACAATAATGGCTAATAAATGTCATTGTTGTTACTATTATTATTAATATTGCCATTATCACTACTGGTATTATCATTACTACTACCACTGTTAATATTGTCTTCTCTCAAGGTCTCATGGTCTGCCTTTCCCCCTCCATTTCCCTGGATTTTTAGAAAGCATTTTATCTCCCAGGAGCTTCCTCTGGTTGCTGCCTTTTGCACTCTCTGGAGTTAGCGCTCATCTGTCTTGCTAGCATGTGAGCATCAGGGCCTGTTGTTTGATTGCCTCCGTGGCCTTCTCGTTGCCTTTTCTCCCCGTTCCCCTCCCCAGCCTGGCAGAACCATCCCTCCTTCTGCTTTCTTGACTCTTCTAGAGGGGAGGGCTGTAGGGATTTGCACACAAACAAATCACAAGTTCAGACACCTATAAACTTGCTTTCTTTCATTGGAGGAGTGAGGTGCTCCTCAAAACTAGCCTACCCAACACAGGAGCTCAAAGAGGTTAACTTCCAGGAACGTTCTGGAGATATTACTTACCATCTTCTCTCCAAAATGTAATCCTCAGCAGGCATCACTGCAAAATTAGAGTGTGACCTACATTTGTGCCAAACTTTCCTATCCTTCCAAGAGAGGACTACTGAGCTATGAGACTCCCCACCTACAGATGGCTTTGTAGGATGGCCTCACTTCCCAAAAAAAGAAAGAAGAAAAAAACAGTGACTTGTTTGCTACCACCCAGACTCCAAAAGTAATATTCAGCTTACAATCCCTTCCCCTCCCCCCAAAGCGAGTTATTTGCCGAATCCCAAATGGTCCGCAGTTGATGGATGGTGGGTGATTTCTACATCATCACACCTTGGAGCCCCAGAGCTAACCCTCTGACAGCGTTAGCATAAAAGATTTACATTTATGTTACGAGGGCCACACAAGAATAATAATTTTAAGATACATTGCCTCGGCTGCCGGTGCACCCTGGGAAATCTAGCAGAGGCAGGCGCTGAGCCGCAGCGCTGTAATTACAAAATGGCAGCGCAGGAGAGGTTTTCTGGAGACAAGCAGCTAGAGACCAAAGCCATCTGCATGCCTTGGCGAATTGAAATTACAGTAATATATGAAGACATTACCTGAAAAACCCGGCACCATTTAAATGATTTACTCTTCAGCCCCAGCAAGCTTTAATTTAAGGATAAAGTCATTCAGAAAGCTAATCTGATAGGGGAGGCATTATTTCACACAGTTAAGTTAATTTACAGGAGCTGATTGTTGTGGTTGCTTTTGGTATTATTATCTTCCTACAAACAGCTGATCTGCCAGACAGAAGCAATATACTGCTTAACACAGTGTCTTAATTCAGCAGGCAAGCTATCTGTGATAAAGGTTTGTTTATACGCAATAGTAGGAAAGTCATTTTGAGGCCATGCTGATAACGCTGATGAGAAATATTTTTTAAGGGGAAAATGCACAATTAAATAAATGAATGAGTCAGCAAGCCCTGCACTCACGAGTCTGGCTAGGATCACTGTCCCGAGTGGTCGTTTTCCATCGGTGTGATCTTCCTTCCCTCCTTCCTGAGTTTCCTGCCTGTTGGTCCTCTCCTGTGGTCATCTGTACGTTTCCTACACGTTGTCCTCGTGCCTGACAACCACTTTTTCTCTGCCACCAAACCAACTTCTCTGCTAAGCCTTTGAGAAAACCACATCTTGGGAGCCCAGTGAATTCAGTTGCCTGGTCAGTTATCTGCTTTGCAAAGAAAAAGTGAGCTTTGAGATTTTGTCTTCAATGAGTTGTTTTACCTTTGGGAGGCCCAGAATGTGTTTGTTGAGGGAGGAACAAACACCTCAGGAAGTGGGCATTTGAAAGGGAGCTAACAGGTGAGGTGGTCGATGAAATTGGAGATTTTGAAAGGGTTACGTGCCAGCCAAACTTGCTGTTTTCTTTGCAAAACTAGGAAGGAGTGATTGTGTTTTATGGCCGCCCGGGACGTGGAGATGATTCAAGAGGTCTATTAGCATGAGCAGGAGCATTTGTCTAATGGATTTGCCTTCATCTGTGTAGGGATGTTTTCTTTCAAGATGAACAGTCTCTTGTGACCTCGTGAGTTTATCTCAATAGGAGAGGCGTAACTTTTGGAAAGGGGCTGAGGAAATGCTACCCAAAGGATCAGGAAATCACTTGCCAATGGTCTAAGAAAGGAATTCATAGGATAAGCATCCGTTAGAAAGGATCAGAAAAATCAGATTCATAAAGCTGGAAGGGGCTTGGTTCTAGCCCACTGCTAAGTAGCTATCATTTCCTGAGTTCTCATTGTGGGCTAGGCACTGTGCTAGGTGGATATTACTCCATTTTATAGAGAGTTTGTATCCAGATTTAAGAGTGAATGTGACTTCTACCAAAATAGAGAGCAGAGGGGTCACTTCCTGTACACACTGTGTCAGAGGCAGCTTCCAAAGATGTCCTTCTTCTGCCTGTTGGGCCCAGGTGTCATCCCTCCCCTTGAGTGGAAATTATCTCCTCTAGACTATGAAAAAAATGAGGGAGAAAAAGTCCAAAGAAACAAACAAACAAACAAAGAACGAGAGCTTGCCCATTCTCTTGCCCATTGATGTAAGCTACCACTGGGTACATTCTCTAGTATCGCATAGTCACTGAACAGTTCTGGAATAAATGATTGAACGGATAAATAAATGAATGGGTTTCCTCAGCTGTAAGATGGAAGTAAAATGCAATAGTGTATCTTGGGCTGTTGGGAGGGGTTGGCACATAAATGTTGGCTATTATAGCAGAGATTTCCAATGAAGCTTTTCTTCTCTGCTTTCTGTGTCCTTACAAGCTGGATGGACTCTCCTCTTTGTCTCGTTGTGTCTCCCCCAGTGAGTCTACTCTACCGTGTTTTGGAGAGAAATGTTGCCTTTTCGGAATATTTTTACATGGGCGCCAGTGGAGTGCTGGGGTTGCACACATCACGCAATTTACTCCCCAGCCCCCACCCCCGTGAGGCCATCAGGAGAGAGCCTCTCCTTCAGCCCTTCCCTTCCCCCTGGGGTGAGCAGTTCTGCACCCTGCGTTCCACCTGCTCCTGAATATTACATCCGCCCCCTGCTCCCATCAAACACGGTGGAGACACTTGCTTCTAACCTTAACAGGCTTATCAGTTAATGTCCATGAGAGTAATTCTTTCTTTAAGATGAATCCTCATTTCTTCTGCTGAAAAAGACTTTAGATGATTACCCAAATCACCTAGCTCAGGGTGTGGCACGTAGTAAGTCTGTATACACATCAACTCCTTCATCTCACATATAAAGACAGATACCAGGAAGACAAAAAAGTTAAAAATAGAGACGAAGGGACACAGATATTAGAAAAAGGGTCAGAAAGCAGTGGGGACCCCTCCCCCAGGATGGAGAAGGAAATTGCTTACTTTGCAATGTGAACTGGTTGTCACTCATCCCTGTGTGATTTTCATCAATGGGGGCTACGCGCTTTCAAGTAAGACTTGCTTCCATTTCAAGTACCTCTCTTCTGCCTTTAGGGGGAGGAAGTGGAACTGGGGAAGAAAGGCCAGTGGAAATTGCTCACTCTGGGAGGCAGAGATCCTGCCACATACATTCTAAGACTGGTTAGTCCTCTGGGTTGCACACTACCATGCACTGGTCCAAGTGCATGCTGGTTGGTTTTATTTCTGGCCTGATTACCTGCAATAGGGAAGATAGCATCTGACACAGCTTAGAGAATTTAGGATGACCAAACTCTTCCTGGAAAAAGTTGTTCTATCTTGGGGCAGGGAGGGATACAGGTGACTGACAACATTCTTTCCCAACCTGTCCATCTTCCATCCAGGTGCCATCCAGCATATGTTACCCATCAGGAGATGCGCTTTTTCAATCGGCTGTCTCTGTATTAGATTGTAAGCTCTGGGAGGGCAGGCCATCTGTCATACATACCATTGTTTCCTCTGGGGTCTAGCCCCATTTCTGGCATATGGTGACCACTCAGTTTTCCCCACTTCTAAGTACATTTCTGTAGTGACAGGTCAGAAAATCTTAAAAGGATGCATTCAGCTGTCCCTGACTTCTTTCACTCCTGCCACCCGTTGTCCCCCTCCAAGAGTTCTACAAGCCACGTGCACTGGCATTCTGGCAGTCTCCCTGGTCTGTAAGACTGTGATTGTCTCATCAGGCGAGTTCTGTTAAATATGGGCCCCCAATACAGTCACAAGTACCAGCTTATGCTCCACACGCCACGTCCATTTGACAAGAGTGAAGTGGATTAATTAACGTGGTGGGTCTATCTTCCACCCAGCTGTCTTGCGCTGCTACGGAGACCAAGAAAAATCCATTAGATTATACTGAGAGATAGCTGAAAGAAAGTTTAGATTAAGTTTATCTCTCGAGGCAATTTTATTAGATAGATTAAGTTTCTGTTCATCTCTCCAAAGGCCATAGTAATAACCAGTGTCATGACTTTCAAATCCTTTGGACTGCAGAGGGTAATCAAACATGGTTGTCTTTTATCCCTCTCTTTTACTTCTTAGTATTCTACAATCCTGCCTCATTCATCTGTCAGAGGGATGGTATTAGGGGGATCAATGTTGACAAGTGATAGTACAAATTATGTAATGCTGATGACATTTCACTGTCTCCTTTTGATCTGCAATTCCCACTCTCAATCACTCCTTATTTTATAAAAAGTATTGAAAGAGAAAGGTGGCTGTGGACACCATTGGCTCTAGTCCCCGAGCCCCAGGGGCAAAGTGGGGTGACTTTGAAGTGTACAGAAGGCTTCTGAGCTAAACACGGGGCCTGGAAAGATGGCCTGACTGACAGAAGGGGAAATTGAGGTAATCTTCCCAAGATAAGACTTTGGCAGCTGCCGCGTGAAACCACGTCGTTGCTGGAGTCCCATGGAATATTTGACACGTTCGGCCCATGTTGGCTATGGGCTTTCTATTCCAAAGCATATACCCTTTGACTTCTCCATGGGGGATTCCACCCTTCCATTTGGGAAATTGATGGAGGATAATCTAAAAGGAAGAACTGAGCTGGGTTTGTAAGAGGAGCAGGAGATTAGAATGACAGGTGCAGAGGGCTGTCTTTCCTGGGGTGGGGGTGTATATGTTTCAGACCAGCCAACAAGGGACCAAATAAGAGGAAATATTTCCAAATACAACAGAAGACTTTTTTGGGGGAGGGAAACACATCTTCCTTCCTTATGTTTCCTTTCCCATGAAAGAATCTCTGCTAGTATAACAGTTTTCCCCCACCCTCAGTCTACCTCTCTAAAGGAGAATGGCTGTTTGCAAACATAGGCTCTGAACTGAGACAGATATGCCACCTTTTAGCTGTGACCTCAGATAGTTGCTTAACTTCAGTAAATCATGGTTTCCTCATTTTGCAAAATAAGAATAATAACACTAATCTTACAGGGCTGTTGTAACCCATGAAATGGTAGAATCCAGAGTCTTTCACCTTCTTAGGTACTTACTAGCTAGGAGAGTTCATAAAGCTATATGAAAACATCTCTTGTGGAGTCAGATTTGGCCTGGGGCTTTACCTGATTCTGATGATCTGACACATGTCAAAATATTTTATGATTCTTTCAGCCAAATGGACTTTGCCTTCATTTATAGTCCTAAAAGGGCCATAGTCATGGGTGGAGGGGATGAGGTTTGACGACTTTAGCATGGTTGACCTGCCTAACGCTTCCAGTATATTCATTTATTCCACACGTGTATTAGGCACGTACTATCTATTGGGTGCTTTTCTAGGCATTGAGGATTTAGTGGTAAATAACACAGATAAAATCTTGATTGTTACAAATTTGTCCGTTCATTGATAAAATCAGCCCTGTTTTACTCACGGTGGTATTTCCATGACCTGTCATGGTATCTGGAACACAGTAGGTACTCCAGTAATGTTTCCTGAATAAATGAATAGACAAATGTGTCCATACCATTCATATCCTTCCTAATCACGAACACTGAGTTGCAGAAAGGCTGAGCCCTTACTGGGAAAGTTTCTCTAGACATCAGAAAATGCTATCACTCAAGACCAGCAGTCAAATCTAGGAGGAAGAAATAAGATTCAAGACCACATTTCACCATAAGGTATTCTTTAGAATGTGAAATAAAAACAAATAGAATTTTATTAATATATTTTTGCCTACAGCCTGGAAAAGCCCTTATGTCAAAAATCCCCGCCTCCAAAGTATGCTTTGTCTTCCCATTATAAATTTTATTAACCACTCTTTTATTAGCAATCTTATTATAGTTGATCTGCACACGAATAGAAACAATTTACAAATGATCAGGGTTGGATTAGAGAAACCATAAACTCAATGCAAATTGTTACAAATTATTTACTGGCTTAGCACAAATCTGCATATAGATTGAGGAAGTCAATCAGAAAGGTACCTTCAGGTACTCTTCACAAAGATATGATTGCCGAGATAGTCACAGACTGGTACGCGTCGTGCAGAATTGAAATGAAAATAAATAGATTCATTTGTCAAATACGCTTAGGTATGGGTCTTCTCATTTCGTCAGAACGTTGGAGCACTGGATATCTGGGAAAACTTAAAAAGGGTAAGGAGGGAAGGGTTGGAAGCGGGCTTCCTCTAAATATAAGCTCAGGAATCAGAGACATACAATGGGATTTTTGAAAAATAGAAAGTGGAAACATTGACCCAGTGCACTACAGGCTTGCAGGGTATTTTTCACGCTTTGTCTTACGAATCTTGCAGCAACTCTATGAAACAGGGAGGACCATTACTTCTGCTTCTCGGTTGAGGGAACTGAAGTTTCCTAACTTGGCCAAGATCACACAAGATCAGGACTTGGATCTGATACCTCTACTTCCACATCTGAGGCTTCATCAACAGAAGCATGACCTGTGTTCTTTTACCTTCTTTTTTGTGAGGTGTAGGTTCTTGGGTCTAGCTTTGACAGCCTAACTCTCTGCCAGCGCCATGACACTTGAATTAATCCAGTTTGCCTCTTTACTTCTCCTTTAGCTGAGGAGGCAGCATGATTTAATGTAATGAACCCAGGCAATGAGCCCTGGGCAACTGGAGGGGTGAGTTCTTCTATCCAACTTGCTATGGGAGCACACATGGTTCTTTTTCCCTCCCTTGGGCTTGATTTACTCAGGGAGAAAAGATTAGGTTTCTCTAAATTCTCTGTGAGTTTACTGAGTTGAAGCCCACAGCCAAAGACATGACTACTGTAATGTGTCCTCTATAGACCCATGCTATCTCTTGGCAAAGGGAAAATTGGGCAAAGTTGGAGTCCTCTCGGAGCTGCATTATTTCTCCTCCCTAGTGTTTCACAGTTCTCCTTCAATCTGTTCTCAGGTTATTTTTTTAATTCCTTATAACTTAACTCTTCACTTGTGGATATTTGGCTTTTAATGAAGATCGGAATCTTTACCTAAATGGTAAAACTCTTAATGGTGACATTTCAGATCTTTCCATTAAACAGGAAAGACTTTTGACAACTCAGGGCCTTCTCAGAACCCTGAAAATTCAGCTACATGTGCAGATATTCTTTGAAATTCTATAGCTGCCATTGTAGAACTTTGGGGTTAGGGTGAACATGGGTGATGCCATCTTACCTTTTCATGGTGGATAAAGTTTTCTCTATCCTCCTAGTTGCTGTTGCATGGTGTCAATGATGTGTGTAAGGAATGCTAAAGTGAGAGATAGTCTCTGCCTTCTACCTCCTTTACCAGCTGTGGGACCCATATCATGGCCTGTGAAAAATGAGCATCATCATAGTATGAATGGTAAAAAGAAGCACATGTTTTAGATGCTGACCAAGGGCCAGGCATGAGTTCAGAGCCCTGAATTCTTTATTTTATTGAATGCCCACAACAACCCATAGATCTGTTATCACCCAATTTTACAGACAAGGAAATGGAGTTTTGGGTAAGGGGGGATGGTTTGCCTAACCGCATACAGCTACACATTGGAAGAGATGAGTCTATCTCTATTCTTTTTGACTCCAAAGTCTATATCCTTAACCAATATACTATGTTGATCTTATGAGTTTGAAATATACAGGACTGGACCAGATAACTTTTCTTTCTTTTTTTTTTTTTTCCTTTTTTTATTTTGGCATATTATGGGGGTACAGATTTTAAGGTTTCAATAAATGCCCATTCCCCCCCCCCAGATAACTTTTCTGATTCCAGATAATTTTTTCCATCTCAAAGATATAATTGATAAAGTTGCACAGTTCCTTAGAGAGCATCTAGTTCAACACCCCGTGTTGCAGATAAAGAAACTGAGGCAATAAAACAGGGATTTTTATAAACATGTATGAAGATGGGGACATCGAGAATAACACTAGGAGCAAAAGGAGGATGGCCAGGCAGAAAACCTGGACTCTTCTCCCCCAGCGCAGACCCATAGTTAGGAATGCTGTCCACCGCATGGCTCTCAGGGTGCCATTTGCATTGACCGCGTGATGGGAGACTGTTCTCCTACTCTGTCATATAAGGCTAGGGCATTTTCTTATCTCCCTATAATTTTGTTTTGTAACAATTTCAAATACAAGAGAGCCAGCATTCCTTTTCTCTTTTCTTTTTTCCTAAAAGAGAAGCCGAGAGCTTGCAGAGACTGGGTTGCTGGCATCAATGACTTTGGAGGATGCTAGCAAATCAATCAGGAGTTGCATTGTGCATGCTTGGCATGGATTTTCTTTTCTTTCTTTTCATTCTTTGTGTGGGTTATGTGTGTGCGTGAGTGTGTGTGTGTGCATGCAACTTTGGTGCTTTTCCACTAGCGAAGGACTCAGCAGCTCAATGTAATTAAGCAGCAGCAATATATACTGTATTCAAGCTTGCTTTGTACACAGATCTTCTCTCTTGCTCCATTAACAAATGCCCTACTAGCTCTGTGCTCTGCATTCATTAAACGCCCTGCACCTGGGGTGTTTCAGAGCCTGCTGACATGGTCTTCCCAAGGCTGTGATCCAGAGGCTGGGGCCCATAAGGGAATTGCATGTGGCTGTTAGCCATCTTCTAGGCTGCTCTGAGGTTATGCAGAATAAACTTAGCAAAGTCAATAGGACCTCTGCAGGGACTTCTGGTGGTGATACTAGTGGCTATGACTTTGCTCCTCTCGGAATGTTCAGCCAAAGTCCTCAGGAGTCGAATTCAGATAAAATTGAAAGGTAAACTAATTATAGTGGGGCCATTTGTGCTTTTGTGGTTTGGCTTGTGTCAGCATTTCCCAACAAAACCGAGTTCTGTGGGGATTTCAAAATCTGCTTTAAATGTCTTTCTTCATCCTTATTATTATTCTCCCTAGTTCCGAATCTAGTTCCATTTCAGGTTCTGATATTTAGACAAATGGACCTTATTGCCACTCTTACCATGTGTGGCTCCGGTGCAGATATATTTGTCACACACACGCACACACACACACACACACGCACGCAAATATATTTGTCACACAGACACACACATGTGCAAATATATTTGTCACATACACACATGCACACGCATGTGCATTTGCACACACACGCACATACTCTTCTATGAAAAACCACATATGCATGCTATATTTATTCAAAAGATGGTTTCAGTTGTAAGTGACAGAAACACAAGTCAAACTGCTCAAAAGGAAACTTAGAGATCTGTGTAGGTGAGATTGGTTTCAGACTGCCCTGGGGACGCAAACGTGTTGGTGGGATTTCGCCTCTCCCTCTCTCACACACGCACGTGCGCGCGCACACACACGCACACACACACGCGCGCTTGTTTCCGCTGCTGTTTTTCTGCACGGGGGAAATCACTCCCAGGTAGGCCGTATCCGCGGAGCAGAAAGTGCCCTACTTGCCACGTTAATCTCGGGGGAGAATGAGTGACCTTGCCCTCGAACATGTGCCAGCCCCAGCCAATCACAGCAGCTGTGGGAGGGATTAATGATGGGCTTGGGTAGTGTGATTGGTTAAGGGGGTGTGATTGACAGCCCTCCCAGCATGGCGGAAAGGCGACAACGGGTGCTCTGTCGCTTCCTTTCTGTGCCACTGAGCAATGCCCTTAACCCGTCTGCTTGTCACTTTCTCCCATTGTTTAAGGGGTGGCATACTACGCGTCTCACAGGGACTGTTAAGGATAAAATGAAATAAAGATATGTAATAACCACTCATTGGGAAGCTACTAGTGATAGAAACCAGACATCTGACAGACACTTTCTTATCAAGCTGGTCGTCCAGAGCTTGAGGTATGCCATGTCAGCGAAAAGGTCCAGTGCTCATGTATGTGTGCAAAGGAGCAGGTTTCCTAACCAGGGAACCAGTCAGAGTCTTTAGCATGAATATCCCCAAACCAGTTGCCAAAGCAATCTTATGTTTTGGTCATGGATTCTTTTATTAATAGGATAACAATTGTTCAACACGATCCAGTCATAGATGCAGAGAAGCATGCTCTCTATAAAGTCTTTTTTTTTTTTTTTTCTTTTGGAGACAGAGTCTCCCTCTGTTGCCCTGGCTAGAGTGCTGTGGTGTCAGCCTAGCTCACAGCAACCTCAAACTCCTGGGCTCAGGTGATCCTCCTGCCTCAGACTCCCGAGTAGCTGGGACTACAGGTGTGCACCACTGCACCCAGCTAATTTTTCTATTTTTAGTAGACAGTGGGGTCTTGCTCTTGCTCAGGTTGGTCTCAAGCTCTGACCTCAAGTGATCCTCTCATCTAGGCCTCCCAGAGTGCTACGATTACAGGTGTGAGCCACCACACCTGGCCTAAAGTCTAAGTTCTAACCAAAGCAGACCGGGGAGCTTTGTAACTGGCCTGCCTTATTTTGGCCTCTTCTAACTACTTGTACTGAATTTCTCATTAATAAGTTTTATTATGAGATAATAGAACTAAATTAATTAATTCTAGAGCTAAAGTCTATCAATGATTTATTGTGGAATGTGATTGAGGTCATAAAACAATATTCCCATCAGGATAAACTGCTTTCAGGCTTCAGTATCAGGGAACTGTATCCCCCTACTCAAGCAGCTGTCTCAGTTTTAATTTTCTGAAAATGATTTTTCTCTTTGCTTTGGCTGCCAGGAAGCTCCAAGCCAAATGTTAGCCCCACTCTGGTAAGTGCGTAGAATGTCTGTTGTGTATTTTGTGGATAACTTTATCCTTGACTATATCTTTGTTTCCTATTCCTTATATTACTTTTATTCTGGTTTATAGAATCACATGTATTTTTCCTGTTTTCTTTCTATAGGTGACTCAGATTTTTGTGGGGTTGAAATAGGGACTTCTTAAATAAATAAATAAAATAAATGCAGGTGGGATCTCAGGGGCCTTTTTCTGTAAAGATAATGTTGGCTGTGCTAACGTCCTTTCTCCTTCACTGCTAGTGTCTTGGCTGTGCTCGGAGCTGCTTGTTCAATTATAGCGCCAAGCTCCTGTTTTACAAGGCTTCCTTTGAGCACATCTAATCAGAAACAGCTCCTCACTGCAGTCTCTTTGTTCACTGACTGGAACCTTAAATGCCTCGCTTTGCCTAATAAATAACCCAGGGGCTCAAACTTGGCCTCAGCCTTTACTTAGAAAATGGAACTGGGGAAGCTCTGAAGCGTACTCAGAGCCAAGGCCATTGGAAGGTCAGGCATCGCTCAGGCATTTCAGGAAGGTTGTATACTGCTCCATTTCCTCCCACATTTATTGGACTTTTTTTTTTTTTTTCATAGAGCCCTCTGTGGTTGCTTCGATCCTGGCACAGAGGGCATTGGGTAAATCCTCTGGTGTAGGGACTAACAGGTGACTCATTGCCAGGTGACTCATTACTCCTGGGCGTGGGCAGAAATGTGAATGCCAGCAATGTGCAGGACTGGGTGAAGTCTCGGTAACCTTCTGTGACGTCTTGGTTACTTTCGTCTACCTGCTTTTCCTACTTTGAACATCAGATGGCGATTATCCAAGGGATATGAAAGAGCAAGCGATATCTGTCACAAAGAGACCACGATCTGAAATTAGCCCTGTGCTGGTTCCGGTCTTGGGTTCAGATCTTAGCTTCATTGTGATGAGCTGTGCAAACTTGGACAAGTCGCTTTAATTCTTCAAGCTTCAATTTCTTCATCTATAAAGCAGAGAAGTATTCTTAGCAGCTCCCTTATTGTAGCTGTAAAATTAACTGAGATTGTGCTTTGTTATAGACTGAATATTTGCGTCCTCCCCAACATCCAGATGTTGAAGCCTACCCCACCAATGTGATGGCATTTGGAGGTGGGGCCTTTGGAAAGTGATTAGGTCATGAGGGTGGAGCTCTCATGAATGGGATTAGTGGCTTTATAAAAGGGATACCAGAGAACTCCCATGCTCCTTCTACCACGTGAGGACACAGTGAGAAGTTGTCCATCTATGAACCAAAATGCAGGTCCTCACCGGACACTGAATCTGCCGGTGCCTTGATCTTGGACTTCACAGACTCTAGAACTGTAATAATCAAATGCTTGTTGTTTGTAAGTCACCCAGTCTATGATACTTTATCATAGCAGCCCAGGTGGACTGAGACATGACTCTTCTTCTCCCCACCTCCACTTATACAGTTAACTCCTTTCTGTTCCCTCTTCATCTCTTGGCTTAGGAGATGTGACGTGGGTGGCAAGGCTTCTCTGATCTTTCTGACTGGGGCAAAAACCCCTTATTGTAAGGGGTTTTCATATTGTATTTTCTTATTTCTCCTTATTGTAAGGAGTTCTCATCATACTCTGCATCCTTCCCCCTGACACCTGTCACAGTTGCAGTCTGACATTTTCTTGTATGATTATTTAATGTCTGTCTCTCCCACCAGACCGTTAGCTCCACAAAGGCAGGCACTGGGTTTGCTTCCATTCACCCTTGTAGTCCCGGTGCAATAAAAAGTGAACAGGGAATGAATGAATGAATGAATGAACATGGCAAGTGGATGGTGTCAATCAGCATCTGCAGAGGCAAGAGAGCAAGGTGCTAACCTGAGTCTCTACCTGTGTCTACTGCAACCCAGACATAGTGCTTCATGCTTTAGCTAGGCCAATAGGCCTAAATTTCCACACAACACACTGTGAGCCAGGGTTGTGTTGTATTTATCTTGGATCTCCAGAACCATGTTGAACACAAGTGTAAGGCCCAATGAATGTTGTCTGTGTTAAAAATTTAAATAAATGAGCAAACACATCTTTATTACACGTATGGAACTGGAAAGTCACCTATAAAAGAACTTCTGTGTTGCTAGGATGGAGGTTTGAGTCCTCCTTAAACCTCATTTCTTGGAGGTACCAGGCGAAAAATTGACAGTTTCTAATTGGAAATGCTGCCACCCCCACCTCTTGCTTAACCCCAGCTCACGCAAGATGGTGTGTTCTTTATTTATTATACATGTCTGCATATTGAGATAATTGGGTTGTATAATATTGCATGCAGACTAATCTGAGAATGATTTCTGCTGAATAGAAATTACTTATTTTGATTCCTCGGGGGTTTGTTTTTGTCAAAACTCATGTAGTATTTAGCAAAGTAATCATTGTTCAATTGCCAAGCACAGGAAGTGTAAAATTATCCTAATAAGAATGAAAAGAATGAAGAGAACGAGTGTTGCTGACCTCGTCAACTTGATTAGTGAGGGTGTTTCATCACCTTCTCAAGGCTTAACCTCAAACGTTGCCTGTGAAGATGCCCATGTACCTCTGTATCTCACCGGCCCTAATGAGATATGCAATTTGTCATATGGTTGTTCAGCCAGAATAGAAACAAAAGAAAATATATGGAAGAAGAAGGTGGACATTTCTGAAACTCATAAGAAAACTGTTCAATAGCAAATTAATACCCAAACTGGAAGGGTACTTTTGAAAGAAAGGAACCCGGGTTTTCTATATATAGATATATGCTCTATGACCTTGACTTAGTTGCTTGACCTCCATGGTCCTCAATTCTCCATCTGTCAGATGGAGTTAGTAGTAATGCCTACCTTATGTTAGCTTCTTATAGTCAAGAATCTGTTTTGTTCATCTGCCTCATTCAAAAGGATTGTTGACCATTTGGCCCCTTTGTGCTTTGTGGACAGGTTTTCAAAAAAATAATTCTTTTATTTTTAATTATTATGAGTACATGATAGTTGTATATATTTATAGGGTACATGTAATGTTTTGATACAGGCTACAATGTGTAATGATCAAATCAGGGTAATTGGTGTATCTATCACCCCAGGCATTTATAGTTTCTCTGTGTTAGGAACATTCTAGTTCTGTTCTTTTAGTTATTTTAAAGTATACCATAACTTATTATTGATCACTTTGTTGTGCTATCAAATATTATTCATTCTAACTAACTATATTTTTGTACCCATTTATCCCTCCCTCCCTGCTACCTTTCCCAGCCTCTGGTAACTATTATTCTACTCTCTGTCTCCGTGAGATAAATTATTTTTAACAGTTAGCTCCCACATATGTGTGAGAACGAGCAACATTTGTCTTTGTGTGCTTGGCTCATTTCACTTAGCATGATGTTCTCCAGTTCCATCCACGCTGTAGCAAATCACATGATTTCATTCTTTTTTGTGGCTATATAATATTCCATTGTGTATATGTACCACAATTTCTTTGTTTGTTCATCCACTGATGGACACTTAGGTTGATTCCAAATCCTGGCTATTGTGACTTGTGCTGCAATACACACGGGAGTGCAGGTCTCCCCTGTGATCCACCACATTGTCTCTCATGTATTCTTGCTCGGAGAACTTGGAGTTATCATTCTATATTTTCTTCCTGTGATGACAGTGCCTAAGATGTTACAACTGTTGGTCAGAAAAAAGCCAGTTGTCCTGTTTATCTGTTACAAGGGGACCAAGGCACATTTCTTTCAAGAGATAGGACCGAAGAGCTTAAAGGTATTTTTTTTAAAGCCAACATTTCTTAAATGTTTAGAGGGTGCCAGACACTGTTGTTCTAAGCGTGTTCTGTGGATTCTCTCACTTAATCTTTGCAACAACCCATTCTTCTCGTGTCCATTTTAAAGATGAGGAAGCTGTGGCTTGGAGAGGAAAAGTAACCTTGCCAAAGCTCGGAAGTTGTGGAGTTAGGAACTGCAGGCAGGTAACCCAGCTCTAGAGGCTGGGGTTGTTTTCTACTCTGCATGCTGCTTCTTGACATGACACCCTTAAATCTGCTCTCACCCCATGTCCTCCATGAGGGTGACTTCAGGTCTGACAACGGGTGTTATTCACCTCTGCATTCCTTGAGCTCAGCTCAGGGCCAGGCCAGGGGAAGGTTGGGAAAGTGTTTGCTCAAGTAATGGGTGCAAGGGAGGGTCATCTCGGTGATGTGCTGAAACAAGAACTCCTAGCTAAAGCCATGAGTTCCTTTTAGGGTCCAGGGCCTTTGAGGAGCCATCTTAGTTGCTGGTGCAAACCCAGTGGCATTGAAATAAGAAAATACAAAGGGAGAGGTAGGGGGTTATTGAAGGGTATCACAGCATCTCATGAAAATACAAAATGCCATCCCTTGGCAAGTTGGGGACAAGGAACTGGCCAGGCAACAAGACTGTCTGATCTCTCATCTGTAATTCCCTCTGCATATATGATTCATTTTTATCCCTCTTCAGGGGAGAAAAACATTTTTTACGATTTTTTTTTTCTTGCTAAAATGACCTTCAGAGTGTTGTTGTCTTAGTTCAAGTCTGAATTCCAAATTCCTGAGAGAGGAAACCCGATTCCCTAGGTTGGTTGAGATGTTCATCACTGGTCTCTTCCCCAGTGGCCTGAGGAGGTGGTTTATAGGCAACCAGCCTATGAACCTGGTCGCCTGGTCGCCAGAGATTGAGGAGATGGGAAGAGGGGTGGGGGTGGGGGAAACACACCTGAATGTGAACACCCAGAGCTCCTGCACCAATGGTAAAGTAGATCTGACCCAGGGATATCTGAGTTAGGGGACAAGACAGTGGTTGGCTCAAGTCAGCCCCTGTTTGCCACAGAAATGTGCCAACAACCTTGAGAACATGGTACCCAAGGGAGGAGGCCCTTCAAAACTAGCCACCAGCAGATTTGGGGGCCATATTTAAAATTATTTTCTCGCCCTAGCGAAACATGGTGATGTGTAAACAGTTTCTCAGGGAGTCCTTTTGGAGAAAAAGTCTTTGATAGCAGGAACTATGTCTCTGCTGTAATCTCAGCCTACCCCCAAGCCTGGAGTATGTACAGCAGACAAATACGGATTTATTTATGCAGCCCTACCCAGGCTCTCATACCAGGTATATGTATGATTTAACCTTCAGCAAAGGGCTTTATGAGTCCAGTTTTTTTTCCTTCCCACTTTATAGACGAGGACTTGGAACTTCAGAGAATTTAAGCAACTCAACCAAGATCAGAGTTTGTACATTATGGGATTTAAATCTAGGTTTATCCAACCGTGTATCCTGGCCTCTTTTTGTTACTCCGCAAAAATCTCTCTGATCCAAAATGAATGGCTTGCGGGGGTAAAAAAGAAAAAAAAAAAAAAAACCTAAGTGATTTATCTTCCACCAGAATTGCTGGAGGAGGAGCGGGACCTCTAGGCAGCGGAGCACCAAGCATGGCGGGGATGCTGATAGGGGCCTGGTCTTAATTAAGCTCGGCTCTCATCAGTGACACTTTGGCGCTTTGGCTCTGGGGGCGAAAAGCCATGCATACCTAAGAGCTCGGGGTAAACAGAGCGGCTGGCTGCCAGGGCTGGTTCCTCTGTCAGCGGGAAGTCTAAAAAGGCAAGTTTAATTCGCGGGAAGGCAACACACCCAGAGGGCAGAGAGTGCTGCTCTGCGGATGATCGGTGTTACATCAGAGGGAGGAAGGAGGGCGAGGAAGGCTGCCAGAGCTCCAGGGGCTGCCTGGAAGACAACGTGTTCATATTCAATGCCCAGTGTCCGGCGAAAGCGGACTCTTCGTAGATGTGATGAGAATGAAAACCACCCGCCTGCGTCTTTGAAAGCATCTCCAAGGCACAGGCTCTGCCATTCCTCTACGATATTCCTTTTGCTGGAAACTTTTCCCATTTCTTTATATCATCCCAAGATACACAAGAGTGGATTTGCCGTGGGCCAGTTCCTTGACAAAGACCTGATTCTTCAACAGGCTTCAGAATGACTCTTTTACAAGTTATGATCAAGCCAATTCATCATCCGGGAAAACATATTGATACAATTGTTCGGGTTGGCCGAGTAATTATTCCTTAAGTTACACGGGGGGCAGGAATGATTGGGAGAGCAATATTTGCTTGGTCTCTTATAAAGCTGATGGTTTGCCTAAGCGCTGTGTGTGGTGTGCTGGGGATACAATTTATTGAACAAGGTGGAGTAGTGGCTTTTGAGACTCCAGCTTCATGGACGTCAAATCATAACCTTCGTCCTTAGCCGGAAGGATTGTTGCGAGGATTATATGAGGTAACGGCCCAATGAATGGCTCATGGTGGTTCTCACACTTACTGGGCTTCTTTTCAGACACATTTGTTTTACTTAAAACTTATATAATGTTTACTAGATGTTAGACACTGCATTGCAGATATTAACTCATTCAACATTCATATCCACCCTTGGATATAGATATTGTCATTGCCTTTGTTTTACAGAGGAGGAAATGGAGGAACAAAGATGTTAAGTAATTTATTAGGAATGTCAGTAATTTAGCTAGTGTATAGACCAGCTAAAGATTCACTGAAAAATCACTGACATGAGGCAGAGTGACTAATAGGAGAAGAGGCATATACACTTATTTAATGTGTATACCCAGGAGCCTTCAAGATGAAGACCCAAAGACACAGGGGCCATTGTCCATTTTTATGCTTAGGTTCAACAAAGTATGGACAGCCATGTAGAAATACGATTAGGCTAAAAGGGTATGATCTAACGCTAATAGACGGAGTGGGAAACCCAGCAAGGCCTGTCTGTCTAGCTTCTTCTTGGCTTCTCTGAGCAGCATCCTTCCTTCTGGGTGTGGGGCAGGCCTCTCTCTGGAATGGGGGTCTCATGACCTACAGTCAAACCAGTTATGTCACTCAATTTCTTTATGGCCAGTTTTTACATAGAATAATTTCAGGTTTTATGGCTGGCTTTCTGGAAAAGGAGTCCTGGTTTTTGTGATCCACTTTGGGGAAGAGGGATGCTATTTTCTTTTGGTGGCCTCGGGAAAGGATGGGGCTGAGAGAAAGGAGGACAGGAGAAGTCAGATAAAAACTTCTGCTTCTAAGGCTGCTTCGGAGGCCCTTATCCTGGGGTGCTGTTTTCTGAGCCCCGGCACCAGTAAAGAGCAAAGCTGAAATTTGAACCTGGACGCTATGGTGCTAGGGTTCCTGCTGTCAGCCACTGTGCTATGCCGCCTTGAGGAGTTCTGCTGCTGTGATGCCCGCAGGTCCTGGGAGAGCGACTTGCACAGAGCCGGGAAGGCTCCAGGAGGGGCACGCTCTAAGGGAGCTGGGATGAGATGTCCCTGGGGTCAAGCTCTATGGATGCTCCAACTTCCAAGAAGGGTTCTGGTGGCATATGGGTGACATTGTGGCCAGAGACCTGAAATCTCTATAGCAGATCCTGCTCATGTCTTCCGCATCATCCCATTTCAATGTGCTCCAAACGTCTTTGAGCTGTACTATCTTCATTTCCACATTTCGGCATCTTCTGAAAAGCCTTTCTGTGCATGCGCAAGGTGGGCTGAATGTGCCAGGAAATTAACACCCCTAGGGGCAGCTCTCATCCGGTGTCTGATGGGAGTGGGTGTAGACATAACCCAACTTTTGCATGCTGAGGTATGTGTTCACGGCTTTCCCCAAAGTTTCCCTGTGGGATTAAGCTTCAGTTTCCTGCTGTGGAAATTGGCTTGTTAATGTACCTTTTTACTGGCTGCTTTCCTTCCCCTGTACGATTTCCTCACTTTCCTTCCAGTGTTCCATGAACTTTCAGAAAAACAACTTGCGCTCAGATTATTGTCTCAGGGGTCTGCTTCTGGGAGAACCCAAACAAAGACATGCTCCAGTTCTGCCCTGACACTCAGTGGTCTCTCCCAAGGATTCCTGAGTGAGGAAAGTACAGTATGTGCAAAAAGCAACAGCTAAATGGGAAACAAAGTATTGCTTTTTAAATAGCCGGGTAAGCACCCAATACTCCCCGGTGCATGGCGGTAGAACGCTAGCTGGGGAATGTGGACTAAGGCTGCAGGAGGGTTTATTGAGTCCCCTGCTTGCAATTTCCTGTCTCTATGTGCTGACAATACGGGGGTGGAAAGCCAGAGGGAGTTCCAGTCAAGGAAGCAGGCCATTAAGGCACAGCAACCGCATCCAGCCGTGGATGTGGCTCAGTGGCGACACAGGGCTCAGAACAATCAGATTGGCAACTCCCCCTCTTTTTGGGGGGGCGGCTAGAGGTGTGGGTAGAAGATCAGAGATGGGGGAGAAATATGAATGTTGCATCCCGTAAAGGGGCTGAGGACCTGAGACAGATGCCCAGGCCTGCCTCGGTTTGTCTTCTTCTTCTTCCTTGTTAGTGTCTTTGTGGTCATTGACTTGCTGCCCAGGGAGATGTTGAATTCATTTTGTCTAATAGCTTTTTTGTGTGTGTGTCAGAGTCTTGCTCCGTTGCCCCGGGCTGAGTGCCGTGGCATCATCGTAGCTCACTGCAGCCTCAAACTTCCTGGGCTCAAGCAACCCTCCCGCCTCAGCCTCCCGAGTAGCTGGGACTGCAGGTGCACGCCACAATGCCAGGCTAATTTTTCTATTTTTATTAGAGATGGGGTCTCGCTCTCGCTCAGGCTGGTGTTGAATTCTTGAGCTCCAGCGATCCTCCCTCCTTGACCTCCCAGAGTGCTAGGATTACAGGCGTGAGCCACCGCGCCCAACCTCTGACAGCATTTCTTAGCCTTTTTTTGGATATGATTAGGAGGGAGCTAAATAGTATTTTCAGGATATTTCAGTATATTTTCAATTTCGTCTCTGTTGCACAGTAGTGAGGTGTCTGAAACACCTGTGGAGGTTTTTTATTATATTAATCTGTTTGTTTTGTATGTCACAAATTGTAAAGAAGACACAAAAATAAAAACGATGATGATGAGGACAATGAAAATGACAGTGACAACTTAGAAATGGCAAAAGAACTTGCATTTGTTGCATGCTTGCTCTGTCCCAGGCAGCGCAGGAAATGCTTTGTGTATATCTCGTGAGTCCTCACAGCAAGTCTACAAAGTAAGTAATATCGTGTTCATTGTGCAAAGGAGGAAGCTGGTGTTTGAAGAGGTTGCATAAGTTGCTACCTGTCACAGGTTCAGCGTGTGAGATTCTTTAAATGAGACTCCTAGTAACGTGTTCAGGCTTTTTCTTGATAATATCCTTGCTTGTGGAATATTTAGATATTAATGAAGGAGAAAAATGGGGAAGAGACTTGGCAAGATGCCGCTGCATAAGTGGCTGGGGAAAGAGCTATGTGGGTTTTTGTAAAAGGTTACCATGACCATGTGTCTTGAGATATTTCATCGCATGCTCCCTTGATGAGATGATTTTTAAAGAAACATCACTGCTCTGTTAGCCTTCTCCCCACAAACTCCATAAACACCAGGGTGGTTGTCCGCAGAATCGGGAGGGGGTCACGATAGAATGAATGAATGAATGAATGAATGAAATAGTCATTACTCTTTTGTTTAATCAAAATATGGCTTAAACTTGCAACTCCCCAAAGGCAGAGAAAAATGTGACAATGTCTCTGAAGAGCTGGTCACACAACTGGCCCTTGTTTAAGGGTGAAAGGAGGGACCTGGGCTAAGGCATGAGTGTCGATCCTGGTCTTTGGGACCCACCTTTGCAAAGGCATCCCAGGCTCTGTCCAAGTTGTGTCTCTTCTGGCCTGGAAAGAGTCCAACCTTGGTCTTTTCTTTCCCCTTCTATTGACTTATTTATTTATTTTTGTTATTCATCTATTATGCTTTTTTTTTTATTTCAGCATATTATGGGGGTACAGATTTTAAGGTTTCAATAAATGCCCATTTCCCCCCCCCCCCAAGTCTGAGTCTCCAGCCTGACCATCCCCCAGCTTTTTTTTTTAAATTTCAGAATGTTATAGGTACAAACATTTGATTACATGATTTGCTTTTGTGCAGTTTGAGTCTAAGTTATAAGTGTGCCCATCACCAAGGTAGTATGCATTGTACCTGTTAGGAGTAACTCTGCCCTTCCCCTCCTTTCCTCTCCTACCTACTTGGTTTCCGTGGAGTTTTACTACTGTATGCGCACATGGGTGTTGATCAATTAGTTTCAAGTTAATAGAGAGTACATGTGGTGTTTGTTTTTTCATTCTTGCAATACTTCATTTAGAAGAATGGTCTCTAGTTCCATCCAGGTTGTTACAAAAGGTGTTAGTTCACCTTTTTATGGCTGTGTAGTACTCCACACCACATTTTATTAATCCACTCATGTATTGATGGGCACTTGAGTTGATTCCACATCTTTGCAATTGTGAATTGTGCTGCTACAAACAGTCATATACATGTGTCTTCTTGATAAAATGACTATTGGCCAATAAACATATGAAAAAATGCCCAAGGTCTCTAATCATCAGGGAAATGCAAATCAAAACCACAACGAGATATCATCTAACCCCAGTGAGAATGGCTTTTATCAAAAAGTCAAAAGCAACAGATGCTAGAGTGGATGCAGAAAGATAGGAACACTCATACACTGCTGATGGGACTGCAAACTAGTACAACCTTGATGGAAAATAATATGGAGAGTCCTCAAAGAACAAAAAGCAGACCTACCATTTGATCCAGCAATCCCACTACTGAGTACCCAAAGGAAATAAAGTCATTTTATCCTCTTTTATTTTTATTTGAACTTCAAGGGAAGAAGATCTTGACATTTTCACTTCAAATAATTTTCTGGAGAGTGCGATGTGGGGGCACTGCAGGCTTGGCACACCAGGATGCACGTGTGTTGGTTTTAAGGGCAAAGGGTAGTTCTCAGCGCCCCTTCTGACGCATTGGCACAGCTTATCTTCCTGGGTCCTTCACCTCTGTTTGCAAGCTGAGAGCTGGAATGTTGCAATGTGAGGGAGATTAGGAGCAGTAACAGCGAAAGCAAGCAAACCACTGAGAACGAAACCGGGGCTGGAGCTGAATTCTCCCATTCATCAATGTCTTCGCCAGGGAGTCCCTGTCACCCCCCAGTCACCCAAACAGCTCCCTGAGCCATCGCAGCCCCCACCACGGAGGCTTGCTGAGCCCTGGAAGCTGATTAAAAACCCGGTGAGTAATGGGGAGCAACACATGCCTCTCTGTTCCTCGGGTAAATCTAAGCAAGTTAATAACCTGCTTTAAAGTGAAAGCAAATCAAGTCCTATTTTAAACATTTTATTGACAAGCACAGAAACGCGGCTGTCTGTGGCCCAGGTAAATTTATCACTTGGCTTTGTTACTTGTTTCTGACGCATGCAACGGACAAGAGCCTTTAAATCGTCCAAAGCCTTCTATTGTTACAAGACAAGAGGAAGTGTTGGAGCAAAAGAAAAAACAAAACAAAACAGCATGAAAGGGAGATAACTTGCATTTCTTGACCTCCCACTGTAGGATCAGGACTTCTCTGGATACTTTCCTCGTATAGACACGTCGGATGCTCGGGCCGTCCTTCCTGGTGGGATTATTTTATTCCCATTGTACGGCTGTGGACACTGAGATATGGAGGCATGGAATGCCCTGGCTCAAACCACACAGAACAGGATTCGAAGCTTTGTCTGGTGTCGGCAGTCACCCTGTCTGTATCAGCCAGGGTCCCCAGACAGAATAGGTGACGCATTCACGTTAGGGGCACCCCAGGAGATTTAATTAGGGACCACTCACTCAGGTGAGAGTGAGGTGCAGGGAACTACAAGGCATGGGGCTGCAGCCCAGGACCAGCAATAACCACTACCACTGCTAAACCTGGAGGGCGGGAGAAGGGGGCTGTTGCTGGAACCCTGGAGGGGACTGTGCAAGGGAGGATGTTCTGGGAGGAGCAGTGACTTTGGGCCCCCACGGACAGAGCCAGTTCAGCATGAGTTTCCATGGGGAGAGTCACACCGGCTGGCCCAACCAGAAGCCAGGGATCCCACGGATGTGGTCCAGGCTGGCCAGCCTCCCAGTGTGAAGGGCAAGGATCTAGCACACTGCCCCACTTTTCTGTTCCAGTGCGTCTCCCAGAATGTTTCCTTTTTCCCAGAAAGCAACAGACACCAAGCTGTACCAGCGGAAAAGACACTCCTCTAAAGAAACCTGGTAAATATCAAAGTATTTCTCCTTCAATGTAATTGAAATGATCTCAGACCACGTTACTTAGATTCCAGCCATGACTGACAATCCTATCAAGAGCACATCTCAAGGAACGTGTTCTAGCCGTAAAGAAACCCACCCGGCAGAAGGAGCAAGCACACTGGGTGGCAGCTGTGTGGGTCATTAAAACTCACCTCCTCCATTATTTAATATATCTTTACAACATCCCGGGGCAGGCAGGGAGAGATTTGCAATAAACTGTGTCTACTTTACAAGTAGGTCTTCGGAGGAGAAAATAAATGTCATTCTTTCTCTTCAAAGGAGAGTCCCTTTGCTGTACTGGGTCGGTTGTGTTGCTGGTCGGGTGGCTTTGGGAAGCTCCTTGCCACCAGGGAAGCACCCTCCAACTCCCAGAATGTCTGTGTTATCCTCTGTCACATTGCCCCTTCTCTTTCCACCCTCTTGTCATACCGAATGTCTCAGGATAATGGCCCGACTCTTTGTTTTATGATTATAAACCCAGAATTCAAAGCACCAGTGAAAGTAACAGTGTTCTACACCCAAAACCAGCATTTTGAGTCCCTCCTGGGTGCCAGGCCCTGTGCTGGGTTCTGTAGATGCAAAAATGAATAAAGCACAGTCTGAGCTAATGAGGGAGACAGACTCATATAAATTAGAAATGAAGGTAATTTAGGAACCCATGAATGAAGAGCACTCAAGAGTGCTCTGGATGTGCAGATGAAGGAGCGATTGCATTTGTGCGGGATGATCAGGGAGGGTGACATTGGGCTCTGGGGAAGGAATTCCTGAGGCAGAGATGGGGAAGGGGTACTACAGACAAGGGCAAAGGCATTGAAGATACGTTGAGGCGCAACAAGTCAAAAGGTGAGTCAGCAGCAAAGGCTGTGTGGAGTTGAGTTGGAGATAGGAGCTATGCCTCAGAGGCTTATTAAGGCTGGATTTTGAATAGCATCGATGCTATGGCAGTGCTTGTATTTATTTTGGGCAGCAGGGGATTAGGGAAAGTAAGCGGGGAAGTGATGGGGTTAGATCTGTGCTTTAGACAGATCACTCACATTTTGCTTATAGCCTGTGGTCGATGCTTGGCAAGCCCAAATTTCCGGAGGATTGAATTAAGAGGGTTCTCATTTACAAGAACCACCCTGCAGAGGGCAGGCTTATTCCCTTGCAATCCCAGCCCCAAATCCCCTGACAGGTGAGAGAGAATGCAAGGAGGAAAGATGCTTGAATTTACAGAGACTTCTTTGGAAGCGAGAGGGAAATCATAGTTGCAGTTGAGACAGAAAATATTAAGCTGCACTTTTAAGTCCTAATCAAATGCAAGCAAAAGCATTTTCAAAGGCAGGAGTAATTGGTGGTCGAACAAAGCCTTCTTTTAAGCCACAAATGTTTTCCCACACCCTGGGACTGATAACAACAGCTTTTCCTTGCTCCATTCTCTCCTCGGCTAGCTACTTAAAGCAGCAGCAACCCTTCTTCAAGGGAACCTGGTCGAGGGGTGGAACTTACTGTGCCCTTGGGGCAGATCCCCGGTGAACTGTTGGTGGCCTTTGGGACTGGTGGTGTCGCAAGCCTGGCCAAGGAGGCTGTGAGGTTGGCTGCTTCACACACAGCTACACACACGCATGAGTGTGCACATACAGAGACACACGCCCAATATAACCGTGGACACTCACGCTCTGACTGTGCCACCGTTAACGTCACATTCCCACCGCACACCACATCACTCATCGCCCTCCTCACCCACTGCGACACACTCCTCACACTTAACTCAGCTCTGCTTACAGACACACACGCATCCACTTGCACCCCAACCCACACACACCTTCCCTGTACCACAGTCACTCATTTTGATCACTCACTTCTCTCCAAGTTTTCTCGCCCTGCCTTTTGTTTCTCTGTTACATTTTTCTCTCACCCCATGCCCTACCACTCACTCACTCGCTCTCTCCTCCCACACACCAGCAACCCCCGACTTTCCTCGTGCCCAAACCACCCACAACATACACAACCACACCTCATCCCAGAAAGAACAGTGCATAAAACCTTAGCCTAAATAAAAATTGCACAGTGACAGGATTATTGTCTAGCTGCCATCGATTTTTTTCTTCCATCCTCTTAACAATGTTTTATAACTCAGAGGTGTTCCTGACAACCATTTTGGGTATGTCTACACATCATTTTCTGGTACCTGAACCCGTACAGTTGGTTGAAAGTATCAGCTTCGGCCAGCTGGGGTGGCCTCCCCTTAAAGGTGGCCTTCCCTTGGGTTAGTCACTTCCTCCTCTCCAAACCTCAGTTTGCTAATCCATAAAAGGGAGAGAAAATGAGGTTTTAGGTTTGAAAACCAAATGGGTAGGATAATGTAAAGCTCTTAGATCAGCTCTAGCTGCATAATGAATATAGGCAAAAGCTAACCCCTGATATTATTTTAAGTGACCTCCAGCATTTTAAATTCGGTTTCCATGCAAACTCCAGGCCTCTGTAATACGCCTGGATTTGTGGGTCCAACTGAGGGAAGGCCGTGTGTTTCCTGTTCAGGTCAGTCTCTGTGCGGTGGTCTCCATAGGCCACCCACAAAGGTGCTCCAGTGAGTGGGTTGACAACCTGCTCAACAAGAAATCATGGCTTGGAGGAATCTGTGGAACTTCAATTTTTACAGAGCAAGGGGTCAGGCAGCACAGAAGTTATTGCCAGATTATTTGAACACGAAGACCAGCCCTGCAGGAAATCTGTGGCCAATGCACCTAGTGGCTTTGGGTGAGGTTAGCTTTGAGATTTGGAGTAAAGCACTGGGGGAGGAGGGGCTCACAATCCTTTGGGGATCTGGTCTCAGTGCATCTCCTCCTTCTGGGACAGGGAAAACTCTCATTGTTCCTTTGATGCGCAGCCTGAGCCTTTGGGGATGTTTCACAATGAAACTTACTTGCTTTTCTTCACCAGTGATGATAAGACTACTTCCCTTTATTGAGTGTGATTACATTCCAGGGATTATGCTAAACTAATGCTCAAAGAATCCTCATAGCAAGGGGAACCCTCATACACTGTTGGTGGGAGTGTAAATTAGTACAGCCGCTATGGAGAACAGCATGGAGGTTCCTCAAAAAACTAAAAATAGAACCACCATATGACTTAGCAATCCCACTGCTAGGCATACATCCAAAAGAAAGGAGATCAGTATATCAAAAAGTTGCCTGCACTCCCGTGTTTATTGCAGCACTATTCACAACAGCCAAGATTTGGAATCAATCTAAGTGTCCATCAATTGATGAATGGACAAAGAAATTGTGGTATGTATACACGGTGGAATATTATATAGCCATAAAAAAGAACGAAGCTATGCCATTAGCAACAACATGGATGGAACTGGAGAACATTATGTTATAAATAAGTAAAATAAGCCAAGCACAGAAAGGCAAATCTCACATGTTCTCACTGGTATGTGGGAGCTAAATATTAAAAATAATGGATCTTATGGAGACATAGAGTAGAGTGATGGTTAGCAGAGGCTGGGAAGGGTAGAGGGGAGAGAGGTATAAAGTTATCCATTATGGTTAATGGGCACAAAAATATAGTTAGATAGTCAGATACAATGAACAATATTTGATAGTGCAGCAAAGTGACTACACAGTCAACAATAAGTTAGGGCATACTTTAACTAAAAGAGTGCACTGGAATGTTCTAGCACAAGAAAATGATAAATGCTTGAGGTGATGGATACCCTAATTACCCTGATTTGATTAATTCACATTGCCTGTCCCAAAACATCACACATACCCTACAAAGACCTACAACTGTTATGTACCCATAATGATTAAAAATAAAAAATTGAAAAAAAATCCTGATAGCCACTCTGTTAACGGTTAATATTCTTACTGTGTAGGCAAGGACACTGAGGCTCAGACTGAGGGGAAGAACTTCCCCTTGGTCAGACAGCATGTGGCAAAGCGAGGTTACCTGGAGGTGTAAGTCCTGGTGGAGTGTGAGCTGGAGGGACTGGTGGAGGAGGAACAGAGGTGCAGAAGGACAGACACACACGATGGTGACGTTGGCTGCTGGCTGGACTTGTGAGGCCACCTCTCCCTATCCCTACCCGCCTCTCTCCCTGCTGGGTTAACGTCCCCTTTCGCCCATGGACGTCTTTCTGGGCAATTTGATCAGTCAGAAATCTTGTTACTGCTCCGCCATCCGCCTCTTGGAGAATGACACGGGACGGCTCCACCTGTCACCAGCTCTGTCGGACACAGCTCTTTCATTGGTCTCATCTTCTCTCCAGAACACAAGGGGGAGGCACCAAAGGCAGCGCCTCTCGAACACGGCCGCCAGTCCACACGGGGCCAGGCACTCAGAGAACCTGCAGCACACGCCTTCACGTCCTGCCCTCTCAAACACCTGCCACTGCCTTCCTGTGTTCTCGGGTTGGGTTCCCCCCACCGCCCCCCTGCTGCCTTTCATCAGGAATGTAGTTTGGTAGACAAGAACAGAGCATCGAAGTCTGGAAGAGCAGGGTCTGAATTTCAGCCCTTAAACTGACCAGCTACAACTTTGGACAAGCCCCCATCCACTCTCACGATCCCCAGTTTTCAATCTGCAAAATGGAGTCATAGCAACACTTACCTGCCATAGGGTGTTGTAAGTGTGAATTGATGATCCCATGCAAAGGCTAATTTTATCATAATTCCCTCTGACTTAGTGGTAGAAACAGCAATGCATCCTGAAAGCATGGCTCCCGCTGGGCCTCCCTTCCCACTGGGAGGCCCGAGACCCTGAGACCCCACAGGGAGGCGGGGTGCTGCCCAGCATGTCTGCAGGAGAGAACGAGCCGTTCTGCTTCATTCTACTTGGCAGATGGGGAGGCAGAGGCTCATGAGTGTAAGGTGTCTTGCTTAAGACCTCCCAGAAAACTGGTGGAAGAGCACAATCCTTGGGAGAAGGAACTATAATCACCCCTATTTTGAGAAAGCAGGGGCCCAGGGAGGCTAAGAACTTGTTCAAGATCACATGGATAGCAAACGGTTGAGTAGGGAGGCAAACTGAAGCCACACAAGTTCTGAATCTTGCAGGAAGAACGTTGCGTGACTCAGCTTTGGGGCATGGACGGACCTCACTTAATTGAGCCAGAAAGCTCCATGGGTGTCATAAGCTTTTCTTTAACCCCCTCCCGTGACATTCGTTTTGGCATCAGTGGCTTTGCTTGGGATGATTGAAGCCAGAGACCAGCAGGTCGCTCTGTGCTGCCCTGGCCACACATCATTGTACTCTCCAGTGTGTACAGCGTAAGAGAGAGGTTCCCAAGCCTCTGGCACGATTCTCTCCGACACTCTTCCAAATCTGCATTGAAAACGGTTTTCCTTCTCTGCCTTGGTTCTTCCTTCTGTATATTTCAGTACTCGAGTCCCTGATTTTTCACTTTCTTTCTTCTTGGTGCAGGAGAGGTGATGACCTGATATTTTCTGCTCACTTATATCTCTGCTCATCAGCCTCTTCCTCTTAGCCATCTCATCCTTGTGCTTTGTGTGCACAAAATCATGGTTTTCAACATGACGTTGTTGTAATCAGATTGTACATGGCTCCTATTTTATTTTCTAAAAATTTATAATTTTCTTCTTTACCATCCCCAACGTCTTCTCTCTCCCATGATTCATAGGTATTCTGTGCACTGTCTTAATGTACAAATTTTCACTCTACTGTCTGTATGTTTATTTAGACGTATGTGTAGGCCTTACTTTGGGTGGGTGTATTTGAAATTTGCCTAAATGGTATTGTGTTTTAATTCTCTGTTTCTGTTTTTGCTCAGTGTTGTCATTTGAGATCCATCCTTGTTGCCAGATGTAAATCTACTTCATGCTTCTAAATGGTTCATGGTATTTCATAATCTCAGATACTGTATTTTTCTATCCCCCTAGTGATGAGCATCTAGGTTTCCTCCAACTCTTTGGTACTATAAACAAGGGATGATTTTCCTCCTGTGTGTTTCTTTGTGGACCTTTGTGAGAATGTGTCTAGAATATGTATGCAAGAGTTGGTTTGCTGGGTTATAGACATTAAGGCCTATGTAGCTACTCTAACGGTGCCAGTTTGGAGAACTGTAGGAGTTGACAGTGTCATTGGTGATACAAAGAGTTTGCATTTTCCCCATATCCTCTCCAGATAGCACTTTTTGCCCATCTAAGGGGTATAGAATGTCATCTCATTATTACTCTAATTTTTATTTCACTAAATGCTAAAAGTTGGAGCCTCTCATCATTACATTTTAGTTAACTTGTTTTCTCCTTCCGTGATATGGCAAATACCTCCTTCCTGTCTGCCACCTGCCAGTGATATTCCTCACTGAAAAGACTTCTCACATTTGTCAACAAGGAAACAAACTCATTAATCCTCTCCCCCAAAGTTTGTGCTTTTGGGGTCCCATCTAAGAAATCAGTCTATACCCTGAGGTCAAAAGCTGTTTAAAATTTTCTTTTGTTTACAATTAAGAGGCTTACCTTTAATGTATTTGGAGCTTGCTTTTGTTTTTATTTTTATTTTATTTTTTTATTTTATTTTTTATTTTATTATTATTATTTTTTTGAGACAGAGTCTCGCTTGTTGACCAGGTTAGAGTGAGTGCCGTGGCGTCAGCATAGCTCACAGCAACCTCAAACTCCTGGCCTCAAGCAATCCTTCTGCCTCACCCTCCCGAGTAGCTGGGACTACAGGCATGAGCCACCATGCCCGGCTAATTTTCTATATATATTAGTTGGCCAATTAATTTCTTTCTATTTTATAGTAGAGACGGGGTCTTGCTCTTGCTCAGGCTTGTTTCAAACTCCTGACTTTGAGAAATCTGCCTGCCTCGGCCTCCCAGAGTGCTAGGATTACAGGCGTGAGCCACCGCGCCCGGCTTGGAGCTTGCTTTTGTATATGGTGTGAGGTAGGGATTTGACCTTTATCTATAAATACATTTATTACACATGTAATATATGCCAAATATCCAAACATATTTATAAAATAATCTGTTACTTTCTCCACAGACTTGTGGTCCTACTTCTTTTATATATCAAATCACCCCCTCTTCTCTTTCATGCTTTTCTATTTTACTGGCCTATTTGCTTTGCACCAGTACCACATTATTTTTATTTTTGTGGTTTTGTAAGATGTCTCAATATCTAGCTGAGTGAGTTCCCTTCTCTGACCTTTCCTTTCTCCTCTTTCTCCTCAAAAATTACTTTAGCTATTTGGGAATTTTATTCTTCCATATATGTTTTAAACCAGTTTGTCGAGTTTCTTATAAAGTCTTCCTTTGAGAAAGTTTGCCCCACAGGGTGGGTTGGGTGAATGAGTGAGACGATGGATAAAAAAGGGCTTTGCAAACTATTAAAAAGTCTCGGAAAGTTGCTACTGTGTTGAGACAACAGCAGACCTTTGGGTTTACCTAGGCCTGAGTTGCAATTTCTTGGAACTTAGCTAAATCATCTGATTCCTTTGGGACTCTGTGTCTTCATCTGTATGATTAAAGTTGATATTAACCAGCTCCCAGGCTTGCGTGAAGGGAGAGCAATTATTCGGGGCACCACAGCCTGGTGCATCGTAGGCCTGGGAGGTGGGACGATAGAAGGAGGAGAGTGCTGAGCCAGGCTTCACACAAGGGATCGGGGCTGCTGTTGACATGGTACAGGCTGCCTGGTTAATGAGATCATTCATCAACATTATGTTCAGGGCCATGATGAATTTGCCCAGATCCCCTGCCTGAATCTTCTGGGGGAAAGGACATTAATGGTGACATCTGCGAGCACAGGGATGTGTCAGCCTCCTGGAGTGGCGGTGGGGAGAGCATTTCCTCTCTCCTTCAAACTCTTTCTGCTTCAACATCTTAAACTCAGCAATGCCTGGTGGGACCTGCTGGGTTATTACTTATCTGCCCTAAAATCAACCAGCTCTGGGAGAAACGTCTGCTATGAAGCGCTCAAACAATGCTGGGAGGCAAATAGGTAAAGTGGAAAGGGCAGTGGGCTTGGAGGCAAATGCGATTGGATCTGCAGCTGAGCTCTTCTGCTTAGCGGCTGTGTGACCTTGGGCAAGTCATTTTGCCTAGTAATTATACCCACCATGTAGGGTGGTTGAGACGGTCACGTGATATAATGAACGCCACAGGAAGAAGACAAATGGTAACATGCCACAGACATGTAAGGCATTATAATCATTTCAAAAAAAAAAGTTCATCCTGTGCTGCCTTTTAGACAACAGTTTCCTTGCAATTTTAACTCCAGCCTTGCTGCTTCCTGGCTGTTGCAACGCCTCCCTGTGATTTATTGTGCAAACTGACCGGGGCAAGATGATTTAAACATGTTCACAAGTTGGCATGTGTGTATTTGTATGTACGTGTGTGTGTGTGTGTGTATGTGTGTGTTTATTTGGTTGGGGGTATTGCAAGATGAGAGTTTAAACATAAGAAAAATTATAACTAAACCCAGAGGTTTAAGGGATAATCAAAATAATTCGAACTTTTCATTCAAGTAGAAGTGCAGCTGATAATTGTGAATCTAGAATGGCCTTATGACTAACGATAATGGCTATCAGCAAAACCAACAACAATTAACAATAGCTCAGTATGTTGCGAATACTTAAGTGATTCACGTTTATTCTTCCATGTATCTTTTCAACAATCAAATGGATCCTTATCTCACAGATGAGGAAACTGAGGCTTGCAATGTTTAAACGACATGACTGGTTGGTTTTGGGAGCTGGGATTCAAACCCATGCCTGCCTGGCCCCCAATACCCAGGCTCTTAATGACTTGCAAAGGCCTGTCAGTTACCCTGGGAGATTCATTTGGGGGTCTCTTCTCTGTCAAGGGCACGATGTTGCAATGCTGTCACTTCTGAAAACAGCAATTTCTAGAACTGAAACTTCAATTTCTGAGATTGGGAGGCTGACACTTGGGTTGAGTCGTTATGCTCGGGCATGTCATTCTCCGTCACAGCTGTGGGGAGGGGGCATTGCAAAGACAGCAGAGAGGGAGACAGCCAGCTAGAAAATCAGAGAAGAAAAACATGGCTGTGCCTGGCAGAAAATTCTAGTTTCTTCAGGTCACGGGGGCCCTGATCCCTTTCCTAGTAACTTTCCATTCAACTCCTGTTGGAAGGCAGCTCTTTCTTAGGCCACTGGATCTTGTAAATACCTGCCCGCCCCCGCCACAGACTTTGGTTAAAGAATATGGCAGGCTATTTTCAGGTTGCTCAAGAATTTATTTTACTATTATTAAATATATTATATATATATTTTTTTACCACCACACAAGGAACACAACCATTAAAAAGCTTAGTTGAGGTAAAAGAACGAGATTAAAAATAACCTACGGATCTTAACTGCCAGAAGGTATTTTGGCTTAAAAGAGGACTTTGGAGCCAAATAGACAGTCAAATCCATGCTCCGTTACTCCCCTGCTGAGTCACGTTAGGGGAGTTTCTTTGTCCTTCTGAGAAGGACTAATATATTGCACAACTCTAGGGGGCATCACTCACCCCAAATCCCCAGGGGTGCTTTCCCATAGAATATTCTGTTCATGACTCCTCCCGAAATTGTGTAGAATAATGATCCTGTCTTTGAACATCACAGCCCCTATTTATACAATGAGGGTGATACAATAATAATCTTCTTCATAAGAATTATTTTCATAATTAGGTGAGATCATGAGATCCAAGAGGGCAGCAGTACCCAGCACACAGTCAGCGCTCCACAGTCTTCATTCTCTATTTTTCAGGAATTGGGGAAATGGAGATAAATAGGATACGGTACAATCCAGTGCTTAGGAAACCAAGCATAAAGATAAATGATGATATCCAAGTTGGTGAAACAGCATAAAACGGGAGATTGCAAGGTGATACGTGTCTAAATATTAGAAAAGTGACATGGTGGATATGATTTCCTAAGAGAAAAGTTGTCTTAAGTGAGGTTCCCAGAAGCAGAGGCTGAGATGAGGATTCATGTGCAAATGACTAAGGAAATGCTCCCAGTAGAAACTGGTAAAAAATAAAATAGTAGGGGAAGCAGGGCAGGGCAGGGCATGGGAAGAAGCAAAACAATAGTGTGGTTTCAGGGAAGCCCAAGCCTCGGTCTACTACTGCAGAGAAGCTTTGGAATGTAAACTTTCCCTCTAAGTGTGCTTCAGTTTGCAGCAAGGAGCTTTTATACCCCTGCCTTCGTCAGTCACTAGCTAGGGCTTTCCTAGGGCGGCTAGACTCCTGGGTGCTTTCTAGTCTCAAGTCACAGGTAGAATAAAAAAAAAAAAAGGACACAAGAGCTGGTGAGGAGATGCAAGTTCCAAGTATTTCCCCAAAGTGACCACAGCAATATTTCCCATCCCATAAGCTCTTTTTCTTTTTGGTAGAGACAGGGTCTCACTCTTGCTCAGGCTGGTCTTAAAGTAAGACCAGCTCAAGCCATCCTCCCGCCTTGGCCTCCCAGAGTGCTAGGATTACAGGCATGAGCCACCGCGGCCGGCCCCCATAAGCACATTAAGGACCTTGCTACTGCTCCATCCAGAGGTATAGTCTGTTGACTTGAGGGCTTCATAAGTGCCTTGATGAATGAACAGCAGAAGGAAGGCTATTTAACTTATGAGGCCAGATTGTGAAAGGTGACAGCTCTGTGCTTGGAACACTTGCACTTAGAATCCACCCACACTGCTTTAACGAAGCTCAGGCCACATGAAGAGACCCATGTAGGGAGAGACCAAGGATCCCAGCCCTCAGCCCTGGCTAATCTCCCATTAGCAGACGTCACTGGTTTGCCAACCACGTTAGTGAGCACTTTTGGAAGTGGATCCTTCAGTTGAGCTACCACATGATGCTGCACGAAACCAAGATGAACCACCCTCGCTGAACTCTGCTCAAGTTGCAGAATCATGAGCAAAATAAATAATCGTTCTTGTTTTAAACAACTCAGTTTTGGAGGTGACTTGTTATGTAGCAGTAACTGGAACAATGTACAAGAAACTGGTAAAAGGAATCTAGGTAGCACTATAACAGTGTAGTAGATGCAGTTGGGGCTATGTTAAGATTCTCTTTACCATGTTGGTGCACTCATTTCCCAGATCCTTGAATGTTGGCTGCTTGAATGGATTGGCTGCTCAATGTTGCCCTCTTTGGGGAATTTCTCGGGTCTAATGGGAGCCACCCCAACTGGGAGGTGTCCCTTTCCCTGGAAAGTCTACAGCCAATGACTGACACAAGGATACTAAAAGGCCCATCCCTCAACGTGGAATCAACTCTGTCATGCAGTTTGTGCTCTACATTTTAGTCTGGTCTCTTCACACTTGCTTAGGTTTCTGCTCCCCACACCAACTCCCCTAGCTCCCCTTCCCCTGAGAATGTTCTAGTAGTAAATCATTTGCATAGGAACTGCCCCCTCCCCCAATTTGGCTATGCTTATAGGGAACTTGGCATAGGATGGCGTTTTCTATAGAAGTGTCATTATAGGACTAACATATAAAATACTGTATATTTATATATGGTTCAGAAAATACTTATCACTGCCTGGGACACAATAGGTGCTCAAAAATGGTAGAGGTGATGATTATGCTGCAGTAATATGATGTTTCTTAGCAGAAATTTTGCATTTATTTGTATTTAAAAGATCCTCTAGGGGTGTAGAATAAGGATGTCTTAATAGCTTATAGAGGACAGTAGTCTTTGTGTCCTAATACCCAAGACTGGGCTGGGTAACACTGGATTTAGAAACTTCTGGTTCAGCACCATGACATGTGGACAGCACCCCATGGCTTCTGGACGGTGCACAAACAATTAAAATTATGTCCAATTCAGCACCACAACATGTGAAAGGCAGATGCCTCAATTAAAGGGCAATTGTTTCTAGTAAGTCTTGGTTGTAAGGTCTTATGCTATTTTTCACATATCAAGGCCCTCTCCCTTGACACCATCAGGATATTAGAAAAATCCCAGGGCCTGCCAGGGGATTACTCTGTTTATTAAATTTAGCCTCACAAACAGAGATGCTCTGCACTTTGTATCACCCTCGAGAACTTGAGCATTAAGGCATTCTATTGGCTTGAAACCCAGCAATTTCACAAGACAATAAAACAATGTATGTTCTTTTCAATTTTTTTTCCTGTGTACTTTATTTGCTAGGGGAAGTAAAACGTAGTGCAACGATACAACATTATGTGATATGGAAGCTCTCTGCTGAAATTAAATCTCACTATTACCAGGGTGAATATCCAAATCTGTAGTGTTAGCATTTTTACTTTTTGTATGCCAGTGGCTGCGACTTGATGTGATACTTCACTCCGTGAGTGTTTTTATATATTTTGTTCTAGTCTGGACCTCTGCAAATGAGGTGAGGGCATGGCTTGGTGTTCAGAAAAATTGCAGAATTGGAGGAAACCTCAGAGATAATCCAGCTCAGGTATTTTCTTGTTAAATACCAGGAGACTGATGCTCTGAGAAGCAAAAATGTTTTGCCTGTGGTCACAGAGCTGGTTAGTGAGAGTCAATAACCCTGACTCCAAGTTCCATATCTTTCAGCAGGTCTGCTACTATTGAAGTTGGGCAAACCACACATTGTTCCACGTAAGAGCAAACTTATTTACTGCATAAGCCCAAAGGGAGGTGAGGGGTTTGAACACTGTAAAAAGATTTTCCCCAATTGCAACAATATGTTATGCGTTCATTGCCATCAGTATTCAATGCCAGACGTGAAAGCTACAGAGAATTTGCTGAAGATGACATTCTAAGACATTGTAATAATACCATTGTAGCATGGTGACACATGAATTCCTTGTATTTGCTGAGCAAAACTTCCAAGAAAAATCAGGGTTTTCGAGAGTCTGACCTTTAAAAAGCTGAGGCATGGCACAATGGACATTGTAGCTCAATAGTTAGTACTCAGGCTGGACTTATAAACAGGTAATAGTGGCTCCTGATTTACATTAGGGATGCATAGTAACATAGTGGTTTAGCCTATAGGCTTTGGGACTTGGCACCTGGTGTTTGAATCCTGCCCTGCCACAATTTGTTCTTGGGCAAGTCATTTAATCTCTCTCTAAGCCTCAGTTTCCGGTATATACATAAATCAGATGATTTTAGTAATGCCTGCACATGGTAACTTTGTAGCTTAAATAAGATCATTGATGTAAAAAGTACAGTGCCCCACTTTTAGTAGCAGTCAATAAATGTTGTCTCTTATTATCAATGAGAGCCATTAATTGGCGAACATAAGCGGCATTCAGGCAGATTCGTAGGCAATTCACAGTAGCACCCTTTCATGTGGTCCTCACAGAAACCCCGAGTAGAGGATTATCTCCCTTGTATCACAAAGGGAAACATAATAGGACAGAAAAGTGAAGCAGCTTTTCAGCTCATCAAACTCATATCTGGTGGTGCCAGGTTTTGACTCCAAGTCTGTCTGACCCCAAAGGCTGTGTTCATGTCACTACATTTGTGGAACTGAAAGGGATCTTGGAGACCATTGAATCCAGTGTTACCACAGAACAGTAGGTTAAGAGGTATCAAATCAGAAATGAGCATTTCATAGACAGGTAATATTGAGAAAGAGAACTCATTCTCTGTCCAATTGAGAATCTACCATTAACATTGGTGTATTTTAGCTTCTATGAGCTTTCAGAGTAAATGAACCTGTGTAAATATATTAAATTCAGAATTTCCATAGAGTATCTCATAGGACTAGCTTCCTGTGATGCACTGATTGGGGATAGCAAACTCACATTGTAGAAGAGGACAAAAGTGCCAGGAGGGCTTGGTGTAGGAGTTATGAGATGAGGCATGAGCAGAGCCCAGTGTTCCAGGGCTCTAGGGCTCTGGGTTGAAAATCCACCCATGATGGTACTCTGCCATCTTTCCCTGCCCAGCAGCACTCTTAGCACCTGTCAGCTAGAGGGTTTGGACACCTTCTATTTCACTGTTAAGACCTCTTCCTCCTAAAGAAGAGGATTTCCCTTCCTCTCACACCATCTTCTCCTTCCTTTTTAGGGCAGCCCCATCTGTTGATGAATTCATCACTAGAGTGACAGCGTTCCGATGATGTACTCACATAATACATTACCAAAGTGCCAGTCCTGATGGCCCTGTGATGTATGACGCTAGCATTTGTCAATGCCCTGCAGTTCCAACTGAACCATTCATCACAGTAGCGTCTTCTTCATGGGGACACTGCACGGCGACTCCTTCCTAGGGAAATGAGGAACTGCGGAGGACGGAGCAGCCAGGTGAGTGCAATGCTAGACAGGTGTGTAGGGAGATGGGCAGAATGCACGCATCAATCCCAAAGTGAAAAAGAGTGCTCTGTGGGCTACCCTTGCAGAGCCTGAGTTCATTCAAAGGCTTTTGTCCAGATATATCAAATTAGATACTCCTGTAGGTGTTGGGGATTCAAATAATAATGCGGATAACAAATAGATAACAGTATTACTGTTATCTGTAGATAACAGTATTACTGTAGATAACAGTATTACTTCAGCTCTTTCTATGCATCAAACACTGTGGTAGATGCCTTGTAGATGTTATAAATGCTTTATAGATGTTTATAGATGCACTGGGTACTTGCTACGACCCCACTTATAGAATGACTCCAAATCCCAACTCCACCACTTATCAGCTATGTGACAGTAGAAAAATTAATGAACGTCTCTGGGCCCTGCTTGATAAAATGGGGATAAATACTAGGATCTGCCTTCTAGAATTTGTTGAGGATTGACTGAGACAATGTTTATATTTATATAAAAAGATGACCAGCAGGCCTGATGTTGGGTAGTGTTTTGGGGAGTAATGATAAGTAATTTTATTGGAAGAGGGAAGTATAGTAGGGTTTTTTTTTTATTAGAAGTAGGCATTAAAATATAATTAACACTTAGATCTTAGATTCTAAGTATCATTTTCCAACTAAAGGCATCAGGGCTACTTGGAAAAGTATCTGAATTTAGGGCTGTGGTAGGGATAATAGAGGTTGAACCTGGAACATCTTGCAGTGTTAGAAAGTAAAGAAGTGCCCCAAATTGAAAAAAGGAAAAGGATGAGGGAAGATCAAAAGGACCTAAAAGCCAACTCAGTAGAGATCCCAATGGCCAAGTTGGAATAATTTAAGCAAATAATAATAAAAAAAATAATAGTGATAATGTTGAATTATAGCCCAAAGATAAAATATTCACAAGTCCACACTGATAAAAATAAATAAATAAATGAATTAATAAATGAACATGAGAGAAGGGACCAATCTTCTTTGGAAGATAACGGAAATAATTAAGGTAGAAGGAATGAAGAAAATAGAAAACTCACCATTAGAACAACAAGGTAATAATCATATCACCCAAGATCCACTGATTAATTCTAAAAGTAGTGGGTAAAAATAAAACTTTATGAAGAAACAGAATCATTTCATAGCCCTCAAACTTCTCCCTCTCCCCAAATTTGCTGATTCTGGTGGTTACTAATAGAGGTTCACAAATTCTTTGATACTCATCCTTCTAAGAGATGGAGATTAATTCTCTTCCCTTTGAATGGAGGCTGGATCTAGGGACTTGCTTCTAGTGAATACAGTATGGATAGAGAAAAATAGTAACTTCAGAGTGGAGAACCAAGCCAGATACCACTGTAACCAAGCGATAAATGTTAATACCACCAGTAATAAGTCATGTTGATGTCACATACTCCTTGAGGTAACAGGATGAGAAGGGCACTTCACCTCTGTGGCTTTCTTTCCCCCAAATCCATAACCTCTGTCCAATTATGAGAAAATATAAGACAAACCCCACTTGAGAGACATTCTATGAAATTCCTGACTGGTGCTCTTCAAATGCGCCAAGGTCATGAAAGATAAGAGAAGACTGAGAAACTGACATGAGTTGGAGGAGATGTAGGAGGCATGGCAACTGAGTGCAGCGTGGTTTTCTGGACTGGGCTCTTTAACAGAGAAAGAACATTGGTGGAAAAACTAGGTAAACCTGAAACCCAGGTAAGCCTGTGGTTTAGTTAATAGTATTGTACCAAGGTTGGTTTTTTAGTTTTGTAAGCAAGATGTTCAGTATGTAAGATGTTAACATTAGGGAAACCTGAATGAAGGGCATATGTGAAATCTTGATACAACCTTTATGACTCTTCCAAAAATCTAATATTATTTCAAAAGAAAGTGTTTAAAGCATAATTAAGGCATTTAAGTGTAAGGAATATGTTTTCAGTGGTTTATCTAGGTGGTCCAATAGAAAGGTAATGAAGGCTAGTCATAGTGTTTAGATTTATGATGAATTAATAAAAGTAAAATGAGTGGGTAGAGGAATTTGCTCTCAACAGTCAAATATAGAGGATAGAGACTTCCTTGTTTTCAATTACTCGCAGTCTTGAGGATAAGGTGAGCCAAGCATTGTTACCTGGAAGGGACTTGGATTGGGGAACAGCAGAGCTCATTGTCCTGGTGAATGGGGCTGGAACAGTGGGTCAGTCTGCTGCAATATAAGTTCTTGATGTCTTTTGTTATTTCCCAGGAGGGTTTAGTTGGCTTTGTGAGTGTAGAAGAGAGAGTCAGGCACATAATCATCACTCAGTAAAATGTGGTTGCTGTTATTATTAACAGAATTATTCCCAAGAGCAAAGGATCTAAATTCAGACTGTCTGGGTTCAAATCCAGACTTCAGCACTCAGTAGCTTTTCGACTTTGGGCAAATAACCTACCTTGTTATGGTGTAACGTCTTCATCTGAAAATTGGGGAAATTCATGTATCTATCTCATATGATTGTTGTGATAATTAAATGGGTTAAAGTGTTATAGAACTAGAATAAATCCTGGTACATAGTAAGTACTCAAATGAGGTTAGTTATTATGTTACTACTACTACTATGATTCCTGCCACCACCATCGCTACTAATACCACCATTACTGCTACAACTACACAGGGTTGCTTCCCTGTAGACTGATTGGTTTGTTGATTGACTACTTGAGTCATCTTGATCCAAAATCAAGAAATCAAGAGCAATTGGAGCAAGAGAGAACAAAAGAGTTTATGAATAGTAGAGAAGATTAAGCTTGGGTTGTGGTTTCTTATCAGAAAAATAAAGCTCTATTGACATCGCTCCCTCTTGTCTTCAATGAGAACTATGGATCTGATAGGGCATTGCAGGCAGACATGATTTTCATTGACCAGGTTCTCTTAGTCCTGGTTGGCCAAAATTAAGTTTCTCAGTGTCCAGAAACCATAAAGATCAAATAATAACTTTCAAAATAAGCAAATCGGATGGAAGTTAGACTCTCCTTTCCATTGGTAACAAGCCCTGGGAGACAGAATGCTGAGATGTCAGTTCCTTTCTTCCCTGAGATACTGGATTACCTACGATACAAAATACAAATCATTTTTCTTCAATGATTAGGCCCCGCCAACCTTATCATATGGTAGTCTGTCTATGCATCATGAGAGTTTACCTGTGAGATCCAATTTAAGGGGCTTTCTCACAGTAAGCTTAAACTGTCTTAGTGTCTAAAATTTCACCACAATATGTGCATCCTTTTGGGTCTTGAAGTTGTGTCATCTTTAAGAATCTCTTTTAAAATGTGAATACTTCATTAAAGAGACTTCTTCAACAATAAGACATTTAGTTTTCAAATTACATTCATTTCTCCTAACTCAGTTGGCCCTCACAGCAATCCCATTTTGCAGATGAGAACACTGATGCAGAGAGGTGAAATGATTTGTACCTTGGTAGGTACTGGCTCGGGCAGCACTTGAACTTGGGTTTCTTCAACTCCAGAGCCTTTCCCATCCTTCCACATGGATTTGGAGGTAGAAACGTCTGGGAAAGTCAGAAGTTCCTGTTGAGATTTTGAGGTGATAAAGGGAATAGAGATAAAAGTCAGAGAAATACAAGGTCTTAGATTCAATCCTTACCTGCCATGTGAACTGGGTAAGGCATTTTAATGTCTGGAACTATAATTCCTTCTTTGTAAAATGGTGACAGTGATCATTGCTACGTGGGGTTGCTGGAGATACTAAATGCTTTACGGTGTGTTTATGTCATTTCCAATGCGTGGCCCATAGGCGGCGACCACTCAACATTAGTTTCTCCCATTTTACCTTTTACGTGTTGCCTCTCTGAATTTTAAAAGGGCAAATTCTGGACTAGTTCAATAAAGTAGATCAGTCTTACGGTGTCTCAGAAAGTTACTCTCAGCACGGAGGTATTGCGTGGACTATATGCATGGCCTCTTTCTACCTGGAGCGAAGACAGAGTTGACATGCCATTGTTCATTTCACCTTTCGCTAAAGCCCCCTGAATCTGCCTGCCTTTGCACTGGTCACGGCTGAGAACCACACGCTGCCTTCAGAGGGGGACTGGCCTCCAGGAAAGCCTCAAATGTCACGGGGCCACAGCTGACGAGACGCCTCTTACCTGGGCAGGGTGGAATGATTTATATCTGATCTGTCAGAGGTCACCAGGCGGCTCAAAGCTAAACTGAAAGATTAAGAATTGATCCAGATGTAATAACAAGCCAGATAAGACACACAGGCTTCCAATTCACTTGGTGCCCACGAGGCACGATGCCGGAGCCTCTGTTTGCTGGCGGGGGTTGTGTGCGGATGGTCTGGAGCCGTCCCGGGGCGCACACACCATCTGGAGCTGAGTTGTGAGTCCAGGGCGCGTTGTGCAAGACAGGGGTACATTTCGAGATGGAGGAAGCTCTGAAGGGACTTGCACTCACTTTATTCTTTTATTCATGCACATACTGAGAATCAACACGCCTGATTTTGTACTAGACCCACCGTCCAGCGTGGGATTCTGAACTCGAACCCCGTGGAATCTTGGAGGGAGTTTGGTCAGTAATCCTGCCCGCCCCCTTCCCTTCCAAAACTAACGCAGATTGGGGCATAGTTCCCAGCCACCGGCTCTGCCATCTGGTTAGTTCTGTTGCTTCTGTTCTGATCCCAGTTTGGCCTCAATTCCTTAATTTGTAAAATGAGGTTAATAGTACTATCTGCCTCAGGACTTGAAGAGCTATTTCTCCAAGGAAAACATGCAAATGGCCAAAGAGCATGTGAAAACATGTTCCATGTCATTGGTCATTAAGAAAAGGGAAATCAAACCCACAGTTAGATACCACTTCCCACCCATCAAGATTACTATAATAATAAAATAAACCTAGAAATTAATGAGCGTCGGTAGGAATGTGGGAAAATAGGAACCCTTGTATATTGCTGGTGGGAATGTAAAATGGCACAGCCACTGTGGACAAACAGTTTGGTGGTTCCTCCAACAGTTAAACCTAGAATTACCACATGACCCAGCAATTCCACTCCCAGCGAGTCCCAGGGGAGCTGAGAACATATGTCCACACAGAAACTTGTAAGTGAATGTTTACAGAAGCATTACTCATAATAGCCAAAAGGCAGAAACAACTCAGATATCCATCAACAGATGAACAGATTAACAAATTGTGGTATATTCATAAAATGGGGTGGTATTCAGCTACAAAAAGGAATGAAGTACTGATACGTGCTGCAACTTGACGTGATGCTAAGTCAAAGGAGCCAGACACAGAAGGTCACGTATTGTGTGATTCTGTTTATGTGCGATGTCTAGAACAGGCGAAGCTGTAGAGATAGATAATTGGGGAATGGGGAATAGATTGCCAGGGAACAGGGTGATGGGGAGTGATTACTTAAAGGGTGCAGAGTGTGCATCTGGGAGGATGAAAAATTCTTGAAACTAGAGGGAAATGGGTGTTGTACAACACTGTGAATGCACTGAATGCCCCTGAATGGTGCATTTGAAAATGGTTAATTGCATGCCAAGCTTTATTTCCATTAAAAAGCTTCTACACTGAAGGAAGCATTTACAAATAGCTGTAGGTCCCTCTATGATTTCTTTGATCAGCTTAGTCCTATTGGATATTTTTCCATTTGAAATTAATGTAAAAATAAAGCCCTTTATTAATGTTGTATTTATGATGCTAGGCTACATAATAGACTGACTACTCTTGCCATTAAAAAAAGTCTAAAATTAAAAAAAAAACACAGCAATAGCTTGTATAGAAGATTGCTGTAAAAATTAAGTAAACTAATGCCTCTACCTTGATAAATCAATAGTAATGTTATTTTTCTTAAAAATATCCTTTCAAAAATGATTATGATAGTATTTACTTATTCTGGAGAAAAGTTTCCAAACGTCGTATCAGATTCTTAAAGAGATCCTTGATTCTTCAAATATTGGAATATAAAAAAATGAAACATCAGCTTAAGAGTATAGATTGGCGCAGCCATTCTGGAGAATAGTTTGGTTGGTTAAAATAAAAATGTGTATGCCCCATTTCCTGACAATTGCATTTCTGGGTATATATTGTGAAGAAATTCTTACCCAGGCCCCCAAAGGGCCAGGCACGGCGATACTCACTTAGACATTGGGGGCGGGGGTTGGCGGGAGTGTGGGTGTGGTTCTGGGGAGAGGGGACAGGTAGATGTGGGGGGAGCTCATTGTGGAATTCTGTAAATTGCTACAGCAACGATGAGCAACACAGAGTGCTCTTAAGAACACAGGTGCCAAAAATGTGCAAGAAGGAAAGGCACAGGATGAAACCTATAGCCCTCTTCACAGTTGTAATGAAAAATTATGTACAAACCATAATATGCAATTAATGGGACCACAAAGAAATGAAAACTTACACAGCAAACGCAGTTGAATGGCTGCCTAAGGAGAGGGAGGGGAATGGCGTTGGGACCGATAGCAAAAGGAATAAATAAATAAAGCAAAAGAAGTCCTTCCCCTAGAACAACGATGGCCTTGTGTCATGGACTAAGGGGGCTCAGAGAACTCCAACTTCTGCACCTGAAGTTCGACAACACAGCAGACAAAACAAAACCAAAATCCATCAGGGTAGGAAACCGGTACACTAAAGGGCAATTACAATCTGGTGATGGGTTTAACCTTCAAGCATGACTGCTAATTACCTTCCCCTGGGTTCCCCAGATCAGTGAAATAAGATTCCCCAGGAGGTCGGGTCAGGCACTGCCAGCCTTAGACACTTCCCAGGTGATTCTAATGTGCGGTCCCAGCGGGAGCCGTGGGTTAAATGTCCCGGATCCAGGTAAGCGCCAGGCGCTGCAAGGATGCCCCAGTCGGATAAGTCACGGGACGGGGAGAGGGAGAGCGAGAGGTGAGGCAGAGGGGTGGTCCAGGCCGGATGAGGCCGGATGAGCAGACGGGAACAAAACAGCTCTCTTTAGGCTACTCCACAGTCTAAAGTGGACTCGGGGAAATGAGGCCGGGTAAGGCTTTGGGACTGTCTTCTAGTTCACGGGGATATATTGGAGGGCGGGGTTTAGCTGGGGAGCAACATGACCAGATGTGGCCTCTAGAACACTTTGGTGCACTGTCTGGGAAGGATGGGAGGGGGTGGGAGAGGAGGAAGATATTCCTGTGACGAAGTTGTCCAGGTAAGGTGCTGCAGGTACGATGCTAAGAGTCTGGGCTGGGGGAGAGGAGGAGTGGGCAGTCAATAGAAATTCAAGGCAAGGGACAACTCTCCCCTGTTATAGACGGGAAAACAAGAGCAGATGGGAACAAAACAGCTCTCCTCAGGCTACTCCACAGTCTAAAGTGGACTCGGGGAAAGGCCCCCCTGCTCTTGAACGTGATGCGCTAGTTCCAGTCCGAGTGTCGCTCAGTGGGTGGTTTTCCTCCGGTCGGGTACACCGTCCCTATCTAGGAAATGACTGGCGTGTTACTGTTGGGATCACCCTATGGGGCACCATAAGATCCCTGCTAGATCCTAGGCAGCCTGCGATTGGGCTGGGGTTGCCGTGACATGCAGCTTAAGGGAGTTTGGTGGATAGGGCAATGCGCCTCTCTGGTTGCGGACAGCTTTCGGAGCCTCCCTGTACTTGCTCCTGTCTGGGCCTGTGCTTGTCTGTATCTACATGCAAATCCATTGATAAAGTTTGCAGAGATAAGTGGGAAGGTTGACAGTATTGAGTCATGGTTGGAGAGGGCCTGGTCTTGTTGGACCTGTCAAAGGCGATGGGGTAAAATAGCTAACATTCCTGGGTTGCTTCTAAAGCACCCAGTACTGCACTTTCCATATATATCATCCCGTCCAACCCTTTCACAACCCTGTGATGTAAGTAGCAGGTCTCATCAAACCCAAAGTCAGTGTGACTCTCAAAACAAGGCTCTGAAGCAGTTAACTGCTCAAAGTTGGTGGCAGAGCCAACACTAGAACTTGATTCTCCCGGTTTCTAGCGCATTTCCAGGGTAGCTCTGCAGGCCACAGACTGACATGAGCAGACATCACCGGCTGTTTTAATGTGTGATGCCTCGCGATGCTTCGTCTCCACCCCAATCCAAGAGGAAAGATGAGTCTCATCTTCAGCTTCACCAGGGTCTGTAATGGATGCTCTGAGCGCTTTTAGGAATTGCTAAGCCAATTGCTGGCAAACCTGGGAATGTGCTATTTGGTCCCTTCCGAAGTGGGGAGGACAAGAAGGTGCTTGGGGGACAATTTAAGAGCTTCCAGAAAAACAAACAAACAAACAAAAAAACAGTTCCCTGAAGAACTCGGGGGCTCTGGCTGTCACAACGGGGCTGCCCGAAAGACCCCGCATTGCTATGGAAACGGCGCATTTCCTTTTTATGGAGCAGGCACATAAAACTCCCAGAATGTGTCATTAAGTAAGTTACTACTGTCCTGAGGCTGCCAAAGATGTACACCCTCATTAGGGGAGCAATGTGACAGTTTGGGGTTTATAATGAACGGTTTGCAGGCTCAGAGGCTGAGCTAAGTTTACCCTGTTGGGATCACAGTCTCTGGGTTTGGGGGGACCAAGAGGGGAGCCCTGTCCTCAAAGCGTCCGCAGACTAAAGACCCATCAGTGTCTGCACTGATGCAAGACAGCCAGGTGATGTAATTATGGTGCCTGCGTATCTCATTTACATGCAACTGGTGAGCAAACTCTGGCATTTCCATAAAGACACTCCTGCTGAAATGAAGCATTTTATCTCCTGCTTTTCACCTGGAGCCCTTAATTGGGTAGCTCTGCTCCCCTTAAAGTTTTGTTTACCTGGTAATATGCAGATGTGAGTTGGCCAGCTTAGAAATAGAGAGGCCTTCCGGAGGGAAGGTGGGACCACACAGGTGTGTCTTCCCTTGACCTGGAACAGTGCAGCCCCTGATTTCACACCTTCCCTTGTATCCTGTCCCACCATCTTTAAACATCTATTGTGTTTCCTGTTGAGTGGCAGTGTCTCTGATAGTGCTTTTCAGAAAAATGAGCTTGTTTGGGGAAACAGGCAATTAGAGTGTGCAGTGAGGGGGGTGAAGAGGAAGAGGTGAGACAGTAACACTCGGAGAACACCTGGATCCTCATCAGGAAGGCCTGGGGAACCACAGAGGAGTTGTCATTGAGATGATCATCTCCACTCAACGCTGATGAAGGCAGGACCAGGCGCACCGCAAAGGAAGACTTCTGTGGCCCAAAAGAAATAGCTGTTTTAATAAAAATAATACACAGACACTCAAAGGTTGACAATAAAATGTGTCCCTGGGGGATATTTCTCTCCAAGCAGAGGGCAATATAGCAAAATGGTTACAGGCTTGGACTCTGGGGTTGAAATGCCTGGGTTCCGTTCTCTGCCCTGCTCTGTCAGCAGGCAACCAGCATTTTGAGTGCTTTTGGTGCCAGGCACAGTCCTTGCTAGCTTTATGACCTTGAGTAAATTATTTAACTTCCCTAAGCCCCAGTTTCCTAATTTAGAAAGTGGGAATAGCGATCACTTGCTGGGTTACTGTGATGGTTAAATGAACTAATGTGTGCAAAGAGTTTATTACAATGTAAACGATAAATGTTCACTATTGCATTTAGTACTGCTATTATCACAGTGCTGGGTTGGGGAAAGAAGAATTGTAGTGTCACTGGCATTCTCTTTTAACTGAGAACAGTGAAGAAAGGACAACTTTATTTTTATGAACCCTAATACAGCTGGGGCCAGGTCAGAATGTCCAAAGAAGTCCTATTAAAAACCCAGCAATACCAAGATGAAAATAAATAGATGACAACAGCCTAACTACAATAATAATAACAGTAGTAACAATAGCTCCAACTACTATGGCTTTTGAGCTGTGGTTTAATCTCTGGTTCCTCAGGTCCCCCCCCCCCTTTTTTTTTAACAGTCTTAGCTTCTGGATGGCCTCTAAAGTGGCTGAAGTTAGGATGCTGATGATAGTAACAGAGACAGCTGTCATCATAGCCACCATGTATTGAGCGCTTACTACCTACTGTGTTAATAACATGGCACTCCCAGTTTTCAAAACACTGTGATGTAGGCGCTGTGCATATTCTCATTTCGCAGGTGAAAAAACTGAAGTTCAGTAGCTTGTTCAAGGTCGCGCCGCAGTCCCCCATGACCAAGAGCTTATGTTCTAGTTTTCTGGGTATCTGGGAGTTTACTAAGACCAGGGAAGGATAGGCAATGGTCTCCACCACCCTGATTGTGATTCGCCTTCTGAGAATGGCTTCATTTCTGAAGCATCACATCTGCCGTGGCTCTTGGCACGCAGAAGAACCGTTTCTTCCTGGTGAGGCCATGCACATATTCAAAATATTAGCTGACTTCGTTCATGCAGTAGGCAGAGGTGGCTTTGTCATGGCATCCAAGGGAGGTTTGCATTGAGTAGGAGAGACTCTCTGGCTCTCCAAAACGAGACATTGACTGGCTTTCCATCATCTGGGCTTCGTAACAGCCTTGTGGCATTAGATACCCCAGTTTTAAAAGCGCATTGAATATTGGCAAACTTCAAAGTCTGAAAAAAGTTCATGACTTTGCCAACGACGACGCTGAGCAAGTTGGTGAATCCAAGTAATGACTCTGGATTTTCAGTCCCTCGCATCACACCGCCTCTGCTGGGGAGAGTTCCCATGTGGGAAACCAGGATGAAGTGTTTGCTCAGATGAGGTCACTGGTGATGCAAAGAGTTAAAAAATGCATTAACTGCAGGTCCTGCTACCACCTCCCCGTTACGAGGGTGCCCATCACCCGGATAGTGTGCGCTGTGCCTGTTAGGTGTGAGTTTACCCACCCCCTCCTCGCCCCTCCCATCTACTTGTTTTCTGTTGATTTTTACTTCCACATTGCGCCTTCTTTTCTTTTCTCCTTTGAGCTAGATAGTATAACATCCTCCTTTAATGAAAAAAAAAAAAAAACATTGCCATGGTAGGCACTCACTAAGTATTTGAATCCCCCCAAAATTGTAAACTTCACTTCTAACTTAGTCATAGAGAAATGGAGTTAAAAACTCACAGGGAGAAATTACAACACAACCGAACCCGAGCTGGGTTCCAACTGGTCTCATTACATCGTGCCAAGTTCTGCAGTCAACTGCAGGGAGATAAGAGGGAGAAATAAGTCACGATTATGGTCATCAGACACTCGGGTATGAAAGGACAGTGGAAGCTGGAGGAGAGGACACAAGAGGACAAAATTAAATTGATTCTTGGAATAAGCTGAGAATCCAACAAGGGGGGAAAATCCATCTTTTCGGAAACCAAATAGAATTATTTCACTGTGAAAGTGAGTCTATATAATTTATGAATCTCCCTTTTTATTTTTCCTGGTTAAACAACGAAAAAGCAGACAATGCTGAATGTGTTTTAAATCCCAGTTGGGCTGAAAATATGATCAAAAGTGGAGGAATGAAATAAACCTCATGGTAAGATGTCTACAATCTAGGCAAGGGGCCCAAACCTTTGCTTGCTAAACCCTCCCAATACGAAGCCCATTTTTAACATTTTCATAAACATTCTAAGAAATATTTTTTTGGGGGGGTGTATATGCACATATAAACATGTGTTTAAGTGCTTATATAATTTGGATCAGAGTGTACTCTTCATTTATCTCCTTTTCATTTCAATGCACAGCATTTTATTCTAATGGAATTTTCCTAATTTAATACTTTCAACTTTTTCCTCATTGAGAGGTATTTGAGTTATTACCAGTCTGGGGCTATTGTAAATAGCAAGTACTGAATATCCTTCTTTATATATTATTATTATTATTCTCGAATATGCGGTTTTTAGAGTGCCCCCCGATGATCCTCACCTCCCGGTAGTCATGGCCTTGTGTAATCCCCTCCCTTTGAGTAGCTTGCTCCTAACCGATAGAACGTGGCAATGTTGTGGGGATGTCACTTTGGCGGTCAGGTTGTTAAAGGTTCTGACTTCTGTCTGGCTGGCAGACTCTTTCTATTGCCTTCTTGGTTTGCATCCGTTGTGGAAGCAAGATGCCAGTTGGAGAGGGTTCCCGTAGCAAGGAGCCGAGGCCCTCAGTGGCCCAACGGCCCTTGAGGAACTGAATACTGACAGCAGCTACCGAGCGAGTGTGGAAGCAGACCCTTCCCCGGTCAAACCTTCAGAGCAAACCGCCCGCCCCGAGCCCACACTTCGCATCCTCATGAGACAGCGGGACAGAGGGCCCGTCTGAGCCGCGCCCAGATTCCCGACCCACAGAAACCGGGAGATAACAAATGTCTGTTGTTTAAAGCTCCTGTGCTTTGGTATAATTTGTAACACAGCAACAGATAACGAATACCAGTACCTAACAATTAAATTAAAAAAAACCTGAGAAATGCAAACAAATAAATCTACTCTGAGGCAGATGCTACGAGGGCCAACAGAGCTTTAGGAAAAGAACTGCAGGGATTCTTAAGATGAAAGAGCACCGTTAGTTTAGAGTGCCGAGAAGTCTGAGCAGGCGCTCCTTTGTCTGTTCAGAAACCACGTGTTAAACTTTTTTCCGTTTGCCAGACACTGTGCTAGGCTTTGGGAATAAAATGGTGACGCTGACCAAGTTCTTTTTCTCTTGATGTCAACCCTGTAGGGCCTGAGACAGAAAATAGAGAGTCCCTAAACAAACCAACGAGATGATTTCTAGTAGACGCAGGCCACAGGAGGGAAAGTGATAAAGACCAAACAGCCGCCCTGGGCAGGTTCTTTGTTTCTGGGGGTGAAGGTGGACATTGCGCTGAGGAAGTGATCATCTTAGGTCCCCATCCCAAGCAGGGGAGGTTCCCGTCACCCCAGAGGGGCCCGGAGCCCTGCCCTCGCACCCCGGTGTTGGCTGCCGTGTCGACCAGCCCCCTGCCTGGCCCCCCGGGGCACTGGGTGACAACAGGAGGCGGGCTCAGCCCCACAGAGGTAGCACGTTGGTCCCGGCTCCCGCAGTCCCTCACCGCCGGGTGATGGATGCTGCGGTGGAGAGGGGACCCGCTCTGATGTGCGCGGCCCGGTTTGATTAATGAGTGGCTCTGCCAGGAGGCCATGCTGGGAGTAAATTACTCTTTTCAGAAATGGCTAGATCGGCACTATTGCACTAATTATTTCACAAGCTTGAGGTCAGTTCCAAATTCCCTGACACACACAGGGGAACAAACACCCAGGCTAACCGAAGCCGACAGAGCTCTAATTAAAGCAGAAATTGTTTGTGACTCCCCTCTCCCTCTCCCCTCCGCCCCACTGGCCCTCTCTCCTCCCAGAGGAGGAAGCTGTCAGACACGCTTCCTTCCTGCCCCCAGCCTGGCCCAGCGCAAACCCCCCGAGTTCCAGGAGTCGGCCCAGCCTACGACGCCCCAGTGCATACGCATATGCTGAGCTCCGGCCAAGAGGGGAGACACCCGTGGCGGGTCCAGTGTCCTGATCTCATGCACAGGTATTGTGTAGTCGTCCATTCATTCATTCGTTCATTCATACCCCTGTTTATTTGTTTGCTTACCCCATACATATTTATTAAATGCATTTTATGAGTCCAGCACTGTGCTGAAAGCTAGCAGGGTCCCAGGCTTTGAGAGCTTGCTGCCTGGTGGGGGGACAGACATCAGTCAGATAACCACACAGATACGTGTAAATCGCAACTGTGAGAAGTACTAGAAAAAGCGGACTGTGGCTCTGAGGGTCTGTATAGGGGGATGTGACCTGGCTGGGGGCTGTCATCCTTGAGGAGGTGGTGCCATGAGGGTTATCTAAGCAAAAGGCACAGGAGATGAGGAGGACTGTTCAAGGTGGCAGAGACAGTCCGTGCAAAGGCCCTGTGGCAGGAATAAAGGTGGAGTTCTGAAGGAATCTGAAGAGAGGCAATATGGCCAGAGCTCTAGAACAGAAGCAGAAGTGATTTGGGTTCAGGCTTTTGCTACATGTGTGGCCATAAGGGATCTTAGCATGTCTACATCTCAATTTTCTCTTCCAAAACATAAGGGTGAAATTTCTAAGCCTTTCAGGAACATTGTGGTGGCCTCCCCCAGATCTAGTCCCTTTCTCTTGATAAATACCCCGATTTCATTAGGGTTTCTGCACCTCCTGTGCAGCCCGGTAGGTACAGCTGGAGCGAGGGACAAGTGGTGGTGGGTGAGATTCAGCAGACGGGCAGGCCAGGAAGGGCCCAGACAGGGGAATGAGGCAGTGGGCACTTAGATTCCTCTGTTTTGGGAGTAGGGGATTTTTCAGCTCCCAGCTCCTTTGCACGGTCTAAAGAGAATGAGCTAAATGGGAAAATCAATAATGCACACAGATGGCCCGGGTGATGTTTACACTATTTAAGAGAACAAATTATTTTGAAGCACCTGGGATTTATTCTTTCCCATACAAAAGAAGAAAAGCAGAAGAATCACAGCTTGTTCTTATCTAGTCTGGATGCCGACTCCCTGAGAGGCAATTATTTGGTGTGTTTATGTTATTAATAGTCTGTGTTGGCCACTTTCCACCACCCCCACAAATGCCAATTAAGAAAGTTTTTTACTTTATTGTCATTTGTACAAATATATAATATGTACAAAAGAAGAGAATTTATCCATCATTTATTGAGTGACTACTATGCAGCAGATGCTAGACCAGGGGCCGGGACTACAAAGAAGCAGCCGTGAATGTGGCGACACACATAACAAGCACCCGCAAAGCCCTCGCTCTGCACCAAGCTCTCACCTGAGAACTCAATTAGTCTCTACTTGGGCCCATGAGGCAGGTGCTGTCATTGCTGCCATAATAGAGGTGAGGAAAGCGGGGTCCAAGGTCACGTGTTTAGCATGAGGAGGAGGTGGGATTTCAACGCAAGCCGTCTGATGACGAGGCCGAATTCCAGTTGCTCAGGAATTGCTTACCCGTTAGTGGAGGCGGCAGGCAACAAACACATACAAAATACACATACTCATTTGCAAAGGAAAAAAAACCCACACATGCACACACACACCGAGCACCGCAACTCAAGGAGAGAGGAACCACAACGAGGGCAGGGAGAGAAGGTGGGGATGTTTTGTAGAAGTGAGCCAGAAAGAGAAGTTACGTTGGAACCAAAGTGATGAGAAAGAGCTGAAGGTTGGTGGGGTCTTGGTGAAGATGTTGGTGGTGATGGGGGTGGGATGGAAAACTCTGGACACAGGGAACCAAATGGGTCATGCGTGGGAGGTGAGAATGAGAATGGAGTGGAAGAAAGAGACCCACGTGGCAGGATTTAGTGGCCCTGGGTGAAGGGAGTAGCAGAGGCAGGGCGGGGGAACTTGGCACGGACCAGATCATGCAGGGTCTTAGCTCCGGTATTTGGGGGAGGATAAAATGAGATATTCCATGTGATTTGCTTATCACAGTGCCTGCAATTTAGTACTCAATGGATGCTCATTTTTACTATCGTTATGGTTATCCATATCTTGTTTTATTGACTTTGATTTCCTTAAGATTACAAGGAAAAAAATCTTTTCCCTCTATCCACAAAGTTTATGCTTATGTGATTCTGGAAGAATTCCAACCAGGAAGGCCTTGGCCCCATCCCAGGACTAGTGACCCCCGCAGCAGGGCAGAGATGGCGCTGAGAGTGTGTGTGGGTCTGGAAGCAACCTCAGTGTCCACGGATGGATGGATGAAAAAAGAAAACAGTGGTCTGTCTGTACAACGTAATAGTGATAGTGTTCAGCCTCTGTAAAGAAGAATATTCTGCCACTGGCCACAACATGGCTGAATCTGGAAGACTGACGTCAAGGGAAATAAGGCTGTCACAGAAGTGCAGACACTGCTTGGTTCCACTCACATGAATTATCAAAAGCAGTCACGTTCGTAGAATCCAAGAGTGGAATGGTGGTTTCCAGGGTCCGGCAGAAGGGGGAAATGGCGTATTAGTTAGGGTTCTCCAGAGAAATGCTAATAGAACCAATAGGAGATATATAACAAATAAGTAGATATGCCTTTATTATGCGGGAATTGGCTCATGGAATTATGGAAGCCAAGGAGTCCCACAACCTGCCGTCTGCAAGCCAGAGACCCGGGAGAGCTGGTCCGTGTAGTTCTAGTCCAAACCTGTAGGCCTGAGAACCTGTCTGAAGATTCAGGAGGACATGAACGTCCCAGCTCGAGAGAAGCCACCCTTCCCCTGCCTTTTGCCCTATCCAGGCCCTCAACAGATTGCACGGTGCCCAGCCATGCTGGTGAGAGGGGACTCGTCTTTGCTCAGTCCACTGACTCAAATACTAACCTCCTCCAGAAATACCTCCCCTCACAGACGTGCCCAGAAATGATGCTTTACCAGCTCTCTGGGTGTCCCTTAACCCAATCAAGTTGACACATATAATTAGCCATCATAAATAAAGAGTTGTTAATCAACAGAAGACATGAAGTTTCAGTTAAGCAAGATAAATAAGTTCTAGAGATTTGCCGAACAACACGGTACCTACTGTCAATGATATTGTATGGTGTGCTTAACAATTTGGTTCAAAGGTGGTATATGTATACCATGGAGTACTACTCAGCCACAGAAAACAATGGTGATCTAGCGCCTTTTGTATCATCCTGGATAGAACTGGAACCCATTCTTCTAAGGGAAGTATCACAAGAATGGAAAGACAGGCACCACATGTACTCACCATCAAATTGATACTAATCCAGCAACACTTATGTGAACATATGGTAGTAACATTCATCTGATGTCAGGCAGGTAGGAGGGGGGAAGAGGGGATGGGTATATTCACACCTAGTGGGTGTGGTGTGCACTGTCTGGGGGATGGGCATGCTTGTAGCTCTAACTCAGGTGGGGCAAAGGCAATGTATGTAACCTAAATTTGTGTACCCTTATAATCTAAAATTTAAAAACATTACATATACATATGTATCAAAATACATATGTATTTGATATGTATCAAAATACATATAAATAAAATTCTGTATGAAAAAAATTGTTAATAGGGTAGATCTTATGTTAAGTGCTTTTAAAAATAAAAAATAAAGTGAATGGGCATCTCCCATGTGCGGTGGAGGGAGTGGAAGGTGAGAAGCCCGGAGTCAGGCATGTGTCCTCGTCCTGCCGGCTCAGCCTCTGGGCAGAGATGACAGGAGCTTGTGCTGAGAAAAACCTACGGGCTTTATTTTAAGACCTTCTGTCAGGAAAGGCCTTTGGAGGAAAATTCAACCATTCCACTGCATTGCTGAAGGTCAAACAGCAGCTGCATGATCTGCTGGATTTGGGGGAACATTTAAAAAAGGGGAGGAAGAAGGAGAAAACATACCCTTTTCGAGGGATCATTTCTGTTTTTAGATGGGGAACGACACGAGAAAGTTCTTACAGGGGAGATGAAAACCTGCCTCTTCAGCGTCTGTTGAAATTGTTCTTAAATCAAGCAGCGGGTTTTCAGACAGGTCTGGGTAATTGATTATAAATGTTGGAATTTATTTCAATAAGCTCTGTCACTGCTTAGCAGCTGTTTCACTTTACAGCAAACCAACAAACAGAGGTGTTGGCGGCAGCTTGTCTTTTGTCTTTCTCTTGGATGAGTTAGTTTTTTTTTTGGTGCAATGCTTCTTGGCTGAGATTCTCGCGGCGAGAGGCCCCTGTCTTTCCGCTGCGGCAGAGGGAAAGGAGGGGAGCAGGAGTGCCGTGAGCAGCCTGCTTTCTCAGGCGCCCCGAGTCCCAGAGAGCAGCCTCACTCCTTGTGTCTCTGGTTCTGGGACCAGAGGGAAGGGACCGTGTCCTTCCTGTACATGCGTCTGCCCGGGGAGTCACCCGTGTGCTCCGAGAGGAAGCCCATCTTTTATTCTGATAAAAACACCACCCTGTTTTATTTTCTTACCACTCTGCGAAATTACCCAATTCCATTATTGTGTACGTCTTCTCTCTCTCCTCCACCGGCATGTAAGCTCCATGATATCAGGGACTTCGGCTTTGTTTGTCACCGTGGTGCATCACTCATGTCTAGAGTAGCTCGTGCTCCATAGCAGGTACCTAGCAAGTGGTCACTGAATTAATTAGTTACCCTTTCCACAACTCCCAGGTTTCTCTTCCTCCAGGAAGCTTGCCAGGGTTGCCGCTAGTACATGTTACTCTCCCCTACTCTATGATTTTCTGCTCTTAGAGTTAACAGTGTCTCAAAATTTTAATCATTTTCTCCCCTGATTCCTTCATATGTGATGGTCTGGGATGGTCTTTTCTCCCTTTATATTTGGGGTGAGCAGGAAGAAGGTCCTCAGAAATGTCTGCTTGACTGAGAGAAACCTTTTTGTTCCATTTGGCGGGAGAATGAAGAAACAGGAAGCCCCGGAGCCTCTAGAAGACTGAGGAGTCTGGGAGGGGTGAGCAGGGTGAACTTTCCTGCATTCGTGCCTTGGGGCTCCATTTCTGGGCCGATAGCGGGTTAAGAGTTAAGGATGTTCTTGCATCTTTCAGACCAGCAGAATATGGGATGGTGTCCAGAGGTAGCACAAAGTCCAACTCCCTCGCATTTTAGATAAGAAAATAGGAAAAGACCGAGGAACTGAAACAGATGAGAAGCATACAAAATCATCAAATATGTATGTTCCAGGTTGATTCCTTTTCCATCGTCGTGTTTAATCCTCAGAGCGCATCCATAGGCTTGGTGTTGTTATTCCCATTTTGCAGATGAGATGGCTGAGGCTCAGAGGAGCCAAGCCACTGGGCCAAAACACATGGCTAGCAAAAGGCGTCACTTGGACTTGAACCCTGGTCTTCTCTGCCCTCTTTTCCTACCACATTTAAGGTTTTAGAATAAAGCCCCCGTTTTCTACAATGGGGCCTTTATCTCTTAAGCCTGTATCTCTAAATAACCCACCTAGAATTCACGGGTGGTGCAGGCAGTAGCTTTTCCCTTTCTCCAGGCTCGGTGCCGAAGTCCAGGAGAGCTACTTCAAGGTCCCATAGAGCTCTGTTGCAAAATCTGCCATTATGAGCTTAGTTAAGTTAATATTGTTGCATCATGGGTTCCATGAGGTTCGTGGACTTCTACGTCCTCTCTCTGTAGGCTGCATGAATAATGCATGCTAGAAGTCAGAATATGAGCGCTTGTGGCAATGGTATTTTCAATGGACAAATTGAGGCACAGAGAGGTTATATAATTTACACACAGCCACACAGCAGAAATGCAGTAAAACTGGTGGTTGAAACCAGGCAGCCTGATTCACAGAGTTAACAGGATTATTAGGAGCCGGGCAAACTGAAGATGCAAGCATGCTGTGCGGCTTTGTCCAGGTCAGTCAGTCTCTCTGGCATCTGGTCATGTCATGTATACACGATGACAGATGTAGGACTCCAAAGCAGAGGTCCACAAGCTATGGTCTATGGGCCAAGAACGGTTTTTTTGCATTTCTAAATGATCATATTTAATAGTCTTTAGTTTGCCTTTTGCTCTACGAAGCTTAAATCATTCATGATCTGACCCTTTTAAAAAAGTTTGCCAACCCCTCTGCTATATCTTCCATCCCCAAGAGTGGTTGTTAATGCTCTTTCACTCATCAATTCATCAAATATTTATGGAGTACCTCCTAAATATCAGGAAGTCTTGGAGGAGATGGCCGAACAAAGGTGGCATTCCGGTGGGAGACACCACTCGTAAGCAAGTCCATGATACCGTGGCGACGCGGTGCTGACACGGGTACCGAGTGCCGTGGGGACGAGAGAGGATGGAGATCCCAGAGGGAGAGCTTGCAAGGGAAGCGATCGCATTTTTTCCTGTCATTATGGCCCTTGTACCAAGATAGCACAGGCCTCTCTGTGTGCGACAGGAGCTCCACGAACCGTTGTTGAATTAAAAAAAGAAGGAACTTTACGTGAAGGCCTCAGAGGAGTCTTCCCCTAAGAGTTGAGTCCTGAACTGCATGTTAAAGGGCGACAGAGAGCGTGAGGAGACACAGGGTGAGCGGCTGCTCCTGCCCCGGGGAACACGGTTCCAAAGGCTCAAATGCCAGGAGGGAGCGTGGAGCTTTTGAGGTCCCTCCTACGACTTGGTTTGGGTCTACGAGTGGGAAGAGACAGAAAATGAAATGGTCTGAAGCCAGATCCTCAAGTGCCTTCTGAGCTATGCCACAGACTTTGAACATCGTCTTAGAGGTAGTGGGGGGCCACCAGGGAATTTGTCCCCTGCGTTCTCCTTCCCACTCCCTTTGTGTTGCTCCCCACCTGTCTCCCCCATCCTTCCACTTGAAAGCCCTCAGGTGGGCTTTCCTGAGTGAGCTCCCTCGTTCCAGTCCCAGGTGCCTTTCGTAGGCTTTTCTCTGCCTGAAAATTTCTCCTCTACACACACACACACACACACACACACACACACGCACACACACGCACACACACGTAGTTTTTTAGTTGACCCATATCGTCCTTTAGATCTTGACTCTAACGTTGCTTCCAGGGAAGCCACCCCTGACCTCATCCCTGGACCAGAGCAGGTCTTCCTGATAAACCTATCTATCTCTCATTCCGTGTCCATGGCTCTATATATCTGTATCCATATTTTCATGTTGATATCAGTATCTCTCTCTGTATCCATACTCATGTCTCAAGGTCTATCCATATTTCTGTGTCAATGTCACCATATCTGTGTGCAAGTCCGTGTCTACACCCATAGCTTGCCGTACACTGTCCTCCCCAACACTCATCGCTCTTGTACTCACTTCTACATGTAGGTGCACAATCATTCGACTAACTACCATCTCCCACACTAACTCATATGCTCTGTGAGACCGTGTGCTGCTTTTCTGTGGCTGCCATGACAAAGTAGCACATTCTGGATGCCAGGAGTCTGAGATCAGGGTGCCAGTGGGCTTGGTTTCTTCTGAGGCCTTGCTCCTTGGCTTGCAGATGACCGTCTTCTCCAAGTTCAGTTCCATTCTTAGGTACTGGGGGTTAGGACGTCCACATATAAATGGAGCAGGGTTGGGGGGCAAAATTCAGCCCGTAACAGAGAGTGTGCGTCTTTTCTTTCAATTTCATCTCCCAATGCCAAGCACGATGCCTGGCACGTCGTAGGTGCCCAGTAAATGCTTGATGAAGGCAAGATGCCACCACGGCAGCCCTGGGGGAGTGGCCGGGAGGCGTGCAGTGCAGATGCAGGAAGACACCGGCAGGCAGCTAGGCTTGAGATGCGAGGTGGCGAGGAGTCTATTGAGGTGATGGAGCGGGGTAATGGGAAGGAGTGTAGGTTTGAGAGAGAACATGGGGCAGACTGAATTGAGCTTAGAGATTGGATGCAGAGGGTGAGAGAAACGGGGACTCAGAATGGATTCTGCTTAATTGTCACCCTGTGCGATCAACGCGTGGGTCCCCACTGCACCCACGCCTGGGTAAACAAGGAGCGGAGGAGCACTGTCTGCCTACGAGGTCTGCGTTCACAAGCAGTGCTCTGCGTCCGACTTTTCCAACTCCAGCAAGGCGGGCTTCTCTGCTCATTGACTCCCTCCTTTCTGCTTCCAGCCTCTCTCTCTCTCTCTTAGCAGGAGAGACGATTACTTGCTGGCAGTTCATCTTAAGCCACGAAGGGGGAAGCAGCTGGGCTCCGGAGCGTTTTATGCCGGGAGAATGGGGGGACAAAAGATGAATGCCAGGCATGGGATTTCAGTAAGAAGTAACTAGACCCTAAACTTAGACCTCAGAGCCAAGAGGCAGGGAGTCTGAACCGGAGGCTGTCACAGCCAACCTGAAACTTTCAGTCCTATCTTGTTAGGCCTAATCTGGCTGTCCCTCATCACACTGGCGTCTGCACACGCTGACTCAGAAATGTGGGTCCTGCAAGCTGAAGATTAGGGCTGGTGCTCAATGCTGCATTCACCGTTCACAAGCTTTGCCGCTCCAGACACTTATAAAATAATTTTCACCTTTATCTAGCGGCAGAAGGGCTTTCTCCCCCAGCCAGTGTTCCGGCTTTTTTTTTTTTTTCTTTCCCACCTAATAAAACCCTCAGTGCAGGGCTTGCCTGTGTAATCAGAGCTGTGCAGGCTGATCTCAGAGCTCGTTTTCCGGGCTGCGCGGCAGAAGCACAGAGGAGGAAGGGATAAAACTTGGGGAAGTAATGATGTCTAAGACACCAGCTGGCTCCCGGAGGTCATACCCTGCCTGAGCGCCTTCTGCCCTCTGTGCACCCCCGGAAAAGAAATCTGGCTTATTTACCATTTTAGAAAGTTAGACCTTTTCAAAGAGATGCCCCAGGCAACACATCCTTCCTTTCCCATCTCTCTGAAACTAATGACTCTTCTCAGAAAGTTTTGACAGTGAGAGTTGTTCCGACAGCCGAGGGAGCTTGCTGGAAGCCAGGCTGGCTCACAGCCCACAGAAAATAGCTGGTCTGCATGCTGCTCGCTCGGGGATGCCTGAGTCTAAAATGCAACAAGTTTGACTTTTTGGAATGGAAGTGGGAATGGAGGAAAGGTGCTCTGGGCTGGTGCCGTGTTCTAGAAGTCAGATGATGGTTGGGGGCGGGGTTAGTTTTTAGGCTCTCGAAATATTTGAATTATTGCAGGAATGATTAAGTCTGAGGTTTAAAAGAAGCTGAAAGACGTTGGATCCACTTGGATAACCCTGAATAATAGCCCCATCTTAACATCCTTAATTTGATAACATTTGCAAAGTTCTCTTTGCCATATAATATATTCACAGGTTCTAGGGCGTAGGACATGGACATGTTGCAGGGGGAATTACTCTGCCTACCTCAGAACTAAGAATAGAAACTTGAGCTCTAGGAGGTGCCAAAGATATAAACAGACAAAGGCATGCAAAAAAAAAAAAAAAAAAAGGAAGTGTTTTTGTTTTGTTTTCAGGATTTGAACATTCATCCATTTACTGAGATCCTAACATCATAGTTACAAGAGTTGAATAAAACTAAATACGTTCTTATTTGTTTTTATTTCATTCATTTATTTAATAATTTTTGTCATTAAGCTCCTATTATGTTCTGGGCAGGAGCCATGCAGCGAGACCCTCATGGTTCGGTGGGAGCGACAGGTCAGAGGGATGTCGGGGCCGTGGAGCAGGGACCCTTGTTAAGGAAGCTGTATACACCACGGACGCACCATGAGATTGTTTATTAGGGAGTGAGTTGGGGTTCGGCCAGACCTTTCCAGAGAAGATAAAATTTTAACTGAGCCTCAAAGGATCACAAGAAAGTAATTTGGTCAGGAAAAACAAAAGAACAAAAAGATAACCCTCAACCTCCCAATAAACCACCAAGTCTATTTCCTCACCCCATTACTACTTGGATATGAGCTCATCCTATGCGGCTCCAAAGGAAGATAAATCAGGCCTCCTCTTGTCTCAGAAAACTTTTCTCCTGCCACTGAACTTGATCCAACAAATGTTTGTTGAACCCTAGCCTTGGAGTCAGGGTTCCCCAGAGAGACAGAACCAAGGGAATCTATCTATCTATCTATCTATCTATCTATCTATCTATCTATCTATCTATCTATCTATCTATCTATCTATGAGGAGGGATTTGTTAGGGGCATTGGCTCACATGATTAGGGAGGCTGAGAAGTCCCCTGATAGGCTGTTTGCAAGCTGGAGAACTAGGGAGGACAAGTTCTAGCCCAATGGCCACAAAGCCAGGGAAGCTGATGGTATAGCTCTTAGTCCCAGGCTGAAGGCCTGAGAACCGAAGTAGGGGGTGGTGTTGGAGGGCATTGGTACAAGTCCTGGATTCCAAGGCTGGAGAACTTGGGGTTGGAGGTCTAAGGGCACGAGAAGAAGGATGTCCCAGCTCTGGGGGGGGGGGGAGAGAATGAGAGAATGAGCAAATTAACCTTTTCTCTGACTTTTTGTTGTATCTGGGCCCTCAGCAGATTGGAGGGTGCCTGTGCACACTGAGGGCTGATCTTCCCCTCTTAGTCCCCTGACTCACTTGCCAGTCTCCTCTGGAGACAGCCCCACAGACATACCCAGAAACAATGCTTCACCTGCCATCCAGGTATCCCTTGATCCAGTCGAGCTGACACCCAAAATTCACCATCACAGAGATCCACCTCAAAAATGTCCCCTGCAATCTGTCTCACAGATGGAAAAATAAATATGACAATGATGGTTTGCAAGCCTGTCTGCTGCTTAGATGAGGATCAACTCAAGGGCAGAAGCTGTATTTTATTCTTCCATAATCCCCAGTCAAGAGACATTTTGATATTTATAACAGTTTATGATAATGGGCTCTGGACCCAGACGATCTCTGTTGAAATTCTCAGTCTGCCACTTGGTGTTGTGTTACTGGGGGCATCTTGCTCAGACACTCTGTGCTTTAGGTTCCTTGCCTGTAAGATGAGGATAATGGCAGTGTGTGCATCATGGGGTTCCTGAGGAGGATTCTGTGAGTTCAACTTAGAACCATATGCTTGCAACGCCACAAAACAACACTTGGTGGCTGTCATTGCTATCCACCATTTTTGGCACAAAATAGGTGTTCAGTAAATGTTTAATGATTGAAGGTTATGTGTAGGGTTTGGTCGCAGAGAAGACCTAGACAACCTTGCGTGGTGTCATTCTTGCTCTTCATTTTACAAGCATGGAAACAGACTCAAAGAGCTAAAGTGGCTTGGCTAAGCTCACAGAATGCATGCATACTGTTCAACCCTGCAGCTAGAATCTACATGTTTGGACCTTTAGTCTAACATGCCTAGAAGAGAGTTAGGGGAAGATATCAGGGTTGTGGTTGAGGGTTAGGGGGGGTGGGACTCTGGGGTAGATGCAGCCCTCTCTGCCTATCTTCACGTTCTGCCACAGCATGCACCAGGACAGTCCACTGCCTCTTTACTGATAGAGCCCTGCAACCTAGAATCTCACCCTCCTGTGACCTTGGGAAGTCAGGCATGGTTCTTGCCCAGGGCACTCGTCTTTTGCCTTAAGGAAAAACACTTGAAACTGAGTGGGAACACCTTTTCTGTGCCCCAGCTGGCTTGAAGAAAATAAAAAGAAGAAAATTTATAAAAGTGACAAGCAGCCCTTGGAATCTGGCCACGTGGCAGGGTAGAACATAAATGCCTTTGCTTCTCTTGGCAAAGAGAGAGAAGGAAAGCTTGTGATTTACTCAGGACAGGACACAGGTAAAGGTGACCTGCTAGTCTTCCCCCAACTTTGAGAGTCATTTGATTCAAGGCTCAGTCTCCTAATTTCTGGGGTCTGGAGAAGAGTGCCTCCCTGCCCCCTCCCCCCCATTTCCTCAGTCAGAGCAGCAGAAAACCTCCAAAAAGTTGGAATTTCTAAGGTCAGCCCTGAATCCCCCTGGGAAAAGACCTTTCGAAGAGTAAGTGAAAATTATAGTTCAGGCATGTTTTGTTTTTAGATCCCAGAAAGGGCTTGAGCTGCATGTTCTTTTTCCCCACTTTCTTTTTTTTGTATGATTAAACATGGTGTCTTGAGCTGTTTGAGATTTTTAAAGGTTTTATTCAGCCACCAAATACTTAACTCCTTAACATGGTTTGGTAGCTCTGTGACCTGCTCCTATTTTATCTGCATGGCGGTGAGCATATGGCCTGGAATTGGCCGATCAGAGCACCCTGTCTCCAGTACGTGGTCGAATGAAAGGCACATCAGCTAAGTAGAGTCAAACAAAGTCCTGCCCTGGACAAGATGTATGTATGAGCATTGGAAAAATTATATATATTTTCTTGCTGGGATTGATAAACTGGGAGAATATGGATTTGAGGAGCCTAGAATGTTCTTTCCTACCATTGGGACACAGCTTTTCTAGAGAATGAAGTTAGCAAAGATGAAAAACGAATGGGGAGAAAGTGCCATGGTGGCTTTGGGGCATCATTCTGGTCTTTGAGGCCGTGGTTCTGAAGCTGTCTCTTCTAGTTCTGCAGCTACCCTAGTATCGTTTCAAGCTAGGGGAACAAATTACTTCCCTTCTTTTGTCTTAACTGAGTCCAGATTTAGAATTTGTCATATGAACCAAAATACCCCTGGCGTGTCTCACTAGCCCTGGCACGATTAGGCTTCTGCCGATCTCCGCATTCGCATATCCTCTGTTGTTTTTTTTTAATCCCCTGAACATGCCTCAGCCCTTTCCTTGATCTGGCAAAGTCCAGCTCAACCTCTGATCAACACTTTGCTATTGTCTTTTCTGAGATGCTTTTTCTGAACTTCCGGTGTGGGACGGGCTCTACCTCTGTCCACCCCACAGTGTCCTCATCTCTAACACTGACGATGACTCATCTGCTTCCTTCGCTCCATCCTACGCTAAACTGCACAGTCCCTGAAGGCAGGAAGGGCACCTGGTTCATTGCTGCCTCCCAGCATTCAGTGTGGTGTATGGCGTCTGGCGGAGGTCACTGAGTGGAGGGCGGGTGGCCCCCACGTACAGGAGCGAGTGAGTGTGAGAAAAAATGGGAGAGATGGAACCTCGGTTGCTAGGCGTCTGCTGTGTGTCTGGAATAACACTAGATACTCAGCCATGAGCAGTTTTTTTCCTGTCTCCCATTCTGTGTATCACTTTATTAAACACAGCAACCTGTCATAGTAGGGATTACTGCCTCTGTTTTATAAACAAACAATAAAAAAGGGGACTCAAAGAAATGAAGTCCTTTGTCTGGGTGGCAAAGCTGTAGTGAGTTTGAGCTCGTACCTGTGAACTCGTCTACGTGAGTCTCCATAGTCCATGCTTTTTAAAAACCCTTTATGGAACAGCAGAGTAAGAAGGCTCTTGTCCTCCAGGGGCTCAAAGTTGGCTGGACAAAGCAAGCTCGACAACGTAAACTAGGTAGCGTGATACGAGATGGTGGCAGGAGGGACCTAAACCAAGAAGGTGTGAGCCCTGTGATCTAGAGGCTCCAGGAGGTGTTCCGTCTCAGCCTCAGGTCTGCTCTGCTGCCCCTGTGGGAAACGTATTTTAGGTGATTGTCAAGAATTGCCTAATAGAAACCCCTGAAGCTGGAATGGATACTCTGAACGGGATGAGCTCCCCCCTCAAGAACAGACTGACCTTCCCACTTGGTGGAGAGGTCATAGGAAAAATTTAAGAGCTCTCCCGACCTGAATATTGGTGATAAATTAACTGTGGCTCCTTTGAGGCACTTCTTGGATGTTGGGCCAAAATATCAGGCATGCTGGCTCAGGAGATGGGCAAAGAGGCGCATGGAGCTTTGCTGTGATCACTCCAGGGAGCCCAGGCAGCCCTGGTTCTGCGTCCTGCAGGACACGGCCCGTGTGCGAGTGGCGTGTGCCTCAAGCTGGCTGCTGGGCATGGGCTTGTGGGAGGAGGCACTGACCCTCGGCGCAAAAGGCCTTCTAAGGAGAGACAAGCTGGAGTTTGGGGGTCGTGGCAGCCTGTTAATATGCTCTGCGGCTCTGTGGGAGGAACACCCATTTGCTGCTAATGGCATGGCGCGTCAGCTCCACTTAACTCTCCTGGAGCTAATCTAGCATGTCTTGCTATGAGAGAGAGAGAGAGAGAGAGAGAGAGAGAGAGAGAGAGAGAGTGTGTGTGTGTGTGTGTGTGTGTGTGTGTGTGTTGATGACCATGACTGGAAGAAACAGGGAGAAATGGGGTGAACTCCATTTGAGTGAAGAAGAGGACACTTACCTACAGAAAACCAAGCCCATCTATTGGGTAAGGAGCTACTTTTCAAAAATCTCATAGCACGAAGAGATTGAAGTCTAGCACCATAATGCAACGTGCTTTCTGTGCTTCACGTAGTTTAATCTTCCATCAGCCTTAGCCATATCCGTCTTTAGTTTACAGGCGAGGAAACCGCAGTTTAAAGAAGCTAAGAAATGCAATGAAGGGGAGTAGCTAGCGAGAGGTAAGATTGGGTGAGATCATCCAAGAACATTAGGGCCAATGAAGGATTTTGGATTTCCTGTTCAACGCAAGGGGACACTGTTGGCGAGTTGTGAGCAGTGGGTTGACAAAGTGTGGCGATGAATTGGGGTGAGGGGAAGAGTAGAAACAGACCAGTCGAAGAGCTATTCAGCATTCCTCATGAGGCAGGAGGGTGGCTCGGATGAGCGCAATGGCGGTGAAGGGGTTTTAGATGTATGTCGAAGGTAGGCTGCTTGTGGAACATCCCTCCCAGCAGAAGAGCACTCTGGAGTTATTCATTGGGCAAATAAAGTTGTGGCACAGCCACTGAGAAGGGCTCTGGTGGCTGGGTGAGAACGTGGATGGGCTGGGGACCCACCGGGTCTCCTGAGCAGACAACACCGAGTCTTCATGAGCCCCAGGAGATGCCTCTGCAGGGAACCCGCCCAGCCTGCACAGAGCCTGAACTTCCAAGGATGGGAATCGGCTACATCTGAATGTCAGATCTTCTCCAGTGCCCTTCAGCACCCAGACCCTTTCTAGAGTGGGAAGAACAAGCTCAGAAGAGGCCAGGATGGTTTGGGAGGCCCACAGTAGAAACTTGACATTGATCAAACTCACGAGACAGGCCACGTACTGAGCTGGATGCCCTCACACAGTTTCTCATATAATCCTCCCACTGTGGGGTTTCACGAGTCAGGAAGGTGCAGCTCAGTGATCCCAAGACCCGGCCTGTGCCCAGATCTCAGGTAGTTCTCAGTGCCACGTGCCGTGATCCACCAGGGGCTGAGGGCTCTGATGTGCCGATGTGTGTTGGGGGGCTCTGGGGGAGGCAGGCCTTGGGGATCCCTGGGGATGTTATAGCCCATACCAGCCCCCCATCGCCCTTGCACAAGGCTCAGGAATGGGTGACATTTACTGACGGCCCCAGTGGTAGGTCAGAGCGTTGACACCAGTGTGCAAGAATACAGACAGAACGACTTTGGAGACCTACTGGGCCGTATATAGAAAAGGGAAGAGAAATAATAATACCAAGAATCCTCTTGATTTCAGAATCTCTTGGCAATAGCATGTGCTGGTGTTTGAGGTCTTCCCTGGGCCAAGGTCAGCGTGGAGGTTTCACTGGGCCTCAGAAGGGGGTGTGAGAAGGATGCTCAGAGCAGGTGGTCGTGGGGGAGGGAGCTGGGCTGGCCCCAAAGCAGAGCTGTCGCCGATCCGATCTCCTGCATGGCTTGCAGCCCCTCTCTCCGGAATTACAGGTAATAAGGTAGAGCTGATGTTAATGGTTTATGACACGAATTCATTTTGAGAACTATATGCTTCACCCATTGCTTTTATTTTTCAATTTGGATCTGTTGGGTATTAATAGCTTTGGGGCTGTGTTTTCCATTTTAATCTTGCTTTTTCTCATTTCTAGGTAGATTCCTTGTTTCAATTTACACAAACATTAAACCTCCATTTCCTGCAGCCCCATGTCCTCTCCCCGCCTCCCCAAACCCCTGCCTTGTTCTCTCTGCTGACCTTGTTATAAAACTTTTCTCTAATGTGTGGACTGTCCTCACACCCAGGCTACCTTCCTGTCCCCACTGGCCACTGTAGGCTTCAGCCACCCTTTGTTGGTCATAGCTTATCATTGACTTTATGACACTTTGGGCTGAAAGGAAGAGATGACTTTAACCAACAGTGGCTTAAGAAATACAGGTCTTCAATATCTCACACGATCAGATGTCCACAGAGGGACAGTTCTGGGGATGGTGGGTTTGGGGGCACTGCAATTTCAACAAGGATACAGATGCTTCCCATCTTCCTGTCCTGCCATGCTTAGGGTACAGGTCCTTTTCTCTCCCAGCAGGTCTCCTGCCCATCGTAAGAAACCTAGACAGCTTCAGGCTTTTGTCCTTCATAGCCATGCCCACAGGAAGCAAGGGGACTTTTTCTCTTGTCTGTTTCTTTTCACGGGCAGGATACTTCCTTGGAATCCTCCCATGGCTTTCTGCCCTTCCCATTAATTACACCTGTACCATGTGCCTAAACCAATCACTGGATGGCATGACCTAGATTGGTCTGGGCAGATCATAATTCATTTCCTAGGGACTGTGTTGTCTGAGCACCTTGTTGGCTGATAACTGAACAAAACCTAACAGGATTCTGCTCTTATAGCAGCAGAAGTTGCTGCACATGATAGCTTTTGCTCATCTCTGTGGCTTTGCTTATGCTGTGTGCTTTTCTGCCCTGGCTTCTTCTTCCATTGTCCCTTGACCCCAAACATAGGTAACACCTGAATTACCTGGTCAGACTTTAAGAGGTGGCATGGTTACCACCTTCCCCAGATTGTCCTGGTTTAGTGGCTTCTCACCTGCAATCTCATAGCACCCCAGGCACAGTCAAACACTGCATTTGCAATGCTATCTTTATGATAATTTGTGTATTCCATTCATTGCCCAAAGGAAGGGAAAGTTGAAGTATATCCTCAGCTTGTTCCTGCCTTGAAATATGTCTCCTTTAAACATCAGGCATCGGCAACCTAGAAATACTTGTAGTTCCTTAAACAAGCCATGGTCTTTTGGGTGCCAGTGTCTTAGAATGTTTTGTTTCTACCACCTGCCTTCCTTCACCTGGGCTTCAACTCTGCTGCTCAACCATCATCTCAGCAACCCCCTTCCATTTTTTAAAAAGAACTATCTTCGGGATGACCAGGTCTTTCCTGGAAATGTCTCCCAAATTGGGGCACTCTTTTCTTAATGTTCCCATTGTATGTTGCATGTACTTAGCATTAACTAAGGAAAATGTAAAAGTCCTTCTATGTATTAGTTTTCTCATCTGATAAAAGGGATGCTCTCTTAGTCAGTTTGGGCTGATATAACAGAATACCATAGACTGGGTGGCTTAAACAGCAAACATTTATTTCTCATAGTTCTGGGGCAGCCTGAGATCAGGGTACCAGGTTCTGGCAGGCTGTCTTGCTGATTTCCAGACAGCTGCTTTCTTGCTGTGTCCTTACATGGCAGAGAGAGAGAGGAGAGAGAGGAGAGAGAGGAAAGAAAGAGAAGGAGAAGGGAGAGGAGGGGAAGAGAGGGAGGAGGGAGAGGGGGAGGGAGAGGAGGAGGAAGGGAGGAGAGAGAGGAAGAAGAGAGAGGGGAGAGGGGAGGGAGAGAGAGATTGTAATTTACCTTCAGAATGACAAGATTGATCCTGGGGCTGGGGGCTGCATAGATCTGAAGACAAGTGGGGATAGTGGGCTCTGGATCCAGACATTGCAATATCTAGGTCTCTCCCTGTCACTTGAGAACCACAAGCCCTTAAACAAACTATTGAGACTCTTCACCTCTCAAAGTTCTCATCTTTAAAATGGGGAGAAGCAACCTACCCCATAGGGTAGTTACAAGAGCCATGTATGGACCCGGTACAGAGCAGCCCCCCCGCCCCCCCCCCCCACAGTCCTCTGTTAGGATTATTAATGGAGGTGGAATTTGGGATGGAACTTGAAATATGGATATGGATCAATAGGCACAGAGACGTGCGGAACGAGACATCTGTAAGGCTAGGAGATGATGGTGTGAGGATGGCGGTGGCTTCCTGTGCATCACGCAGTCTCATCTGGTTCTCAGAGCAGCTCTGTGAAGCAAGTGCTATGATTTGTCCCTTTTTACACATGAGACATCTAGGCTCAGAGAAGTTAAGTAACTGGCCCAGTGTCTCACAGCCAGCATGTGGCTGAGCTGAGACTGCAATCTGTGCAGTTGTGTTCCAGAGCTCATGCTCTTCTACCTCTATGAGTCTGGGAGGGGCCTTGACTCCCAAGCTAACATCTCTGAACAATTAGCTGGCATGACCTGGTGGCCTTTGAGGGACAGCAGAAGTTATCCAGGACCAGAGCCAGGCTCCGGACGCCCTGCCAGCGTGGAGGAAGGGCAGCTTGGTCCTCCCAGCTCACTCCCCGCTCCGAGAAGCCTCCACAACGCCCAGGTTGCCCGATGGCTGAGTCACGGCTCTCATGATCCTGGCTGGCAAATTGGAGACACCCTTAATTGGATGCTGAAAAAACTCCGCCTGCCGCACAATGGCTCCCACTGAAGAGTTATAGCTGTTTACTGTAACACACAGACAGTCCCATTAACAAGAATGATGGGAGGCTGCTCCGTGGCATTACTCTTAGCAAAAGACTTGACAAATATGCTTTGTAAATGAAGGCGCTCCGACAGAGAAAACATATAACCCTCCCTCGCCCCACCCCCACCCGGGCCCTCCCCTTCCTGGGCAGACTTTGCACGTGGAATCCTTTATACATTATTCAAGGCTCCGTCGTCGTCTCAGGACGTTCATCAACAGCGGTGCCCATGGCAGGGAGAAGCTTGTATCAGCTGACAAATGCAGACAAAGCAGGCTGCTTAACCCGGGAACGGTGGGTCAGAGAACAAACAGGGAAATGGATTATGCCCGCCATATTTCTGCGGGAGCAGAGGCGTAAATGCACACTATACGTCACGGCTTATCGCATGCGGAAGGAGGGACTGTGAGTGGCGCAGCGCGGCCTACCTACGGAATGCTGATGGATCATTCACGGCCGGCTTTTGTTCCAGGCCGGGGTTTGTCTTGTCTAGGAGAGTCTGAGGCATCTTCGGGGTGACAGCCGCAGGCAGCGTGCCGTCAGCATCCTGAGCTCCAGGTGTGGGCTGCGGGCCCTGCTGCATGGAGAGCGAAGGAGCTGCCCAAGTCCCCACGGCCACCGCATGTAGGGCCGAACGCACCAGCGCACCCACCGGACTCCCGGGGCCCTGCAGGAATACAGGTTGTGCAACTCCTAAGAGGAAAGAGTGCGCCTGGGCTTCGGCGTTGGCTATGTTGGGTTCTAGTCTCTCGTTCGTTAACTTGTGGAGGAGGTAGTGACCCGAGTCTCCAGGACATCACCTGGGAAGTGGGACAATAATTGTACCCGCCTTACGGGACTGATGTCAGGAATGATTGAGTCCCTAGAAGAGAGTGTGGCATCCAGTAAGCACTCAATAAATGCTAACCATTTTTTTTTTTTTTTTTGGGTGGTGAGAACACTTAAAATCCACTCTTTTAGCAGTTTTCAAAGATACACTATATTGTTATTAACCATAGTTTCTGTGATGCACGGTACATCTTTTGAACTTATTCCTCCTATCTGACTAAATTTCTTTGTGTCCATTGACCAAAATTTCCTGAATTCCCCTACCCCCAGTGTCTGGTAATCACCCATTTTACTCTGTTTCTATGAGTCTGACTTTTTAAGATTATATGTACAAGGGAGATCCTGAAGTATTTGTCTTTCTGTGCTTGGCTTATTTAGCATAATCTCGTCCATGTTCATCCATGTTGCTACAAATGATAGGATGTCCTTTTTTAAGGCTGCATGGTATTCCCTTATTAATATATGCTACATTTTCTCTACCCATGCATCCACTGATGGACACTTGGGTTCTTCCCATATCTTGGCTATTGTGAATCATGTTGCAATGAAGATGGAAGTGCGGATATCTGTTTCACATACTGATTTCATATCCTGTGGATGGATATATATATATATATATATATATATATATATATATATATCCAGAAATGGAATTGCTGGATCATATGGTAGTTCTATTTTTAATTTTTTGAGGAACCCCCCCATACTGTTTCCCATCATGGCTGTACTAACTTACATTCCCATCAACAGTGTGCAAATGTTCCCTTTTCTCCACATCAACACCAACACTCGTCTTTCGTCTTTATGGTTACATAGCCGTTCTAACAGGTGTCTCACACGTTCGCTTCACGGTTTTCACTGCCAAGGGATTCTCTGAGCCTCCCAAGTCCGCACAGCCAGTAAGCAGCAGACCCAGGACACAGACACTTTCTGTTTCTCTGAGGCTTCAAGCCTTTCCTTTCTGTCTGGAGCAACACCATCTGGTGAAAATACAATGTGCCCACCAGTGTGTGCCAGGTAGGCAATCTTAAATTTTATAGTAGCTGTGTTTTTAAAAAAATGAATTTTAGCAACATATTTTATTTAACCCAATTGTCCAACATATCGTCATCTTAACGGCTGGATCGTTATTAAACGTTATTGATGAGACATTTTGCGTTCTTCTATTTGTACTAGGTCTTGAAATCCAGTGTGGATTCTATACCGACAGCACCCCCTAATTTGTACTGGCCGTATTTCAAGTGCTTAGTGGCCACACATGGCTCACGGTGGCTGTGTTGGACAGCGCAGGGTGACCTCTCAGCTCACAAGTCCCCCCCCCAGAAAGCCTTCTCTAACCCCCCATACAGAGCAGCAGCCTACTCTCCCCCGTCCATGGTGTCTATGTCACATCATGTATCATCATGTGCCAATCGCTACCTGCTTGTCTTGTTATTTTTACTTTTATTTTTAGTGTCTGCCTCTCCCAACAGAATGTCACTTCCCAAAAGTGTTCATGGCTGTGTCCTCAGCAGGTAGAACAGAGCTTGGGACACAGAAGGAGCTCAGAAAATGTAACTACGTGTTGAGCAGGTGAAAGAGGGGGGATGTCTGCATCCAAGGCTAACAATGAGGCTTATGTCAGGGACATGGGGGAACCGGAAGTGTCCCATCCACCCCCGCACTGAGGACCTCCTTTGCCTCTCCTGGCAGCCTCTCTCCACTGTAGTCATTTGTAAACCGGGAGATCCCCCCTCCTCCCGCTGCCTCTGTCCGTATTTCAGGAGTTGGTGGTGTGCCTTCTATCCTAAGTGCTTCCAGCGCAGGTACTTAAAAAAAAGAGAGAAAGATCCAGGGTCTCTGTGCATCTATTCCTCATCTATGCTAATCTGCATTTTAGTCCTTATGTAATTTGTAAGGTGGCAAAGCCCTGACATACTATTGCGGTCTGGGACGCTGGGGCTGTTCATCAGCTGCTGCCTGCTGCAGCCATGGAATAATTCTAGGTCGCTCGCACACAACAATCTCCCCGATTCATTAGATCGGACGTGGGTAGCCATTCACCGCACAGACAAGCTTGGCACTGCGTTCCAGGATGCGGGATCCTGCACATTTGGGATTCTTGGAGCCTGTCTTTGCCCCTCTGTCCACACCGAAATGGATAAACTTCTGTAGGCGAAGACTAAACTTCGATAGTCAAGGCTCAGGGGATCACCGAGGTACGTCTTGCTGTGATTGCGAGGAGCCTGGTGTGTTGATACATGTATGATATGAACACTCCTCTGGGGTCCCTCTAACCTGCAGACCTGTACTGGATTCGTCTGTCTCCTACACTGGACGCTGAACTCCATGTGGGGTGGAAACACGTCTTGTTCGTCTTTGCAATCCCAGCCCCTAGCCCAGGTCCCAACAAACAGTATGTGGTTTTGTTGAAAGAATACATGAAGCAGGTGAGCCTACAAGTCATTACTCATTCAAAGCTTTTTACTGAGCATCTGCTATGTGCTGAACTCTGTTCTAGGTACCTGAGACACATCAGGAAACACAATGGACAAAAATCCATGCCCTCTTGGCACTTACCAGCTAGCAGAGAATCGAATTAGTTTTTTGAGCTTTTTTCCTCTTTTCCAAAGAATACCAAAAACTTACTACTGTTCCTGTTATTGTGACTGACACCCCCACAACAGTGTCAAGAACACTTGGGGTCAAACCCTTGCTCTGCCAGTTATCCTCGGGTGTGTTTTCCTGTCTGTAAAGGGAGATAACAACAGTCTCCCCCTAAAAGGGTAGCTGGAGGGATCGAATGAGGTAGTGGTTGCAGCTACAGAGTGTGGTGTCCGTCCTAGACATCACAGGCATGCGGTGAGTGTTTTCAGCACTAGGGAGTCCTGTGTTCAGGAGGGAAGGGACTGACCCAAAGGAACCATGGGCTGGCCCAGGTGGGATAGTTCCAAAGACCAGAATCTCTGTGTGGGTCTTGGGTGACAGTGGGAAGGGGTCAGGCCAGCCCGTGAGATGCCATGGCAACAGCCACAGGACTTCTGGTGTTAAGCAGTCAAAACTTGGGTGCCATGAAGATGCAGGACTGCCAAGACTCGGGCAGCTGAAGGAGCCACAGGAAGAGCTGCCATCTCCATCCTCCTGGGAACGGCGGCTGCCAGATTCCGGCGGGGAAAGGAGGAGGGGTGGGCTAGCCCAGAGCACGGCTTGGCCATCTCCCCAGAGCGTGTGGATTTCTGTAATTCTAGGTGGGCCGAGAGGGCTGCCTGGGATGACAGGCAGAGCAAGGGTCTCTGGGTGAGAATGCAATGTGGACCAGGGTCCCCCGGCACTCTGGATCCTCCGGAGCTTGTGCACCAGAGTCAGATCATCCAGGTTCAGGTCCTGGCTCTGTCACAGATGGCCGGGTGACCTTGGCAAGTCACTTAATCCCAATCGGCCTCGGTTTCTTCATCTGCAAAATGGGTATGATATTAGTACCCATCTCATGGTGTTTTTGTGAGGTTAAAATGGGATAACTTGTGTAAAGCGCTTAGGACAGGGCATGGTGTGTAAAGATTGCCCAGTAAATCCTCTGCAGGTGTCTCTTTTGTGGCAGTTTCCCCTCCTTTCTTTTCAATTCCCACCCTCCAGGGTCCTCTTCCTCTGTGCTGATGCCACACCTTGGCTTCTGGCCAGGGCTCTCAGATCAGAGAGTTTCTTCCAAGAGGTGTGGATGCAAGATGCACAAATCTTCATCTCACTAACACAGATAACCACTGGTAGCAGAACTTGGCTGTTTTATGGGGCTAGAAGCGCCCCTCTTCCCCCTCAGGCAGAAAAAAGGACAAAGGAGAGGAAGGAAAAATCAGGGGAAAAAAATTGAAGAAATGGATCCATTGTCTCAAATAAACATTAAGTATGTATGAGCAAAAGGTTTCCAGGAAGAAATTTCAACGAAAAGGAATAAACTGATGATTAAAAAAAAAATGAAGAGAAAACAGTAAAGAAAATTTTAAAAAGTGAGCCTGGCACCTTAAAATAAAACGGGATGATAAACTCTTTGCTGGCAAACTTGCAATTTCTCTGTTGGATTCCGGATCTGGCTTTTATTATTAAGGTTGGTGCTGAAAGCTGGCATTTTGACAGGAACATGGAGCGTTTGTCACTATCTGGGAAAGAGATAGATGTTGAATGACATTTTGGGAGAAATGTATACATTTCGGGTCTAAGTGCTCTTTCTCCTTACCAGGAAAATTCCACTAGCAAATAACTGATTGGTTATCTCGAGTTCCCAATTCTCATGGCTATTTAAATGAAAGCAGAATTAAAGTTTTTATTTTTTTTTCTTTAACCTTTCAGGAAAATGGAAAGACATTTCCTCCAGGGGCTGCATCCTCTCCAGATAAGGGCATTATTTTTGGCTTGAAAAACCCCAATGGAGCCTTCTTTGCCCCTGGAGGTGCAGTAACTGGGGGAGCACAGACACTGCCCGCCTTGTCTAGGTTGCTGAATAGTTGTAGGAGGCTACTGGGCTGTCAAAAAACAGAAGATAAGGACCTCTGCTTGTAGAAGTTGGAGTCCAAGCTCATAGCAGCTAACTTCAGAGGGTGTTTTGCATTATGGTCACTCTTGGCCCTTCATATGTGGTTTCTCTTTCCCTGCCCGGGATTTTCTCCCCTTAGCCATGGTCTTCTAGTTCCCAGTTGGACCCCGAAGCTATTGAAACTTGGGGAGCTTTGTTATCCTTAGGAAGACAAGAGTCTCCAGGGGAAAAAAAATCAAAAGATGAACTCCTCTCAAAGGGGAGAGTTTGGGCCCAGGTCTACACGGATCACAGAAACCACTTCTTAATGTACAGCAGGGCTTTGGATGTTTTGGTGACAATATTTTCTGGATTGAATATCCATGGCAAAATCCCCTCAATGTTTTTTGTAACCATTTCCAACTTTCTGGCACTAATTTCTGCATCATGTTTATGAAGATCCTGAATGTGCTGAATTTTACATGAACCCTGTACTCTCTGGAAAATGATAGTGGTTAAAAAAAATACCCCCCACCTTTTTGTTTTCTGGGGAAATGGTTAACCACAAAGGACCACTTTTCTCTTGCTTATTCCAAGATAAGAACACCTCCACTTTTCCTCAGTGACTTCAATAAGACTGTCTCTATCATTTTTCATGATTCCTGATTCCCGAAGGACTTGTGAATGACTTCCTTGCCTACCTGCCTCTGTAAAATTCCAGACCCCCTTCCTTTCTACTTAGACGTTCTCATGAACAAGTGTTCTCCCTATTACAATAGACTGAACAGAACCATCTCCTTAATTATCTGGTGCATTTTGTCCTTGACAATCCCAAGCTGAATACTTTTTTTCAGACCACAGAGAAATTCAGGTCCCCATCAAGGCCATAAAGGACTAAAAGCAAGAAGGTTACAGGGAATCAGCGGGAATGTCCTAAAAAATTAGCTAGAGCTACACAAAGGAAGGAACAAAAGGAAAATTTGTATGCAAATGAATGGGTATTCAAAGTAGTCTGCTTTAAGGCAAGCATTGCATCTTTGGTAAAGAGAAGAGGAGGGATGTGGGGAATACAAGATGTCCTTGTTGGCCCACAGGTTTTCTCTATTTTACAATAATCTTAAATTCTACAACACACCAATCTTCTGGGGAACCCTGGACTCTACAATGGACATATGCAAAGGCTGGGACAAGAGCATCAGACTGGGAATTGGGGGATGTCTCTAAATTTTTTGACTTTCAGAAGAATGCCCTTGAGTGCTGGAATTTTCCAAGATTCCATTCTGAAATCCAGAAGAGTCTGGGAGTTTCTCATTCCTCACTCTAATTGCTGCCGCCATGACTGGAGGGAAGGTACGAAAGTCTAGTGCCTTTGCCTCAAGGCCCAACAAGCTGGGGATAAATTTTGGTCCAGAGATGGCCATGGGATCAGGCTGAATGTGAAGCTTCACCCTCAACTGCCCCTTGGTTGGCTTCTTTCCCTTCTGTATTCTAGTTTCTTCACTCCCTTCTCCTGGACTCCCTTCCTTGGTGAATTATTTGTACCTGAATCCTTGGTGCAGAGTCTGCTTCTGAGAGACCAGATCTGAGACACTATTGATCCTTCCTGATGAAGGAGGGAAGGAAGGAAGAGAGAAAAGAAGGGAGGAAGGAACAAAAGAAGGGAGGGAAGGAAGAGAAGGAGGAAAGAAGGAAGGACAGAAGAGAAGGAAGGAAGGAGGAAAGGGAGGGGAGGGAAGGGGGAGGGAGGGAGGGAGGGAGGAAATGCTTAATTTGCAGAGACCAAACCGAGGGAGAATGGAAGACTCCTTCATCTGCAGTCAGTAGCCCTGCATTTGAAATCCAGCTCGGCCACTTTCCAGCTGTGTAATCTTGGATGTGTTTCTTGCACGACTTGAATCTCAACTTTCTCCTCAGCAAAGCTTGTCACTGACACAAGGTTGTTGCAATAATTAATCAAGGTGATGCTTCTGAATGCAGCCAACACTCTGCTAGGCCAGCTCATTCAAACAGCGTGGCTTTTCGAGCGAAGTCTGTAAGAAACCCTGTCTTTCCCAGTGTAAGCTGATCCATGCATTTCCCCCCTTGTTCTGAAAAGAAATGCTTACCTGCCTCATCCTCCTCCTTCAAACTCTTACCTGTGGGTTTAGGTCATATATACTGAAGGAGAGGAGAGAGAAATAGTGTGGTCCTAATTCGGTCGACATCAAATTCTCAGGGGCACAAAATCACTTGGGCGCTTGGTTTAAAATATAGATTTCCAGATTCTCCCAAGAGATTCTGGTTCAGGTGATATGGGCTGGTCCTAGACATCAAAGGGTTTTTTGTTGTTGTTGTTGTTTAAACAAGCTGTGTGAGCCCGAGGCTAGTGATCCACAGACCTTAATTTTGGAGGCATTGCCCTAGGTCCAGAGACTAACACCGTCTCATGTCTTTCATGCTTGGCACCCTGTTTTCCTCTGTGCCTCACAGTCCCTGCCAGCTCTTTCCAGCACAGGCTGGGCACTCGGTGCCATGCCCCGGACACCTGCTGTACAGCTGAGCTCTCAGCTGCAATGGCCTCTTGGGTTGACACAGAGCCATGCTGGGTTGACACGGAGCCGCGCACGTCGATACACTCATTCATGGGCGTCCACGAGCACCTGTCCATTTAGCGCAAAACAAATGTGCTGATGTTGCTGCGAAATCCTGAGATGACACCAGCGATCAATCACCCACCCAGCCCTGGAAGGCAACAGATCCATTACGGCCATTTAGGACCAAGACTGACGAGGGGCCAAGGCCCTGCCCCGCCTGCAGCTCCCGAGCGAGGTGGAGTTCAGCGTCTGACCTTGACGGAGGGTGTTGCCTCGGCTGGTCATGGCGCTCCTGTTTCTGGTCACTTGCTCCTCGATCAATGTATGGGCTTGTGAAATTATTCAGTGCTGACTGCAGCTTGGCCTATGGTGCACCAAGCTCCCCTTCCACGCCTGCACACCCCGAGTTCCTGAAGTTTCCATAAACACAGCCTCCTTCCCCACCTATATCATCCCGGGAAACACAGATGGATACGGGAGAAAATGCAATTATGGGATAAGACTTTCTTGTTCTCGTGCTACCTATTTTACCTCTTGAGAAACACTGAAATCTAGCCCAGCAAACATGTTTGTAAAGGACCAGATAGTAAGCATTCTAGGTTTTGAGGTCCAGATGGTCCCTGTGACAATGACTCTCACCTCTGCCTTTGTAGCACAAAAGCAGTCACAGACAACAGGTAAACAAAAGTGGGTGTGGCCATGCTCTAGTAAACTTTATTGACAGACGCAGGTGGTGGGCCAGATTTGGTCCATGGGCTGTGGTTGGCAATACACCTGGTCTATCCCATCTTTATCCCTGTGTTCATTCAACCAGTATTTATGGAGAATCTCCATGTGCCAGGCAGTGTGCTGGGCAGAGGGGGGACAGCAATGGGGCAAGACAGATACAGTCCCTGCTCTTATGCAGGCTGTGGTTTAATAGTGGGGGACAGAGAATACATGACGAATAATGCAATGAGATGCTTAACTGCTGCTGTTAGCAGTGCTCAGAAGGAGAAAGGCAAAGTGTGGTGGAGGTGAATTGCAGGAAGGGGAGCATCAAAGAGTGCAGGTGGAGAGGTGGGAGAAGAGGAGGGGGGCACCAAGCAGAAGGAAAACTGGGGGACTTGGCAAAGCAAGACTCAGGCTTACTGTCACCCGGAGAAGGAGGGTGAGAGAGATGTCAGATACGGAGCTCGGAGTTTCTAGGTAAATATTTTATACTTCCTCCCAGAAGCAATGGGAGGAAGTTTAAAAAGTCTCCGAAGTTTTAAAGCAAGAGAACAGCATAAGGAGGTTTAGGTTTCAGAATAATTTTTCTGGCTACAGTTTGGAGAATAGATGGGGTTGGAGGAGGCAATAATAAATCTAAGAAGACTAGGTAGAAACTTCCTGCAGGACTTTATCAATTTTGGTGTAACACAAACTCTCTGTCTCTCTCTCTTTTTTTTTTTTTTTTGCCAACCTCACCCATAAAGTCAGGAATCTAGTTTAATGTTCATGGATGAGGTCACCATATTGAGGCCAAGGCTGCCCATTTGTGATGGGTCCACACCCACTGTGATGCTTCTGTTCTTGGGAAACAGTATTTCACCTGTGCTGGGGCACAAGCTCCCATGGGGAAAGGTGGGTGCTATGGCCAGAGAGCCGGGCTGGGGTCAGTTTGTGCAGAGCCTGTTAACAATAGGGTCACCATAGCCCTTGCCTCTTGCTACCACGGGGCTCTGTATTTCAAGGCCACCTGGACCTTCTGAGGCTTTGCTTATAGCCAATTCAAGTAATGATCATTTTGCTGGTGCATTTTGAAGATGCTATAACATTGCAGAGTGTCTGCATATTCTAAGGCATTTAATACCTCCACTTGGAATGCACCGATACGTAGATCATTAAGCAGAACAGGCCTTCTTGGGGAAAGGAGTAGTAATTGCACTTTTCAAATGCCATTTTCATTTGCTCTTTGGCAGGAACACCACAGTCACCGTCTTCCGTCTTCCTGTTTCTACCGACCCCAAGGGCCGGGGCAAAGTCATCCTACCTTTCTGCAGGCAAGGTTGTGTTGCAGACTGTTAGCGACGTGGCGATGCAGGCAGTCTAGAGAGAGGAGTAGCGGCCTCTGGGACGGTCTGCAGTGGTTGCACCCTTGGTACTCACACCTTTGTGGCATTCCCCTCCCGTGTTATACTGGTTTTGATCCGTGTGGCCAGTTGCACACAGTGGAAGGGAGGGTATGTCACTTCTGAGACCAGGTTATAAAAGACAGCAGCTGCCACCTTGGTCATCCTCTCTTTCTGGGATCACATGCTCAGGGAGAATCTGGCTTCTGTGTTGTAAGCAGGTCTGCAGGGAGGCCACATGGCAGGGGACAGGAGTAGCCTCTTGCCAGTGGCCATGTGAGTGAGTGTGGACATGGATCCCAGCCTGGGTCAGGCCTTTAGGTGATTGTAACCCCACTCAATAGCTTAAGGGAAGATGCATGTGAAGTCCCAAGATAGAGGCAGCCAAAAAAGCTGCACCTTGATCCCTGAACCTCAGAAACTGTGAGCTAATAAGTGTTTGTTGATGTCAGTCCTAAGTGTTGGGGTAACTTGTCACACGGCAATAGATAACAGACACGAGAGAGGAAAGCGTTAGGTCCTCCCAACAGCTTGGTCTTATATGAATGTCCATAACCAGTGTGGCAAGAAGGGCCCGTTATTTGGAGGGTAGAGACTGAGGCAGGGTGTCGCTGGGAGTCGCAAGTCCTTATTGAGGCCACTAACAAGTTTTATGGCTTAGGGCGAGACACTTTCCCTTTCTGGACCTATTCCAGACCTTTTCATTTGCTATAAACGCAAGAGGTTAGACTTGAAAAATGTAAGAATACAGAAGTCCCTTCCCTGGTGCTTGGGTGCTCGGTGATGGGTGGAACAAACACCTGTTATCCCACATGGGCACACATGCACGTGGGCACACACACTGCCACACACACTTAAAATGTGGAGTCCAGCTAGCGACCAGTGGGTGTCGAACTATAGATCCGGTGCTGAATCCTGCAGCCATTACCAATTCACACTCACACCAGCCAATATAGGTAGATAACTTCTACTATCACCATTTACTAGGTGAGGAAATTCAGGCTTAGAAAGCTTAATATTGTTCAGAGATGCCCTATTAGTTTTCTGTTGCTCTATAACAAATTGCCACACACTTAGCAGCTTAGAACAACTCATATTTATTATCTCACAGTTGCTGTGGATCAGGAGTCCAGGAAAATCTTGGCTGGGTCCTTTGCACAGGGTTTTGCAAGGCTTTGGTTGAAGCGTTGTCCTGGCTGCATTCTTAGCTGTGACTCAGGGGCCACTCAGGACTCTAAGCCCCTTCAAGTTGTTGGTGGAATCTAGCTCTTTGCAGCTGTAGAACCTTCAGTTCCTAGAGGTAATGCCTACCCATCGGCAGTTTACAATATAGTTCTCTGATTCTTCAAGGCCAGCAAGAGTGTACCTCTCTCTCTTGAAATGCTTCCATCCCTCTTTTAAGAGCTTTCATCTGAATAAGTCACACCTGCCAAGATAATATCTTTTTTGATATATTCAAAATCAAGGCCAGACACAGTGTCTCATGCCTATAGTGCCAGCACTTTGGGAGGTCGAGGCGGGAGGATTGCTTGAGGCCAAGACCAACCTGGGCAACATAGTAAGACTCTTGTCTCTACAAAAACAAAACAAAACAAAACAAATCAATTAACTTAGGACCTTTATTACCTGTTCAACATCTCTTCCCTGTTGCCGTATGAGGTAGCCTAATCGTGGAGGTGATATCCTGTCTTATTCCCAGGTCCTGTCCACACTCAGGGGAGGGGATGACACAGGTATGTGTTCAGCAGTGTGTGTAGGGGGAGCGGGGTCCGGGGTTCTCTTAGAATTCTGTCTGCCACAGACACGCAGTGGGAAATGGCGAACGTGGAACTTAAGGTCAGGTCTGTTTGACTCCAGTGTGTGTGTCGACTGGTCACTCCTCGCCTGACAGCTCTTTGAGGGCAGGGGTCGTGCAGTTGTCTTGGTCTCGCTGATGCTTAACACTTCATGATGGCTCCGATATCGACCGTAGCACTGGTCAGGATGCTCCTGATGGCCAGTGGCAGAAATCTAACTCAAACTAGCTTAGGGAAGCAAGAGAATTTGACCCAACTGGGAAGTCCAGGGCTGGATACGGGGGTTTGAGGAATATTCTGGGAGCTCTATGGCTTTATTCTTGGGCCCCTCCCCATTTGGTGATACAAAGGGCCACTGGAAGCACTAATGCCATCTTCTCGTGGCTCAAAATCCAAAAGGAAAAGAAAGCCTATCTCTCCCAGTATCCATTTATTAAAATTTAAGGAAGACGCTAATGTGGCCTGAATCATGTCTTTTTTGGTTCCAAACTCTATCTGGATTTGATTGGTCGGCCCAGGTCACATGACCACCCAGGAGGAGGAAGTGAGGGAGGGGCAGAGAAGGTGGCCATGATTGACAGCTTCCCTAGGATAACATGGAATATCCAAAATGTGGTTCCTGAAAGAAGAGGTGGGCACTGTTACCAAAAGCAGGAAGTGGTGTTGGACTGATACAGACATTGGCTATCCACAAAGTCTAAAGAGAAAGCTCTGGAAACCTCTGCATTGGGCAAAACAGTTGTGTAAATACCGTTGAGTGTATATGGAGACTTTGCTGTCAATGGCACAGAACTGAGGAAGTTTGTGCAAATTCCTCTTTCCGTCTTTCAGTTCTCAAGTATGCGAATTACTGGGACGTGGAGGGGCTGGAGTCAACTCGTTGAATGAACAAATGATGTCCTTCCCAGAGCTAATTATTTCTGAAACTTAGGAGGTGAGTGCATCGCCGAGATGTAGATTCGTTAATCTTATCTTAGCCCAGGGAACTGTCTCCACGGCATTCCAGATTTTAAATGAGCTTAACTTCAGGCAACCCACATTAGCATGCATTCTTCCTGTTACGGTGGCCTAACCCCAAGGAGCTAATACAACTTAATGGTGTGGTTTGGAAAAGGTAGGAGATATCCTTAGGATGGGACTAACCTTTATTTTATGAGCATTTCAATAAGGTAATGAAGGAGCCCATTGAAGAGGGCTGATGGCAGGTCAGGGTACTAAATTCTCTCCTCGCTGGGGGAGACTTCCCTCTGGAAAGTCTCTGTCCCTAATTTCTGGAAAGTATTTCATTTCTGTCTGTTTGCTTGTGTGTCTCTGTGTGTGCATATCTTCATTCCCACTTCATACAAATCTCTTGGATATTTTATCACTTTACTCCCCCAAGCTTTTTAACTTCATTTCAGCTGCTTTTAAGGCCCTGCATTTTAGAACCTCTCTAAAGAAAGGACTTGGGCTCCTCTGAAATCTCATCTGAAAATGACTTGATAGGCTAGTCATGGTGGCTCAAGCCTGTAACCCTGGCACTCTGGGAGGCTGAGGCAGGCGGATTGTTTGAACTCAGGAGTTTGAGACCAGCCTGAGCAAGAGCGAGACCCCATCTCTACTAAAAAAAAAATAGAAATTAGTTGAACAACAACAACAAAATATATATATACATATATGTATACATGAATTGGCTGGGCATGGTGGCACATGTCTATAGTCCCAGCTATTTGGGAGGCTGAGGCAGGAGGATTGCTTGAGCCCAGGAGTTAGAGGTTGCTGTGAGCTAGGTTAATGCCATGGCACTCTAGCCTGGGCAACAGAATGAGACTCTGTCTCAGAAAGAATGAAAGGCTCCATAGTTGTGACAAGGAGGGGATCTTTCCGTCTTTTGCTGCCATAGGGAGAGGGGAGTAAGACCATGGTCAGCTTTCTATGAAGTTTAATTTTCCAAGGTGGTGACTCCACCTTGCAGCTATGCATGGAGAAAATATGCATTGTGAAATACCAAGATAGTGTGAGGGGCTCACCTCGCCCTTGTTAACCACCTGGGACTCACTGCCCTCCCTCATTCCCTGCTGTGCACGTCCTCCCAATCCTACTTCACCTACCCTACGCCAAAGCAGTAGGAAATGAGCATCAGTGGGAAAAAAAATCGAATATGCAGTTAAAATGGGAAGACACAGAAGAATGAACTGCCTCCTGTTAACAGGTGTACCTGTGGGTTTGGTGGAGTAACAAACGCTTTTTCGTATTCCCTGGTGTGGTGGTGTGCAGCAATGATTTCCACCCAATGATCTCCACCTCTGGATATTCACGTCCTTATGTGATCTCCTCCCCTTGAGTGTGGACTGGACCTAGTGACTCACTTCTGACCAGTAGAATGCTGGTTCTGCAGTGATGGGAAGTTCCTTGTAACAGTAGGTTACAAAGAGACGGTGGCTTCCATCCTGTGCACCTTTTCTTGGCCTCTTGCTTGTCCACAGTGGTGGAGGCAACTGCCAGTTTTAAACCACCCTGTGGAGAGGCCCATGTGGGTATGAACTGAAGGCAGGATCCTGTTAACAGCCAAGGGGTTGCTGATCACTTCAGTCCAATCATCCGTAAAGAACTGAATCCTGGCAACAAGCGTTTCAGAGAGCTTGGGAGTGGGTCCGCCCTCCATCGAGCTTTCAGAGGAGACCACAGCCCAGGCCAGCACCCTGACGGAAGCCTCGTGGGAGGTCTCGACACAGCAGCACTCAACTAAACTGCACTCAGAAACCAAGGTAACAAACGTTTGTTTTGTGAAGCCACTACATTTTGAGATATTTGTTATGCATAAATAGATAGCATCTCTCTATCCATCGATCTTCCCATCACCCATCAATCTATACCCTTGCCAGGGAGAGATGCTTCCTATCTTATAAAACGGAGGCTCAGGAAAGCTAAGTAACTCGCTCAATATCACAGAGCAGACAAGAATATTATTCTATGAAAAGGAACTTGCGAGAGGAATTCCAGGCTGACATTGCACAGAAGGAAGCAAAATAATAACTACGAAACTATGAGGTGTTTGCAAGCCAACCCAGAACCAATTACAGTTGACTAGACATGTGCACACATGGTACCCCAATCATTTATTTAAAAATCTCAGAACACATTAGGTGGGTTTCTACTATGCTCATTTCACTGGGGTGGATGTGAGGGCGTGGACTGTGAGCTCTACCCTCTGGTAGAGGGCAGCTGGCAGGGGCACACATTCACAACTGAACACAGCACACTTAAGCAAAATTTATAAGCCAGAGCAATAGAGATAAGTATATAGAGAACATTTCCCTCTCTCTAACTCATTTTCCTTCTTGCTTCCCATCTAGGTAACTGGAACACGGTCTACTTCATTGCTGTAAATAGGAGCCCAGGAGATTCCTGTGTAAGTGCTTGTTTACCTAAAGGCTTGAGTTGCTTTCTGTTTGTTTGTTTTTTTTTTTTACCTTCCTGATTTTAGTTTCTCTGGTTTCCCCAAGATAGGGCCCGAGCTTGCAGGTGACAACCTGCATCACAGGTATAGCGATTTTCTGATGACGCAGTGGTAGTAGCAAGTTCTACGTCCCCTTTGCTGGTTTGACCACACCAAACTTCTGGAAAGAACCTCATCAGTAGGAGGATCTCCTACCAAAGAGAAAAATCTCGAGTCTTATGAAGAAGAAATATCAAAGAGGGTTGCAGGAAATTCTTAAACGAATCCACATTTTCCAGGCTTTATTATTTTATTTATTTCTTTATTTCGTTTATTTATTTGTTCCAGCTCACGGCTCTTCAGCAAAGATTCCGTGGATATCTGCTGTCTCGGAAAGAGCCATTCCCAGGGCTGGGCCTCGGGAATAAACGTCAGCATGATGAGTGTGACAGGATAGGGCCGCGGAAGTTTCCGTAGACAGAACAGGGACACCTGCGCAAGCCAAGGTGTTAGGAAAACTACTGGAGGGGCCGGTGACGCTGAGCCAAGTCTGGAAGAGCCGAGGCGTGTCATTTCCTAGAGAGCAGGAAGGGTGTTGGAGGGAGGTGGGGCAGTGTAAACAGAGGCTCAGGGGGGACAACGGGAAGCCGTTCGATGGTGTGAAGCAGTGGCCTTCCTTGATCGGGTCTCATGTGGCAGGAAAATCATTGTGTTGGTTATTCGGGAACTGGCTTGGGGGAAGGTTGGAGAGGGGGGAGAGGCGTCCAGAGAGTTACCTATGACAGGTGTCTGTAACCAGTGACTTCAGCAAGCATAAAGACAGTGGGGGTGGGGGAGACGGGGAGGTTGGAGACAGATTTTCTGGTAAAATCAACAAAACTTGATTGACATAATGAGGGCCAAGGCCGTGGCTGTCTTGTTGATTACTGTGTTCCTTTTCTGCATCCGAGAAAAGTTCGACACATGTGCAGCAAATCAATGAAGGCATACATGTTGAGGCCACGAACAGGTAGATCTTTAGACAGTAGATGGAGATGTCAAGCTGTCATGGTTCAGAAACACAAGGCATTATTAATGAGATGACTTTTACAAAATCTTCCCCCCTTACGTTTCATATTTATTAAATAAATTTCTGATTTGTGATGTTACTTACTCATTAGCATTCAGCACTGGGGTGCAAAAAGTTTCATTTATCCTTACACAAGAATATATTGACATGTGTTTTCTACATTGAACCCTGAAGAGACTGGGCTTTGGGAGACCGGGCGTCTTTGGGTCTCACAGGTGAGGGTTTTGAGCTACCACTACAAGGTTCCGTCTAACTGACTCACTAGGCTGTGTCTCCATTGTGACCGATCTCTGTTATTTCTGTGATAGTCAAATGGGACCAATAATAGATACGCTTTGCAACTCTCCAGCAAAGATCACATCAACTCAAGGAAGAACCACTGTTGGGGACCTATGAAAGATGGAGTTTAGAAATGGTAGTGGCCAAACCCATGGGACATTCCCTAGGGAATGCTCTGACTTATCCCAAAGGTTTTCAACTGGGGGCTATTTTGCCTTCCCCTGAAGGGACATTTGGCAATGTCAAGAGGCATTTTTGCTTATCCCAACTGGGGAGGCGGTACTTCTGGTATTTAGTGGGGAGAGACCGAGAATGCTAATAAACATCCTACAATGCTCAGGGTAGCGCCGTCCCCCCCCCCCAACACTGAATTTCTGTCCCCAAGTGTCAGCGGCACCCAGGTTGAGAAACCCTAATCTAGACATACACCTGGGAAAGAGGGGATGGTATCTTAGAGAAAGTATGTCCTGCGAGTGGATTCTCGCCCAGCTCTGACATTTACTCGCTGTATGACTTCAGCTAAGTCTCTCAACTTTGGTAGACCTTGGGGTTCTCACCTATCACCTGAGAAGATGGAAGCTAGAGTATTTCCAATTCTCTCCCTGTCCTAAAATGTTATGAATTTGTGACTGCCCCGAAGGTCTTCTCATCATCTCCAGGAAATCTGTTTTCAGTCTTGCTTATAGATTGTTTTGGGGAAAGATCATGCCAGGCAGCTCCCTTACAGATGGCTTGACCTTCAAAATTATTGTGAGAAGTTTTCCATCCCACGGAAGAACATTGAGTGCAGGGGTTGTAAGTCTTTTCTTTGGAGAAAGCATTGTTTCACATTTTTTTTTTGTTGTTCCCTTCTAAAATTCAATAGCCTGAACTCAACCTCACTACCCAGAAGAAAACAAGAGAAAGAGACTAAAAGCCAGAATTAAAATATGAGAATCAAGGTTCAAGAACCCAAGGACTCTTCAATCTCCGTTTTTATGTAAAATGGGGAATTTAACATTTATTCTATCTACCACCCCCACTCGAAGTTGCTGTTAAGATAATGAGTGCTATGTCGTAGGCATGGGCTATATATCAAAAAGCATTTTGTATAGTGCAAACTATTGTATAAATATAGGAATCGTTGTTAACAGTTCTTAAAAAATGTGCAAGGTGGATGAGGAAATGCCAGCTGATGAGCAAATTAGTTAAAGTGCAATTTACAAAGTCTTCTCTTGTTCTCCCGGGGTCACTTCACACTGGGATGTATGATCATTAAATATGACCCTCAGAGGCACTGTGTCTAATGTAGGGTAAATTACTCAATTTTAAGACAAGATTTTAAACAAGGGCCAAACTGTTTTATCTACTTGAATTTGGGTCACTAATTACACCCATTGATCTTCAAGTAATGAATCTAACAACGACCTCATAAATTGTGCAATGACAACGAGTCTCCTTTCTGTCCTTTTTCATCATAAAATGAGACTGATGCCTCTTTCAGTTAGTGGTGGCAATTATGTGTCCATCAAAGAGATGAGGCAAAGAGACGGGAAGCAGTGGTGTGCTATTAGGGAGACTCGAATGAGAGTCTCTGTTGTGTTGGTGCTGTGTGTCCCTAACCCTGCCCTTCTCCCTCTCTGATCCTGTTTCCTGACATGAAAAAAGTATGATGTTGTATCAGATGATTTTTTCATAGTCTTTTTCAACTTCCAAATTTCAGGAGTCTAAGTAAAATTCATTTGTGACATTGAAGAAAAGACACTATTTAAATGGTCAAATCGTGCATTTCTCCCAAAGCAGATTATTATTTTATTTTATTTCTGTAGAGATAGGGTCTTGCTATGTTGCCCAGGCTGGTCTCAAACTCCTGGCCTCAAGCGATCTTCTCACCTTGGCCTGCCAAAGTGCTGGGATTACAGGCGTGAACCTCCATGAATGGCCAGATTTTTTTTTTATGTCCTGAAATAAGATGATGTATTTGAATTGCATCTAATTTGTGATCTTAATAAATAGTAAAAAAATGTTTAAATAATAGAATGGGAAATTTGTGATAGAGAAGAGATCGTCTTCATGGTAATCTTAAAGGGCATGAAGCCATTGAATACCTTCCTCAAAATGTTGTGTGGGCTTTACTTGCTGGGGACATTAAAGGAAAGCCAGAAGCTTTTTATTATGTATCAGGCTGGGTCCATTCCTTTCTAGAAGGAAGAAGCTCGACCATAGTAGCATAGGATGTGGGCAGTTTTCAGTGGTTCTACCCAGCCCAGGGACCACGATATGGGCTCATACTACAGTCTGGGTTGGTTGTGTCTCAGAGCCAGACTCTGTTCCATCCCTGTGTGTTTTTGTTTTCTACAAAACCTTAGCTCTGTGATAACAACATCTCTTCCTAGCTTCTACCTTCTCTGGAGTCATGCTTCGTGGAATCGAGATCTTACATTTCCACGGTTTATGAACCCTAGTTCCTCTCATGTCTCTAATCCCTGGCATAGCACATGGAATTCCTAAACCAACCATGGCTTCCCGGAACCCTCCTGTTGCACCTTAGGTCGCCGAGGGAAGGAAGGAGCTGTGTGTCACAGGTTTCTCCAGCATACAAGCTCTCTGTCGTGAAGGTTTTCAACTCTGTCCTTCGAAGACTTCTCCCCGCCCCCCACCTGGGAATTCCTTTGCAATTTCATAATGGCTGTTGATGAGAAAATGGACTCACCCACAGATATTTTCTGGGAACACGTCTACTCAGAAAACTGGGGTCACAAATATTCTACAGCTGGACGTTTTTAATGAGTAAAAATATTTAAAATTGCTACACTAGGTTATACTGGCAATTTATTGAAAAATAATCAGGAAAGTGAACTGCCCAGCATGAGAGCATGTTTCTTTATGGGTAACGTGATTTCGGTTAAACAGGGTCCGTGGAGAAATAAACAATGCAGGTAAACAGCTACATTTTAAAACTTTTTTTTATCAGCCTCACTGTTTCTCCCCTACTCTCCCCTCCCATCCTCTCCCCTTGTCTTTAAGAACCCAAGAAAGACACCCAGGAGAAAGACGATGGACTGGGGTGGTGGCAGTAGAGCCACCGTGAAGCAGATGCATTCGAGCAACTTTAAGATGAAATGGGGAGCACTTGGTGGTGGATTAGATGTGGGGAGAGGGAAGTAAGGGAGAGAAAAGTGCGCCGAAGTCACACTGCTGTTGCCCACCATGGAGGCCAAGGGTGAGCGCCCTCTGCCAGGTGCCCAGACCCCATCCCTCCTGCCGTTCCGTGAGACACAGTCCCTGCAGAGGGACCCTTGTGGCGTGGGGCTTCCTTGGGGACTACCTCCTTGCACTCCCCTCTTAAAATGAGTGGTTGCCTCATTTTGCAGAGGTCAGACAACTAGTTCTCAGAGACAGAGAGGGGAAATAAGGGGGAAAGGCAGGAGGAGAAGGAAGGGAGGAGATAATTCAATTGATTGTGAAATACACACATATACACACACACACGGAGGAGTCATCTCAGAGAAGAACCTGCTTAAAATCTTTTAGTCGCTTCTCATAGAGTTTTCCTACAGCCTATAAGATCTTGAGTTGAAAACTTAGAATTTGGTAGCTCTTTTAATGATTTCCTAAGGGAATTTTGATTCAATGTGGATGTACTTAACGCCTACTAGGTATCTGATGTTGGGATCACATAGATGAACAGGGCACATGCAACTGCTCTGTAGGAGTTTATGATCCAATAGTATGGACAGAAATGTAAATGATTAGCTTATCCTGGAGAGTAATGCCTGTACATAAAAAGACGCATGAGGCACTGAGGTTGCTGAGTGGTAATAGTGACCAGTTCTGCCATGGCACAGCAGTGGGGAAACCGAGAAGGACTTTACAGAGGAGGTGACACCTGAGTGGGTGTCAGAGTTTGAATAGAAGTCTGTGTGTCAATTAAAGTTGCTGGAGTGTATATTCTCCTTTTTAAAAAAATTTTTGTTTAAAAAATTTATGACTCCATTGATGACTCCTCAATGAAATAAGAATGCACAAGTGTGTAAACAGTTGTCCAAAGGTGTTCTCTGTAGTGTTGTTTAGCATGAGAGATTAGAAACAACTTAAAGTATCCCCGGAATAAGAGGCAGGGATATATACAAATTATAGCATATATGCAAATCACATACTTACATTAAAATTAAATAGATCTCTGTTTCCTGTGATGAAAGGTATCCCTGATACATTTGTGGCTGAACACAAGCAAGTCACCACCAATAGCCAGCTAACCGAAGAGCACGAGTGGTATGAGACCATTTATGTAATGTTTTAGGCATTTATTTAATGCTTTATGGCTGTGGTCCCCAACCCCCAGGCTGTGGACTGGTACCAGCCTGTGGCCTGTTAGGAACCTGGCCACGCAGCAGGAGGTGAGTGGTGGGCAAGCGAGCGAAGCTTCCTCTGTATTTACAGCTGCTCCCCATCGCTCACCATCTGCCCCTCTTCCCTGGCCCATGGAAAAATTGTCTTCCATGAAACATCCCTGGTGCCAAAAAGCCTGGGGACCACTGCCTTACGGTATTAAGAGAGATGTCTTGGGAGGTGGTGGCTGTCTCTGAGCCATGTTGTAGCCTTTCCAAGGGCTCCTGAATTCCTAAAGGCAGAGGGTAAATTCCTAGTGCATATTTGGGAAATTTAAGATGAAAGGATGGCAAAATAGTTTTCGAAAAATGGATACAATCAAAACCAATTAACTGATTTTGGTTGTTTTTCAAGCCTGGAGCTGCCCAGGATTTCAGCCTGAGAAAATACAACCTTGGTTGTCTCAGTACTTAATCCCAGATGAAGTCCTTCAAAGTGGAAAATTTCACTGTGATTTATTTTTTTCCAGATGTAAATATATAGCAATAATGCAGTTATAAAACTGGCATTGTATTAAGCCATAAATTATATTTGACACATAATAATGTTGAATTACTGTGGAAGTCCATCAACGTGCAGTGGCATTGCCAACACACGGGCCGCTGCTGCTCGCACCGGCCGATCGCTTGCTCTGCGATGAATGCAGCCGTGGGGACCTCTGCAGTCAGGGTCAAAGTGGAATGAACTCTAGCCGAGGAGAGGCACAGCAGAGCCAAGCTGGGACTGGGGGCCCAGGACCCGTCGGTTCATTTCTTTGCTTAGTCATGCAATTACTGAAGACTGACTTTGTGCAGTGCTAGGCTATGGTGGTGGATTTAGAAAATTAGATGAACAACTCATTATTTAATCAGCGTGAATTCATGTAGTGGTTCCTTGAAGATTTGGTCTCTTCTCACTGGTCCTGGCAGGGTCAGTGCTAAAGTAGAGTCCTAGAGGCCAGCCTTGGGGTGGGGAAGTTAACCAGAGTGGATGGAACGAGATTGCCAGCACTGAACTGAGTCTGCAGAGCTGCACGTAGGGCCAGGTTAAAGAACCCGAACTGGCCAATAGGTTCAAGGGGTCAGGACGAGACTAGTTAAGAGAGGCTTCCAGACCGAGAACTTTAATCTAGTTCATTAACAGTGGGGAAGTCCATAAGTCCACTTTTTTTTTTTTTTCTTAAATTACTGATTCCCTCTTGCCGTGTCAATGCCTTGCTTGGGGTAGGCACTGAATGAATAGTTGTTGAAAGCAGAAAGGAACTAAAAATGCAGCAACACGAGAGGGTGGAGTCCTGCTGTAATGTTATAACAATGAAGGTCGCAGCAAGGGCGTAAGCTGCACGGTGAGGTTATCTGGACGAATCCTCCAGAGCTCTATTGATGTGGGACTCTTTCTAAACCTCCCGGGGGGACAGGGTGCTGGCACTTTGGAGCCGACATCCAGATTTCCTAGACGGCTAATTAAACATCACTGTTAAAAAGAGTATCAGAGGCCCCCAGACTCCTGGGGCTGAGTGAGGAGAAGGGATGAACGTTCACGCCAAGGTAGGGGAGCGGTGGGACGAGTCTAACTCCATCTGGGGTCCGTGGAGAGGCAGACGGCACATATTTAAGGGCTTCTGCTTTTCGGGGAAAACAATCCGTGTTTCTTCTGAGCAAGAGAAAACTGTGACATAGAAGAAGCCGGGCTGCCTTTTGGAGGAGAAGATGAATACCAAGAATTTGGGAGGAAACGCTTTCTTCTCCCTGGCTGTCTCTTTAAAAGCAGAGCATTGACATGGCAGCTGAGGAACACACACTCCCTGTGTTGCTGATGCTAAGAGAAGTACTGCAGAGGCGCAAGGTGGGCTTGCAGGCCTTCGGCAGGAGCTCAGCACTGCGCGAAGTGCTGGGGAGACAGAGACGTGTAAGGCCGGGGTCCCTACCCTCGGGTCAGCGGTGGTCCACACCGTCGGACTGTGCTCAGCGTGTTGTGGAATGAGGGTGGCTGGGTCAACATGGTGTCTGCAGCCAGCGGGAGAGGTGTTTAGGGAAAGCTTGCAAAGGAGGTGATGGCTACTGTGTTTTCCCGAAAATAAGACAGGGTCTTATATTTATTTTTCCTCAAGAAGACACCCTAGGGCTTATTTTCAGGGGATGTGTTATTTTTTTTTTAAGTATGGTACAGCAATCTACATTTATTCAAATATAGTTAAGTCGTCGTCCTCTGGAACATCATCATAACTCTCCAAACCCCGAATTCTATCCTGAATTTCTTGTGACTCTATTTCCTTTAGAACCATTGGCCCCAATCTCTCCTGTGGAGCAATAGAGCTCTCGTGGGGCAGATGAGAAGGGCTGCTCGTCTTCTTGACCGCTCTGTGGTGAAATGCACGGGTTGTGCAGATGCGCTGCGTAGCCACGCCCATCACTAGGTCTTATTTTCGGGGTGGGCTTATATTGCGCAAATGCTTAGAAATCCTGCTAGGGCTTATTTTATAGGTAGGTCTTATTTTGGGGGAAACAAGGTAGGAATGAGAGAATTAGTAGATGCTGGCTGAAGAGGGGACACTTCAGGCAGGAAGTTTAGATTTTTGAAGAAAAGAGAGGGATGCTCGTAGCAGCATTATTCGCAACAGCTAAAACGTGGAAGCAACCCAAGTGTCCACTGATGGATGAAAGAATAAACAAAATGTGGCCCACCCATACAATAGAATATAATTCAGCCTTAAAAAAAAGGAAATTTCCGACACATGCTACAACATGGATGAACCTTGTGGACATTGTGCTACATGAAAGAAGAGAGACACAGAAAGACAAATACTGCATGATTCTACTTTTGTGGGATACTCAGAGCAGTCAGATCCACAGAGACAGAAGTAGGGCGCTGGTTGCCAGGAGCTGGGGGAGCAGGGTGGGTGAGGAATGGGGAGTTAGTGTTTAGTAGATAGAGTTTCAGTTTTACACGATGGAAAGATTGAGGGTTCTGAAGATCGGTCGCGCTGCGGTGCAAATGTATTTAATACCACTTAACTGAATGCTTAAACACGGTTAAGATGGTAAATTTGATGTTATGTGTATTTTAGCACAATGAAAAATTGGAAAAAAATATGGAAAAAAGCGGGGGAGTGAGTGAGACTCAGTATGGTTTGTGGGAGGAATGACAAACAAGTGGTGCTACTGAGATTAAAATGGGAAGTAGAGAGAGAGGAGGCGAGGGGAGAACAAATGTTTATGCGCCTGCAAATGTTGCTTTGGGCCATGCACTGTTCTAGGAACTGCAGATATTGTGCAGCTTAGAAGTCAAAAGGGTTGACCCCTGTGTCGAGAAGTTTGGGTTCTCTCATCGAGGCAAGGAGGAGCCGTTGATGGTTTAAGCAGGAAAGCAGCAAGATCCCATTGGCATTTTAGAACGATTCCTCTGGCTGCTGTATGCAAATGAGCTGGGAGGGAGGCTCAGATGAGGGAGGCACAGTCACGAGTCACCAACAAGAGAGATGCTGAGGACCTAAACCAGGAGGAAGGCCTCTGCACATCCCTGTTCCCCTGAGGTGGATGTGGATCTGGGACTTGGGGCCGTCCGGATGACCGTGGGTGGAGGGATAGAGCCCCGTCCTTCGGTTCTGCAGGAGCAATAATCAGGTGCCGTGGAAAAGGGAAAACATTTATCTGCTCCATCTCCTCGGCGGTGCTTTCGTGCAGCGAAAATTGTGAAGTCGATAAGTGGGAGGTGTGATTGATTTCATCTGGTGCTCTCCAAACCGAGGGTGGCCGAGGCAGCTACGCCGACCACAAGCTGGCTAAGGGAGATGAGAAAACCAACCCCAATTTGGGAGGCAGACCGCTCCTAATTGAACTGTTGAGGGAATTTTGATAAATGACCCCGCCAAAGCAGCGAAATTAATAAATCATGCTTGAGGCCGAAAGACTGTTTCCTGAGGGACAGCAACAGGGCGCAAATTCCGTTGATGCTGGTGGTTTGCAAGGGGCTGGGGCGGGGGGCAGGAGTCTCACGGTCCCTCTGGGCTGTCCAGGACGGCTGGAGGAGCCACAACCCCGGTTAGCCCGGCCGCCATTCATTTCTTTTCAAAAGCAGAAGAAAGTCATATTCCGTGAGCCGGGAGGAAAGACTGAGCTCGCCTAAAACGGGAGGTTAAAGACATCCTTCTCAGACTTAGCGATGGGTGAGTGGATTCTGATAGGGAAGGCGGCAGCCTGCATTGTTGCTCAAATCGTAGGCCGGAGGGGAAATGAGGGCACTTTGCTGTCTGCAAGGATCTGTTTTTCTTTGAAGGTTAGCGCCCCGAGGAGCACTGTCTTTTCAAATATCCTCCCACCAGGCTCCTAGGCCATGACTTGGCGCACCCTGTCCCGCCGAGTCAACGCCGTTTGCAAAGAGAAATTCGGGTCCGGCTTGGCACACGGTCTTTCACAGCACTCGGGCCATTTCCAGCTTCACGCTTTCAGCATCTGTCTTTTTGTAAAGAATAGAATGAGGTCTCTGGGAAAAAGCAATGGGATGGAGTCCTGCTAAGGTTGGCGTTGTTCCCTTTTGACAGATGAGGAAACTGAGGCTAAGAGAGGTCAGTTAACTTGCCCCATGTGGATTTGAAATGTGGACCAGGGCAGGGTGATGATAACTTCAGGCACGTGAGTACTGATGGAAGGTTTGGAAGGCAGGGAGTCGCCTGCATGCCTCTCATCGGCCACTCTGGAGAGAGAACTGTCTCTCCCACAAATATGTAGGAACATCTCTGCCCATCACTTTTTGGCAAAACCATCAAAACCCCAGGGCGAAGCAAACTCTGAAAGGAGTTTTTGACTTAAAAAAAATATTAATGACCACTATATTTACTCAGAAAAATGCCTCCATGTCTTTGGTTTGGGTGCAGAAAGGACCTGAGTTTTGGAAGAACCGTCCTTCCGTAAGGGAAGAATTTCTTACACTCATGTCAAGATGAGATGGGGGTGAACACAGGGTGGGCACAGTGAGGTGACGGAGGGTCTTCTTAGTATCACGAGCAGAAATGGTGGTTAACAGACCATCCTGTGCACCTCCCAAGTCTCCCATAACCTGCACTAGTAGCTAGCATGGGGTGCTGGCCCTGTGCCAGCCTCCTGTGTTAGCCCAGGGAGAGGCTGTGATTGGCACAGGATGGGTGTCGAGCATGCTAGCTTGCAGGTTTTCAAAATTGCACGTGGGAGAAACAGAGAAGCATGAAGAACTGAACTCTAGGACTCTCAGAAACTGAGGGGAGAATGTTAGGCTATCATAGATTATGATGTTGGAGATCCATCCAAATCTAAACAAATCCCCGAGGGGGCAGAGGGACTCCAACGTAGGCTAGAATGTTGGAATTATATAAATTATTAAAGTGATCATTATTTTGAAGCATGATAGACAGGTGTGATGGTTAATTGTTATGCGTCAACCTGACTTGGCTATGAGATACCCAGGAACCTGGAAAAACACTATTTCTGGCTGTGTCAGTGGGGGGTTTCCAGAAGAGATTAGCATTTGTGCCAGTAGACTCAGTACAGATCATGCTCACCAGTGTGGGTGGCCACCATCCAATCTGTTGAGCGCCTGAATAGAACAAAACTGTGGAGGGAGAGTGAACTCACTGTCTCTCTTCATCATCCATCCTCTCTTGCCCTTGGACATCGGGCCTCTGGTAGCCAACTTAATTATATCATCGACTTCTCCAGACGGCATATTTTGCAGACGGCATATTTTGGGACTTCTCAATCTCCATAATTGCACAAGCCAATTCCCACAATAAACCTCCTCTTACACACATCCAGTTGGTTCTGTTTCTCTGGAGAGCTCTGACTAATACGGTAGACCGATTATGTGTAATGAGGGACCTGCCCCAGTCTGGGCGTGGAGGTCAGAAAAGGCTTTCTGAGGACTTGGACCTTTAGCTGAAATGCAGTGGATGAGTCTGAGCTGGGTGGAGGGGAGGAGGGCTGGGGAGAGGTGATATAAGCAGAAGAGGCACAGGACAAGTTTGGACACAGAGTGGGGAGGAGGAGAGGTCCATTCTAGAAACTCTGAACACAAACACCAACATAGAGCTTGCCTTTAGGCCCACGCTCAACTCTTCCCGTTCTGCAAATCAGTTTATATGTAAGGGCAGATATGTTTGTGCTCATGATGGGGGAGGACACCTGCCATCAATTAGCTCCTCCGTGCTTAGGGAAAACAGGTAGATGATTTAGTATAATTGTGTGGGCTAAAGGTACTTATGGAGACGTGTGTATGTGTGTGTGCAATAACAAGGCTATGAGTATATTAATTTATGCATGACTTACACTTCCAAAATTCTCTGTAGCATTGGGAAGGAACAAATATATCAGATGAGCAGTATTTATATTGTCATATTTAAGAACTAGTGTGTATTTTGGCTTATAATTTCTTTTGCTTGGGTAGGAACATTCAATTCTCAAATGGGCACTGGGATAAAATCATAATTTGTTGGTTACATCCATGTAACAGTTCAAAAAACATTATATTATAAGATGTTCTTGCCAGTCCCATGAGGCAGGTAATTGATTAATACATGCATTAGTTCACCTACTCATTCAGTAAGTATTCTTTGAGTGTCTGTGACATGCCAGGCATGTTTTTAAGTTCTTGGATAGGGGTGTGTATAACAGGAAGGTCCTTGTCCTCATGGAACTAAAATCCCAGGTGAGGGGAAGGCAGGCAGTTAAAACCAACATGTAGATAAGGTAACTCTCAACAGGTGATGACACGGATGGTGTCAGATGATGGCTGGCGAGTGGGGGAGTGGATGGTTGGGGAAGGGCAGTGAAGGCCTCTCTGAGGAGGTGAACTTTGAGCTGATCCTTGAAGGAGGAAGAGGAGCCAGCCATGGGAAGCTAGAAAGAGCTGGATTGTTCCAGCACAAGTGTTCTGGGCACAGATGGGGAATCCCAGAGAGGTTGAATGGCTTGCCCAAGGTCACGCAGCTGAGTGATGAGATTCTGCAATGATTCTTAGACTCTAAGTGGAGGGCTCTTTTCATCTTGCCAGTGCTGTCTGGCCAAATCCTGATGCTATAGGGTTCTAGGGTACTATAACATTTGTTCCACCTCTCATCATTTAAACTCCAGTGGTTGTTACTTCATGTAGTACAACTGACAGTTAAAAGCATATAAAGTCTCTGGAATGGTAAAGTTATGGGACCACATGGGGGTGGGGTGTTGAGAAGGGGATAACAGCTTTCTCTGAGAGGGGCTTATTGGCTTCTCAGGACACTCATGAAAATCGTTTTCCATTCTCAGAAAGTTTGCATTTATCCTTCTTTCTGTTCTCTCCCATCTAATTTTTCTGGAACCCTCTGTCTTAAGTATCTAATGCAACAAAACCCTGACACATCCTGTAGTGTTTGCTGAGAGATCAGTGGATGCAAAGCCAATTCCTCATAGCACCTTATATCACTGGTCAACAAACTTTCTGTCAGTGGGTAAATATAAAATATGTTCAGCCTTGCATGCCATTTGGTCTCTGTAGCAACTACTTGACCCTGACATTGTAGTGGGAAAGCAGCCATAGATCAATCTATAAATGAATTGGTGTGGCTGTGTTCTAATAAAATTTTATTTACGAAACAGGTGGCAGGTTGGATTTGGCCTTCCGGATATAGTTGTTGACTCTTGCCTTTAGTAATACTCACAACAATCCCATGGGACAGGTATGGATGAGAACACTAAGTCATGAGGGGCCTAAAACATGAGCTGAAGATTTGATCAACTGTCTGTGATATATTAGAAAGAGCAGTGAATTAGGAGCCAGAAGACCAGCTTCCAGAGGCTGCTCTGCCGTTAATATAATACATGGCCTTGAATAGATCTTTTCACTTTTCTGGTTCAGTTTTTGCCAGTGGCACCAGAAGAGCTGGATTTGCTTAATTCTATTGACTGTAGTTAACAATACTTTACTGCACACTTGAAACTTGCTAAGAGGGTAGACCTTAAGTGTTCTCACTCTAACCCCCATACACAAATGGTAACTACCAGAGGTCATGAATTTGTCAATTAGCTTGGTTGTGGTGATAATTTCACAATGTATGTGCATATCAAATCATCAAAGAGTATACCTTAAATATATAGAATTTTAAATTGCCAAATATACCTCAACAAAACAAAAAAAAATCCATCTCTGGCAATGGTATCCTTTAGCCCATTTCAAACTGAAGGCTTTGGTGTCACAGAAACATTTGGATGAATTCATCTACTACCATTTCAGGGTTGGTTTAGCTCCAGGAAATATGCCACGTGGATAGGCGTGTGCAGATGCTGCTGTGATTAGCAAGATGCAAAGTCATTTGCACATTTGCAGGATTTGCAGTGGCTTTCTGGGACTGTGCGTTTTTCTCTGTGGACAGACACTAAGTGTGCAACTGTTCCTGTGGGAGAGTCTGTCTGGTCTTTGATGTGAAAGGAGGCGCTCCCACAGCACGTGTGCAGGAGGGATACTGCACTTGGAGTTGAGCAGACTCAGGCTAGAAATTCAGCCCTGCGCTGGGCCAGCTCTGTGACCTGTGGTCAAGCTGTCCAGCCCCTTTCAGCTTCCACTTTTCATCAGGGAAATGGGGATAACAGCCAATAGTTCCTAGTAGTATTTTGAGAAGTCAATGAGAGAATATAAGCAAAGCGATCTGTGCAGTGCCTGATGTGTAGGAAGCACATATTAATGTTCTCTATTATTTTGAGAGGATAATGATGATTAATATTAATAGTTATACTAGCATCAGTAGTAGTAGTGGAAATGGTCATAAAAACTGCCAGTATCAAGGTCTACTCAAAGCGATGAGAAAAGCAATGTGTCATTGGTGATTTTCCTGACAATTGATGTCTTCAATGAGATGCCACCAATCTACTGTAGCTTTTCTAAAGACCCTTTTCTCCTGGATGCAGACCCTTATGGTCATGGGGTTTTTTCAAAGTCCTTACCCTTTGTTTGCTATCTGCAATTTGGAGAAGGACAGTTGAGTATAATTGCACCTGTGCAGCATTGCTTAACTAGAAGAAAGTCACAAACACAGTGAGTTTTAAGGCAAAAAAAGAGAATATATTAATTTACAGCCCAACATTGAGATTATAAGGTGATCCCAAAAGCTGCCTGTTGACTTCCTGAGGGAAGAAGAAAATACATTGTGAGTGATGGTGACAAGTGAGTAGCAGAAGGGACATCCAGCTTGCCTGTGTTACCCAAGAGGGTCTGTGTGTGGGTGTTGGGCTCAGAACCACACCCTTGAAGATTCAAGGAGTGAACTGTGATCTTGGAAGAGTCACCTCATCAGTTTTTTTTGTCTATACACAATTAAGTTCTTATGACTTTATTATCTATTTTAAATAAAAATGTCTCATTGAATGGGGGTTGCAGTGGACAGGTGCATTGGTGTGTTAGAATTCTGGAGTGCTTGGTATTTAATGTGTGTCTGTTGCTTATAACTTTTTATATAGTTTTATATAATCCTTGTGACAGTTCTTTGAGCTATGTCCACACCCCCAGTGTGCAGATGAGGAAGTATTAAGGAGGCATCGAGTTGTAGGGATGGTAACTCTCAGAGTCAAGGTTTGACCCAAATCTCTCAACCTTCCCAGCATTCCTGTATTTCCCCTTTTTAATATTTTATTTTATTGCAGCAGGAACACTTAACATGAGATCTACTAGAAATTTGTAAGTATTTGTTGTTATTAAAAATGTTGACTATCAGTACAGTGTTGTAGAGCATATTTCTGGAGCTTTTTCATCTTGCTTGACTGAAACTTTGTGTTTGTTAATTAGCAACTCTCCCACTTTATCCTCTCCCCAGCCACTGGTCACTGTCATTTCACTCTTGATTCTATGAATTCTACTGTTTTAGATGCCTCACATCCTTGGAATCATGCAGCATTTGTCTTTCTGTTACTGGCCTCATGTCACTTAGTGAAAATGTCCTCAAGGTTCATCCATGTTGTCACATGTGGCAGAATTTCCTTCCATTTAAAAGCTGCAGTATATTCTGTGGTATGGATATATTCCATTTTCTTTATCCATTCATTTGTTGGTGGGCATTCAGGTTGATTCTTCACCTTGGCTATTGCGAATAGTGCTGCAACGAACATGAGAGTGCAGATATTTCTTGGAGATCTTGATTTCACTTCTTTTGGATAAATACTCAGAAGCGGGATTGCTGGATCATATGGAAGTTTTATTTTTTATCTTTTGAGGAGGCTCTATACTATTTTCCATAGCAGCTTCACCCGTTTTGAATTCCCACCAACAGTGTGCAAGTGTTCTAATTTTCTTGCATCCTCACCAGTCCTTGTTGCCTCTTTTTTTTACTTTGAAAATAGTCATCCTAATAAGTGTGAGGTGGTATCTCCTTATGGTTTTGATTTGCATTTCCCAGATGATTAGTGACATTGGACATTTTATATACTTGCTGGGCATTTGTATGTCTTCTTTGAAGAAATGTCTATTCAAATCCTTAGCCCATTTTTAAATTGACTTAGTAGTGTTTTGTTTTGTTTTTTACTATTGACTTGTAGGAGTTCCTTATATATTTATGAAGTAAACTCCTTATCAGATATACAGTTTGCAAGTATTTTCCCTAATTTTGTAGGTTGCTTTTTTGTTCCATGGATCCTGTATGTCTCAACTTTTGCTTTGGTGACCACTTGAACTAAATCCCTTGGATTTTTATAGTAAAAATGTAGATTATCAGATCCAATTTTGGGTTTACTGATTAAGAATGTCTACCAGCAATCTACACTCTTAATAAATACCAGGAGATTCTTGCACACACTAATGTTTGAGAATTACTGCATGACACTTTCTTGTCTGTTGAGGTATCTTCTGCCCAGCATTCCAACCCTGTGCTGAGACCTCTAGAAACTGGAAAAATTCCTTAGGTTTTCAGTTATGGTTAATCTTCTTCCAACCCTAGAAAATAGAAAATGTGACAGCTTTTATTTTTCTCTACCCTGGAGGATTGTTAATACTATAATATCAGTGGCTCTGTTACATAGTATGGTTGAAAATACTCTAAATATTCATAATATATGGTGGTAGGAATTCTCCTATAAATCATTGAAAATATTACAACTTAGAAGTAAATTCAAAAGAATAGGGGATTCTTTAGGACTGGCTTGAAGCAAAATTGTTAAATCAGTTGGATATTAAATTTTGGAGTTTACAAAGTGAGATGATTCCCTTAAAATACTATGCTTACAATTCACATAAGTTGCCACTAGGGGTCAGGACTGTCCTCTTTATCTATATTATGATTTGGTGGTCAGATAAACAAGGTTTTTTTTTACTGATAAGTCAAACTGAGAAGCATGGATTGGAATAATAGAATTGCAGCTGGTTAGAGCCTGATGGTGCCAAGGAACCAAGTCTGAGAGTTGATAGAGATACATGAACACCATTTAACGGGTTTTAAATATGGGATCCCAACTAAGAGTGACTTCCAAATGTATTCAAGCATCCTCCTTTCAATTCTGCCTCTCATCTTCCTCTCTGTGAGTGGTCATATCTGGATCTCTTAGTCGACTCATCCTTTCCTCTGTCTCTTTGCATCTGTTCTGGGATGCATGGTGTACCCCCAAATTTATATGCTGAAGACCTGACTCCCAGTAGCTCAGACTATAACTGAATTGCAGATAGGGTTTGTAGAGGTAATTAAATTAGAATGTTGTCACTAGGGTGGGCCCTAATCCAATATGACTGGTGATCTCGTAAGAACAGGAGGTCTGGACACAGACACATCCAGAGGGAAGACCTCACAGAGACACAGCCCAGGAGAGGGGTCTCAGGAGAAACCAGCCCTGCAGACATCTAGCCCACAGAGCTAAGAGGAGGTAAATTCCTGTTTAGCAGAAATTTTGTGATATTTTATCATGGCAGCCTTAGCAAACCAATTAAGCATTTCTCCGAACTTTCTCTTATGATCTCTACGGTTCTTGGTTTCTGTCTGTCTCTCTATTTTTCTCTGTCTGTCCCTGTGTCTCTCTGTGTGTTTATCACATACTTTCTTTTTGTCTCTCCCTCCCAGCATTCTCTTGCGTCCTTGAATACAGCTTGATAACATGATAACCCACGTAAAATGTTTAGAACCGTGCCTGTAATTTCCATCACATAAAAATTAACTCAAAAAATGCAAATTTCCCTCTGTTCTCTCTTCTCTCTCTCTCTCCTTTTATTTTTCTTTCCTTCTTCACTATTTCCCTTGCATTCTCTTTCACTCACTCCCTAACTGGACATAAAATAAAACTGGAATTTATTTTTCAGGATTTATTGTCTTTACTGAATAAAGTTTTATGGGCCCCAATTCTAATTTTAAAGCAACTCACTTGACTGTTTTACATTCCTCATCGGGGGAGAGGAGAGACTAAATTGAATTGCCTTTTGTAAGTGACCCCTGTTTAGATTTTTGTTTGTTTTGTTTCTTTGGGGTAAAAATTCTTAGATCAGTTGACCTCCAACTTTACTAGGTGTAGAATCACCCAGAGGGCTAGTTAAAAATGTACATTTTTTTTTTTTGCTCTCCCACCCCAAGTTTTAAATCAGTACATCTGTGTTGGGACTGGGAATTACATACTTTAAAAGATTTTCAGGTAATTCTGATGCAGGGAAATCTCCCAACATGCTCTGAGAATCTCAGTCTTGGTAGAAAATAAAAGAGGACTCGCCCTCGGAGCCCTGCCTAACTTTTGTTCATGCTAAACACAAAATAAAACAAAGCCAAGCTTCAGTTCTAGAAGAAGTTTTAAAATATTCTTTCTGAGCATCAAGTTGCGGATCCTCCTCCTGCCCCCTCCTTTTCCCCCTGAAGCTTCTAACGGGCAGAGCAGGGAGCTGACATTCATTTCTAAACAGGTTAGGTAGGCGAGAAGGAAGAGCGGCTCTTGAAAAATTAACAGTCATAGATTTACTTCTTTGACACCTGTTTTGATTATTGAATTAAGAAAGTTCTGGCAGCTACAACTGGCTCTGCCAGATGTTGAAGAGCACATTTCAGGGAGAAAGTAAAGGGTTGTCAGAAGATGTAAGGATCATTCATTTAAAGAATAACCTGTCCGGATCCTGTTCTGTTTAGGCTGTCAGAGCTGATGGCGAGCGTAATGAAACCTCAGAAAGAAAGGGGCGAGGAGACATTGATCAAGCCCAAACACATCGTGAAATATAAAAATCTGCTGATTTCTAAGTCAACACCCCTGAGTGTCGGCTTATCAGCTTGTAGAAACCACCGACATGTTGAGAGTAGCCCATTTTTTCTCCTGCAGTTTGGTGCAGATTCATCCCTTGCCCTCATGAAGGCCGAGGAAAACATTCCCGGAGACTTATTTGTCAGCATCGGGTCAGAGGGAAGGCCACAGCCCAGGAGAGAGCGCTTGGGGAAAAGGCACCTTGTTAGTGATGGAACTGCTCAGCATTTATCTAGAATAACTGGACATTTGCAAACCCTGAGCATGTGTTACACACATATGAATACACGCATGCACGAACCATGTACACGCACGTACCCACATGGATACATGTGGATATGCACCATGTGTCCACACGCTCCTCCATCACACCCGGCAAACAAAATCACACACTTGCACACACAGCTGCACTCACAAACAATACCAGATACAGCATTGATCAAACACTTTTCCCAGCCCTGGCTCAGCGTGCCAGCGAGATACGGGAGGCTGGAATCTCTAACCACGTCTAATGCTGGTGACAGCTACTGGGCATGCCATTCCCTGGAATGCCGAGGGATTGGTCCATTACAAAATTGCCTTGCTAATACACAGTTACCGTCAACATCCATCGTTTGGATGTATCTTTCAAGACAGATGGGGCATGTTTCCACTCTGTTAGCCATAACCGGCACAGGTGAATGCCAGCAGGCCTGTCTGGGAGACATGGTGAGGACTTCTCGAGGTTTGAGGGGCTGAAATTCCCCCACTGACATCTTTATATCATCACAATGACACTGAGTCTTCGTGTTCTTGAGGGATATTAATAGTTGGTAGTTTACCTGAGGTTATGCAAGACTCCAGAATAAGTTCAACATGTCTTCCTAAAGCATTAATAATTGTATATGGCATTAAATAGTTTAAAACATCATTTTCTATCTACTCAAACTGTTTAATCCGCTGTTTATATGATGAAGCAGAATGTGAAATTTACATGCATGTTTAAGGGGAGAAGAATAGGGACCCCAATATTGATTGGGCCTGGTGCTTGTTTTTATTTAAGAAGTGGGTCTTTGACAACCATTTAAATTTTATGCTATTAATATTTCTAACTCTTCTAGGGCAATTCTGGATACTTAAAATTTCAAAGCAAACGCTTTTATCTTTATTTCAAAATTTTATATATGTATTTATTTACAGTAGTCTATCAATGTTGTCTTCCTTTTTATGGATGTGGGGTTGGGTTCCTTTTCTTGTTCTTCATGGTTAATTTAGGAATCTCTCCCTCTATTCCTGAGTCAAAGTCCACATACTTGTCTAGTTTCTTGGCCCTTTTAAATAGCCAACTTTTTAATATCTTTAATCAAAAATTTTCTTTGTTTTCTACTTCATTAATTTCTGATTTTTTAAATTTTATTCTTACATTTCCTTAGTGAATTCTCCTTTTTGGTTCTTTTTCTAGCTTCCTAAATTGGAAATTCATCCATCTATTTTCAATCTCCTTTGTTATCTAGATACATTCACTTAAGGTTACATGTTTTTTTTTTTGAAGTGACCACTTTGATTCTATTCCATAGATTTTTATGTGGGGCTTGCATTTCTCTAATCCAATCATAATTTACAAGGATTTTTTTTTAAAAAATTAAATACATGAGTTTCTTTTATTGTGTCTTATTTTGGATTCTTGCTTTTGGTTTTTCATTTTGTTTTGACATTAGTCTTGATACTGATAATTTGTGTTTTCTCTCTTTATTCTTGATCGGTCTTGCTAGGAGCTTACCAATTTTCACTCATCTTTTTCAAAAGATCAGTTTTGAATTTTGCTGATTTTGTTTCTTAATGTTTTCAATTTTATGGATTATTTAGTTTTTTTCTCCCCCCCCCCATTTCTTCTGCTTATTTTGTATTTAATTTCCTCTTCTTTTTCTAGCTGCTTTATGTAGACGTGGAAGTCATTGATTTTCTGCCTTTCTTCTAATGCACTGAAAGAAATCCTGCTATGGCTTGACCTAGCCATCCCGCAGGAAGTGATCCCCACCGACGACCTCTGCCCTCAGGCCCCCTTCTCTGCGGATGCAGGTGAGAGCCCGTCTCTGGGCTGCTGGCCTTGTCTTGGCAGCCTTAACACGCTTTGCCTCTTGTCGGAGAGCCTCTGGCCCGCCCATTGTAAGCATTTGTTTTGTGTTACCGCATTTAGTCTTTACAAATTCACACGACAAGCGTGCTATCACTACTTTTCTTAGGTTTACAAAAGGAACACTGATGCTAAGTTATTTGGCGATGACCCAGGGCACAGCTGAGATTCACATTCAGCTGTCTGACTCCGAGGTCCAGTGTGAATTGCTACCTGCCTCTGCCTCACCTGCTAATGGCGAGCATTTACTGAGACCGTACTAGGTGCTCCATCGTGCCATGTGCGGTACAGACATTGTATCATTTAGTCTACACCGCAGTCTATGAGGTGGCTGCTGTTTATAAGCACTTGAAAATAAGACAATGGAATCAGGAAGTTGAAGGGTCTTTTTACACTGCACGTCATAAGCCTAGGACTCGATATTAGGTGCTCTTTTTAAAATTCCAAATCTCATTTTCTTGCCTGCTGCTTAAGGTTTTACACTTTTCACACCAAGCAGACTTTGATGTTATTAAGGACTTGTGAATTCACTGAGAGATGCATCTTCTTTAAAGATCTTCTTTCAAGGCAGAACGAGATGGAATTTCACATTGCGCAGAGTTCAGAGCTTGCATTTTACGTAAGTTCAAATAGTTTCATTTCAACTTGACCCCATAGGTCTAGGAGTCTCACAAAGTCCCCATCCCTTTTATCATACACGGAACATGTTCATGTATCTCAGAGGTGCTTCAGTAACTCAGTTTTACCAGCTGCTAAGTGGCAGAATGGGGATTTGAACCCACGTCCATCTGACTTCTATGTTAAAAAAAAAAAAAAAAAGAAAGAAAGAAAACCAAATAATCGAAGAGTGCTACGGGGCTCATTTTCCCCTCACACGGGAGACTGGGAGGGGGCATCTCTGAGACACAGCGATCATGTTCCAGTTTTCTAAAGGTACTGACCACACATTCTTGGGACAGACAGGAGTGGCGACAAGGGTGGGTGAGCATCAGGGCAGGTTCCTGAGGGGGTTTGGGCAATCATTGTGTCAGAGCACATCAGCTCTCTGGAAGAAAAGTGAAGCCATCTAGTTTCGACTCTTCTTTTTGCAAGAGAAGAAACCGGGGCTCAAGTGGAGGTTCTCCTCTCTTCCCCCGGGAGCCCTTGCCACGGGGGTGGATGATAACCACGGCCGTCCCTTGACTTCACGCGGGCTCTCCCAGGTGCATATAGGCTGTTTCATCTGGGTTCTCACGAGAACCGTGCGAGGCGAGCAGGGCAGGCATGTTTACTCCTGGTTTATGGTGGGGGCACCGAGACCCTGGGGAATGAAATGGCAAGTTCACGTCCTGATCCAGCAGCGGTGTCTGGACTTGAACTCAGGACGTCTAAATCCTCATTCACAGAGACTTTAGAACAGAACGCCATGTGTTGAATGGAAAGAGGGGAAGGAGGGAATGTCGTTAGGAAGATCTGTGCCAAGTTGATCAGCAGCAAACTAGGCAAGTTCAACCCTCACCCACGCCGTTCCAGGCTTGTTTACCACTTGAGAAAAGGCAGGCGAGACCATAGAACATCTTCACAGCTGTTTATGTCTTCCAGTAACTTTTTCTAACCTTTTCCCCATCTGCTTTTGCAGTGGGAAAAGCCGTTTTCTCCGTGTGATGGGTCTTCATTCTCCCTCTTCCCACCTCCTTGATACTGTACTTTAAGATACTATACTAAATTACAGTGATTCATTATTGCTATTAAAACAAACAATATCCTCAAATTACCCGGCAAACTAAACAATTGTGAACAGTAAATTCAAACAGTAAAACATGGGCACATCTTGGGTAAATGTTATTTTCCTGAACAAGAAAAGCTTTCGGCAAAGTGCTTAAGTTGAGTACAACAAAAGGCAATTTAATTTAGTAATACATCTGGGTGAAAAATGGAGACCTCGGGTTTAATAAGAAGGGGGAAAAGACACGCATATATCATCCAAAAGGATAATTATGAGAAACTATTTTGTATGATCCGGCTAAATCAAAGCTTCTAATGCTTTCTTACTGCTGTCAAAATCGGGAGATTTAAGGCCTTAAAAATGGGAATTTTGCAGACTTCACTGCCAAGAAAAAATGATTTGTCTCTTGATAAATTACTATCAGGCTTTATACTTGGGGAAAAAATACACTTACATTGAAATAAATGCCAAGGAATGGCCAGAGAATTTATATTATTCGTTCGTGTCTGTCACTGGATTGGTGGGAAGATAGCAGTCCCATTTAAAACACCTCCTGGCTTGCCAAGCACATGCCACACAGGCACAATGGACAGCCCTGGTGAAGGGGGCTGGTGTGGACCCCCATAAGGCTGAACAAATCTGGCAGTATGCCACTCTTCTCCTTGTTCTTCCCCTGGGACACACACTTTTTATCTTCTCTGGATTCCAGAATTCAAGAAGAACCCCTATATGTGGACGCTTGTCTTTTACTGAGTCTGAATGTTTCTGCAGGTTTCTGTAATTATCTTAGACAAATTTGCTTTCCAACACAGAAAAAAATTAGGAAAAGGAAAGAAAGACTTTGGCAAGCACAGAGCCACCGGTTTGTCCATGGTAACGGGTCTGGCAGTGACTGAGAAAGCTTGGCTCTCGCCGTCTTCACCAGGGTTTACCCAACAGGGAAACGATAACAGCTTTGGAGGGTAATTGGCCAAGAGGAAGGGATTCAGACTCCAGCTTTGCCTCTTTAAAGCCTGTGTAATCCTTGGAAAAATGGGTGACAACTCTGGGCCTCGCTTTCCTCATCTGTAAAATGGCTTTTGTTTTTTTTTTTGATGAGCAACTTTTCCTTTGCAAGTATGTCTGCAAAACTACTTCATTCCAGGCAAACTTGTATATACAATTGCATCACGCATTAAAAATAAAAGAGGAATCGCTCTAGTGAAGACACAGTGCGTCTCCTTTTTTTCACCTTTCCCTACCTTCAGGCCCCCTAGGTCACTCTGTAGAAGGCCAGGGCTTCAGGGAACATGCTTTGAAAATTACTAAACTGGGCACTTTCTAAGGATCCTTCCGGGTTGAGTACCCTGTGGTCCTGTGGCTGACCTGCTCCTAAAGCCACTGACTGAGGCTATGGAAATACTCCGACAGCCTAGTCTGGTACCTTTTTCTTCCAGGAGGGTGGTGAGTAGATCTTCATGGCAAATGCCGGTTCCAAAGGCATCATTGCTGAGGCTCACACCCAGGTACATCCCCGTGCTAGGCTGAGACCAAAATAATAATAATAATAATAACAACAACAACACAATAGAATTCTGGGAGCAGTTTCAAAAATCCAAATGAGAATTATCATCCAGATCTGTAAAGAATGATGATGGTACTTTGATGGGGATTGCATTTATTCTGTAGATCACTTTAGGTAATATTGACATTTTAACGATATTGATTCTACCAATCCATGAACAAGGTAGATTTTTCCATCTGTTTACATCTTCTACAATTTCTTTTTTTTAGTGTTTCATAGTTATCCTGGTATAAGTCTTTCGTATCTTTTGTTAAATATATTCCTAGATATTTAATTATCTTTGGTGCTATAGTAAAAGGTATTGCTATTTGCCTTCAGAAATTTGGAATGAAAAACTTGCAGCCCTTCCTAAGGGCCTATTGATTGTTTATCAACTCCCTATTCTAGTAAGTCCTAGGCAGGCTCTTCTCCTAATGAAACAATGCAAAAACAACATCTGAATCTTTCAATAGCTGGGTGTGACTAATATGACTTACCTGCTACATAAATAAATAAATATAAATGGCTTTGGGGAAGGAAGGTTCTGGCTAATTCATATATATATATATTTTGGTCTTTCTTGGTGCTAAAAAAAAAAGAAGGGCGCCTTTATTTTTGAGTTGAAAATCTTTTTCTAAAACATCTGGGCCAATTTTGCAACTGAATAATAAGTACCCATTCTGAAGCATTTCCATCCTAAATCTTCCTGTAATTTACAAAATACTTCACATTTCACAGAGCACTTTATAGTTTATAAGCACGGTTTACAATAGACTATATAGTTTATAAGATACTGTACCCTTTCCAAGGTACTTAACAGTTTACAAAGCCTTTTATGGTGTACACATCCCAAAGTGTATAAGTCACTTTATCATCTTAAAAGTATTTGACATTTTATAAAACTCTCTTACCATCACAAGGCACTTTGTCACTTAACAAATGCCTTGCAATTTGTAAAATGATTCCAAGCCCATAACCATATTTAGTTGTAGCAGACTCAAATGACATAATTTCATCTTTCTTTTATGATTGTAAGAATCACATTGGGCATGAGCATTGTCACTATGAACTTGCCTTTACTGAGCACAGACCAAGTGTCCTGTAGATGCTTGTTGTTACCTGATTGATTAAATATATTATCTCTCTAAAGTGATCCAACTAATGGAGGACTGGAAGTTTGGTCTTGATCACTGGTTCTTCATGGAAGAGGGTGTGGAATTTTACCCCCCAAGGACATTTGACAGTCTATGGAGACATATTTGGTTGTCACAACTGGGGGAGAAGATGCCACTGACATCTAGCGAGTGCAGGCCAGAGATGTGATTAAACATCCTGCACTGCATCTTACTGCCCCCACAGCAAAGAAATATCCAGCCCATAATGCCAATAGTGCCAAGATTGAGAAACCTCAGTCTTGATAAAGGTCAAACCATCCTAATAATTTCATGCCCTTTATGTATTGCATGAGGAGGATGCTTTGAGCTGCAAGTAACAGAAAGTGACCTCAGACTGTCTTAAACGTTGCATGCATTTTTCATCTCGCCTAACTGGAAGTCAAGAGAAAGGTCAGGTTGCAGGGCTGGTTGATTAAGACACTGACCCATGGCACGAGGACATGATTCTCTCTTGCTCAACTCTGTTCTGCCTCAGATCATCCTAAGGCTGATTTGTAGCCACAGAATGGCTGTCGGCTGCAAAAGGGCAACCTGCCCTGTTCATATCCAAAGGCAGAGAAGCTGCCTTTTCTTTCCCTGAATCCCAGAAAGAGAGTGTGTGTGAATAAACACCCACTTCATAAGGTGATCTGCTTAATTAATTGAAGGATATGTGCAAGATACCAAGAACAGAGTCTTTTAACAGAGCTGATGTTCATTAAGTGTTCTCTCCCAAACCTTTTTGGGGCACTAACTTTTGGCTGATGACTAGGGCTTCCGAAAGAACAAAAGCATCATGAAATCACCTGTTGGTCCCCCAGGAAACAGCTCCTGTGAAACAGCTGAGTAGATTTATGCATAGAAATTCACATGGTTTCCCAGCTTGGAATTCTAAACTGTAAATCCTTCCCCAACATATTACCTGGGTGTACACACACACATACACACACACACACACACACACACACACACACACACACACTCTATCTCTATCTTTCTGCCTCTTGCAAATGAAAAGTCATATATATCTTGCCAAAGCATTTCTGACATGCAGCTCTAGCCTTCAGAGCCTTAGGCAAGCTTTGTGTCTACCACAGTGATGTATAACTGGCCAGGGAAGTTGCAAAACTGGGTATTCAATGACTAATCAACACCTCTTCGGATATTCTGTGCAAACCTACCTTTCCCTTGTCTGAAAAACCTCATCAGCAGGGGATGCTTTATTTAGTTAGGGGCGAATGGCTGAGTCTAGTACCCTACATTAAAGGCGCAAACTTTAATAATTTTAATTTTAGAATTCTCATAATCCAACCAGATGCTCTTGGTTTCTTACTTAATTGGTTCTGTGTTTTCTTTGGGGATACTGCTGGGGTATAGGACTTAGTCATCTGGCAATCTCTGTAGTACTTCTTTGGTCGGGAGTGGGGACTATGGATACTCATATTCAAAAACCTTTAACGGCCCTCACGTGCAGGACAGACTCAAACCCCTTAGCCTCACTTCCACAGTACATTGCTCTTGCCCCTTATCTGCCTAATTGCTATTCCCCTACAAGTGTCACCTACTCCATTTGGACTGTTCTCTGAGTTATATTTCAAATAAGTATTGATGTTTTTCTGATTTGCAGAACGTAGGAGATAGCAGGTACTAAGAAACAACAGACTTGGGTCCTGATCGTGATTCCAACACACACAGGGCATGCAACCATGGGAAAAATGCTTATTTAGTGGGACTCTGGAAAACAGTAATGTCACCTTGTGTGCTAGATGGAAGGCTTAAATAATTTTCCAACACACTTGGCTCAGCACCTGCCATGTAGAAGGAGTTTCATAAAGTTCTTGTTTTTTCGTTTCTTCTCCTACCTGCCCATGGTTGACTTTTCTTCTACATTTATGTTTTTACATTATTTTGAGGATGATGCCCTTTATTTTCGCTGTCAACCTGTCCAGGTTTTCGGAATATCCCATTCTATGTTCTCCTAGCTGTATTTTTCCTTCATCATGTGTCAGGGCCTTGATTTATGCTACTTTGTGGAATTAAGTGTGTAGTGTTTGCCCCCCTTGTAAGTTGCCTAAGAGTAGAGTCGTGGTCTGTCTTGCTTGCCTCCGTATTCCTTGTACCTAGAACAGTTTCTGATACACACTAAGCGGTAGACAAATACAAAATGAATGAATGATTGAATGGATAGTAAAGATGAATTGAGTACTTCGTAATAGCCTGCACTGTGCTGGGTTGTATAGGCATGTCATCTCATAGCCACAGCATACCTCAGGCTCCATGACCATCACCCCTATTTCCTAATGAAGAAATTGGGGCTTAGGGAGATGAAGTAATGTGAGGAAGTCACACATCCAGCCCGAGGAGAGTCAGGGTTTGAACTCTGTCACTGGACTCCAAGCCCCACCTCTAGCATGACACCTGCAATGATGGCAGGCAGCGGAAAGTGAGAACAGACCCAGGGCTTGGGTACTTTGAGTGCAACCCTGCTTTCCATCAGCATGAGTCGCTCAAATGGATTCAGAAAATATGAGTCCCTTTCACTCTTTCCAACAGCTTTTCCAGTCATGACGTCCTTTGATCTTCACATGAGACTTTGATCTGTTGATGAAAAAATGGGACACAGCAGGGTAAACGATTTGCTCAAGATCACTCATGGAGCTGCTGAAGTGGAAACACATAGCTGGGGATGCTTAGAACAATCAGTGGAGTGGTCACGTCACCCCAGCTCCTGCTGCGGTGGAAGGAGCACAGTGTTGGCGTGGTCCTGGGAGATAGCTAGAAACGAGGCTGGTGTTACGGAAAAGTCTCTGCACCTGGAGTAAGGAGGCCTGGGCTGGGGAGCATCCACCTTCCACGGATCTCAGCTTGTGCCTGTTACTCTCCCAGCGTCTGCTCTTCTATCTGAACAATGAGGTTAGATTGCACGTTTTCTAAAATCTCGGTGGGATGCATCCACTCAACAAGTATTTAGTGAGCATCTACTAAATCCATGTCTGTTGTACCTTTATATTCCTTGTACCAAGAACAGGTTTTGGTACAGTCGATGGTAAATAATTATTGCATAAGTGAATGGTTGTGTTAAGACAAAAGAGGGAGCAAGACCTGGTCCCTGCCCTTTCATTGGTGGAGACAGATGAGTGAACTACTAATGATCCTGCACTTTGCGGAATACTTTAACTGAAATAAATGCAGAGTGCTTCGGAGCACCAAGGAGGTGCAATTCACCCAGGTTTAGGGCTAGATGGGAAGTTGGGGAGACGTTCCTGAAGGAGGTGACATCAAAGCATTGATGGTTGATTGTCCCAGACAGAAGGAAAAGTTATGGGAGCTAAATGGGGTTCGCCTGGACCCTGGGGTTAAACTTCCAGAGGGGTGGAGGGGAGAGATGCGTTTGGAGAGGTAGGTGGAGGAAAATGAAGGGCAAAGCCATGTTGAAGGGCCATAGGTCTGTGGGGAGCCATGGAAGGATTCTAAATAGGGAGGGTTTTATAAAGATCACTGTGGCTCCTCTGTGTGAAACTCGCTGGGGAAGGGTAGGTGTAGAAGCAGGAAGACCTGTTTGGATGCTGTGGTCCAGGAAGAGGATGTTTGTGTTCATGGATGTTGGCAGGAGCGGTGGGCATAAAGGGAAAAGGAATGAACGGAGGAACAGTGGGCCTTTGGCCTTTTGGGCTCACTTGCTCTATTCAAAGCTTGAAAGGCCCGAGGCAGAGGGGCACGGAGGACTGATTTGAGGCTGGGAGCAGAGTCAATGTTCTGAATTCCTGGTGACTTTATTCCTACCTGCTGCGGCAGGAAAGAGTACCTGGGAGAGGCTGGTGGATTCTGCACAGCCCGAGGCTCCTCTCCTCTCCCTCCCCACCTGCCCTAGGCTTTGGCTGGGCTGGAGTGGCATCCCACCTGCGGCTAGCAAGTCCCCATCCTGCTGTTGCCTGTGGATTCCAAGGTGCCTCTCGCCCTCCCCGTGCTGAGCCGACACAGCTCACTGTATCCCCGGCGCTCAAATCAGCCTGGCCGATCTTGCCATTTTCATAAGTGGTGTCTGTGCTGTTTAATTTATTTCCCTGACCCCTCCAGTTCCACGGCAAACTCTCTGTCAATAGAGATTGTTCCCAGGGATTAGCTTGGGCTCTTCTTCATTATCAGTTTGGAAGCAAAAGGCCCCAGAGCCTTTTCAGTACCGGGAAGACAGAGTGGTGAACACGTGAAAGAGCCCTGGGGTGGCAGGAGAGCCGCGCGGTGCACCTGTGACTTTGAGCAAGTCACTCAAGCATTATCCATTCTATGGGGGTGGGCCCGAGGGAGAAAAGGGAATAGTGTTTGCTGATCCCCGCCATGTGGCCAGTGCTATCTTCCTGCCTCTGTGCTCTCAGTGCACCTGAAACCAGATTCCAGTCATAGAGTTCGTTCGTACGTTCGTTCGTTCGTTCATTCATTCATTCATTCCTCATTCAGTAGACACATACGATCAATAGTCCTCTGGTTGCTTGACTTCTGATTAGTCTGCAAGCACTTTGACCACTTTGACAGGACCACTGAAAAAATATATGTCTTGTGTCCTTGCCACAAAAGGGTAGCACATAGTAGGTAGTTAACACATGGTGAATAAATAAATATGTTGCCAGGTGCTGTACTTTTGAGTGTAATAGCCTGGGTCCAGAGAATGTGTTACTTTTTAACTCTGGGCTCTTGGACATGTTCACTAACCTCTCTGAGCCTCAGTTTCTTCATCTGCAAAAAAGGGGGATGCAAATGGTACATATGTACATAAAAGTGGCTGAACTTCTGACAAGTTAACTGGTGGGGAGGAGAAAGGACCATCTTTTTGTACTATGATGCATGAATTCGTGTTATGAGAGATGGTCAGATTTAAAAACAGGAAACTTTGTTTCCTAGTATAATAGAATCTCCACCATGAGGAATCTCAAAGACCCAACCATTCTCCCTTTGAGGATTTGAGAAGCTCCGTCCTTAGAAAGAACCATCTCCCAGGAGTGAGGGCTTTGATCTCTGGGTATGTGGTGTTCCAGTAGCCAGTGTCCTTGATGGAGAAAAGAGAAAGAGGCAAAGTGGGCACTCCCATAGGCCGATTCCTGTAGGCTCAATGGAGCTTTAAGAGAAAGGCAGAGACGTGGTGTTCAGCAGCCTCTGGCTTTAGTGTGCAATTGCGATCAGCTTATTGGTTTGAGCGTTTCTTCCTGGAAAGAGACATTCCCCACATCCTGTTGGAGCAGTCCTTAATTGAAGGGCTATAGATACAAAACATCCAGGACTGTGTCTGGCCAATAGAGTTATTACTGTTATTTGTTGAGTATTAAACTATAACGAGCAATCTCAACGGGGTTCCCTTTGCACAAACATGCAAACACCCTTAAAGACACCCCCTACCTTTGGACAATGTTCGATGCCTAAACCCTTCATACGGAGTACCATTAGGGTTGTTTGCAGGAAAATAGTCATGACCAGGTGTTTTCAGAAACTCACATCCTGCACAGTGAACGCTATCGTCAGATTGGGGTGGGGCTTAGGGAAGGGGAGGATTGTGGATCATGCAGTGAAAAATAAGACACAGTTAGATCTTCCTCACTTTGCATTAGCCCCTTGGAGGAACACCGAAGACCCCTCCTGGAGCATCTTTCATTGTTATCGCAAATGACATACATACAGCAACGTCAAAGCAGAGAGAAACTTCTCTGTGGCTGACACATTTCACAGGGAGAAATGGATTTTAAAACTGTTTTCAACTAACAAATTGACAGTCTTAGCCTCCCCTCCCAGGACGCACTCCCTGGAGTGAGGAGCAGGGAGGAGGGTGCGGGCGGATAGAATCCGATCCACTGCTGACGGAATTTGCGGGAGAGCTTTTCTAATCACCCACCGGAGGGTTCCCCCTCCTGACTTAATTTCCTCCTAAATCACATACCAGAGGGCAGAAAGAGGGGTGATAAGCTGTCCACCACAAGGTGGGCTGGAAAGGCCTGATTCCACCCCATCAGCGCTCCGTCAGAGTTTATAAATTGTCGTGTCTGTCTTTCCAAAAGGGGATGAAGTCTCCCGTATCGTAAAAAAAAAAAAAAAAATGTATGTTTTCACCTTAGATTCATCATCTTTAATATTCTTGAAGAGCAGGAGAGAGACAGGCGGAGGAAGGTGGGCGGCAGGGGACGGAGGGGTCCAGTGGGTAAGGACAGCGTGACAGGTGGAAAACAAGGACTGCCTTTCCCGCCGCATGGCGGAGACCAGAGAGAGGGAACGGTGGCAGCTGGGGAGAGGCAGGGAGTTTAAGAGCGTGGGCCTTGGCGCCTGCCCGCTAGGGTTCTAATTCAGGCTTTGCCACTGCATGAGTTTAGGTGAGTTAGTTTATGTCTCTGAACTTCCTCGTCTCGGGAATGGGCACAATGATAAGGCATAGATAGCTTTGCAGGGTTTCTGAGAGCTACGTGAGCCAACGCTGTCACGTATGCAGCACAGTGCCTGGCACATAGCAAGTGCTTACTCAGGCTGGGTTTGGTTATACAAAACCCGCTGAGTGAGTTTCAGCAAACAGAGCGTTGCCATAAAGAATAGGGATCAGGGGTGTTCCAGGGAGAGAATTCAAGGTCAGGAGGAACCACCCTGTTTTGCTAAGAACTTACGGACTCTGGGGAAACCTATGCTGGAACCAAGGAACTCACCGGAGTTCTCTCTCTCTCTCCTCTCTCCACCACCATCACTTTTATATATATTTCCTCTGCTTTATTCTGCTCTCCTGGAAGATTAGCCATTTCTGTTTCTGCTCGAGTAACGTGACCTATTATGATTGTAAGTGGCACCTGCTGCCACCCAACTAAGGTAAGATGCCCCATCTCAAATTCCTGGGAGAAACAATCTGATTGGCTCAGCTGAGGTCAGCTAGCTGTCCACCCCGGCGTGACCTCAAGTCCCAGAAAAAAAATGTTGAAGATTGAGGTTTATGGTTGAGTGATGAGCTCTGGTGGTGGCTTAGAACCTTTAACACTTGAATAATCCTGATGGAAGTAGAGCAACACGGTGGTTGAGGTCACGAGCTCAAGACTCAGACTGTCTGGGTTTCAGTATCGAGTCTACCCTTTCCTGAATGTGTGTGCTTGAGACAGTAACTGAATTTCCCTGCTCCTCGGTTTCCTTGCGTGTCAAAGGCACATGGTAAAAAGTCCTACCTCATTGGGTTATTCTTCTGGTTTAATGGCAGCTCATAAGCAATCAGTAATAAGCACTTAATATTTGTCTTATTTTTCTTGTTGATGTTAAAACAATGTAGCTGTGAAAGGTAACCGCAGAATAAGCTACGCAGACACATTTTGGACTGTTATTTGCGGAGAGATTCTACATCAGCCTCAGAAACCGTCCTGTCCATCCTCCCGGGCAGGGTTTGGATTTATGTCTGTGCTAAATCTGAGTTTCCTGTTGATGTACACCCAGAGAGCCTCTCCCCTCTGGGGACACGTGTGGAGCTGGGGTACATCCTCAATCTGTCCTAACCACACGCAGCCTAATGCCGCCGCCCCCTCCCAGCCCCGCTCCTTCCCCCTGCTGCGGTGTGTGCATGTCAGTGGCGGGCGGTGATGGGAAATCAGGAGAGACGGAGCCCATTAGACAGAACTGCGGGCGGATAAGGTTTGCCAATTAACGTTTTGTTTCTTTCTGCCTTCCCCGTGACTTTTAGGATATACAGATCCTCCCTGGCGCTCCCCCTGGTTTCTGTGCCTATAAAATAAGTTTAATGGCTGAATTTTCTTTAAGATAATCAGAGGCGGTATAATTTATGCGTATGAGTAGTATTGTAGCCAGATGTAATTTTGCTCGAAGTTGTGGCATTACAGTTAGAAATGGTTTCTGCTGGCTGTGTTTTGTAGAATTTGCAATTTATTTAACAGTTGACTGAGCACTGACCCCAGATAAAATAACCATACTCAAAGAGTCGTTTTTAAAAAAGGTATATAAAAAACAAACAAACAAAGGTGGGGAGCAGGCTTTGGAGAAAGACCTGGATCCTGAGCCGACCAGAGAGAAAAGCAGGTGGTAAGTGATCCCAGGCAGGTGGATGCTGTTTAGTTAGAGTAAATGGCAGGAGAAGCTTCATGGAGGGAGGGGTTGGCATATTTGATTTGAAAATCCCTCCCCCACCCCCGGGGCTTTTTGTTTGGAGTTCATCCTCCTTTGATGCAAAAGCAGATTATGTTTGCATTGCTTGGGGAAGCTGTGATGTTTCTCTTTCCTGGTGCCCCAGGATTATACCGGAAAGAACTGGAGGATACTTGGGGGGCGGGTGCACGGCAGGGCGAGTCTGTGGCTTCTGTAAGCAGCAACGCTAACCTTTTCGAACATCCCATGACGCTTCTGTAGTCAGCTTCATTCCATGGTGGGGAGAGACTCCCTTCTCTACACACCACGCCTGCCTGCTGGCCTCTCTGTCTCCGCTCCCACCCCAACGCCCTTTGAACGTGGTGGAAGAATGTTTGGTTAGAGCCCAGGACAGACAACACAACACACCTCATTCTACTAGGGGTTGGTGTCAGCGTCCCTGTATCCTGGCTGGATCCTCTTTTACTTGCATGCCGCCAGGGTCTAGCCCATCGGAATGGGCTGGACGTCTCGTGACACTTCCTTCTTCCCGAATCTGCAGGGCCAGAGAGAGTCAGGGAACTTGCTCACCCCGGGAGCAGAAAACTCATGCTCCGACCTGAGCCCCCCGTGCAGCTGCTGATAAAGTATTGACAACGCTGAGATCCATTCTAAGCAGCGTTCCTCACGTGTCCTGCCGCCTCTGGAGCCTCGTGGGCATGGTGGGGTGAGGGGTCTTGAAGTAAAGAAAAACGTTTCATTCTTTTGTTCCTGGCCCCGAATCCATGAAAATAACCACCAACCCCCCACCCCGAAGCCTTAACATATACCATGCTCTCACCCCCAATGTGACCGGTCACTGCTTCTCTCCTTCAGAGGCTTCCCTTGTCCTTAGGATCACGTTAAAAAATCATGAACATTGCAAACTTAGAAGGGGGAGGCTGGGAAGGGGTGAGGCATGAAAACCTACCTGTCGGGTACAGTGTACACCATTCCGACGACGAGTACCCTGAAAGCCCTGGCTTTGGCATGATACGATTCATCTGTGTAACAAAAACCATTCATGCCCTCCAAATCTATTGAAATATATATATATATATATATACACACACACACACACAATATCGTAGCCTGGCATTTGAGATCTTTTGTGATCTGGCTCCAGCTTGTAATCCACTTTTATTCCCTGAGCCTTGTACTATTGCCTCTCTTGCTCTCCCCAGCAATGTTGCAGTGACCCCAAAGTTCATGGTCTTTGGTTCGCACACAAAAGTATCTCTTTTTTCACCTAGATGATTTCTACTCCTTGCTCAAAACTTGGCTCGGCCACCCTCTGCACCCGGAAAGCATTCCTTTCTCCTGCGTGTGGGGTGGTGTCAGCCTCCTCCGTGAGCCCATTCCTTGACATGTCCCCTCTTTCCCTAAGAGGCTCACACTCCTGTGACTGCAGCATTGCTCTGTCAAGGGGCCCTCCAAACCCATGTTGCCTTGCACATAGAAGAAGCTCGTATCATTTGTTAAATAACTACATATACACACATATATAGTTATGCATATATAACGAAAGTATAAATAAATGTCCTCTAAAAATCGTGATTGAGACTAAATGTGTCCAGGGAGGCAGAGAAGAGAACATTGGGAGGGAAGAGAGAGAAAATCTCAGTCCAGGAGTCAAAATACTTCAAGACTGAAGAGCACCAAAAATAAGTATGCTAGCTAGTATAATACTGCGTGCTCTGACTGTGCCAGTCACTATGCTAAGAACTTTTTATGTGTCATCTCCTTGAATCCACATGGGAACATTGCAATATGACAATGATTATTCCCCCATTTAACTGATAAGGAAGCTGAGGCTTAGAAAGGTTACACAGTGACTATGTAACAGGCTCAACATTCAAACTTAGTGCATTTGGTTCTGGAGTTTGCACTTTTCCCCCTTTTTCGATTTTTAAATATTTATTTTCATATTCTGGAATGTTTGATGTATTCAGGAAAGAACAGGGAATAATAAATACTCATATGCTAACCAAATTTCAACAACTGTTAGCATATTTTTTTTAAAGAAACAAGGTAGTTTTATACCCCATTTTAATTCTTTTTCAGAAATGGCCAGTATCCTGGGGTTGTTTTGTATTAGTCCCCTTTAATGTTTTTTTTTTTGTTTGTTTGTTTTGTTTTTATATTTTCACTTCTTGAGTACATACTCATGAACAACAAGCAGTATTTTTCAATGTTTTAGTTATATACATAAATGGAATGATATGCCATTCATTCCTTTTCAGCTTATTCACATTGTTTTTTTTTAAATTAACTATTTTGGAAAAATTTTAAATTTACAGAAAAGTTGAGAACACAGAGGGTTCCCTTATATCCCTCACCCAGTTTTCTCATTGCTAACGTCTTGTATTACCACGATTCATGGTCCAAACAAAACAAAACCAACATTGGCGCCTTATTCTTAATTAAACCCTAGACTTCATTTGAATTTTCCTAGATTTCCCTGTGGATGTCTTCCTTCTACTCCAGGGTCCAATCCAGGGTATCATGTTGCATTCAGTGGTCATGTCTCCCCAGCCTTGTCTTGGTTGTAACAGTTTCTCAGTCTTTTTTCTGTGTTTTTCATCAGCTTGACAGTCTTGAGGAGTACTGTTTAGGTATTTGGCAGAATGTACCCTTACCTGGGTGTGGCTAATGCTTGCTTTTGATTGGACTGAGGTTATGGGTTTTTGGAAAGGACACCACAGAGATGATGTATGTGCCCTTCTCGTCCTACCATCTCAGGGTGTCCACGATGTGCACATGACATCCCAGTGATGTTAACCTTCATCACTTGATTCAGGTGGCATCTGCCAGGTTTCTCCACTGTAGAGTTACTCTTCCCCCCATCTCTTCCCGTACTTGTTTGGAAGCAAGTCACTAAATCTAGCCCACACTCAAGGGGTGGGAATTTTAAACTTCACCTCCCAGAGAGAGGAGTATCAATTAAGTAGGATTCTTCTGGAAGGCAGATTTGTCTGTTTCCCCTCCCCCATTTATTTATGCGCTCAAGGTCATGTCCATAGGTATGGAGTCATGGATATTTATTTATTCTTTGGGTGATAAGCCAATACTATGTTGTATTGTTTTGTTGCCTGAATTGCTCCAGCTTTGGCCACTGGGGGCTCTTTCAAGTTGACTCCTAGGCTTCCTGGATGTGTCTCCATCTTTTAGTTTTTTCAGGACTTTCTTAATTTCTAGTACCACAAGATACTCTGCCTCATCATGTATTTTCCTTGCTTAGGCTCTAAAACGAGCCATTTCTTCAAGGTTCATTTCTAAAACCTTTTTATTTTTTGTAGTAAAATATACATAACACAAGATTTATAATTTTAGTCATTTTAAGTGTACCGTTTCAGTGACATTAAGTATATACACATTGTTGTGCAACCATCACCACTATACAGCTTTAGTTCATTCATTTTGACAGCTGTGTAGTATTCCATCCTTAGAATGCACTGGGATATATGTATTCATTCTTTAGTTGACAGGTTGATTCCAAATTTTCACAGTTTCAAACGATGCTAAAATTAAACATCCTTTTACCTGACTCCAAATGTACACAGTGAAGAGCTCCTCTAGGGTATATTCCTAGAAGCACCAGGTGCCTGGATGTAGGAAGTGAACATCTTCAAATATTTCAAGCATTACCAAATTTGTCTCTAAGGGGGTTATGTAGTTTTTACTCCCACAATCTGCAGCGCTTGTGTTTCTGCACAGTCTTGCCAACGCTTGATGTTGTTTTGCCACTCTGATGGGTATATATCTTACTGTTTTAATCTGCATTTTTTTCTGCTTACAAAGCAGGATGTGCTCTTTTCCACGAATTTACTGGCCACTCAGGATTCTTCCTCTGTGCATTGTCTCCTCTCATGTTAGGTTGTTCATCTTTTCTTATTGATCTGTAGGACTTCTTTGTATTCTGGGAATGAATCCACTCTTAGTTTTATGTGTTGCAAATATCTTCCCCCAGCTGTGGCTTGTCTTTTAACTTTTCGTATTTTTTTTTTTTTTTTTTTTGGTCATACAAAATAGTTTAAAGATTTTCTTTTCACTGGTACACCTTTAATCCATTCAGAATACAATTTTTAATATGATGGGAATTAGGGATCTGACTTTATTTGTCCTCCACGCTGTTTTTACTATATGTCATTAATTCTAAGATGTACTTTTATCACACCTCCCCCCCACCACATTTTGCCATCTCTGAAATTGTGATGCATGTTACTATTGATGCAATATTATGGCATTCTTTTCTCTTGTTATAGTATATAAAATAGTTTGTGTCTTAGAATCAGTGGTATATTACACTTAACAAAAAATGGAAATATTCTAGGTTTATCCTAATTCTTAATTCCTAGTAGGATAAACCCCAATGTCCCTTATCCTGGTAATTATTGGCCTTTTAGTATTTCAGATAAATTTTAGAATTACCTTGTCAAGTTCTGAGAATGACTCATAGTTTTTTGTTTTGTTTTGTTTTGTTTTGTTTGCCCTATTGTTATTTTTCAAAATTATAATTGCATTGATTCTATAGACTAGATATTTTGGGAGAATAATCATGGTTAAAACTTTTTGTCAGGGCTAATTTGGTGAAAATTTTAAGGCCCCAAGTTAAATGCATGGGTCAAGTGACAAGGTAAACAGTCACAAAACTAGAGTTCTATTTTATTTTGTTTTCCCAAAGTTCCCATTTTTTTCTACCATGGCATATCCCACTTGCTGGAATGAGGCTCCTTTTGGAGAAGTGAGACCCCCATCACTTGAGAGGCTCACACTGTGGCTCAGTGGCCCCTGAGGGAAGCCACATGATGGCAGAGGGAAGTTCTTCAGATTGTAGGTGGAAATGAACTCTTAGGTGCCTTCTGAGTAACACTCCATGAGCATCAGGTTGCACGGTGTGATTTGGAAGGCTGAAACCTGAGGCAGAATTGAGACACCACTGCTTTATCATTTTGCCTGGGGCCAGCTCCGAGCTAGGAGGAGAAGAATGAAATTTGCTCACTTTTTAACTCGCTTCCTCTGGCTCCTAGGGAGACCAATATATATGCCAGTTCCTTTTTAGCTTGGGTCTCCTCTCTCCTTCTCTGTTTCTATTTTTCCCTCCTCCTCTTTTCACCCTAAGTATTGAAAAAGTTTAAAGTAGGAGTTGGCAAACAATGGCCTGCAGGCCAAATCCATAGCTGCCTGTTTTTGTAAATAAAGTTTTATTAGAACACAGCCACACCCATCCATTTACATTGTCTACGGCTGCTTTTAGACGAAAAAGGTAGAACTGAGTAGTTGTGATAGAGACCGTGTGATCCATAAAGTCTAAATTATTTACTCTCTGAACCTTTATGGGGGAAAAAAATCAGCAAACCCTGGTTTAAAGGAAGAGACTATTGAGACAAAGCCTGTTTATTCCTTGGATTCTAAAACTTAGGGTTGTGTTTATGGTTTGATTCTGTTCACGTTATGGGTTTTTTTCTTTGTAAAGGGTTAGATGGTCGGTGCACAACTCTATACAGAAGTATGAAAATATGGATTAGAGTGAAAACTCACTATAAGAAACGTGGATCCCAGCAAAATGCAATCATTTTCTTTTGGTTTAGGGCTGTCCTTGGGAAATCATCTTTGGACGAGTCGTCTGGTAAAAAGTCTCAAAACAGAATAGGGAGAGAGGATTTCAGGGAAACTTTCTGGCCGAGCTTATTTTTCTTCCCCAAGCTCAGTGTGGAGAGGATGGCAGTGAGGTGTTATAACAGTCCTTCATTAGAAAAGTCTCTATACCAACTAAGCAAATCAGGTGAAATGTGGCAATTCAAATTGTTTGTACCAAGTTACTGGTTTTCTCTGTAGCTCTTTTTGCTTCAGTCTACTTTACTTCCATCCCCTTTATGACCATCGTTGTTTCATATATCACTGACTCTGCTTTTATTTTTTATTTGTTGAGATGGGGTCTTGCTCTGTTGCCCAGGCTGGGGTACAGTGGTGCAATGATAGCTCACTGCAACCTCGAACATCTGGGCTCAAGCTATCCTCTTGCCTCAGCCTCCCGAGAAGTTATGACTATAGGCATGTGCCACCATGCCTGGCTAATTTTTATTTTATTTTTTTGTAGAGACAGGGATTTTGCTATGTTGCCCAGGTTGGTCTCAAACTTCTGGTCTTAAGTAATTCTCCTACTTTGACCTCCCTCTCAAAGTGCTGAAATTATAGGTGTGAGCCCCTGCAGGCAACCAAGGGGAGCCTCTTTCCTAATTTGAAGAGTCTGAGAGCCTTGGCTATGGACTATGAAAATTTTTCTCCATTATGAATAGCAACGACTAATATGAATATTCCCCCAAAATGTTGCATGTGGACCACTCATGGAACAGAGGTCTCTTTTAGGTGGCACATCAGTAGACCAAATAAATAAATAAGAGTTTTTCCAACATTTTCACCTAGAATTCTTATAGTTTAATGCCTGTTAAGTCTGTTACCCACTGTGAGTTGATTTTTGTGAGATGTGAGACATACAGATCCTAATTCAGTCTTCTACATGTGGCTATCCAATTTTCCCAGCACCATTTATTGAATAAGGATTCTTTTCCCCATTGTATGTTTTTGTCTGCTTTGTCAAAGATGAGATGGCTATATGAGAATGGTTTTATATCTGAGTTCTCAGGTTCATTCCATTGGTGTATGTCTCTGTTCTTGTGCCAGTAAAATGACGTTTTAGTTACTATAGCCTTGTAGTATAGCTTGAAGTCTGGTAAATTAATGCCTCCCAATTTGTTCTTTTTGCTTAAGATTGCTTTTGCCATATGGGGTCTTCTCTGGTTCCATATGAAGCATAGAATTATTTTTCTAGATCTGCAAAAAATGATGTTGGTATTTTAATAGGGATTGCATTGAATCTGTATATCACTTTGGGTAGTAAAGACACTTTAACAATGTTGATTCTGCCAACCCATGAGCGTGGTATGGTTTTCCCCTTGTTTACATACTCTGCTATTTCCTTTCTCACTGTTTCATAGTTCTCCCTGTAGAGGTCTTTCACCTCCTTAGTTAAATATATTCCTAAGTATATTATTTTCTTTGTTGCTATTGTGAAAGGTACTGTGTCTTTGATTTGGTTCTCAGCTTGACTGTTGATGGTGTATAGGAATGCTACTGATTTCTGTACATTGATTTTGTAACCTGAGACTTTGCTGAATTTTTTTTCTAAATTCCAGTAGTCTCATGGCAGAATCTTTGGGGTTTTCTAGATATAAGATCATATCGTCAGCAAAGAGTGATAGTTTCACCTCTTCTGCCCCCATTCAGCTGCCCTTGATTTCCTTCTCCTGTCTGATTGCCCTGGCTAGGACATCCAGCACTATGTTGAATAGAAGCGGTGATAGAGGGCAACCTTGTCTGGTTCTGATTCTAGCGGGAATGCTTTCAAATTTTAAATAAATAAATAATATAAACGAATAAATAGTGATAACATTTAAAAATAACATAAATTTGAAAAATAATCCCAGCATATTGAATCCAGATTTCTTGGGTAGCATTGCTTGGTAGGTCAACAATCCAATAAAAACAGTAACAGCTGTAGTAGGCTGAATAATGCCCCTCTCAAGGGTGTTCATGTCATAATACTTGGAACCTGTGAACATCTCAAAGGGAACTGTGCAGATGTGAATAAGTTAAAGATCTTCAGATGGGGGCATTATCCTGGATTATCTGGGTGGATCTAATAATGTAGTAAAAACAGTGCTCTTATCAGAAGGAGGCAGTAGGGTCAGAGTTAAAGGAAAGGACATGTGGGTGATGGAACTATTTATTGGTCTGTGTGTGTGTGAGAGAGAGAGACAGAGGGAGAGAGAGGGAGAGAGATTTGAAGATGCAATGCTGTTGCACTGAAGGTCGAGCACGGGGCTGTGAGCCAAGGAATGTAGGTGGCCTCTAAAAGCTGGAAAAGGCAAAGAGATGGATTTTCCCCTAGAGCTTCCAGAAGGAACATAGCTCTGTCTACACCTTGATTTTAGCCATAGTAGACTTTTGACCACCGAAAGTGTCAGATGATACATTTATGCTGTTTACGCCACTACATTTGTCACAGCCACCACAGGAAACTCATACAACAGGTTGCAAGTAACAGGCATCTCCTATGTTTCTGGCACTGTGCTAAGTGCTCTGTAATCTCCCGGCAAGTCAAGAATTACTATTTCCATTTCATGGAGGAGGGAGGTGGCCGAGACTCAGAGAGGGACGTTTCAGAGCTACCATTCAATCGGAGACTGTCTGACTCCAAAGTTTATGTTCTCACCATAGGGCTACACTGTCCAAAGAAATCTCAGTCCCAAGTGGTTTGCTCAAAAACTGACACTTACCAGAGGGTGATCTCTTGATATTTTCTCTGCAGTTGACTCACGGCATGGTGGAAAGATTGCAGAAATGGACGGTGGATAATTAGGTATCATCCCCAGTGTGGGGTGACCTTTTAGGAGTCCCTTTTTTCTCGGCCTGTCCCTTTATCTGGGTAGAAGGGTGTGGATAAAGTGACATTGACTCACTCATTCATCTCTACAAGACTTTGGCATGGTATTTCTCGTTCCTCCGGATCTTGGGACACAACAGGAGACTGAGTTGCCCCCTGCATTCTGTCGCTTGGATCTTGAACGTCGCACCTTTCCGCTGGAGAAAAAATAGCTTTAAAATTTCAGCCACAAGGTGTTCAGTTTAGAAGCAAAGAGTGGATAGAAACCTTCACAAATAAACCCATGACTGAGAAAACTTGGTATCTCACAGAAATATATTTATCTTGTTAGTGTCGCTGGAGAATATTTGCATAGCAGGAAAAAGAGCTTTTAACTCATTTCCTTATCTGGCCTTCTTACTGTAGAGAATGTTTTCCCCCTGAAGGTGTATCTCGCTATTGAATCTGGCGTTTAAAGGAAATGTCATCAGGACCTGTGATGAAAATTGAATTTTTTCCAATGCCTAAGGATGACTTTCTTTAACTAACTTAGCCGACTCCCAGCCTCAAATGCACGCAGGCATACTGGTCCGCTTTGAATGTGCTGTTCTCCCCCAGCTTTCACCCTCTCCTCCTCTGCTCCCAGGACTGTTTGGCAGTCCTGTCTTTATTCCATGTTCATCTCTCTCTTTCTTGAATTGAAAAGACCCTAATCTTTTTCCTCTTGTGGCTGCTTAGTTGCAGAGATTTCAGAGTCTGGGAAATTGGCAGTTCCTTTTCTCTTATGGATAGCGCGGGTCTCTCATTCCGATACCTGGATTTTCCCTGAACTTTTAGGGAGGATGGTACCTGCCTTCTGCATGGGTGAGAGAGTATGGTAAGATATGAAAGTGGAAGAACTGGCGTTTTTTTAACCCTCAAGTGAACTGAATGTCTACTGAAACCCATTATGATGCCCGTTTTAACAGCCACTTCTGATTCTGATCTGGGGAGATGTCAGGTCATCCTATAAACGGATATTAGATGACATTTTGGACATATTCAGTTCAAATATAGGATCCTGACAGCATTCCACCTCCGATGCTCAGCCCTGGGCTGACTTGGCACCAGGCAGCTGCTTCTCAGCAACCAGGAAGGGAGGATTCCAGGGACAAGGAAATGGGATGGGAGGTGAGGCCACCAGACTCTTTGCCCTAAAGGAGAAAACTGAAAATCCTTTCTGCAAGTTTTTGGTCAATCAATAGCTCTTGCACAAAGCAGCAGTTTAAACCTGTTCATTGATGTAACTTGAATGCAAACTCAAGGACTGAGCCAGCAGTGAGCTGGGATTGAGGCTGCTGTCCGCAGACCCGGGAAGCCCTGCACAGCCCATAAAACAGAGAAAGGCAAAAAGCTCCACCTTCTGTGATGAAGAAACAGCTAAGGAAGCATGGCGTCTGCCTAGGTTTCTGTCTTGAAAAGAGACTCCTTTAAATGAAGTGGCCATATATATAATTTATTGTCCAAGCCAGGATACTTTTTATTAAGGTAAAATTTCTAATGGAGTAAATGCACAAATCTTAATTGTATGTCTTGATACATTTTTGCATATGAATTTACTTATGTAGCCAACCATCCAGATCAATGTAGAAAAAAAAATTCATATATCACCCCAGAAAGCTCCATCAGGACCCTTCTCAGTCACTAGACCCCCTCTCTGCCCCCTACTAAGGTAGTCAGTTTTCTAATTACCACCACCATAAATTAATATGGCCTACTGCTGATCTGCTAAATGAAATCATGCACTGCGTGTTATTTTTAATGTCTACTCAGCAACAGCAAAGCATGAACTCCTTTCAACAATAAGGAGGAATCTCTTGGAAACATCCTATTGCATGAAACAAAACTGGGTCCATTTGAGAATGAAAGGATCACTATTAATGTATGTGGCGACAACAGGCATAAAAGAGGGGCAGTCTGGGGAATCAGGACGAATGCTCACCTTACTGTTAGAAAATTGAAACCTCAAGCCTGTACCATACAAAGGCGTAGTGTGTGGGAAACCCACCCCAGGAAATAAGGCTTTATTCTTTAATAGACACCGTGAGCTCTTTTCCCACTGAGGGTCACCTGCCTTTTTGGTGATTCTGCCTCCTCTTTGGAGATTTCCCCTATTTGGCCAGGGAGCAGCAAAGGAGAGAAGAGAAGAGAGTGGACAGGAATACGAGGCCCTTCCCATGCCTTTGAACTTTCTCAGGGGGCCACCCCCTCACATTCCGGCTCCTTCCTCTCCTTGGAACGCCTGCAGAATTAATCCTGCCCAAGAAGTGCTCTGAGCTCATGTGCACCCTTCTGAAAGCCACTGTTTCTCACCTGCTTCCACGCCCCTAGCAGAATTCAGGAATCATTAGCGTTTGATGATCTTGTGTTTCAAGACTTCAATCTCTTGTACTTTGAAATTGAAATTCCTGAGCCTGCAAGGAACCCGACGCTGACAGCTGACGTATTGAACTTTCTCGAGCTTCAACAGATCAGAAAGTCAATCTATCCACATCGCTTATTGCCGTGCACGATCTGTCGGAAAGCTGGCATGCAGGCGGAGCTTGCGGAACCGTCAGCTGTGTCCGTTTCCCCTGTCTTTGCCCTGCGTCAGGGAATAAGGTGACATTAACTTGCACTCTAATTAACAAGTATCAGGCTGGGGAAATGCCACGCAGGGCTACACCTTCCAGACTCTGCTTCTGAGAGTGGCAGCAGGGGTACTGCTGCCCTTCCTGAAATTCATTTTCAAATTCCAAATACCCCCCGCTGTCCAGAGTAACTCCATCGTGCATTCAAGAATCACTCTAGCCAACCTTTCCCGTTAGAGAATACACGTCACATGGTGAGACTGGAGTGGACATTAGCAGTTACCATTATGAAACATGGAAAATGAAGGCCAGATCCTTCTCCGGGTATTGGATCACTTTCATGGTGACACGGAATCCTTCTACAAAATCTTTTCTCCCTCAACAGGACACAAACCCAGAAGACCAAGTGTAGGAGCAAGGCAGCAGGCTTAGTTGTCTTGCCTTTATTGTTCTTTTCTTTTTGTTCCTGAATAGCATGATAAATGTCGGTTAGAGGGATGAATAGATTATTGAATAAAGATCCTGCCTGTTTGAAATGGTAGATAAAACATATGAAGAAGCTTGCTCAATAAAAGTGATATGGAAAGTTGATCTGTTAAAAAATAGTGGAATGTCTGTCTCCTTGATGTGACAATAGTGAGCACTTACTGGGTAATCTAAGTTCCAAGACTATATTAAGTGCTCCAGTTATCAATGAATAATCAATGAATAATCTTACCAATGAATAAGATAAATAAGCTGATAATTTCAATATGGCAATTATAGTAAGCTAATTATAATAAACTAATAATCTTATCGATGGATGAATAAGATGAATAAGCTGATAATTTTAATATAGTTTAGTATGCAATGTATGAATACATATAGGCAGAAATTTTTCTTTTGTATATGTATATTTGTATTATTTAAATACATAGAGATATATACATATAATTATAAAGCTAAAAAAACAAAACTCCATAATCCCTCCACTTAAGTAAGGCCCACCACCATTATTTTTTAAGCAAAAGTAAGAAATAGACATGAGAAATTTTAAATAAAAATAAAGACTCCCTTCAACCCCTTTGACAATCCCTTTCAAGGTAATTACTGTCAATGGGTTTTTGTGTGGGTGTATCTGCTTATATACAAATAGAAGCACCAGTTTCTATTTGTGTCTTGAATATTAGAAATGTTAGAAATCAGTTTCTAATAGTGTTTTGAATTTCTTCTCTTTCCTTAGAGATCTCATTCTTTTTTTTTTATTACTCACATACATTTTACTCTCTATATGTAATATATCTTAATCAACCTTCTTTAGAAAGATTTCTTCCAAATTTTACTATTACAAAATCATCGCAATAAGCATCCTTATACTTAGGCTTTGCATCAGGTGGAGACCCAACATGAGTTAAGAAAGTGACTTCAGTGACCTCTCCAGCTTGGTTCCTGCTCTGGCATCCACACGGTGTCCTCCTGTGTCTCGCTCCCGCAGGGCGTCTAAACACAAGGCAAAAGTGGAAAGGTTGCGGAGAGCCTTGTTCTTGGGACCTCTGAATGCCCGGGATGGAAATCCATTTACTTTCAAAGAAAAACTTCAACTTCATGTCCCAAATTGTCCCCCAGCTCGGCTACAACAAAGCCTCTCTTTAGTTGGATGGATGATGGATCATCATCACCATCCTTTTCCTGCCTCCTTGGTATGAGTTTTCTGAGGTCTGTAATCCTTTTCGTTGTTGTTGAGTGAGGGATACTAATGGCTCTCTCTACACCTGGGTAAGGCAGAATGAGCCAACTCCTCCTTTGTGCACCCACGACAGTTACCCCTCCCTGTTTTAGAGGCCAAGGACACCCTGGGATGTCTTCCAGCCACAGCAGTGAGGGTGGAGAGTGCAGTGGAGGGGCGTGCCTCCGCATTGACGAGGACCGAGCAAGGCTGTCGAGCAGGGATTTCCGGATTGCTATCAGAGAGAGAACCCGTGGTCAGAACTGTGCAATCAGGGGAGGCGTTGAGACAAAGCGGTAAAGAGGAAAGTAAATCGTGAACACCGAAGCCGAGTGCACAGAGGAGTGGGGGGCGGGGGGAGGCAGACCACTAACGCGCGGTCTTTTTGACAACCAGGGATGTATTATGGGCATAAACAAGCTGGGTAAGCTCAGAGGGCTCCTTCTCACATGCCACCATAGCTCTAGGTCCGTGTCTTTGTCTTTCCCACTGATCTATGATGTCAGCCGACTAACCTTGAGGTCAGGGGCTGCATTTTATTCGCCTCTATCTTAGCACCCAGCAGGAGGTTCTGCTCACGGTCCATTCTCAGGCTGTGTTTGTTACATGAAAACAGTGCATTTTATTCTCGGCCTCCCAACCTGGCTTTGCATCCGGACATCAGAATCACTGGGTTAAAATAAAGCCCCCTATTTCTGGGCTTGACTCCAGATCTTCTACATCAGAATCTCTAGGGCCAAGTCCTCAGAAGCATCAGCTTTTCAGACAAGATAACTGGCTGGTCCTTACGCACCTGGATTTTGTAACATTTTGCTGTGTGAAGCCAGAAAAGGTATGTTTTTTTTTTCCTTTTTCCCAGGGATCCAGGCCATGGACTGGGTGCAGCCTGGGTGTGCTTGGGTATTCTTCCCGGAAAGTCACATTCTTTCCGAGATATTTACAATGGCAGACATAATGGGTTATTGATGAACCAATCAGCTGGGATGGCCCCTGGTGAATTAGCTGTTGGCCACTGGCCTGCCTGGGATGAGGAACTCTTGCTGAGCTCAGCAGCATCTGGGGAAGGTCTAAATCACACCCATCACTTCCTGCAAAGCCAGTAATCTCAGTTAGAGGTGCTACCGCAGCCAATGCCTCACACAGGGAAGCAACTTAGTTAATTTATAGTTAATTGAAGGCTTGCAGCTTTGGAATCAGACAGATGAGCGTTCTACTCCTGGCTTCCCCTCTCTTTCCTCACTGTGTAGCAAAAGACAAGTTACTTAATGCCCCCGACTTTCAGCTTCCTTGTCTATGAAATGATAATCCTGCTACCAACTTTGCAGAATTGGTGTAAACAGTACACAAAATGATGACTATAGAACATTTCACAGTTTACAAAGCATTTTCACATTTGTTATCTCACTTAAATCTCATAATCCTATGAGATATATGTGTGTGTATATATATTTTTATATTTTTATGTAGATATAATTAGTTCATTTCTTTCTTTTTTTTTTTTTTTTAAGAAATAAAGTCTCTTCGTGTCATCCAGGCTAAAATGCAGTGGCCCGATCACAGCTCACTGCAGCCTTGGACTCCTGAGCTCAAGTGATCCTCCTGCCTCAGCCTCCCAAGTAGCTGGGACTACAGATGCACACCACCATGCCTGGCTAGGCTTATTATTATTATTATTATTTTGTAGAGATGGGGGTCTTGCTCTGTTGCCCAGTCTGGTCTTGAATTCCTGGTCTTAAGTGATCCTCCTGCCTTGGCCTCCCAAAATGCTGGGATTACAGGAGTGAGCCACAGTTTATTTTTTACACATAAATAACACAGAGTTAAAAGGGTTAGAGTATATTTCTCAAGAATTAACCCTCCCTTCATCCCCAATACACTCGTATTTTATAGGTGAGGAGACAGATATCTAAGAGCACAGGCGATTTGCCTAAGGTCACCTGGTCAATAAATGCCAGCCTGACAGTGTCCGATAGGACTGTGGTCCCCAAGCCCTGGCCATGGACCAGCACTTCATCTGTTTTCACAGCTGCCCCACATCAGTCCCATCAGGGCATAAGCTCTGCCTTGTGTCAGATCAGTGGTGGCATTAGGTTCTCATAGGAATACAAACCCTACTGTAAACTGCACATGCAAGGGATCTAGGTTGCATGCTCCTTATGAGAGTCTAATGCCTGATGATCTGAGGTGGTGATGCTAGCGCTGGGGAGCAGCTGGAAATACAGATCATCGTTAGCAAAGACTGCATAATAAATTATCCTGAAACCACCCCCCTCCAGTCCTTGGAAAGACTGTCTTCCATGAAACTGCTCCCTGGTACCAAAAAGTTTGGGGACCACTGCTATAGTACTTATGAGAAAATCTAAATCATTAATTCATATTTTGGCCTTCAAGGACTTGATTGAACTGGTTTCTAGCGATCTTCCCCTTTAATCTTGGAAGGTTGGCAAAGGGGCCCAGTTCTGCACCCTTCCTGGTCTGCAGACCCTTTGCCACGTAAATACACGGTGCCCTCCCACTGGGACCCAGCTCGGGCAGGGACTTGCTTTGGTAATAGAATGAGGGAGTGCCAGCTCCGAGCCTCAAGGGCACGGTGTGCTTTTGTGCATCCCTGTGCCTTTGCCGTTACTCTGAGGCCATGCCAGGGCTGGGCTGCTGGGGGCTGAGAGACACGTGGTACAGAACTTAGAGCTGAGCCCAAGCTGACCCCGGGTGCACAAACAATAAACATGCTGCCATACACTACTGAAGTTTGTCACTGTTTGCTCTGCAGCACTGTTGTGCCGAAGGTAGCTGATTCACTAACTTCATCTGCGGTGCTCTCTCCCGCACTGAGTTTATTATATCCATGCTGGCTTTCCTTCAGTCCCGCGAAAAAGCTAGGCTCTTTTTCTCTCCTTCATCCATTTGCAAATGTGCTGCTCCACCTGAACACTCTCTTCTCTACTCTTTCTGCAAAGCTGCTCTTTGTCTTTCTTTGCCATCCTTGACGTCTCAGCTTAAATGCCACCTCCTCAGAGAAAACTTCTTTGACTATTCTGTCTGCATTAGGATATTCTACATATTCTCTGTGATTGTGTCCTGTGCTTTTCCATCATAGTTTTATTACAATTTATAATCGCACAATAATTCTTTGGCTTGACAAGGTCCGCCATGACAGGGCTGGTGGCTGGATGTTTTATTCACCACTCACTTCTTAGCGTTCGACACAGCGCCTGGTACGGAGCATGTTCTCAGGGCATATTTGATGAGTAAATGCACACAGCATGAATGCATTGGCAAAGCTAGGATTTCAACCCTTCACTCTTTCTTCTCTTTCTCCTGTGCCACCATTATAGGTTTATTGGAGGTTTATGACTTATCTGTCTTGGAGTGCCCTATCTAAATGCACAATTTCCTGATAATGGTTAGTCTTTTCAGCTAGCATATATATATATATTTTCTTGAATCAGTTTACATTCAAGCGAACAGCTTAACACTTTTAGGGATTAGCTGACAGTCGGCTGAGAGATGACATGGGAAAACAATTTCAAGTAGAACAGAATATAGGAAGATATAAGCTTCAAGGGGAAAGAAAAAAGAATCTGGGTCTGTGGCAGGAACATACCTTGTGTGCAGCCATAGCCCCATTCTACAAGGGGGCAGTTCTGGCTCCTGTCGCCAGGTACTGCTGCAGCAACTTGCTGACACCTTGGGGTCTCCAGGTTTATTATGGAGGAATAGAGGAATATGGAGGGCTAACTTCCATTTTCATGCAGAAATGCATTTCATCCTGGGCCACTAGTCACTGCCTTCTAGTGCCCAGAACTTGACACACATGGACCCTTGCTGCCTGAGGTTCTCAGCCAGAGTGTTACCCTGGAGCCATGTCCAGGAGGATCAAAGCCTTGGGAATGCAACTGTTTCAAGTTTTATTGCATCCCACAAGGACAGAGACCAGGAAGGCGGATGCCTCCTACGGGGAACTCAACTGCCCACTTAGCACGAAGAGTCTTGAAGTTTGCTGGGGAAGATCAGATGCAGAGAATGCAACAACCAAAGTGAAAGTTTTAGTGCGAAGTAACTCGGCGACCCAGGCCATCCTATTTGAATAGTTCACTTTAGACAGAGCAGTGCTTATTAGTTACCTATTGCTAACAAATTACCTCACTATACAGCAGCTTAAAAATAGCAACATTATTTCACAGTTTCAGTGGGCCAGGAACCCTAGCATGGATTAGCTGGTACGTTTGTTCTAGGTTTACTTGAAAGACTGTAATTCAGGTGTCAGCTGAGATTGCAGCCTCATCTGGAGGTTTGACTGGGGAGAATCTACTTTCAAGCTCATTCATGTGGTTGTTGGCAATTCAGTTCCTTATCGGCTACGGGACTAAGCTCTTACTTCCTCAGGAGCTGTTGGTCAGATGTCTCCCTCAGTTCCTTACCACATGGGCCCCTACATGAAGTATCTTACAACATTGTAACTGGCTTTATCAGAGCAAGCAAGAGAGAAGTCAGGAGAGAGAATTTGGTTTTCCCTCTGTATCTATAGGGTTCCGCATCCACAGATTCAACCAGCCATAAATAGAAAATATTTTTTTAAAATACAGTAAAAAAATAACAATACAACAATAAAAACAATACAAATAAAAAACAATACAACAGCTATGTACACAGCATTTACTTTGGATTAGGTATGATAAGTAAGCTTTAGGTTTTATAAGAAATGATTTAAAGTATATGAGAGGATGTGCATAAGTTATATGCAAATATTATGTCGTTTTATATAAGAGACTTGAGCATCCATGGATTATGGTATCCAGAGAGGTCCTGAAACTGATTCCCCACAGATGCCAAGGGACAACTGTCCCAGTAAGAGGGAAGTCATGGTCTTTTGTAACCTAATCATGGGAGTGATATCGCATCATCTTTGCCATGTTCCACCTATTAGAAGCAGGGCACTAGACCCAGCACGCACTCAAGGAGAGGGGATTAGGATTACACAAGAACGTGAATACCAGGAGGTGGGAATTGTTATAAACCATGCCAGGAACTGCCTATGGCAAGCGGTTAAGAGCCTTGGTCTTGAAGTATGATTTTTATAGCTCCACCACTTAGTCATTCTAATCTCAGGAAAGCTATGCGACTTCTCTGAGCCTCTGTTTTCTTATCTGTCAAATGGGTATAAGAATAGTGCCTACCTCAAAGAATTATCATGATGAAGTAAGTAAAGAGATGTTAAGTACCCGACAGCAGTGCTAGCTTCCTTCCCTAAACCAGGGTTGGCCGAGTGGCTGTAGCATCGTGCTACCTTCTCATGTGGCCTCTGGGGAGGTGTTCAACAGAGGAAAGAACCGGAGCGCTGGAAACTGATTTGCTATATGATTTTGTACATGTTTTCCCTCTTCTCTGAAGCACTGTTTATTTATCTGTAAAATTAGAAGGTTAAAAGAGATAGCAAAAGGGTTTCACTTTTCTGCGCCAATTCCGAATGGCTGGCTGTGAATCCCTGGAGCCTTTGTGTTGAGAAAGGTTTCCATGGCGTGGGGAAGTCAGTTCCCAGAGGCTCAGGAGAGCTGACCGTGCATCTCACTTACCAACTCTGGTGCTGCATTTGGCGACGCCCCGTTGGTAGCTTGGTGTCAGCCGCGATGGGGGTATTTACACCACGGGTATCTGCAAACACTGCAGACCAGGGCGCCCCTCGACCCCTGCCAAAAGCAGATTGTTAAACATTTACTGCTGCACCACTCATTTTCAAAGCTCAGTGAGAAAGAGGACAGTCATTTACCGCAATGCGTGTTAAAGGCTCAGGAAGAAGATATAGAGGGTTGAGTGACTAATGTGTATCTGCTGTCTCTGGTTAGTTGTTTTCTGTCATCTGCCCTTCACTGACACTCTTGGAGTTTCTGTATTTTTAGGAAGAAGAATTACTCGCACAGGGAAAAGATGGCTAGCACAGGTGCTGTCTCTAAAATAAAAATTAAAAAAAAAAATCCCAAGCCCAGTTTATCATCTTCTGACCATGTTGTCTTGTCTCTGTGTCTTACAATTGTCTAAGAAACTAATAGCTAAGTAATGCCCAGACAGGCTCATTAAAAACGCTGGGCTACGTTTCCCTTTTTCTGAACAGACAGAGGACAAGCATTTTAAATAGTGTAAATTCTATGACATTAGTCATGTGCACAGCCGCATACCTGGATCTTCTCAACCACCATGCAAGGTACACAGGGAAGGGACTATTGCCCATGCCCTCACCTCTCCACCCTGAGAGTTGAAGTTCAGAGAGGTCTGAGTTAAAGGGTTTTACCAGGGACCATATAGTAATAAATGGTCAAGCTGGAACTAGTACCCAGATCAGATCTTCTTCCTATAACCTTTACTCTTTGAGCATTTCTCTAAGATGGTAAAACCTGGGGTCTGGCTGGGAGCAAGAGGGAAATATCCAACCACCCAGGTCACCCTTCATGCAAATCTGACGGTCTTCAAAGCAGAGAAATATGGCCGCCATCGCAACATGTTAGCCAGAGAGGAGCTAATGACATAATCATGGACTCTCTACAGTCAATTATGGCAATTACTGGAAGCCACTCTCTTGTCATATTTCATTTAGCACAAAACAGCACAGGGGAGGTAAGTGGCACCGACGGTCCTGGGCATGTTGTTGCTGCCCTTGCTGGAGCAGGCGTCTACAAAAGAGAATGCCAACCCCAATAAGCTGTTCCTGCAGAAGCCATTAGGCTGGGTGACATGTTCACTTAGGGCGACATATATTGATCATGTAAAACACGCACACTGTATAATATGATTAAACAAACTCAACCGGTTCCAGAGAGAGCCAGCTGAACCTTGCGCAGAGACCGGCTCTGCAGCAAGAGCTTCCCTGGCTTTGGTTGGAACCTTCCAGCTCAGGGTAGCAACTACAGCATGTCTCTGTCATTGATTATTCACCTGTTCATTCACTAGTTCAGTCATTTATTCATTCCACAGTTATTAACTGAGTCCCGCTTTGTGAGGAGCACCATGGCAAGTGCTAGGTATAAAATAGTGAGTGAGATACACAGTTGCCCCACAGATATTAGCAAAGCGAATGGTGTTAATGAAAAATGGAAATAAATGCTCTGAAAGAAAGGATCATGGTTCAAAGATAGTATTTAATGAAGAAATTCATCTAGGTGAAGGTATCATGGAATCATCGTAACAGTCACTCTGCATTGTACACTTGTTGTATGTTGGTTGAACAGTGTCCCTCCAAACTTTGTGTCCACCTGGAACCTGATCTTGTTTGGAATGTGATCTTGTTTGGAAATAGTGTCTTCACAGATTTAATTAGTTAAATATCTCAGGACGATATTGTGCTGGGTTTAGTGTGGGCCCTAGATCTAATGACTACAATGGCTGGTGTCCTTGTAAGAAGATGACAGACCACAGAGTCACACACAGATAGCAAGAAGAGGGTCACAGGAAGATGAGGACAGAGATTGGAGAGACTCATCTACAAGCCGAGGAATTCAGGAACCACCAGGAGCTGGAAGGGGAAAGAAGTATTCCTCCTTACAGCATTTGGAGAGAGCATAGCCTTGTTGACAGCTTGATTTTAGACAATGGGCCTCTAGAACTATGAGAGAAAAAAATTCCATTGTTTTGCAACACCCAGCGTGTGCTAACTTGTTATGGCAGCCACAGAAAACTAATGCACCCACTAAATGACTAAGCCAGAAACTGTGCCAGGACACATTAGACACGGCTCCTGCCTTCACGTTGCTGAGTCGAGCTGGGGAGACAGGCGAGTAAACAGACACCTGAAGTCCTCTCTAACAGGTGCTGCCTTCAGGGTAAGCCCACGGGCTGTGCGGGCACAAGGAAAAAAGCCCTGCTGAGGTTCCACCATCAATGCCTAGAAGTGACGCTGAAAGTCACAGTAGTCACTACACTTGCCATGTCCATCCCCAACAAAACAGTGTAACACTGGAGTGTTTCTCCATCATTCTTAAATAATGCCCAGCAAGGAAGAACCTCTGACTATGTTCTCACTTCCTTGGTATTCAGAGTATCCCATCTCTGTGGCTCCCTTGCTTATTAAGCTTTTTATTCCGTGCCATGCTCACGATACAGAAACCCTTCTGGATCCTTAACCTGTACACTCCAGGTCCTAGCAATTCGGGAGATGGCATTGGTCAGACTCTGTGTCTCCCAGGTCTCTGCTGCGGGGCATGGGGTGGATGGAACTGATTCTTCGTGGAGTAGACAATACGGGAGGTCGATTAGACATGCATGGGGAGGTAGGGGACTCAGGCTAGGGTTTGTTGAATTATCTGTGGGATACCCACCTGGCAACGCCCAATAAGCTGTTCACAATATGGGTCTGGAGTAAAGGGAGGGGTCTCCCTATTCTGAGTTCACTTGAGGTCATCTTGGATGAGCAGCTCTGTTTCAGACCCATACTAGCCATTAAAATTCCATAGTACTTTGGACAGTGAAATAGCAATAGCAGAACTCAAATCTCAAATATCATGGTATATTTTCTATAGGCTTCGCAAGAAGTAGAAAAAGAAGGGCTCTTAACAGACAATTGTGTTTATCCACCTGACTCCTGGTAGACATTCTGTGAGAGTGAATGTAGCCAGGAACCTGTAGTATTTGAAGGTTTGTTCTCGTGTTTCCATCAGCGACTTCTCTATCGATCTATGAGACCAGTGGCTAGCTTAATGATGCTGCACCAATGGACCTACTACACCATGCTAGTTTGTTTACGCCTGTGGAAGCAACTAGTTCCTGAATTATTAATTTAATTGTTTAATTATAAATTATCCTTATGGAGAACCTTGGAAGCCCGTTTGTAAGCACGGAACATCATAATTCAGGTCGCTCATAACCTGGGGGACTGCCTGTAATCATAATTATCATAACCATAAAAAAAAAGCAAGCATGTATTGAGCACTTGCTGTTTGCCAGGGAGCACTCAGCTACATGCTGTACTTACATTACCTCATTTAATCCTGCAACCCAGTGGGGTTGGTTCTATTTTTTTTTTTCCATTTTCAGATATGAAAAGAGAGGAAAGGAGGGAGGAACAGGGGGTGGGGTGGGGGGAGCGGGCATGCACAATAAAACCCAGCTAGAAAGTGTCAGAGCCAGGATTTGAATCTGAGTCTAACTCCAGACCCTTTGTACTTACCCAAGATTCCTTAGTGTAAGAGGGAGGGAAGGTGGGGGGAAAGAGAGAGATCTCAACACTGTCTTATTTATCTTGGTATCCCCGATACCTAGAATAATCACCAGCTAAGTGGAACTCCATGAAGGTTGTTGAATTAGTGATTGAATGAATAAATCAAAAGATTGGGTGGATGAAGACAAATAAATAACCCACAAGAACCCAAAACCCTGGTAGGCTTGAGTCCTCACTGACTGCGGACTGACACTTTTAGCCAGCAAGGGCCTGGGCATTTCTAGAACATTCTTTGGGTTTTTCTCTCCTTGCAAGAGCTGAGCCAGGAAGTCACTGCACCATCTTCTTTCTTTGTGGCTCTAATTGGCATGCAAGGACCTTCCCAGCCCTGTTCCTGAGAGGGAGTGGAAATTCTCCGAGAATCGTACCCATTAAGGCCTTTTATGATCACCATTATGTAATAAAGAGCATCTGGAGCCTGAGAAATTATTGCAAGCTTTTATTTTGTTTTAAGTATAACTATCTCCTCACATCCTTCTTCCCTTGGGTGATTGCAATAATAGTCATAACTGTGCACCCTCTCTCAGGACAGAGCTTTTGGTGGACAGCATCCACCCTCGTCCTCTTACTTAACAGGCTAAATGCTGTTCCGGGCTCTACCCCTCCCTGCCATATAGCATGCACCTCCTGAAAAACTGACCTCCCTCCAAGTCTTGGATGGGCCTGAGTGGTCTAAGGGCCCCTTCTCTACTCCTATAGGAATGAATGGTCAGTTTAGGGACAACCAGGTGGTCTAATTCTAGCTGATCAATGCCCAGGAAGTATGCTAGGGGACCTTTGGGTATATCTTCCTTTCTTGTAAGAAAGGACCACAGGCAGAGAAGGTCTTTTCTTCTTCTGGAAGCTGTTCTGTCTAGATGTGATGCCACAACTTGCTCAGCCATCCTGCCACCAGCCGGTGCTAAAGGGAACCCTGGGGATGGTAGAACAGAGATGTGAACAGTGACATTCCTGAGCTGCTGATCCATGACCCTGTTCTAGCTCTGGATTTCCCGGGATGAGAGATAACATATCTCTGTGTTGTTTAAATCAGATGCATCTGGGTTTCTAATATTTGCAACTGAAAGCACCTAGCTGTTCAAGAACCCCAAGAACACTAGAATCCCAGAGAGAGGACCAACTTCCAAAGTTAAACCAATTTTCCAGATCGACAGAATAGGTGTGGCCTTCCTCAAATATGTAGCTTCTTTCCAAAGTGTCTGAAAGTCTTTTATCTTAGGAAAGTTTTGAATATTAGACTCTCTGGCTGAGGAAGAACTTCAGAGAAAACTTAGTAGAGTACTTCCCAAACTCAAAGTGTTGGGTGGGTGGCATCAGTATCACTTGGGAAAAAATTTTAAAAATAAACATTCCCTGTGCAGTGCTCTAAGAGGTTCTAATTTCAGAGGCTTGTGAGCATCCTGGGCATTTGTAATTTTAAGACTTCCTAAGTAAGTCTGGTAATAGCCCAAGAATAATTGATCTAAACCTCTGTTTTCCATGTCCACTAAGTCCCCATCCGCAGAATTATTTTTTTCACCAGTAAAATGTTAAATAGAGTATCAGTATATAAAGCAGACACAATGTGGCTGGATTGATCCGAGGGGACTCGGACATGTGCTTTGATTTACCCTGCAGGTGACAGATGGGGTGACATTGTAGCTGGGACCTGGAGGATGTGGAGTTAGGAGGGAAAGAACATTCCAGGAATTGTGGATGAAAAAGCACTGAGACTAGAAAGAGTGTGTGTGTTTGAAGAAAAGAAGGAAGAACTGTGTAATGGACTAAATTGTGCCACATTCATATTTTGAAGCCCTAACCCCCAATGTGACTGTATCTGGAGATAATGCTTTTAGGAATAAATTAAGGTTAAATTAGGTCATAAAGGTGGGGCCCTAATCCACTGGGATTGGTGGTCTCATAAGAAGAGGAAGAGAGAAAGAGATCTCTCTCTTTCTTTCCACGCACACCCTGAGGAAAGGCTGTGTGGGTTCACGGCAAGCCAGGAAGACAGCCCCAGTCAGAACCTGACCTTGCTGCCACCCTGATCTCGAACTTCCAGCCTCCAGAATGGTGAGGAAATAGATTTTTGTTGTTTACGTCACTCAGTCTATGGTATTTTGCTATGGCAGCCCAAGCTGATTAAGGCAAACTGTTGGCTGAGAGGCAGGGAGTAGTGTGAGTTGAATTTAGAAAGGTGAAAGGGATTAGGTCAGTTGGATTTAAGGGTCACTGTAAGAGGTTCATATTTTATTTGAATCCCATGGGTAGCCATGGAAGAGTGTTAGGCAGAAGAGGAACCTGATTTGAATGTTCAGAGGATCCATCTGGCTTCCTGACATATTCCTTCCTTCTTACCACTTACCCAATCCTTCAACCTCTTATGGCATCCTTTAATGCATGGGTCCCCAACCTACGGTGGGTTGTATAATTATTTCATTATATATTACAATGTAATAATAATAGAAATAAAGTGTGCAATAAATGTAATGCGCTTGAGTCATCCCGAAATCACCCCAGCTGTGGAAAAATTGTCTTCCATGAAAACAGTCCCTGGTGCCAAAAAGGTTGGGGACAGCTCATTTACAGGGTAGATTCTCCAAGTCATGACCACCTTGGGCTGCAGAGTTCTCCCTCTTTTTATCCAGCCTTTTCTTATATATGTTGGGTCAGGGTCTCCGGCTCCTAATTTCAAAGCTTTCCAGTTATTTTAATTGTTGGTTTTTGCTCTCCAAGCAGACTGTAAACTCCACAAGGACAGAGACCTTTGCTACCGCAGCACGCAGTATGGTAAATGCATATGGGAACATTCTGACTGTGCAAACGATAGAGGAGTTGACCTTATTTTCAGGTGGTTAGAGACCAACTGGGACTCATTGTCAGGATTACCTTTGATGAAGGAGCTTAATACCATAGTTTAAATCAGGAAAGAACTAAGGGGGCAGAGTCTGGCTACAAGGCACCAACTATTTCTTGTTTCCTCATGGACATATTGCTGGGGTTTATTCCCTAGTCTCCCTTGCAGTTAGATAGGGCCAGACAACTGAGTCATGGCCAATAAAATGTGGGCAGAAGTGATGTATTCGCTTCCATGGCTGATCTGTAAACCCCTCCATGTGCACCTTCGTTTTATTTCTCCATTTGAAAGCTGAATGGAGAGTGCTGCAGTGACCCAGAGCAGTGGTCCCCAACCTTTTTTGGCACCAGGGACCGGTTTCATGGAAGACACGTTTCCTACAGACTGGGGTGGGTGGGGAGGGAGGGATGGTTTTGGGATGATTCCAGTGCATTATGCTTATTGTGCACTCTATTTCTATTATTATTACATTGTAGGAAATAATTATACAATTAACCATAGTGCAGAATCAGTGAGAGCCCTGAGCTTGTTTTCCTGCAACTAGACAGTCCCATGTGGGGCTGATGGGAGACTGATTTGACAGGATGTGGAGCTCAGGCAGAGATGCTAGTGATGGGGAGTGGCTGTAAATACAGATGAAGCTTTATTCACTTGTTGCCGGTCACCTCCTGCTGTGCAGCCCAATTCCTAACAGGCCATGGACCGTACTGGTCTGTAGCCTGGGTGTTGGTGATGTGGAAAATGTCGAAGCTGGGGGTGCGGCCGATTGCCGCCTCCCCATAGTTCCGCATCTCCGGAAGCCAGTGCTGTGCGTGGCCGGTTAGAGGCACGCTGCTGGGGCCAGGCGCCAAGGCTCACGGACACTGGGATGCCAAGTGCTGTAATGCCCCAGGCTCACATGCGGCGGCCTGTTTCCGGCCATGCTGCTTGTGTGATCCTGATTGGGTAATTTTTGAATCCCACTGTTTTTGGTTGGATGTTAAAGCTTGTTGTTGATTGGATGTTAAAGCTTGTTGTTGATTGGATGTTAAAGCTTGTTGCTGATTGGATGTTAAAGCTTGTAGTTGATTGGATGCTTCTTGAGCCCTACCAAGGGTATAAAAGCAGGGGCAGAAGGGCAGGAAGGAGGAGAACATCGGAAGACGAAGAGAGCTGTAACACTGGGTGTGCTGAGCCTGCTCTGGAAGAATAAAGGCTGTTCTCCGACTCTTCGTGTGCCGCTCGGTTCTTTCCCGGTCAAATGAATAAGAGCTGTAACGCTTAGCTGTACACACTGCCGCAACATTGGGGACCTCAGACCTAGAGGGCAGTGGAACAAAAAGATGGAGAAAGCCTGAGTACCTGAGTCACCACATGGAGGAGAGCCACCCAATGATAAACACTCTTTGGCTGCTATGTGAAGAAGTATTATATTAAACTTTTATTGCACTAAGCCACTGACATTTTGGGATTGTTTTGTAACAGCAGGTAGCCTCTGCTGACTAATTTAGCTACCGATTATTAATGTAGCATAATTCTACACACTTTATAACATTTGGGTCTTCATGCTCACAACACTGTGGTTTCTCCCAGTTTTAGAGATACATTTCAAAATGTTGTTCAACTTGCCTAAGGAATCATAGCTGGTAAGTGACGAAGTTGAGATCTGAATTTGATTGTCTAACAAAACAAACAAAATCCAAGCCTTTTATATTGTACCAAGTTATTTTTTTTCATGGCCGTAGGAGCCAAAGATTTTTAGAATGGGAGAAAACGGAGGCTAACGAATGGGGCATGATTGATATCTTCAGCTATTTGAAAGAGAATTGCATGGAAGACAGAGTGACACACTGGGTTTTTCTCAGTGAGCCCCTGGGATGCAACTGGAAACAAGAATTAAACACTCTGGAAAATTTCTCTTTCTTCTCCTTTGTCTTCACTTTCGTTTCCTTGCTCAGCAAAACAGGAGAGGGAAAAATTGTTTAAAAGTTAGCACACATCTATGTCAAGAAAATAGAATGGTTAGCCTAGGTAGGAAGGCAGTCCCCAACCCTTTGCTGTGGATATTACAGAGGAGAAACAGCAAATGTTAATATCTGCCTCTCCTGACAAGGATAGGAAAAACTTGGATACAATGTAAGCAGTCCAGAGATAGGATATTCCTAAGAGTCTCTTTCTATAAACAAGCACACAAATAAGCAAACAATCCATATATAAATACCAGTCTTATCAGGCCAAGCTAAGTACCTTTTGACAACGTTCTTGAAATGTTCGGACTTTGCTTGAATCCTTCACTCTTCTTTCCCATCTGAAAATCTGGTACCGTGTTGGACAGCAACTGAAAACAAGACCAAAAAGCCCTGAGATTTTTCCCTTTAATTGTCTAGGTGGTTTCCATATTAGAATGTTCACGATGAGAAAAAAGTCCCAGATGAACAACATCCAGGAAGGGGACCATGCTAGTGAGTCTACGGATCATTCGGCAGGGCAGCCTATAAAAAAGCTGTGGTGTTTTGAGATACTGTGAGAACATCCAAAACACCGCTGGTGCATAAACCAAGGCACTGTAAATCAGCTATTCATCACTCTGCACATCTCCTATTAAAATATAAAGACAGGAAAGGTCGAAGCGAAGCTTCTGAATATTAAAGGCTGGAGTTGTACAGATTAATGCTGGAGCCAAAAATCTACCCTGCTAGTGCCCTGAGATGCCCGATAAAGATGCCCCCAAGTGCCCCTCCCTCAACAAGTACTGGCCAAGCTACTAGCCCAGGGATATTCATTTGGCAAATGCCAAAGATGGGAGTCAAACTCATTTTTTTCTAATTCTGAGTTTTGCACATGATACCATTTCATTTCCCTTATCCTTTCTAGAGCCAACTCCGAGGTACCTAAGAAGACATTGGCCAAGGGGGTCCGTGTTCATAGCATAAGTCACTTGCTAACCACCCTGAACATACATATTGCCCTTAGTACAGTGTGTAGAGCTGTTTCAGGGTCTGCCATAGTTAGAGATGCTTCCCAAATTTGGCAGTTGGTTATATTTTTATTTTTTCAAATTATACTGATATAGAAATGGTAGAACACCAAGAGAGAGGCTAATTAAGGGACTGCACTCTTTCCTTATCCTCAACCAGAGACAAGGCTGAGTATTAATTACTAGGCTCACTTTCAGCTGTCTGTGGACAGGCATAGACTTTGACAGTCCAACCAATCCCAAACCCCCGGGTCCACAGACAGCTGAAAATCCTTCCTCCAAAAGGATTTTGCTCACAGTCCAGAGTTAAACCCCTATTGAAACAACCTAGCAACTGCTTGGTAAATGCATGGGTGTTTTTATCCTGTTTACTATTTAATACCTTTCCTGGGATAGAAATTGTGAGCTTACACTGACACACAATCACAAGTTTTCTTTACCTTATTTGGGAAGCGAAGGGTGACTCACTTCCTCCTGTGAAACAAAGAAGTTGATGTTTAACTATGAAAGAGCAAGCAAGCATGATTTCTAAACACAGGGCTCTTAATCAGAGGATTTCCAGGTTTTTCCCTTCACTTTATTTTTTGTATGATATCTTCTTTATATGTAAGCGTGCAGCTTATCTTTCTAGAAGGAATACAGTGTTTTAGCCTGCTCTGTGTTAGAACAATAGACCTTTTAGAGTTGGTAATCCTGTTTCCAACAAGAGGGGAAAAAAACAGTTTGCTGATGGTGTCTCAAGATTTCAATCCTGTTTGAATTAGTCCTCAAGTCTTTCCTAACTACAGGTGAGGAGACTAAGTTTTGGATAGACCGAGCTCCTTTGAATCTGGGCACTGCCCCATTTTTAAAGGCACAAAATCAAATAACTCGTTTATCTTCTTTAAACTACCATGTTCTTGTCTATAAAATGGAACCATAATTGTTCCTCATGGGCTTGTTGGGAGGCCTATGTGAGATCAAGTACGTGACATTTTTATCACTTTTATTAAAAGCCCAATAAATGTTAGCTTTTATTGATTCTGTTCATCCCCTTTGTCCAGGCCCCCTAGGGGGCTGGCATATCCCCCCAGCCATGGTCCTCTACCATGCCTCAAGCTCTCATCTTGAATTTACTGGCCAATGACAAGAAATTCACTTGGGAGCTCTTTTCCCCCAAGGGGTGAGATGTTATAAGCTAAAAGGTTAAAGGAGGAGCTGCATTCTGGAGAAAACCTGTGCTGCTAACTGGTGCCAGAGAGGGGCAGCACACAGCCACCTGCTCTGAGGGGCCAGCCGTTGCCGACAGGAGCACTGTTCAGTAGAGCTCAGGAGCCCGGCCAGCAGGCTGGAGCCTCAAGAAAGCTCATTAAGAAATCACAGTGAAATGGAAGCTAAGATGGCAACGACAGAAGAACCAGGGCAGAAGCAAACATGCCAAGAAATGAAGCTGTGATGCTTGTGGCGTATTGAGCCTGGTGTGGCTGAGTCACTGCCTACTCACTCCTGCACACGGACACGTGCTCTTTTCCCTGTACACTCTTTCCATCATGCTCCAAGCCATCCATGCATCCACTGGCAAGGACAGAGTAACCACCCTTTAGTAGGAACTGTGACTCTGACCAGGAAGGGGTTTGGGCTTTTCAGGAGAAACATCACAGGTCAACTGGATTTGAAGTCCAGTCCCACACTGGAAGGCGAATCAGGTGTCACGGACTGGGCCATCAGATGTTTCGTAGCACCTGCTGGTTGTGCTGGGGAGTCATGGGGAAGGTGGCTTCCTTCTGCTTGTGCAACATGGGACCACCATCCCTGTCCCACCAGAAGGAGGTGACCTCAGGTCTGTGTGCTTCTGGTTGGACAAATTAAGCATAACTCACCTGCAGGGGTCCCGTCCACCATGGTGGTTACAGATTTGTGTAGTTATTGCAATGCTTTTCCCAGGAGAGAGCAGTTGGGAGTAGCATGGATTGGGCGGGCGCCATTTTGGAGTTTGTGGCTGGACAGGGACCTACAGGAACAGCTGAACTCCGGCAGGAAACTGTGTCTGCCTCGATGTCAGCATCGTGGTCCCTGTTATATCACTCTGGTCTCTGACAGGAAGGATCCCAACCACAAGTACAACAGGAGACTTCCACGAACAAAAGGGAAATTTGACGTTTCTACCGCATCTCTTGGCCATGTGCCGCCGACGGACTGCACAGAGATGCGTGTTATTTCCAAATTTAATATCAAATATTTAAATGTTAAATAGTATAAGAGTCATAACCAGGTTAAGGGTAAAATAATTTTATTTACCATTAAAATTTATTACGTAGTGGAATTCTATAATCTTCAAAATGAGTTTCTACTCCCCATTTTGACTACGGTTGATGGGATAAAGAGTGCCTGACCCTTCTTGAATTAATAGTTTTGAAGTAAAGAGGGAGTAGAAAATTTTCAAGAAAGATCCAATGCAAACAATTTTTGTTTTTCTTTTCTTCCTTTGGTTTTTTTTTTTTTTTGTGGTAAGTGATTTTTATTTATTTATTTATTTATTTTTTTATTTCGGCATATTATGGGGGTACAGATTTTAAAGTTTCAATAAATGCCCTTCCCCCCTCCCCCCACAAGTCTGAGTCTCCAGCATGACCATCCCCCAGATGGTGCGCCTATCACTCGTTATGTATGTATATACCTGCCCCCCCCTCCCCAATACTCTATTACTGTAGTACCTATGTGTCCACTTAGGTGCTACTCAGTTAATACCAGTTTGCTGGAGAATATATCTGGTGCTTGTTTTTCCATTCTTGGGATACTTCACTTAGTAATATGGGTTCCAGCTCTAACCAGGAAAATATAAGATGTGCTATATCACCATTGTTTCTTAGAGCTGAATAGTACTCCATGGTATACATATAGAAAAGAGAAACAAGCTGCTGTTGTTGGTGCTATTATTATTGTTATAATTTTCGAGAGGAAAATGTTTTCCTAGTTAATTGCTGCTTTTTTTTTTTTTTTCTTGCTCCATCACCCAGGCTGGAGTGCAGTGGCGTCATCAGTCATCATAGCTCACTGCAACCTCAAATTGCCGGGCTCAAGCAATCCTCCCACCTCAGCCTCCTGAGTAGCTGGGACTATAGGTACACATCCTCGCACACAGCTAATTTTTCTATTTTTTTTGTGGAGACAAGGTCTTGCTATTCCCCAGGCTGGTCTCGAACCCCTGGCCCCAATCAGTCCTCCCACCTCAGCCCCCCAAAGTGCTAGGATTATAGGTATGAGCTGCCACACCGGCCACTTCTTCTTCATAATGAACCATTGCCACAAAATCCTTATGTCTCTGGAATAATGGTTGTCAAAAAATTTGAATAATCCGATGCATTTCTATGTTGTTAATAAACTCACACTGTCAGCATGAATACAACTGAAAGGGAAAGCAGAATTATCTCAATGAGGAATGATTCAAATCAGCACGAGAAAGCTACGTTTGCCTCTGTTTTCATTTGCTCAGACATATTTCAAGGATCCAGTGGAAATCCAGTTTTTATTGTTGTTTAGGCAGGGCCTGCAAATGCTAGTTCCCTTTCCAGAAGTCAAAAGGCTTTTGAGTAATTACAATTGGTAGCTTTTAAAAAAATTAATGTATTGTATCATTGTATTAATGTACATTGTATTAATGTACTGTATTGTATCAAAAATGTGCATTTAACACACAGGACAGTCCTAGATGGATACTTTTGTTAACTCTATTTTACAGACAGTAAATAAAACTCAGAGAAGTTAAGTACCTTGCACAATGTCACACAGCAGTGCTCAGAGTGAAACCTGAATCACTGGGTGCCAGAACTGTGCTGTCTTTCCTTCTTGTGCCTTCAACATTGAAGAATGTATAGCAACTGATGTTAGCTCTTCCTAAAGAAGAGATATTGCTTTTACATTGTTTTGACATCTTCTTCGTCCATCCCAATCAAAACTGAAACTTCACACGTCAAGAGAAGAAGGCGATGCAATGTGGTGACGAAGGAGCCTCCTGCTGGGGAGCAGGGCCTCACATCATACCGGTGTCCCTCCCTTGCTCTGTGACCCTTGTCAAGCCACCGAAGCATCTGGAGTCTTAGTCATTTGCAAAGCGGAGAAAAGAACCGCTGTATGGAGTTGTGAGGATTAAGAATGAACATGGATCAAAAGTTCTCAATACAGTGCCCAGCACAAAGTGGTGCTGTGTAAATAGAAGCTATAAGTAACAATGCATGCGTTTCTAATTTTAGTGATGCTTGCGTCTTGCCTCACCACAGCCGTTATGCTTTGGGGAGCCTGTCTTGTCCACGGCCACAGCCTTATTGCCTACTACGGCGCCGGGCACAAAGTAGATGCTCAGCCACCTTTAGAAAATCTTTTAACCTGTGAATCTTCATGTTCCTTATTTTTAAAGTGTTCCAACCCTATCTACCAGGTGGGGCTCTCAAGATAAAAGGAGGTCTTTTGTACACAATGGTAAGTGCGTGGGCTGCCACCTGCTAAGTCCATTTTAACAAATTGAATTGAGATGTCTGACTATCAACAGACCCTTAGAAAAGATTCCCAAATGCTTTAAAAAAAAAAACAAACCAATCCTTAGCACCCTTTCTGCCTGTGTCCTCCTTGCACTTGAATCCATCAAGGAGATCTCTAGGAAGAACTTGGAACTGTGCCTGCAGCACTGTGTGACACAGCAGCAGGACAATGCCAGGCCCAGGCACTGCCCTGCCACGCCCATCGGTAGGGCTCAGGCAGAGCTTGGTGAGGGGGCTGTGGGAAGGACGCAGCGGGGAGAGAGCCCTTCTTATTAAATGCCAGCTCCCATTCTGCAAAGTGGTGGAGAGATGTTTAATTTCCTAGTCCTTTACCAAAGGCGAGATCCAGGTTGTCACTGTTTGTAGCATATGCACAGAAACTCTGGTCATAAAGAGGACGTTTTATGAGGACATATGCTACTTGCCCAGAAGCACTGCCAGGCCTGAACGCTGTTCCTTGGTGACACCACGATTATATCTCCATTGGGTCTGGGGAAGCCTCTCAGGCCTGCAAGGCTGCAATTTTGAAATGGATTTCACAGCTGCAAACTATAAGATGACCCAATTTGTCTTTTCCATTTCTGCCTCCTTTCCTATAACTATGGAAATCTGCATCCGTGTCTCTGTGATGGGCTGCATAAAATATGCAACAGGACTTAGTGCTCGGATTTGAGAGCTGCAAAATTTAAGGACAGCTGCTAAAGTGATCTTGGGATAGGTGGGAGATGTGAGCAAGCCCACGGAGGGACATCTGCAGATTTCTGCGCCCTCAGACACAAAGGCCTGCTTTTTCTGAAATGCTGTCCCAACGGCAAGAGAAGGAGAGGATATATACACCCCCTTATCTTTCCCAAGGAACCCGGGGCTACCCATCCTCCAAAGAATATCCCAGATGGTAAACGGAACTGAAGTTTGCACATAAATTCTCCCCAGGGAATTGGTGGTTGGTGATAGCAGGCCTAATGAAATTTTTTATTGTGGTTATTACATACAATTTGTACAGTATATCATGCACGGAAATTTCTTCTATTCCTATAAATCTGGAATTGCCAGCGTAAATGCCCAGGCTTACGAACTGCTGCAGAACACAATTACCTCTAGATACAAACTCTCTTTAGGACATAAAAATCGTTGCTACTGAGAAGGCTGAATTGCACCAGCAATTTTGTAAATATTTGAGTGATATATTTCCTTTTGGATAAGTTTTCATAGCCTTGGAAAGCTGTCTCGTTTCTTAATGCTTTTGTTGTTGTATTTTTTCCCCCCTGAATATCACTTGTGGCCTGATTGTTGTTTTCAATCATGCTTAGTAAATCAGACTATCGGACAAATGTCATTTATAAAAGGCTCAGAACTGTACGGCCTTCTGCTGGCATTAAGAGGATTGTCTTTATAGCATGTTTCTTAACGATGAGAGAGAAAAGAAAAAAATGAAACAAAATTTGGGCACATAAGGAACCCCCCACCCCCAACATATGGTCAGTTTTTCAAGTTACAAGGTGCAGGCAAGTCTTCCATTTTTAATGAAGGCTGATACATAGCACCTTCCTCTCTGTGCCCCGATCAATGCAGAGAATCACTCCTGGATACACCGGGTTGCTTTTCACGCTGGCAAAACGTACCAGATGCAGGAAGTTTCTGCACATTTTCTAGTTAGGCTTTATTACCAAGTATGATGGTGAAGGATGTTATACCCTTGTATTGATTTTCTACAACTTCTAATATTGGAGATAAGGAGAGTTCTTCCATCAGCTTCCAGCAAACAGAACGGGGACTGTTAAAACTCCTCATAACAGCTTCCAAAGGAAGACAACAGTGATTGATTATAGACTGCCCTGGAAGTGAGGGAACACGCTCATCTCAAGCAAACAGAAAGTGTTCGAATACAGGCCGCAACTAATGAACGCGAAATACGCTCCCTTCCTCTCTTGCACTTCTTCCAATCTCTCTCTCTCTCTCTCTCTCTCTTTCTCTCTCTCTCTCTCTTTCTCTCTCTCTTTCTCTCTCTCTCTTTCTTCTTTTTCTCTCTCTTTCTTTCTTTCTTCTTTCTCTCTCTCTTTCTTTTTCTCTTTCTCCCTTCCCTTCCCTTCCCTTCCCTTCCCTTCCCTTCCCTTCCCTTCCCTTCCCTTCCCTTCCCTTCCCTTCCCTTCCCTTCCCTTCCCTTCCCTTCCCTTCCCTTCCCTTCCCTTCCCTTCCCTTCCCTTCCCTTCCCTTCCCTTCCCTTCCCTTCCCTTCCCTCCCCTCCCCTCCCCTCCCCTCCCCTCCCCTCCCCTCCCCTCCCCTCCCCTCCCCTCCCCTCCCCTCCCCTCCCCTTCCCTTCCCTTCCCTTCCCCCCTCCTTCCTTCCTTCCTTCCTTCCTTCCTTCCTTCCTTCCTTCCTTCCTTCCTTCCTTCTTCCTTCTTCCTTCTTCCTTTCTTCTCTTCTCCTATCTTATCTCAGTAAATCCTCATAACAACCTATGAATTGCCTACTATTATTCTGCATTTTACAAGAGAGGAAAACAAAGTCTAGAGACACTAGATTCCTTGCTAGAGTCATGTAGCTTGTGAGTGGGGCAGCAAAGATTTGAACACAGGTCAAACCGGATTCTGATACACAGCAACCAGATTCATCCAGCCTGCTTCTCACAGTTTTTTTAATTTTTTTTTTATTTTTTTATGTTCATCCCAAGAGGCTGACACTCACAGGATGATAGAACACCACATGTGCCTTGAGATGCTCCAGTGCCATGAAATAGATATTCCAGAAATGAAGATTGATATACTTGCTCTGTGCCAATAGCATGAGAAATTATGTTTGTATCCTATGCATGAGTGCCCAAAGAAAGACTTTTCTTAAAGGCAGATAAAAGTGCCAGGAGGAGCTTGGGGCCCAATATAGGGAGATTCAGTAAATGTGGATCAAGTTTGCATTAAACAATTTGGGCGAAGAACCAAAATAAATTGTGCAAAAGAACATGCATTAGTGTTTGCCAAAGAAGTAAATATCCAGAGCAAATATTAAACAACAAGAGGGAAATTTTTAATGCTCCTAGTATTCAATGAAATACAACCAGGATGAATTGTTTTTAGGATTTAAGATTATAATCTCTCTATGTATGTGTATATTTATTTGTTTATGTTTCTCCTAAGAGCTAGGGTTTAGTATTTGCTAATTCAGTATTTGCTGTGAGTTTATAGAACAGAACTACTAGGAATAATGAGAATTAACTGTATGCACTCCAAATAATTAAAAGGAGGTATTCAAATACATGTGCAGGAATGTTCACAGCAGCACTATTTACAATATCTCAAAGGTGGAAAAAACCCAAATAACAAATGGGTTAAAAAAAAATAACCCAGACAAACAAAATGTAGTATATACAAATAATGGAATATTACTCAATCTTAAAGAGGAATAAAGTACTGATATATGCTACAGTGTGTGTGAACCTGGAAAACATTATGCTAAGTGAAAAAAGCCAGTCACAATGGGTCACATATTATAGGGTTCTACTTATATGAAATACCCAAAAGCAGTAACTCCTTACAGACAGAAAGTCAATTAGTAGTTGTTGGGGGCTAGAGCAGGGGGAAATGGGGAGTGACAGCTTAATGGGTACAGGATTTCCTTCTGTTGTGATGAAAATGTTTTGGAACTAGATAGAATTGATGGTTGCATAATGCTCTGAATGTACAACATAATCACTTAATTGTGCTTTAAAAATGTTTAATTGTATGTTGTGTGATTTTCATCTTAAATACTTAAAAAAAATCCCTATGAGGTAGAGATTAGTATTATGCCCATTTCACATGTGAAAAAATCAAGTCATTTGCTCAAGCCACCCAAATGCAAGAGGAGGAGCTGGGCTTGAACCCAAGTGCCTGACTTGCATTGTTGATGCATTTGACCACCATGACGTTCGTTAGACTTTGTAGACCTTAGTGTAGATTTTGGCACATAGTATGTTCTTAAGAGATGTTAGTTGCTTTTCCTTCTGCTTTTTTTTGCAAGCGGGAACTATATATGACTCTCATCAGACTTTCACATCGCCATTCATAGAGAGAAGGAATGCATGTTATTTGTCTCATCTCTTGTCTCCTGCTTAGGTTTCTGTTCTCTCATCTCCTATCAAGACAGGCTTTAAAAACATACTCGATTGTGTAAATCAGATATGCAGAAGGAACTGTGGCCTGGACCTAAAGAAAACGGAACATCCGTGATCAAAAATTTAAAAAAAGGTTCAGACCTGCACTTTTCTAAATGATGTAGGAGAAAAATAACGAGCCGGAGGAGAGAATCCTGATGTGTTCCCTCGGGTCCCCAAGATTTATCACCTGCACACGCAGGATGCTACATAGAGGAGATCTGGTGACCACAGCCATAACTCACAAGCCAGCCAACCAGCCTGCTACTTGCTGATAGCACCTGCACCGTGTGGCCCCCCAGATCATCTGGAACTGTCAGCCCTGGGGTGGGGAGGGTCATTTCCAACGACCCCCAGTCCCACTTCACTTCAGCTCATGGTCTGTCTGTGACAGTGGTTCAGTGCATTGGGAACTGCAGAGGATAACGTTTCAGTTGTAGATTTTGCAACTGGGTAGAAAAATGCATTTTCTTTTGCTATAGTGATTGGAATAGGGAGACAAAGCAAAACTAACAAAACCAACCCCAACTGTTAACCTCATATTCGGGGAAATATTTCAGTCTTCTCTGAGGGGGAAAATAAAAAGCTCAAATAATAAGAGAGTTTTAGGACTGGAACATCCCTTAAAGAACTGGCACTGGGTTTGCAGGCATTTCTGATGCATTTTTAAAAGCACCTAAAATACTATTCGTCTGAGATGCCCAAATTATGAAGGGATTGCAGAGAATCAAACAGATGCATAATAATGATTTGATCTTTAGTAGTGGGGAGATATTTGTATTGTTTCAGGGTAAACATAATTTTGTAAATATAAACAAAACATTTTCATTATGAATGCAATTAAAAAAATAATTCTGGACACATGGGTGATGAAATATATTCTTCTTCCTTTTTTTCTTTCCCCCCAAAAGTCCTAGTAAAATGAGAATGATGTCTCCTATAACTCTGCTTCTTGCATGTCGGAAAATATGGTAGTTCAATTTCTGATCTGTTTCCTGATGCCTCTTCATAACATTTTCTGCAATAATCCATTCGTTGATTCAGTATTTACCATGTATTAACAAGGTTGCAGGAGCTTATGATTTAATGAGGGAGACAACTAGGCACTGGGAACACATTTTAATGTCTGCTGGGCTCACTTATGTGGGTTTTTCTGTTCCTCTCATTAGCGGGTTCTGCTCCCTGGTCACAGAGAACTTGAGTTGGGAGTGGGTTGTGCATATATCCTAGAATCTCAGCCTTCTGGGAACAGTGACTGTTACATGCACCAGTGGGGTTTCCAGAGTGTTCAGGGAAAGGATGAGATATTACACTGAAGATGTCTGTAGAAAATGTTCTTTGCCTCCCAACAGCCGTCACCCGATGCACTTTGAAGATTCTGAATAATGGCTATAGCCTAAAGTGGGTAATTTCTATCCTAACGTGCCCATGGATTCCGCGACCGTTACCTCTGTGGTGTGATCCAAAGAGTCCGGTGAGGCTGCTCTCCTCAAATGTGACAACTGATGTCTGAAACTCCACCCATAGAGACGGATTTCTTTGGGATATTTGTTGCTTTTGTTTCTGAGGTTTTTGTACCCAAGGGAAAGTGAAGATGTGAACAATGCTCATTCCAGTTTTTTTTTTTTTTATTTGTTACTGTCTGGCACTAGGAGCAAAGCCAGCTGGACCAGGGCCTTTGCTGTGGGCTCAGACAGGCCAGGTGTGAATTCTGGTCCCACCAGTGAGGAGGTGTGTGATGCTGTGGGGGTTCCTCAGCTCCTGAAAGTCCGAGGTGTCCTGCAGTGCCTGCTTCAGATAGTCATCATGTGGATTGAAGTAGCTAATGGGTTTATGACTTAAAGTGGAATATGCAACAGAGGGTGAGGTGTTCTTGGGTGGACCTCTTAGCCCTGTCCCTTAATAGCTGCTTGATCCTGGACCAACAACCTTTCCATACCTGAGTTTCAGGGATGTGCTAGAACTAGCTTGCCCTGGCTCACAAGGGCTGGTTGCTGAATATTCATGAGTTTTGTGAGCAGGTTTTTAAATTGTTGGCAGCTTAAAATTGGCCGTGGCGAGAGTATTTACACCACAGAAATCAGCAAACACTGCAAAGCAGGGCTCTGCTCCTCCCACCTCTCCTTCAGAGAATTGATTTGCATCGCTGCTCAGTTCCTCTGTGAATTTCTTGCAGGAATTATAATCAGATAATTTATGTAAGGGTGTCAGCACAGTGCTGGACATTTAAGAAGCTTCTCCTTAAAAGACAGTTGCTACTATTGATGCTGTATTGCTACTATTACCAATAATAATTAAGTAATGAATAATAATGCTATGGTAGCACTTTGAATATAGTAGGTACTTGAAAAATCTTAATCCCTTCCCTGTATGTTCATTATTATGAACATATAATATCTTCATTATCATGTTCATTGTTATGTTTTCATAATAATGAACATGTAGGGAAGACATTCATATGAAAGATATCAATATTATGTATTGAAACATTTTCTTTAACCTAAAGTTTATTCTTTCCTTCTGTTTTCAAAAGAAATTAAAACATTTTCATGGACCCTGGAAATTATTGCAAGCACTGGGCACTGTGTCTACTGTGTCTAATGGATAAGTTGGCTGTGTGTGTGTGTGTGTGTGTGTGTGTGTGTTTGAGATAAAATACCATGGGTTGTGTGCACTTGGCATAATTCAGCAACAGTGTAGCAGGGTGGTTAAACTCACAATCTAGAAACTGGAACTTCTAACAAAAAAATGTAAGCGAATCGTGCAAAAGCAGATTCCAAAGGGACAGCTTGCCTCCAAGTCTCACTTCTGACCCTTAAACAAAGCAGAAATTTTATTTCTTCTCATCGACCATAGCTCAGGGTAGACATTTTGACATCCGTGTGTAGCACGTGAACAGAAGCCGAATATCGTCTCCATCCTTACTTTCTCCATCCCATGATGTTTTTCTCTTTGGCTGCCACTGCAGCTGAGTGGCTGGGGGTTCTCTTCTCACCATCATGAAGCTGTCAACACCCATGGTGGGGCCTGCAAAGTATAAAGGACAGTTTATCCACAGAGCCGTGGCAGCATCATTGTTTATGAAATGATAACTGCTTCAGGTAGCAGCAAGTTCCAGCACTAGCACAACAAAAGCTCTGAGCTGGACCATCTGTTGCCACGTGGACAATCTGGTGGGTTTGCCAAAGCCATTTATCCCCGTCGAGTGCATATCCACGCTGGCCAGTCCTCACACTGAGCGGAAAGGAAATTTAAAGAAAGGCCCATCATTTATCATTGTAGACAGCTGGGCTGGAGTGTGGGCAGAGAGCACTTTTTTTTTTCCTTGAGAAAAACAAAGACCCTGAAGATGGGCAACTCTTGCTAAGCTCCAAGCTTCCCACTAACTGCAGTGCTCCAACCTACTCCTTTCTTCCTGCTTTTCCTGATTGTAGAAGGGAAGATGTAGTCATAGGTGCTAGCTTCCCTACCCCAAAAGGGTCATGACCAGGTGGCACCTGGAATTCTTTGGTTCTGAGCTGGAGTGAGCATGCGTACTCATGTCCCTGAAAGGGAAACCCAAAATAGACCCTTTCTGCTATGTCCACGGAAGCATCTGCAGGAAAGATTACTGACTTTGGAGCTCACAGACCTCATTAATGTGCAGGCTCTGTGTGCTGTGTCCCGAGCAAACTGGGACATGTGAGCTCTGAACCTCAGCTTCACCTTCTGCAACATGTGTAATAACTCCTACCTTGGAGTGCTTTCCGTGCATGCGAGATCGTATCCTGACGTTCGTGGTCCCCATTTCCATAGAAAATACTAAACAGCGCATTTCATTTGGTATAAAGACAAATATATTGATATTATTCATCAAGATATTTTCTTTAGCCTAAAGTACATTCTTTCCTTTTGTGTTTAAAAGAAATTAAAACATTTTTATAGAACTTGAAAGTTATTGTGAGCCTTAGGCACTGTGTCTACTGTGTCTAATGGATAAGTTGGCTGTGTGTGTGTATGTGTGTGTTTGGGGTGTGTGTGAGTTTGAGATGAAATACCATGGGTTGTGTGCACCTGGCATCATTGTTAGCAACAGTGTTTCAAAGTGGTTAAACTCACAGTCTAGAAACTTCAAGTCCTGCCTCTGTTGCTTAATTGCTTACAAGCTACTTTATACACACATACATATATATTATAGGTATATGTGTATATATACAGATGTTCCTCCACTTACAATGAGGACACATCCCAATAAACCCATTGTAAGTTAAAATTATTGAAGTCAAAAATGCATTTAATATACCTAACCAATCAAACATCACAGCTTAGCCTAGCCTACCTTAAACATGCTCAGGACACTTACATTAGTCTAAAGTTGGGCCAAAACATCTAACACAAAGCCTACTTTATAATAAAGTGTTGAATATTAATATCTCATGTAATTTATTGAATACTGTACTGAAAGTGAAAAATAGAATGGTTGTATAGGTACCCAAAGTATGGTTTCTCATCCTCATATAGCCATCTAATCTTTGACAAAGCAGACAAAAACATACGCTAGGGAAAAGAATCCCTTTTCAATAAATGGTGCTGGGAAAACTGGATAGCCACCTGTAGAAGGCTAAAACAGGACCCACACCTCTCACCTCTCACAAAAATCAACTCACGCTGGATAACAGACTTAAACCTAAGGTATGAAACTATTAGAATTCTAGAGGAAGATGTTGGAAACACTCTCCTAGACATTGGCCTAGGCAAAGAGTTTATGAAGAAGTCCCCAAAGGCAATCACAGCAACAACAAAAATAAATAAATGGGACATGATCAAACTAAAAAGCTTCTGCACAGCCAAAGAAATAGTCATGAAAGTAAACAGATAACCTACAGAATGGGAGAAAATTTTTGCATCCTACACATCCGATAAGGGGCTGATACCTAGAATATACTTAGAACTCACGAAAATCAGCAAGAAAAAATCAAATAACCCTATTAAAAAGTGGGCAAAGGACTTGAACAGAAACTTTTCTAAAGAAGACAGAAGAATGGCCAACAAACATGAAAAAATGCTCAACATCTCTAATCATCAGGGAAATGCAAATCAAAACCACAATGAGATATCACTTAACTCCAGTGAGAATGGCCTTTATCAAAAAGTCTCCAAACAATAAATGCTGGCATGGATGCGGAGAGAGAGGAACACTCCTACACTGCTGGTGGGACTGCAAACTAGTTCAACCTCTGTGGAAAGCAATATGGAGATACCTCAAAGCGATACAAGTGGATCTACCATTTGATCCAGCAATCTCATTGCTGGGCATCTACCCAAAAGATCCAGTGACACTCTACAAAAAAGACACCTGCACCCAAATGTTTATAGCAGCACAATTCATAATTGCGAGGCTGTGGAAACAGCCCAAGTGCCTATCAATCCAAGAATGGATTAATAAAATGTGGTATATGTATACCATGGAGTACTATTCAGCTCTAAGAAACAATGGTGATATAGCACATCTTATATTTTCCTGGTTAGAGCTGGAACCCATACTACTAAGTGAAGTTTCCCAAGAATGGAAAAACAAGCACCACATATACTCACCAGCAAACTGGTATTAACTGAGCAGCACCTAAATGGACACATAGGTACTACAGTAATAAGGTATTGGGCAGGTGGGAGGGGGGCAGGGGGCGGGTATATATATATAAAATGAGTGAGATGTGCACCATCTGGGGGATGGTCATGCTGGAGACTCAGACTTGTGGGGGGAGAGGAGAATGGGCATTTATTGAAACCTTAAAATCTGTAACCCCATAATATGCTGAAATTTAAAAAAAAAAGAAATTAAAAAAAAAACAACAACAAAGTATGGTTTCTACCCAATGTGTATCACTTTTACGTCACCATAAAGTCAAAAACCCATAAGTTGAAATATTGTAAGTTGAATTATTATAAGTCGGGGACCATCTGTATATATATTCATATAGATGTATTATATATATTTATAGGGATGTATATGGATATAAATTTCTGAAATACAAATATATATGAAATGGTTAAAATACACTACTGTTAGCTACCCACCCAAAAGGGTGGTTGTGGAAGCTGTATAGATTAATTAATATGACTCTCTTAAGGCAGTTGCCTGGAATCAAATAAGTCTGTGCTAAATGTTAGGTGCTCCCTGGCCCACTTTGCTAACTATCTGATTTACAGGGCAGCGAGTGCGTTGAGAAGCAGCAGGCGCAGTGGTTGTGAGCAGAACCTCTGGAGTTGGAAGAACTTCATGAGCACGAGATAAATGCCTGAGAAAACGTCACTGTTGCATTGAGGTCCCACTCAAGCCATTCTGCTCTGTGACTTTTTTTTTTTTTTTTTTTTTTTTTTTACCAAATCCCATTTAAATGACCAGTGTCGCCCGTATACAAAATTGAAGAGGTGGCTAATGATGCGTGAGCACATTTTATAGGAATCCACTTGACCTGCAAAGGATCAATTCCATGATTTGATTAGAGGCTTAACCTTTCAGAGTCCAGCTTTGACCCTATGTTCACAGATAAATCTCCAAAGCTGATAGATCCTGACATTTAAGAGTTTGGTTCAAGGAAAGGTGATATTCCAGTTTCCATTTTCCTAATAGAGATGAAATAAACCCAGTCATGCCATTCATTAGCTGTATCATTTTGTATGACTCTCATATGCTCTCTTGGCCTCAGTTTCCTCATTGGTGAAACAGTAGAGTTCGGCTTAGGAAGCATGTTTGCAACTTTGCTTCTCAGGGTGGAGGGGTTGTATAAAGTGCTTCCAGTGGCTCCTGGGGAAGTTCGGTGGGCAAGACCCTGCCCCTCCCTTCTTGCAGAAAGCTCCATTGTCATCTCTGTCACTTCTCGGATTTCACATAAGATATGAGTTGAACAAAGAATTTGATGCCTAAAAAAATAATAAGGTATGCCAAACACTGGACTACATGACATCTCTATTTAATACTAATTATGATATTTGGAAGCAGTGGGCTAAGTCTGAGATAAAATTGAATAGAAATACACATAAGATTCCACACTGAAGCCCCCAAAGGAAACCATCCAAGTAGAGGATGAGGGATGAGCTTATGAATACTACTTAGGTGTTTTGGCTGTGGAAAAGCTCAGGATGAACTAAGATCATGATATTATCACAAGACAACAAGATAAAGCAATGACCAGCCACCGCAACGACCACCACCTCCACCTCCTCCACCGTAAACTGGTAAGTTTTAGGGCCAAATTAATAGAAAAGAAATCTTCAGAACCAGAAAGGTAAATTTCTCTCTCTACTCCTTGTTGGCTATACTATCCCGTATGTATTCTGGTTTGGGGGGGAATGTGTCCTTGGGATGGTATTTCATGGGTTTTGGTTAGAAGTTCCAGAAATATCCATATTCATCTCAATCAAATGCCGCTTTTCAAAGTTCCAAGGGAAATTACAAGCCCATAGACAAATATTACCATAAAAATCATAAGCATTTACTTACAAGGTTTGAAGAGCTGTTCTAAGTGTGTTTTATATATTGTTATATCTCATTTAATCTTCATAACTACCAAATGAAGTAATTTCTACTATCTCCGTTTTTATCAGAGGGGGAAACTGAGGCACAGGGATGTCATGTAATTGGTGCTACACTGCACAGCGAGAGGCAGAGCAAATGAAATTCCAAGTACGCATTTGCAACTCTCTGGGTCCAGGCCAAAGAATCTTCTTGAAGGAGCCGTAAAAGAACTAACTGTCTTGGGGCTTCTGGCTTTAGATAAAGCCTTGGTAAGTTCTATATCTACTCTTTATTTTGTATTTATTTGTATTTATTTCAAAGTGCTATGGGGGTACAATATTTTTGGATTTGCTTTTGTGATGCTTGAGTCATGGTTATAACAGAAGCTTTTCAAAAGAAGACAGACAAATGGCCAATGAATGTATGGAAAGAAAAATGCTCAATGTCACTAATAACCAGGTAAATGCTAATTAAAACCGCAATGAGGTATCTCCTTACCCCTGTTAGAATGACTTTTATTAAAAAGTCCCACATATTTTGAACAAAAGAAAGTCCAAAAACAATAGATGCTGGTGGTACTGCAAGTTAGTACAACGTCTATGGAAAACAGTATGGAGACACCTCAAAGAACTAAACGTAGACCTACCATTCCCTGCTCCTTTAAACATGAACATGAGTTGGTGGGTGTTCCCATTTCTGGCCATCCATATGATACAGGAACTTAAAGCAGTGACCTTTAGGTTCATGAAAGTAAGGAGAGTAGCCATCCTGGATGCCCCTGCCTTCCCAGGCAGCCCCTGACTCTTTTCCTTTCTGTCAACATGATGGAAAAAAATGCCAATGACTACTGAGTGCATAACCTTGAACTCTAAAGGGGCCTAGCCAACTCTAACCATGGCCAGCCGGCATCTGCATCCTGAACCATCATAACACTCTTCTCTCCTCTTCTGAAGACATCAGAAATTATGTGACAGAGAAGCAGGTCTATGGGATGGAAGCTTCCATTATTACCTCTTGCTGCACTTAATCCTGAGCACCTCTCAGGATTAAGTAGACTCTTGCAAACTCAAGTGTGTGGGACCAGGAGAGGAGAAGTCAGAACTTGGTCACGGAGCATTTATCCTCAGAAGAACAGATTTAGGTTTCCTGTTGTCCGACCAGTCCAGTAATGGAATGGAATGGGCTGCCTTGTGAAGCAGGTAGCCCCCGTCACGGAAGATGCTCAGAGACCAGGTGACACCTGGTGAGGATGCAGTAGGTCAGCTCCACTCAAAGTGTGGTCTGAACGCTGATTCTGGCCTACATATGGTTACTGGTCTGCAGCTAAGTAGATTCAGAAAGTGGGAGAAAACATTGATAAAGTTTTCTGGCAAATTAACAGAGTAATTTTATATTCATTGAATCAAATGATAATTAAAAATAATTGAAATAACTTGGACTTGTCTATTATACATTTAATTTCATTCTCCTAATAACTTTTTAAAAAATAAAAGTATTGATCTGTGGATGCATTAAACATTTAAAAGCCAATTCCTTTGCCATAGATAGTTCGAGAAGCACCAGTGTAGAGAATTTTCTGCCATTGGGTAGGAAAGTTGGGCTGTACCAACATTAAAGTCCTTAATAAGACTGAGATATATACATTTTAACAAATAGCATATGAAAATTTCCCAGCACAGTTCCAGGCACATAACAGGTATTTAATACACTTCATTTCTTAGCCTAATCACATGCCCATTATAGTTTATACCTCGAGGTCAACCATTTGTGCACAAAAAATCATATTTACATGGGAGGAAAGTTGGAAATTTTCAATTGCAGAGTCTTTTCATCTGTGAGTGCCTATACATGCCTGCAAAAATACACATGCATACGTACACATATTTACACTTTCTTTATATTGTGGGCCTCTGAAAATAACCTTTCCTTTCCTTTTCTGGGCTTTGCTTTTCATTTGTATAGCATGCATGAAATGGGGTGAAATTAATCCACCACCACTTATCGATATCCCAGTTTTTAACAGTTTATTTGGGATTTATAGGATGTATATATCTAAGAACAAATTTCCTTTATTGTAAGGTGCATGCCATTTCATTTAGGTCATCGTTCCTGGGTTTACATCATCTGAGTGATGAATGTTTTTCTGAGTCTTCACATCCAATTGTTGCCAGTTTCATTGGTGTAAAATGACATTTCATTATTGTTTTAATTTGTCTGATTACTGATGACATTGAGCCTCTCTTCATTTACTTATTAGCACTGAATATTATTCTTCCTCCTCTGTAAATCTCCTATTCATATGGTTGTTTATTTTTCTGTTTTGGCTTAGCTCAGTTTTTTTGGAAAACATTTCTATTTGAACTGGACTTTGGAAGCAAACATTGGTATCTGAGCCTCGGGATTGCAATGACTCACGGATGGCACAGTGACCTCCAGGTTGGGACAGCAGAATGGGAGCCTGGATAGTTGGCTCTCTGACCACTAGGTGGCAAACGCAAACGCTCCCAGCAGTTGCCATCAGACACTGTTGGAACACACAGGCCGGGTCAGCCATGTGCACACCTAAGTGATGCTGAACAAGTGAGGTGCAGACTGGAGCCAGTTGGAGTGAATCCTCCCGACCGCACCTGACCAAGGAGTGGACGATTTCTTTAGTGAAGAGAGTTGGAAATGATGCTTGAGCTGACTCCATGGTAAATTATTTCTGCTTTTCATTGCACAGTGTGGATTTCACTATGCTCAGCTAAGCCTATTTTTTTTAATTATGCAAAATACTAAATTAAAGAGTCCTATCAGATATTCCTGCCTACCTGTGTATCTCACTAATGAGTTTAGCCACCATTCAGGTGACCACTGTGGGAGAATCAAGTGTCAGACTGCCTTATAGAATACCGCTTTAATTAACAAGTTTTTTTTTTTTTCCCCCCTGCTCAGGTGTGTGAGATATTGCATATGCAGCCAGTGGCTCAGACACAGCTAAAATGAAAATGAATGTGTGTGCTGCGTTTGGACAGATGAGCCCCCGACCTGCCATGCTGTCGCCGAGTGATGGCTTTTACATTCGAAGGGAGCCGTTCCCCACCATAAAGTTGGAAGGTGGCCGCGAGCCTATCCGCGTTTGGCAGGTTTGAGGAGTCCAGATGTCCGTCATGAAATGGGTTATTTAATGTATCTGTGGGCTGTTTGCAAAATGGGAAGGCCTCCATTTTTGTAAACACCAAGTGGGCAAATGCCAAATGTGTTTGCCATCAACACCAGTGTGTACATGGGTAGTAAGTGCACATAAAGGGTCCTTTCTATTCAATTCCATGCAAATCAAACATTTGCATTTCAATTCATATCCACTTAATTCTATTTCCTGTGCAGACTGAGCTCTGTTAGGTCACCCTGCCAAATGGTGGTGTCTCCTGAACCTCTTTCCTAGAGGGCGATAATCAAACTCATCTCTGTCTATGTACCAGGTGGAGGTGGCATGAGGCCGACCCTCACTCACCTTCATCATAACTCAGCATCAAATTCAACTTACCTGGCAATAACTGGAAATACCTGAAAATAATTCAGTGAGACCAGATACCCATGGACCCACTCAGAGATTCAAATTCAGTGCTTTGTGGGTGGTTTGGGAACCAGTGAGTTTAGTAAACACTCCCAAATAATTCTGATGACAGTGTTGTGTGGCTCACAGGCTTACAGACGTCACTGTAGAATAGCGACTGGCTTCACTTCTGGTGAAGGTAGGGCAAATGGAACAAGTCCCCGTAGTGGCTCCATCTCAGTGGGTTACAGAATCCTGGAAATGTACATCTCTCCTGGCAGATGTCACGCCTACTGGCATGGACATGGATTTTGGAGGCAGACAGACGTTGGGGACAATCCTGCCTAGACTACGTGCTGGCTATGTGAGTTTGAGGCTGCCACTTTACCTTTTTTGACATGAATTTCCTGACATGTAAGCTGTGGGTTTACTTTTCAGGATTTTTGAGGGACTCAGAGGTAATGCAATTGAGTGGTTACCATGGTGCCTAGCGTGTTGTAGGCTCTCGATAAGCGGTGACTTATCTTCTTATTATTATGGTTAATATCCCTTTAAATTCCAATGATCAGATCTTAGTCACAAATGAATCGGAGCAAGGAAGATCTTCCAGAATATCGCCCCCTCCCCCTCCGCTTCCCGCTTCTCCCTCCTGGTTTCGGTTTCCCTTTAAGTGGTAATGCTAGTTTCAGATGAGATGTTCCCTTCCTTGTATTTTAAACACTGGAGGAAGTCAGAGCTTGACAGCTCTCATCTGCACAAGCGTGATGCCGGGAGAGGGGATGTGGAGGAGAGTGCCGGCCCCCTCTCTGCCCGCGTGGCGGTGTGCAAAGTGGCTGATTAGCCAGGTATTTTTAAAGTTTCATGGGTGCAAGGCAGCCTCCGCTAATGAGAGTTTTAGGGGATTTCTCAAATCTGAAGTGAAGGGTGCCAAGAGTGGAACACGACCTTGGGGCTTTCCTGTACGTGTTAACTAATATTACAAAGGACTCTCAGAAAACCCTCTGAAGTCAACTTCTGCGGGAGGAGTGTGGGGGGACAGGTGAGGCTCTGCGGACCGGGAAGGGAGCGTTAATGATGGCTGCTATAAATAGATCCCTTCCGAAGGCTGGGGCAGAATATCGCGGGGAGTTTGCTACGAGCAGGAGACGGAGAGCTCTGAGCCGGAAATCAGGTCAAGGGTCCTCATGACACTGTTTTATTTGGAGGCAAAAGTGGAAAACAACCACGCATAGTCACCAAAGCGCAAGGCTGATGGGGCTCTGGCAGGGCCCCCCAACTACCACATACACCCCACTAATAGCTCTTTTACTTTTGTATAGGCAGAGTCTCCCTCTGTCTCTCAGGCCAGTGGTGGCGTGATCATAGCTGGCTGCAGCCTCAAACTCCTGAGCTCAAGCCGTCCTCCTTCCTCAGCTTCTCCAGTAACTGGGATAACAAGTGTGTTCCACCAGCCTCAACTCATTTTTTATTGTTTTTTAATGGAGATGAGGATCTTGCTATGTTGTCCAGGCTGGTCTTGAACTACCGGCCTCAAGCAATCCTCTGGCCTCGATTTCCCAAAGAGCTGGGATTACAAGCCTGAGCCACCGTACACCAACCTTACTGGGTTCTCTTTTTTTAAGGAGTCAAATCTGCCATAAGTGATGACCTCAGCTCATTGGGAACCGAGGCATCCTGCACACGTCTTATGTGCCAACCCTTGTACTTGGCAGTTCACATAGGCTGGGTCCACCGTCCCATGGCAACCATGGAGAAGGCACTTTATTCCTATCCTATAGGCTGTGCAACTGATGCCTTGGAGGGGCTGCCCAGACTTCATACAGATACTAGGTGTTGGGCAGAATTCGCACTCAGGACTCAGGACTCCCTGTACTCGAAGCAGCTGACTTACTAGTACGTAGGGTATGAACTAGGAAACTTAAGTGGGTGGCTAATATGGGCCCTTGGGGAAGAAAAGAGGGATGCCGCAGGGGTCCATGAGGATTAAGAGGCAAAGCTGGGATTCCTACACGGGTCAGAGTCCTCTCAGTGGCGTGGGGACAGATGCAGATATGAACAGACAGGCTACGCACTGCCATCTGAGATCCAGGCAGCCGGTGACAGAAGAGGGGACTCACTGAATGTATGATTCGAGCAGTGGAATTTTTTTTTTTTCTGGGCAAAGAGTCCTGCCCAACAAAGATAGGGGTTATGGTAGAGCTTAAACTTGAGTGGGACGTTCTGTTGCCCTATGGGGGAAACTGAGGCAGAAGCTAAGGTGACTAGACTGGATCATTATGGGATTGGGGAAAAGAGTATCAATAAAAGGCAGGAGTCGAGGTTACCCAGGGATACAGCCAGCTCAGAGCCAGGTGCTCTTCCAGGCCCGCCAGATGTTGAGCTTGAGGGCTTTTCTTGCTATGTTTCTGGACCCTGTCTCAATCACTCCCATCCTACCCCCTCAGGACTTAGCATGGCACCTGGAACACAGTACTGCTCATTCTTCATTCTCGCCATACCCCACCATGAGCCTCCCCCACCTACGTGTATGAGATGTGGCAGGGAGCTAGAAATCCCGGGTTTAAGGACTGCAGCTGAGTTCTGGGTTGACTTGGAGCAAGCCCACCAACTTCTCTGTGGAGTTTCTTCATCCGCAGAATTTGTAAAAAAAAATTCATTCTGGGACTTTGCAGAAAAGACATAAAACCATGCTCCTTATATCCTAGCCATCTGGGACACAGCCCAAAGTGACGGATCTCAAACTTGAAATCTCTCTGAAGTCTCATACTGTATCTTAAAACACACACACAGTCACACACACACACACACACACACACACACACACATACACACACACACATACACACACACACTCTGCTCCATAATATATTCAAGTTTTCTTTAACATAACATGATGTTGTCCCCTGTCCCCCCAAATTGAGTGCAGTTGATATTCTAAGATGCCTTTCTCCCTGGCATCTTCATATGCCTCCCAGTATATACCGTGTGCCCCGGTTTAAAAGCCCTTTGAAAAGAATAAAGCAAAAAATAAAAGAAAACTATAAAGCACTGAACAAGTGCAAGGCATTCTTAGAGTTCTTATTTATTAATAAGTAACTGTTTTTAATAATTAATGCCAATCAAATCCACTTAAGTTGCCCAAGTCCTTCAGGAATTAGAGACGGCCTCAGCCGCAGCTAAAGGAAAGCACAGCTGCGAGGAGAATCTCTCCTCTTCTGACTCAGCTCTGCTGAGCATCTTTTTCCCCCAGTGCTGCTGGATTCTGGGTTGGGCTTCATTTTCAGTCACACCTGCTAGGGACAATAAACACAACAGCAGCAGCAATAGAAAAACAACAACTCAACCTACTACCTACGAAGCATTGTGCTAAGTGTTACACAAGCATTGTCTCATTTCTTCCTTATAACAGAGCCACATATTAATAGTAGGTATCATATGCAATTTTCAGAGGACACAGAAGCTAAGGGAAGTGATTCTTCTAAGGGCACTCAGTCAGGTAGAAGTGGAAGCAGGATGGAAGTACATTTCCAAAGCAGAGATCTGCAAACCACAGACTGTACCCTGTCCCATGGGGCAGATCTGGCCCGCCATCTGTTTTTATATATAAAGTTTTATTAGCATACAGCCACAGTCATCCATGTTTGTATTATCCGTGTCTACTTTTTTGTGCTATAATGGCATAGTTGAGTTGTTGCAACAGGGACCGTATGGCCTGCAAAGCAAAAAATATTGACTATTTGGACCCTTCCCGAAAAAGTTGGCTGACCCATGTCTAGAGCTCTCACTGGTTGTCACAGTTTTTATTTTTAACAGAGGTCCTATCTGTGTGTGAGCCTGACCCTGCAGTCCCATCCAATGCGGAACAACCCGAGATCTGAGAGCCATGTTGGTTCAGAAGAGGAAAGCCCGGATTGGAGGACTTCGCCGTGTCTGCTTTGCTTCCAAGCTGGGACCTGCAAGGCTCTGTCCAAATCACATCCCCTCCCCCCAGCCCATTCTCTGTCCTGCTGCTCCTGCAACCTTGGGACAATTCACCTTCCCACTTGCAGAAATGTCTTCCACGGCTCCTGTAGCCTTGTCTTGACATCCAAACACCTGCACTTGAATGTTTATAGCAGCACAATTCATAATTGCAAGGCTGTGGAAATAGCCCAAGTGCCCATCAATCCAAGAATGGATTAATAAAATGTGGTATATGTACACCATGGAGTACTATTCAGCTCTAAGAAACAATGGTGATATAGCACATCTTATATTTTCCTGGTTAGAGCTGGAACCCATACTACTAAGTGACGTTTCCCAAGAATGGAAAAATAAGCACCACATATACTCACCAGCAAATTGGTATTAACTGAGCAGCACCTAAGTGGACACATAGGAACTACGGTAATAGGGTATTGGGCAGGTGGGAGGGGGGCAGGTATATACATATAAAATGAGTGAGATGTGCACCATCTGGGGGATGGTCATGCTGGAGACTCAGACTTTTGGGGGATGGGGAGAATGGGCATTTATTGAAACCTTAAAATCTGTACCCCCATAATATGCCAAAATAAAAAAAAAGGGAAAAAAAATTCCTTCACGTGACATCAGAAGGTTTTTATGACCAAGTACATTTGCATCCTTCTGGCCTCCATGGTTGACTTTTTTTTTTTTTTTTTTAGAAGGGAATTTCTGTCTCTCCCCAACATTTCCACATCTCTCAGCATCCTCCTAAAATATTTCTCTTTTGCCTAAGAGGTGGGTTGCTGACAGGACTAGCCAGAGCTCGAGTTAATGTGTGCTGGGAGGTGGGGCTCCTGTGCCTTTGGAGACGCCGTGTGGTCCCCCTCTTGCAGTGACTGCTCCTGGGGGTAGGAGTGCATCCCCTGCCTAGTCCTCCTCTGCTCCCGTTCCTCTCCTCTCTGCTTCCCCTCTTCTCCACGGGCGGGGAAGTTAGAGCAGGTTCTCTTCGCAGTTCCAAGTTCCATGGATTCAGAGGGGAAGGAGTTTGCTGTCCCTTCACCTCGGCTCTCACCAGGGCTAGCCAAAGGTCGATCTGGAGTGCTGGCTAAGCCACCAACGGAGGAAGGTAGCTGCTGAGTGTCAAGATTACTGTTGGGAAACTCACACACGAAAAGCAGTTGATGGGTGGATCGGGCCATTACTGTGTTCCTGGATGAAAACCCCAAACTCACTTGGAAACACAACAGCCTTCGCCTTCATGCTGGGCACACAGGGCCAAGTTCAACTCCCCTGAGACCTCAGGACCCTCTTCACATTGCCCGCTTGTTTATGAGATGTGCTCCTCTCTTTCTATGACTACCCCCTACTTAAAAATTCAACGCAGGATTTATATTTCTTTAAGGATGGTCTTCTATGATGCCCAGTTAGATTTGTATGTTTCTCTTCCAGGTTCCAACAGTTTCCTGTACCTGCTCCTTTTCTGGCTCCGGTTACACCTTTTTGCAACTGTGAATTTACTTGTCAACATGCCCCCTAGACTGGGCACTGCTCGAGGGTGACAGTCTCATTCACCTATTCCCCCAAATTAGCAGAACATCTGACATAGCGTGGGTGTACTGCTTAGGGTACATCGGCTACAAATAACAGAATTCTTGACCAATGGTGGCTTAGACCAAAAGAACCTCTCGCGTTTAATGGAAGTTCAGAGGTCGATGGTCCAGGGTTAGTTCAGGCTTTCAGCAGTGTCCTCTGAGCTGCAGACTTCTCCACTCCTTCCATTTTGCCGCATTCTATATCGGAAGGTTTCCTTTCATAGTCACAGGTGGGTGTCTTGGCTCCAGGCGCCATATCCCCACACGGCAACTTCCAAAGAGGTAGCAAGAGGTTTCCAGTGGGTGGCACAGAACATTTTCTACAGTTAGGTTTTTTTTTGTTGTTGTTATTTTGCTGGGAGGAGGTAGTTACAAGAAGGCACGGCCAGCTGACTTTTCTGCATGTCTTATTGGCCACAAGTGGGTAACATGCCCTCTGCTAAACCAATCCCAGGCAAAGCAGAACTGTTCAGTGGTGATTTGTTTATAATAGTGATTGTTTATCAGCAGAGGATAAGGGGAGTGGATGCTTTCATTGGGCATTTTCAAATAACAACATCTTAGCCCAAAATGTCTATTCACTCCATACATTCTGCATGCAGGGGGTGATTTATATTCAAAGAGTCATTGTCATCAACAAAAGATGGGGGCTTCCCTGGCACGCTTTTACGAGGAGGTAATTTTCCAGTCAGAGGAAGGTGGGAAAAGCTACACTATTCAAAACTCCCTTCTCTCCCGCCATGCCAGATGGAGACTGAGGGAATATAATGGAACAAAACACTGCTAAATCCACCCGGACCACACAGGCCACCTGAGACTTCCAGAACACATTTCAGGCCTCTCCAGTTCAACAGCCATTTACTGAAGATCTGCCGAGTGCCATTCACAGTTCCAGCCACGAGCAGGACAGAGCACCACCCTTCACCAAGCACGCGTCAAGGAGACAGTCACAGTGGACAAAGAAGATGAAGGGCCTTACCGGCCATGGAGGTTTGTGTTCTGTGATTCTGACTCATTCATCCGTTCATTCAGTAAATATTCATTGAAAACAGACCACTGTTATCTATATTGGAGATCCAGCAATGCATAAGACAGGTAGGATTCCTGCTTCCATGAGGCTTATGTTCCAGTGGGGAAAGCAGATGATAAAGAGGTAAATAAGAAAATGATGGCTAGAAATAAACGCTACCAGTAAGCAGAGTAAGGGATGCAGAGTGGGTGGGAGGAGTGCCTGCTTTTGGACGGGTGGTTAAAGAAAGGTTGTGCAAAGGGATGGGGCTTGTCCTGAGACGGGAAAGGTATGAAAGATCCAGTTATGTGAAGGTGTGGGAGGAGTAACTGCGAGGGTAAAAGACTGCAGACGGAGAATGATTTTGCCTGTTCGAGGCGTGTCCAAGGTGTCTGATTCGGAGTGAGCAAGGGGACAGTCCCAACTACAGGCGAGGTTGCACAGGAAGGCGGGCCCCTTTCTGTAGGGCTCTCTGGGCCATGCTGTGGGACCTCTTTAAAATGCATTTTCCCTGCCAACTCATGTGCTGGCAGTATGAGCAACATGGATAAGAAATGCATAAAATACTTTAAATAGCAGCTGTGGGGCTTGCTTGAGCACATTATTTGTTATTATGTTATTTGAATTGTAGGATGCAGCCCACACGAATACTGCTGTTTGCACAGCCTTATTTGCTTGGTATATCGTGGTCCTGGTTAATGCCGGCGTCTGCGCAATCTTCCTGTGTTCTGTGGCTTCCCGAGAGAAGCCCCATCGTGGATTCAATAAAGCTAGCAATAAAGCCCATATTAATAATGTATGCAGAGCTATATATGTCTATTTATAAGGTGCAGAATTGCAGTCCAAATGTATCCCTTCTCTCTCTTCAGATGAATGGTAAGTGCCCTGAACTATGTTAGATGAAGTTTCTCTCCCAACCTGACACCCCCTTTTCACCGCACGGCATTTTAAGAGCTGGGATAAGTGCTGTGCCAGCCATGGGACCATTGCATACATATTGCCCCTTGGATCCGGGACGATTATTTAAGCTGGAAATAGGAAATAAAGCATGCCAGGAACATGCTGTGCTTCACAACTGAAAAGAGGGGGAAGTAACTGGGAAACCGCATGAGAAAGGAGATGGATAAGCTGTCTTGGAAGACATTCTTTATATGAGAAGAGTTCAGTAAGGCAGCAGAATACAAGAAAATAAGGCATCTAACATGTGAGGTGCACCTACTATGTGTCAGAGACTATGCCAGGGTGTATATACAGGCGCGCCTTGTAGATATTTCAGGTTTGGTTCCAGACCACTTCTTTTTCCAAAGAAGATATGGCCAGTAAGTGCATGGAAAGATGTTCAATATCAGTGAAATACAGGTCAAAGCCATAATGAGATAATATTTCACACTCAGATGGCTGTCATCAAAAAGTATGATAAACAACAAGTTTGGGCAAAGATGTAGAAAACTTGGAACCCTCATACACTGCTAGTGGGAATGTAAAATGGTGTAGCTGCTTTGGAAAACAGTTTGGCAGTTTCTCAAAAAGTTAGAAATAGAATCGTCACATGACCTAGCAATTTCAGTTTTAGATATTTATATTCAAGAGCATTGATAACTCCGTGACCACAGAAAATTATACATGAATGTTTACTGTGGCATATTCAAGGTAACCCCAAAATGGAAACAACCCAAATATCTACCAACTGATGAATGGATAAACAAATCAGAGTATGCACATAACATGAAATATTACTCAGCCATAAAAAGGAATAGAATATTGGTACTTGCTCCAACATTGATGAACCTTGAAAACATGCTAAGTAAAAGAATCCAGGTATAAAGGTGTAGATATTACATTCTTTCACTTAAATGTCCACAAAAGGCAAGTCCATAGAGGCAAAAAGTAGATAAATTGACTCTACTTAAAAAAAACTACTGAGCTGTACACTTTAAAAGGGTGAATTTTATGGCACGTGGATTATGTCTGAATTTTTTAAAAATATGGTGTAGTGATGACCCAAACTCCTCTAGAGCCAGCTGCCTGTGTTCAGATTTCAGCTCTGATCCTGGCTGTGTGATCTTGTGCCTAGAACCTAACTCGTAAGTGCCTCAGTGTCCGAATCTCTGTAAGGGATAGCAAATCAACACATTGTAGAATTCCTGGGAGGACCGTATGAGTTCCTGCATGGATAAAGCCTAGAATAGTCCCTGGCATGCCTGAGAGCTCAATAAATTGCTGGAAGGGTTACAGTCTAGAGAGAAAGTGTTGAGACACAAACAGAAACGGCGATTCAGCACGTCAAGTGCTATGATGCGGAGAAACACCAGGTGTTCTTGGAACGGTTGGGCTGTCTGATCCAGCCCGGGGCAGCGGGGGAGTCCTCCTGAAGGGGGTGATGCCTTGCATGGGCTTAAAGGACAAGAAGGAATTAAGCGGGCCGAGATTTAGATAATTCAGGTCGAGGGAGCAGCACACACAAAGCCTCCAGTTTGAGAGAAAGAGCGTGGTGCCTTTCGTAAAGACAGAGTGGGAGGAGAGAAAGGACTGAGATTTGGGGCTGGAGCGTCAAGCAGTGGTTAAAGCTCTAAGAGCCATCACAATCTTGTTTTAGAGAATTGAGCTTTATCTTGGGGGACAATAGGGAACCACTTGGGAGTTTTAAGCAGAGGAATGTCAACATTAGACTTGCATCTAATAAAGCTCCCTCTGACCATAGGATGGCGACTCTTTTAGGGACAAGAGAAAAGAGAAAAGATGTGGAAAGATCAGTTAAGAGCCTGGCCTTCCTTTCCAGGCTTTGGAAATATAGAGGCAGCCAGTAGAAAGAAACCAAAAAACACGGTGAAGAAGGGGGAATGGACACAAGGGGGATGGGAAGTGGGGCATCGAGCTACCCAAGGAGGCTCAGGGTCCCTGGCGTGGCTGAGAGTGGCAGGTGGTGTCACCTGCTGAGATGGAGATCCCAGGAGGAGAAAAAACATGCAAGGAGGAGGAAAAAGAACGGTTTGAGGTTTGGACAGGTTGAGAACCAGGTGTCTGTGGGCTTCCAGGGACGGCTGCCACATCTATAAAACCATGATCAACCACCCATCCCCGAATTCAGGCATTCATCACTTTTAAAAAAGCCGATGTCTCGTGAGCTATTATCACTCCTGGGCATCTTTGTGCGAGCTTGTACAAGACACTTAGTTCTTTGAACTTCAATTTCATCACCGGTAAATTTGGGTAAATGGCAATTCCTCCCCCATCCTGCTCACAGAGGGAGTCATGGGGATGAAATGAAATCCGTGTATAGAAGTGATTTATGTGTCGTAAAGTGTCATACACACAGAAGGTGCTATCCAAATGACAGATAATAATATAAATAATCGTTCTATGAATAATGACGTTTCTTCAAGTTGGTTTTCTTAAAGAACACAAATAGTAATACCTGGATCAGCCTTAATAATGTGAATTAACCCCTTGCTTCTCTTTGACACTCTGGCATTGTTTGACACACTGCTCATCCGGGCAGACACTTCCTTGAGTAGTGAGCAGGCTGAGACAATCACGTTGGAGCTGAGGAAGTGGACATACAGAGAACTTAAATGTATTTCCTAAGGTCACCCAGTAAGCGTCAGAGATGGTTTCACTCCTAATCCAAGATGCTTCCCTCTGCACCACATGTCTGCTAAAAAGTAATTTGGAGGTCTGTTTCTTTAGATTCTAGCTAACAGGTGTTATGTTTATGGCAATGACAGGGAATGCTATTGCCTACCTAACATCTATTATCCCCTTGTTACTTAGCAGCAAAACTCTGACTGTATTTGGTGTGGCAAAGTACTCAGCTACTCTACATAGCCCAGTCTTCTTTAAGGCAAGATGTGGCTATATAACTCAGTTCTCTTCCATTATATATGCATTAAAATATATGGGACTTATAAGAAAATGCCTTAAAAGGAACCAACTTGGTTGGGAAATGAATCCTTTTTGCTCTTCTTCCTGCTGCCTGGAATGGGACCATGATAGCTGGAGTTCCAGCAACTATCTTGTACCATGAAGTGACCTTGAGGATAGAAGCCTGAGTTCCTGAGCTACTCTGTCAGCCCTGAACTGCTACCTCTAAACTTTACTTTTTCATTTTTTTTTATTTCAGCATATTATGGGGGTACAGATTTTAAGGTTTCAATAAATGCCTTTTCCCTCCCTCCCCCCACAAGTCTGAGTCTCCAGCATGACCATCCCCCAGATGGTGCACATCTCACTCATTATGTATGTATATACCCGCCCCCTCCCCCCTCCCCCCTGCCCAATACCCTATTACTGTAGCACCGATGTGTCCACTTAGGTGCTGCTCAGTTAATACCAGTTTGCTGGTGAGTATATGTGGTGCTTGTTTTTCCATTCTTGGGATACTTCACTTAGTAGTATGGGTTCCAGCTCTAACCAGGAAAATATAAGATGTGCTATATCACCGTTGTTTCTTAGAGCTGAATGGTACTCCATGGTATACATATACCACATTTTATTAATCCATTCTTGGATTGATGGGCACTTGGGCTGTTTCCACAGCCTTGCAATTATGAATTGTGCTGCTATAAACATTCGGGTGCAGGTGTCTTTTTTGTGGAGTGTCATTGGATCTTTTGGGTAGATGCTCAGTAATGGGATTGCTGGATCAAATGGTAGATCCACTTGTATTGCTTTAAGGTATCTCCATATTGCTTTCCACAGAGGTTGAACTAGTTTGCAGTCCCACCAGCAGTGTAGGAGTGTTCCTCTCTCTCCGCATCCATGCCAGCATTTATTGTTTGGAGACTTTTTGATAAAGTAAACTTTACTTTTAATGTAAGGGTCAAACAAAAGTCTGCCTCATTTAAGCCCTATATCCTCTTCACTTTTCTGTTACATGGCAGCCAAGCATATTCATAATTGACCCAAGAATATAATTGAGCATCTTTTTATGCAGGGTCTACAGTTGAGACCCCAACTTCTAGATATGGGAGAGGTGGGATTCTTTTCTATCAATTGCTTATATTCAGATCCCAACTTGAAGTCAGTTTTGCTATTAGAGATGATTTCACAGGGTTTGTAGGAAAGCATCTTCTCAACCCAAGGTCTTCTCTTCCAACATCCTTAGGCCATGGAATCTCTGTGCACATTTCCTCTACGCACTGCCCATGATCCGGTGATAAGTAGCATTTCTTCCTTACCTTGCTCTTTCTAACGCAGCAGATTGCTGCCTGCATCTAAATGCACTCAGTTACCATCAAGGCAAACCCGTGGCTAGAACCCCCTGGCCAGGCAAGTCGACCGAAGCAAACTGATGCTGTGCTGGAGCAAACCGAATCCCTAAGGAGCAAGGCGGGGAAGTCTGGGGACAGGGGCTGCTGCCCCACGGCTTGGATCTCCAGAAGCAGTTTAATGTCATCCTCGGTGTGTTCTGCACTGGCTGCCTCCTACCCTCAACTTCAACTCCACACCCGCTGACATTTTCCTTTCTTTCAAATTGGCAGCAGGAGCCAGGGAAAACCTAAATTTAACCTCCGGAGAATATACCACATGACATTTGTGGGCCTTACGTGTTCAGTTTAAGACTTTGAAAGCTAATTTAGCCATGCGATTCCTCCGTAAGTGACGAGGGCTGATACACCTGAACTTCTGTCATTGTTAGCCACCGTGGTATCACTCTGTCTCTTGAGACTTCATTCTTTAATAACTGCTATCTTAAACCCCAGAGAATAGCACTAATGAGTATTTGAAAATGCCAGGTTCTTGGCACCGTGTGCTAGTTTAAAAAAAAAAAAACCTAAATAACACCCATCAGTGTAATGGTCACTCAGCCAGGGGTATGGGGGAATGCATTATGCATGACTTGCCTTGTCATTTCAGTCTCTCCCTTGAATTCCCACATTCTAAGTACAAGCAATTAAGCGGCTCCTGGACCAAATCTTAATTAATTCTAGGCTCTGTGACCAAGGCCCTGAAATAAAATGCCAAATAAGCAATACATATAAAAAAAGTCACTAAGCCATGAAGGGGACAATAATACAAGGATTAGCTTTGAAGAGATCAATGATGGCTGCTTAGTGACAAATTTCTCCTCTTAGTCTGGGTTTCCCAGCATATAACATGTTCAAGTTTGAAATCTTAGTTGTGAGTTCCTGGACTCTACCATCACATATCTGAAACTAAATAAATCTATTCGATAGCAATGCCTTGGGAGGGAAAAAAGACTTTCTTAGTTATGTTTGTCTTTTCATCTAGGCTGTAGTAGGTGTTTACAAAATACCGGCCAAAATATTAAACAAAATTTAATCAACTCTCCATACTCATTTTTTTTAAATTTTATTGTCTTTATTGTCTATCTTTAAGGTTTCCAACATGTTTTGATATACACATAGATAGTGAAGTGGTTACTATAGTCAAGTTAATTGACATATCCGTTGCTTCCCCTAGCTACCCCTTTTTGTGTGTGTTGATTTAGGCAACAGCACCTAAAATCTACTTTTAGCAAAAATCTCAAGTATAATACAATGTTACTAAGTATAATCCTCACGTTGTACATTAGATCTCTAGATTTATCATCTTATCTGCTACTTTGTATCGTTCAACCTTGATTTCCTTTGGCCCCACCCCCTACCCTGGTAACAACTGCTTTATTCTCTATCTCTGTGTAGTCAACAGTTTTGTTTTCTTTTTTAATTCCAATCCACACATAAGAAGTGAGATCATGAAGTATTTTAGTGTCTGTGTCTGTCTTATTTTACTTAGCTTAATGTCTTGCAGATTCATCTATGTTTTGGCAAATGGCAGGATCTCTTTTTTTTTTTTTAAGTTGAATAATATTGCATTCCATATATATATATGTGTGTGTGTGAATATATATGTGTGTATATATCATGTTTTTTTTTTTATCCATTCCTTCATCAATGGACACTTTGGTTGCTTCCGTATCTTGGTTATTGTGAATAATGCTGCAATGAACATGGGAGTGCTGATGTTTTTACCAGGCAGCAAAGGCATTTCCTTTGGGTATATACCCAGGAGAGGGATTGCTAACTCTCCACACTTTTGATGGCAGCACCAATGATCCATATTTCCTGGTGAATTTTGACTTTGGTCTGTTGATTATTTGATGTATAATCCAATTGATGCATATGAAACCAGGACAGACCTGTTGGTTTGGGGATCTGCATCTAGAATATGCTACCTTTATTGAATCTTTAGAAACTCTATCTACATTTGATTTAATCTTTGTACATTGCTCTGAAAAATCACATTTATATTACTCCTTCCTCCATAGCATTTAAAGTCTATAAAAGTAGAATTTCCACCTGGCACGCATATGATCATGGCCAGCTATTTGGCTGTGAACATTATCAAAGTGTGTCTGTCGATTTTATACTTTTCTGAGCATATTAATTTTTATTTTTCAAAATTGCCTGGTTAATGTCAATATTAGCCAGTGTGAGAAATTAACCAGAACAAACCCATAGAGCAAGTCTAACCTGCTCATTTACAGGTTGCAGGGCAAAGCTTGAGTCATGATACACTCTGTAAGTGCAAAAAGATAACTCCTTGTACTGTATGCATTTGTTTTTGTTATAAACATGGTTACTTTGTGCTGACCTAAGACTTTGGAAACCTTATCAAATCTCCATAGTTACAAAAAGAGCAGTCGTAAGGAAGGAAGGGGGAAAAAGAAGAAAAAAATGAATAATCTGGATAAAGAGACACCAAAAATTACGAATAACAGTTTATTTCCAGGATATACATGGAAATTCAGATAAAGGGCAGCAGAAATGCGGACCAATTTGACAAAAACATCTTCACTTCAGGGAAATAACTATTCTGTGGAGGAGACTTTAGCATTTCAAACAGCCAGGCTTGAGGCTTGATAAAGAAAACAGGGTAGGGTCTCTAGAAGTTGGTGCTGAAGTGCAATCAAGGTCAAAGAGAAGAAATGCAGGGGAAGAACAGCCCTGAAATTTAACTCCTGCTTTGAGGAAATCTGTTCCCTGAACTGCTAGGACACCTGATGTGAATTTGAGCTGATGGGCTGAATGTGCAACTGTAGGCAGTTTTCAAAGCAGCAACTACTAAGAAGTAGCCACTTCAAAAATAGTTGTTTTCCTTAGTCTGCTTCTTATCAATGTGTTTTTGTTCTGGATGGCTAAGAGATTTCTGGAAATCACAACTGCAATTAACAAATACACCTTCTGAGGGAACCATATTGTGTCTCTGAAAATTTCAAAAGCAGGAGACTTTTTCTTTCTTTCTTCCCCCCTCCCCCACTTTATTGGCAAGAACCCCAGTTGGTACAGCTTTATTTTTGAGCTCAATCCATCAACAATTCAAGAGAATTAATAATGGATTTATATCACATGCTAGTAGTAGCATAAAATTATCTATAAATGTTTCATAAATATTCTGTAATGCTTTTGGAACACATGTTATAAATGATAAATAAATAATAATGGATTCCTTATGAAATATTTATCCTCAGTATGGTTATTGTTATGTTATAACTGCTCGGGAAGCCATTACTAACAAAGTGAATGGAGTTATCAAAGTTATAGATACGTTTAGCTCACCATTCATAATGAAACATGCAACACTTAAAATGAAGTAAAGACACAGGAAGCAGTTGTTGGCAAATTGTAACTGTCGGAGTCCCTGGTCATATGTAGCAGTTCACAAACATAAAAGAATTGGCAACCATGTAATAAACTATGCCTCATGAAATATTGGGACCTGGTATCTTGTAAACAGCATGGACTTTTTATGGATTCTTCTCTGTGAATGGTAGTGCTGAAGCATGGAGCCTTTTCAAAATTTCTACAAGTGCAGCAGGGCTTGGAGCAAAAGTTCAACAGAGGACTATGCATTTGATGCAAAAAGGACACTATTTAGTTGGGAATAATATATACATAAGATAGCCAGGGGTGAACATCTGAGTTTTATATTTTGAGTACTTATTTTTTGGAAGTCAATAAGATTTTTTCATTTTTCTTTAATGAGGTATCATTTATACAGACTAAAATTCATCTTTTTTTTGTACAGTTCCATGAAAAGTGCCCACAGTTATGTAGCCCTTGCCAAAATCAAGTACCTGCTAACTTTTCCCATACCCTTTATGGGCTACCCCCTTCTCCACTCCCAGCTCCCAGAAACTAATGATCTGTTCTCCATCCCTATATATTTACCTTTTCTGGAATATTATGATAAATGGCACCATAAGTTTGTTGGTTTTTGAGTCTGGCTTCTTTCCTTTAGCATAATGCCTTGACATTTATCCATGTTGTTGCATGTGTCAGCAGTTCATTCTTTTTTATTTCTGAGTAGTATTCCACTGTGTGAACATATTACAGTTTGTTTATTCATTCACTAGTTGAAGGACATTTGGTTTGTTTCAAGTTTTTGGCAATTATGAATGAATCTTACATTAACATTTGAATACAGACTTTTGTATGAATATAAATTTTTTTCTTTTTTTTGAGACAGAGTCTTACTCTATTTTCAAGGCTGGAGTACAGTGGCATCAGCCTAGCTCACAGCAACCTCAAACTCCTGGGATCAAGCCATCCTCTTGCCTCAGCCTCTTGAGTAGCTGGGACTACAGGTACATGCCACCACACCTGGCTAATTTTTCTATTTCAGTAGAGATGATGTCTCACTTTTGCTCAGGCTGGTCTTGAACTCCTGACCTCAAAACGATCCTCCTGCCTCAACCTCCCAGAGTGCCAGGATTACAGGTATGGTAAATACATGTTTACTTTTATAAAAAAGTCCCAAACTAATTTCCAAATTGGCTGTACCTGAATCCTATCAGTGAGGTCTGAGAGTGCTGGTTGCTCTGTATCGTTGTTAGAACATGGTATTGCCATTTGTTTTTTAATTAATAAGAGGATTTCAGTTGTGCCTATCAGTGTAAGCACTTTTTAGATAGCCACATCAAAATGGAAAAAAACCCAAACATTTTGTTGTAATGTAATATGGACATAAGGCATCTCTGAATTTAAACCTTTGCCAATTGGGCGCAGAAAGCATCAGATGAAGGGATGGCGTGAATCTCAGGGATGGAATGCAATCGTCAGATATACATGATGCTTAGCAAGAAAATAAGAGCGCGAATAATCGCAAAGGTTGTCTCTGAAGCTCTACAAAAATACTACTATTCAAATTAGTCATGCCAATATGGCAAGTATTCTTATAGTTGGCATTGTGCCAGATGTTCTTCTTTTCCCTTTGCTCATCCTCACCAGTGAACTAGGTTTTATGTAGTGTTAATTTTCTCATTATGCAGACAGGAAACAAAAGCGTAGAGAGGTTTTAAATGTAGCAATCATTTAGTGAACATTTACCGTGTGCTAACCACTTTAATTTCCATAATCTTTACAACAACCCTAAGAGGCGGGCATCACCATACCCATCTGACTGATGACAAAATTAATTTCAGGGAGGTTGACTAACTTACCCAAGCTTGCCCAGCTACTGGGTAGCAGAATAGGGGTTCAAATCCAAGTTTGTCTGGACATAAATGCCCCTGCATTTTTCCTATGCTACCAAAAGTACAATAACCCTGCAAAATGACCCTTGTATATATGATTCAGCAATTTTTGATAAGGATTTTAAGATCATTTTATGAGGGAAAGAACAGTCTTTTCAAAAATGATGTTAGGAAAACTGAATATCTATATGCAAAACAATGACATTCAACTGTTACCTTATATACACCACATATAACAATTGACTCAAAACTAATTAAAAACCTAACTATAAGAGCTAAAACTATAAAACTCTTAGAAGGAAAGATAGGGGAAAATCTTCATGACATTGGATTTGGCAATGATTTTTTGGATATGACACTAAAAGCAAAGGCAACAAAAGAAAAAAATAGATAAATTGGACTTCATCAAAATTAAACTTTCATATTTCAAAGGACACTATCAAGAGTGAAAAGGCAACCTACAGAATGGGAGAAAATAGATGCAAATCATCTATCTGACAAGAAATGAATATGCAGAATATAAAAAGAACTCCTATAACAACAACAAAACTCAATTTAAAAAAGGAAAAATGACTTGAATAGAGGTTTCTCCAAAGAAGATATACAACTGGCCAATGAGAGCCTGCATAGCTGCTTACTATGACCAATCATCAGAGAGATGCAATTCAAAACCACAGCAAGATACCTCTTCACACCTATTAGGATGGTCATTGTTAAACAAAACCCAGAAAACAAGTGCCAATGAGGATGTGGAGAAATTGGAACCCTTGTGCATTGCTGGTGGGAATATAAAATGGTACGACCACTGTGGAAAACAGGCATTTCCTCCAAAAAATTAAATATAGAATTACCATACAATCAATCTGTCAGTTCCACTTCTGGGTAAATACACAAAAGAATTGAAAGCTGAAACTCAAGGAGGTATTTATACACTAAATCCACAAAAGCCAAAATGTAAAAATAACATAAATGTCCATTGATGGATGAATAGATAAAGAAAACGTGGTACATGCACACACATACATGTATACAATAGAATATTTAGTCTTAAAAGAAAATGAAATTTGGATACATGCTACAGTATGAAATCAACCTTGAGGATATTATGTTAAGTGAAATAAGCCAGACACAAAAGGGAGAAATGTATGATTCTACTCATATGAGTTACCTAAAAAGGTCAAATTCATAGCGATGGAAAGTAAAATGGTGGTTGCCAGGGCTGAGGGGGAGGGAGAAATGCAGAGTTATTGTCTAGAAGGTACAGAGCTTCATTTTGGGATGATAAAAGCCATTCTGGAGACAGTTGGTGGTGGTGGTTTTGCAACACTGTGAATATACTTAATGCCACTGAGCTGTGCACTTAAAAATGGTTAAAATGGCAAATTCTATTCATGTATATTTTACTATAATTAAAAAAAAACCCTCAAAAATGAGCGAAATCAGCATATAATTTTCAAAAGTTGTTCAAATAGGGTTCCATGAAAAAGGAACACACATATGAATCCTGAGGTTGTTTAGCGGAAAGTCTCTAAGAAGCCAGAGATCAGAGCAGCAGAGTTTAGGTAGCAGGTGTCCCATGGCACTCACAAGGACTTAACAACTTTTTGCATCCTCACGATTTTCCAAGGGAACAATAATTCCCACCCTGAACATTACCAAGAGTTAATGTTTTCCTTGCATTATTCCAACCACCGGCTGCTCCTTAGCTCCAACATTCACCAGCTCTCATGATTAAATGGGGACAAGGTTGAAAAGATGGCACATTAATTAATGATGAATTACCCTGGACCACTGCAGAGCCCCTCACGTAAGAGTCCCATTAACAGTGAAAATCAGTTCTTCATTATTAAGGAGGAAAAGGAGAACTGAGAGTGAGACCCTCGTTTTCTGCTAGATACTATTGCCGAGCCGATTTAACATCTCGGATATTAAGCTCTTCTCAAGTTCAGCGAAGCTTTACAACTATTAAAATGCTCAGGATTCAACTGAAACACCAAAAATAAAATGGAAGCTCATCTACATAACAAAGGCAGGGAGAAAGCAGGCATCTCATCAGCTTTCCCCAGATCTTTGCTTCTCAACAGCACTGGAGTCTTGCAGAGTGAACACAATCTAATCAGCGGCATCGTTTGAAGGTTAAGTGCCTGCTCTGGACAACCAGGATAAAGTGTTGTTGCACATGAAGATGTAAACATTCTGGTAGTGAGCATGTGTGTGGGGGGAGGGAGAGGACACAGGGAAAGGAGTGGACTAGATGGCTTTCTAAGGTCTCAGAGTGTCCCTATATGCACCATAGTGTCAGCTCTCTGTTTCACCAATGTGCCTTTTAAGCCTGAAAAGATCCATTTACTACACTCTTCCAGCCCATGAAATCAAGTCTCAAATGTTATCTGACATCTAGACCAGGAGCTTAAAACTTCAATACTTTCAAGAGCAAGGGAGATCACATAAATTGGAGAAGTGGGGCAGGCATGATACAACAGGGAGTCGTGGTATGTCTAATACACATGAAACATCTAGTACAGTGTTACAGTTTGCTTTTTGTTTGTTTGTTTTTTTAGAATTATAATTTTGGAGATCACAATTTGGTATAAAGAGAACTCATTTAGTACTATCTTACTTTGTGTCGAATCTACATTTAGTTGATCCTATCTACACTTACTTTTTTAAAAAGCAGTGAGTTGAGTGTGAAAGCATGCAGGCACATAGAATAAAGGAATGTAGGTAGAAGGAAAGGAAAGGAAAGGATAAACTCATGATTGGACTGAGCAATGCCTCTAGCTCTGAACTTCCTTATAGACAATAGAAAGTAGAGAAATGATGCATTTAGGCTTTCATTGTCTGATTAATAATTGTTTATCAGGTCTTCAGGAGCATCAGACCTTTTAACTGAGGTGTCAGTATTAAGAAGGGGCGAGGCACATCCTGGAAAAGAGTACTACATAGAGGGAAAAGAAAAGCAGAGGTCCAGAGGAAGTTATATTCTTGGGTGGTGTTGATGATGTAAATGTTGATGTACGTTTGATAGATAAACTCATATTCATTCATTCTACAAATATTTGTTGTGTGCCTAGTATGTGCTAGAAATTATTCTAGACATTTGCGATTAATGAAGTAAAAAAAGATTTTTATTCTTATTCCACTGAAGAGAGAAAATATGCAATCCCTATAATGAACAAGAACCTTAAGTGTCATGTTAGTAGTGATATATGCTACAGAAGAAAGAAAAGCTACAACAGAGTAAAAGAATCATATCTGGTATGTAAATAGTAATAGATCCTCAAGATTGCTCCAAGAATCAAGTGAAATCATGTAATAAAAGAGTTTCGTAAACTACTTTGTAAACATAAGTAAATAAAATAATCGAGAAGGGTGTTTTCAAAAAGCTTCACCCACACATGCATGTACATACATTAATATTTAGCTTTTGGAATACCCAAAATGACATATCTATCCTGCTCTCTTTCCCCGTTATTTAATAATAAATGATCATTTATTATATACTAGGGGAATATGCTTGGTTCTTAGCCAATAGCAGTTAGGAGATGGCATTTCAGAAGGTAAAGGAACAGGAATATGACCACTGCACCTTGACAGGTACCTCTCTAGTCCCCAGGACTCTGGTAACACCTCAGGGCACAATGGCCAAGAAGCCAAGCTCAGCCTCTCTGCAGCCCCCCGGTAGCTAATTTCTCCTCCTTCCTCTAGTTGCTGACGACTAAAGGAAAAACAGTCGCACCATTTCTTTCAAAACAGGTGATGGTAGAGCACACGAACTGGCTAATGTAGTGTTAGTTACAACTGAAACCAGAGAGCAAGGGCAAGTTATGTCATTGGGCAGTTGTCAGCAGAGTCGGCCAAACACAGAGATACTTCGTGTAGGGTTCTTGTTCAATTCCTTGTTCCCTTGCAGAGCTACGCGGCCCTGATTCTGCCCAGTTCTGGCTTGGCAAGATGGTGGAGCCCGTAGGATTTCCCTCCCAGTGGACTGGAAGTGGGGTGCTTGAATAAGAATGGAATTAAGGATGCCTTTAAGACTTCTTGTTCTGAGCAGTTGAAAGAATGGACTTGTCCTCAACAGAGGTGGGAAGGCTGTGGATAGAGCAGGATTTGCAGAGGGAAAAGGGGGAACCAAGAATTTAGCTTTGGAAATGTTGTGTTTGAGATGTTAACTGGGCTTCCAAATAGAGATATTAAAAAGGGATCTCTACGTATATATTAATGTATATGAATCTTGCATTTGGGGGAGAGCTCTGGACTGGAAGTCTGACTTTGAGTTATCAGTATATCCGTGATGTTGTGTGCGAGCAGATGGCCAGTCCTTACAAGGTGACCTTGTTGTCTACCTACCAGTGTCAGTCAAGTGGTGATGCAAAGAAAATAGAGGAGGAAAATTAGAGACAGCATTTTCAAGGAGTCGCGGTGCAAAGTTCAGTTAAGATATGGAACACTAGCTGTAACATAAAAATCTATAGTTTCCTGAGTGCCTGTGGTGTTTCCCATTCTGCAGTAGACTTCACAGCCTAACCCCGGTTGTCCTAAGAACCTTGCGAGTAGGATTCATTTTCCTGATTTTACTGATGCAGTAAAGGACTCTGTGGATTGAATGCTGCTTTAAGTGGCTGAGTTTGGATTCAAACCCAAGCTCAACTCAATGCCTGTCTCCTTGTACTAAATATCTACTATACATGTGTCTTCTAACGATTGCTGCCCCCCCCCCCCCGCAACTTTTGGGAAGGGTAGGAGGTGAGGAAAAGAGAGACTTGGGGATTTTCTTATTCATTTTGTGTTATCTTTCACAAATGAATTCAGTTGGAAGAAAGTAAAATGAGCTCAATACCATATGTGTCTGAATTATTGGCAACCATTCTTATTCTAACCAGGAAAAACATCACTTGGTAGAAATAAAGCCCCTTACTTTTACTCTGCCTTTTTTTCCTATTATTAAAAAAAGCCTCGAAATCCTGCGCCTATTATTTTACATTGTAAAGTGATGAAGAATTAGAAAATTGTTAGATAGCAGGTGACAAATTGCAATCTGATGGGCCAACATGAACTTATAAAAATGTTATCAAGATGATATTAAACAGTCTATTCCTTCCTTAGCATCCAGGCAGGAAATTGGAGCTATTCTTGCTGGGATATCTCATACTTTGATATTTTTCATTTAGATAATGCTATTTAAAATTTAACTGGATTACTGGTAATTTGTCTTTCAAAATGATGTACCTGAGCACTCAGCTCAGAAGATTCTTTACCCAGTTTTCAGTGAAAGGGCTTTGGAACTTTCTGGAATTTCTGGAACATTTTTGGGGGAGGATGGCATGGTTGTTTTGTTTTATCTACTCCAAAGCTCTTTGGGTTTTATTGTTTGTTTTGTTTTGTTTTTCTTTTTGAAACAGAGAGAAAAGCTCTGTCACCCAGGCTAGAGTACCATGGTGTCATCACAGCTCACTGTAACCTCCAGCTCCTGGGCTCAAGGGATCCTCCTGCCTCAGCTTCCCCAGTAGCTGGGACTACAGGCACACATGACCACACTCAGATAATTTTTCTGTTTTTAGTAGAGACGGGATCTCGCTCTTGCTCAGGCTGATCTCGAACTCCTGACCTCAAGCAATCCTCCCGCCTCGACCTCCCAGAGTGCCAGGATTACAGGCGTCAGCCACCATACCCAACTAGCTCTTTGTTTTTAGAGAAAGAAAATCATGATTTTATGTTTTGTTATGTGGCAATTGGATGTGAAGTACAATTGGGTCTGTAAGTGTACCATGGCATGACGTGTGTCGAGGTAGCTCATTGTATGTTTCCTGAGCTCAGCACAGTGCCTGTCACATAGTAGGAACTTAATTCACGTCTGTTGAATGAATGAATGTTTTATTCCTCTATATTAAAACCTGCACTTGGCATGGTGTGCAGCACAGAATAGATGCTGAATTAATATCTATGGCATTGAACTACTCAGGAATCAGGTGGATAGCACCTGCCGGCTACACAGAATCACTTCCATGAAATCTCACCTCACACCTCACCTCTTTTCTCATGGTAATCTATGGAGGCCGAGACAGCTGTCTTCTAAGACTAGGCTCTTTTTCCTGCATAAAGGAGAACACCTGTTATTGCCTAAAAGTAGAATTAGAGATGGTGGAATTTAGGGTGGCGTTTGGTAAGTGGGAGGATGATCTTGTAGGTATGATCACAAAATCGCACGTAACAGCTAAAAATAATCCCCGAATGAAAAGCTCTAGCTCATGAAAATAATAACAGAGAAACCATCTGGGTTTGATGCTCAGAATACATTTACAAAGCTTGAGAAGAAAGGAAGAGGGTGAAGAAAGTCCTTCCTTTAATCGCAACAGTTGCCGAGCCTGTGTTGAATGCCGTGCTCTTTGCTGGGTGCTGAGCTACACTGGGGACAAAGAAAAGTACCTGACCTCATAAGGCAGGTATGCAAAAGTGCACCTATCGGGCAAGTTGTAATACAAATGTCATATACCCTATTGGGCAAGATGGATTACAGATGGAGGGAGAGGGAAATACTTATTAGGCATCTAGCTTTATCAGGAATTCAGCCAAGCCTTTTATAAAATAAGTTATTTCATTTAATACTCTCCACTAACCGTGATTATTTATGATTCGTTAATTGATCACCTACTATGCCCAGTCACTGGATTTACTGAGATTGATAGTTGATGCCATAAAGGATCTCCGTGTAGGAAATACTACCGCCATTTAACGGGGGAGGTGGTGGATGCCTGATTTCTCCTCTCTCTTTGCTCCCCAGATGACAGCCTCCAACTCCCCAAGTCTGTGCAAAGTACATACCAGTTGCATAATTTCCTCATGGAAAAGGTTATAGTGCTTTTGGAGAATGAAGACCAGAGAAGGCTGGCCTTTAGAAATGAGGGCTTCCAGGTAATTTAACCTCTTAAAGTGAATGTTAATATTTACATTATCTGGTTAACATCTTTGCACTTTTCTCTTTCTCTGAGATATGAGCCTGAAGCTACAAATATTTTAAGCGAGTGTTCCTTTGAGGGAAATTGGTTGATCGCAGCAGCGTTTTGTGGAGGAAAGAACGTAGCCCCTGTCATCTGCCCATCTGAATTTGAATTCTGTCACGGCTATTTATTTTGCAGGACGATCTTAGGAATATAAGACACTCTGGGCTTTAAGTCTCTCATCTTTAAAATGGGAAACGTATCTCCTTACTTAGTTAGTGGCAGGAAAAACTGAGATCATTTATCAAAAGTATCTACTGCCTGGCACACAGTGGGGACTATTATAGTTATTTTTGTCACCATTGCTTATTGGAAATTGTTGCAGATACCATATTTCCCCTAAAATAAGACAGGGTCTTATATTTATTTTTCCTCAAGAAGACACCGTGGGGCTTATTTTCAGGGGATGTGTTATTTTTTTTAAGTACGGTACGACAATCTATATTTATTCAAATATAGTGAAGTCATCTTCTTCTGGAACATCATCCTAACTCTCCAAACCCCGAATTCCATCCTGAATTTCTTGCCACTCTATTTCCTTTAGAACCATTGGCCCCAATCTTTCATGTCCAGCAACAGAGCTCTCATGGGGCAGATGAGAAGGGCTGCTGGTCTTCTTTCCCTCTCCTCCACGAAATGCCCGGGTTGTGCAGACGCGCTGTGTAGCCATGCCCATCACTAGGGCTTATTTTCAGGGTAGGGCTTCTATTGTGCAAATGCTTAGAAATCCTGCTAGGGCTTATTTTATGGGTAGGTCTTATTTTCGGGGAAACACGGTAGAAGCAGATTCATGCTGATTTTGTTTATTCTCTTCCAAAGACATCCCAACATTGTTGCTGTCAACACATGACATACTTGCCGGCACTTGGTACCTTTCGCGATGGCATGGCATCTGTTGTGGGCACCAGTGGTGTGGCGAATCACGTGCTGGTCCTGAATTCAGACGCCAGGCTGGACTGAGTTCTAGCCTTGGCATCATCGCATGCTACCTGTATCACCTTAAGAAGATATTTAGCCTCTCTGTGCCTCAATGTCTTTGTCCTCTGTATAGTGATAATTGTGGTTTCCACCTCCTGAAGTTCTTATGTGTCTCAGGTGAGTTAGTTCATGAATAGTGCTTAGTGCCTGCAAATGGTACATGCTGAAGGAATCTTAATGCTTATTAGTTCATGTTCATTGAAATCTGGTGGCCACACCCATGTGACATTATTCCCATTTGAAAGGTGGAGAAACCGAGTCATGGAGCAATTTATAGGAATGGCCGGTCTCACAACTAGTTTGCAGCCAGCCAGTACCAGGACCTGCATCCTCCTGACGCCCAAGCAATTCCATTACCCAGAAGAAGTCCCAGGTGCTGGAGCTCCCGCCAGGACTTATTTCAGAGGCAGCTTTCCCGGCGCACCCACCTGGCCCCCCACCTCCTACCCCTCACCATTGTTGCGGGAAATTATGCTGCAAGCCATGTATCTTCTTTGACATGCTCTGCTCTTGAAGAAACACTCCCAATTACCGTGGCTGTGTTCTCCGTGATTGCAATGTGTCATGACATTTCCAAGATGTAAGTTTCTTCGAAAAAGGCATTAGCACCAGGCGGGTGAAGCGGCTCATTTTTCAAACTTGGGAACTGTCGTTGGCCCTGCTCGGCGCCGGTGAAGCCTGAACACACTGTTTAGTGGGCTCCATCAGGCGACCAAAGTTCACCCCCACGGGCACGTTCCGCTGTTCTCCCTTTGCAGGGTCTGCGGCTGAGAACGTGCAAATGTAGATGCACATCCACTCACACCCACACCCACACACATGCACACGCATTCCACACTGTGCACACACTCGTTCTCTGTCCGGCTCTCCCATGTTCTCAGCTCCCACCTAGAGCCTCATCCCCTCCCCCTACCTGGAGCCACTTGGCAGCAGACTCACACTGCACTTTGCCCTGTCCACTGCTACAGGGAAGCATTGCAACCCTTCATGGTTCCCCATCTGTATCAGCCAGGGTCATCAGCTGCAAGCAAAAGGAACTCTTGTTTGCTGATTTAAGCAGCAGCAGAACTTACTGGAAGGCTCTCTGTTGGCACACAGAATTGGCAGCCCCAGGAAACAAGCAAGAACAAAGGAAGGCAAGACAGTCAGAACCCTGGGCAAATTCAGGCTGCAGCACCGGTCCACTGAGGCCCCCACCGATCACTTGGCGCCCTGGTTGGCACATCTCTGACATGGAAGAGGATCCTGTGCCCCTTTGCTGGCTCAAGTCCTGATGGCTGCACCTGACTGGCTAAACTTCAGTCACGTGACCCTAATATAGCTGCAAGGGAGGCTGAGGGAGTCAGAAACAGGCTATATTAGTTTCCTATAGCTGCCGTAGCAAAGTTCCACAACTGAGTGACTTAGAACAACAAAAACGTACTGACTCACCATACTCACCTTGGAGACCAAAGTGAAGGTGTCAGCATGGCCATATTCACTCTGAAGGCATGAGGGAAGGGTCTGTTCCAGATCTTTCTCCTAGCTTCTGGTAGCCTCAGGCATTCTTGGGCTAGGGCTGTCCTCTCTCTGTGTCTTGTTCCATCATCTTCCGTCTGTGAGTGTCTGTCTCTTCTAAATCTCCCCTTTTTATAAAGATGCCAGTCATATGGGATTAGCAACCACTCTAGTGACCTCATACTAATTTGACTACACCTGCAAAGACCCTACTTCCAAATAAGTGCACATTCTGAGATTACCAATGTTAGGACTTTGATGTATCTTTCGAATAAGTTGCAGGGGCATCATTCAGCCCATACCATTGCTGTTTCAGTTTGTTTGACAGGAGGTGGACTATGATGGCTGTCAAGAATTGTATACAGTGGTGAATCCTTTACACATGCAAAAAAGGTTCAGATGGAGGCAGCCAAATCCTACTCACAAAAAACCTGGGCATATCCATTAAACCTAACCCTAAAAATTCAGTATTCCAGAGTTAGGTACTCCCTGGCCTATTATAATGAACTATTAATACATACCATTTCCTGAATATTTTATAACAGATGAATTATTAAGAAAAAAATTACTGGCCTAAGCATTTCATCCTTCCATTTCTAGGACCAACATTGGCTATTTAAGGACCAGCTAATAAGAGATCATGTGTACCATGCCTACAGGAGACAGTGTTGACATCAACGAAGATGAGAAAGTGTCTCCCCAAGGCAGGTGAGGTGATGGGGGTTTGGGCAGGTGTAGCAAACGTGAGACAAAAAGTCATTGCTGCTTTTGTGGCCCCAGGGGCAGGTGGTCTCCAGAGGGGATGTCTGCAAAGGAAAGACATATGTGAGGGACGTTATACTGCAGGCCATGGGGCTTCCTGTCTTGAGGAACAGAGAAAGTTGCAGGGTAAATAGCACATTAATAGCAACCAATGTAGCACATGCATGGGGGTGCGGGGCTTTGCCAAAGGTTCTAGGATAGACCATGTCAGAACCCCAGGACTTTGCTTCACTTGGGGAGATCCTGGAAGAGCAGGTATGATAATCACAGAAATTAGATTTCCCATCAGTCCTGTGGGATGGAGTGTCATACCCAGCAATATCTAGGTTTAGCAAGAAGAAAACAATATTATTTTCAAGTCATGCTTTTTCCTCGCACCTATGTGTGGTGGTTGCCAACGAAAACTCGGTTTTATGATGTTACCCTTTGTTTGCATGGGCCCAGCCTCTTTCTAGAATCACCTCCCCCCACCCTGGCTAGTTTGTTCCCATCCTCCTTGTCCCAGGCACCTTCTCTCCTTCCCCTTCCCAGGATGAATGGCTTCTCCCCCAGCACCTGGTGCCCCAACTCTATCATGGAACTCCTGGGTTCCTGGTCTGTCTTCCCAATGTGAGCTTCTGGGGCCATCTCTATTTGATTTCTCAGTGTCTAGCACAGGGCTAGGTATTGAATAGGTACTCACTCGCTCACTGACGAATGGAGGAAATAATGAAAAACCATGAGATGGATGTCCCAGCCTCCTGGACCTTGGGAACAGCTTGGCAATCACTGGTCCAAGGATGTGACAACGCCACTTTCTCTGCAGGATGAGAACTCTCTGTTGCAGGCTGGGGTCAACATAGGGTGGCATTTTCCAATGTAGTAGATCCTAGCCATGTATGGCTATTTAAAACTCAATTTAAATGACTTTAAATAAAATTAAAAATTCAATTCCTCTTTTGCACTAGCTACATTTCAATAACTGCATGTAGCTAGTGGCTACCATACTGGATGGCACAGGTCTAGAATATTTCTGTTGTCACAGAAAGTTCTACTAGACGGTGCTGATATTGGGCTCCTGCATCCCTGTAAAAGCATACGTTCTAATCTTAGTATCTGATCCATTGTCTCAACTCCAAATTTATTTTTAACTCCTATAAAATCATACACACACACACACACACACCTGTCCAAACCACCGATCACTTTTATTTTATAAAAAGGGCATTTATTGATTTTTAACTAAAAAGACACCTGTTGCAAGAGGATTTTCCTATATCATAGTAAACATGTCCTATGTTTGGGAAACTTTAAGAGAATTTCTGGACTTTAACTGAGCTGCTTATTTTACGCCATTGCCAGGAGCTTTTAGTACCCGTTCCCTGGGGCATAACCTGAAAAAAGAGCTCAGGGTGGGTGTTCTGACTGTGAAGTGACAGGTGGCTTGCGTCCTTGGCCCCAGCAACTATGACAGTTTCTTAGAGTGAGTCTGCTTTATAGTTTCTGCAGATAGGAAGGCTGTCACTCAAAATGACACCTAGGCATGGTACTCTTTGGTTGGGTCAGACGTATGATGTGATGGCCCCTCAATTGTTTTCAAGCCAGGAGTAGCTGGTGCAGTTAACTACAGATTGTACTTTACATAGAAAGGGAAGCCTGTGGTTATTGCTATTGGCTGAGACCATAATATGAGAGAAAGAGAGAGAGAGAGAGAGAGAGAGACAGACAGACAGACAGACAGACAGACAGATAGACAGACAGACAGAGACAGATCATACTCATGCATAGGCATCTATAATTCCCTGCATCCCAGTAGCCTACTTAAATTCCAGTGGTCCATGAGCCCAAAGCCCTGACATCTAGCCACAGCTCCTGGGCCAGTGGGTTGGTATCTGAAAGAAGAGATGCTAGCTGTCACCTACTGAGAAACAGGGTTCTCAGTGTCATTTATCTCCCTCTATAGGGTTCCTCAGATCTTGCCCTTGGAAACTTGATCCTTTATGAGTTCAGAGACAGCTCTAAAAATGAGCATTGGAAGATTTTCCTATCATTTCTTTCCTATTGTAATACTTTTCTTACTAGTGCAAAGTTTTAGTCTTTTCTGAAATGTTCTCATGTAATTCTCATAACCACTCCCTCCTCCATGAAGTAGGTAGGGGTTACGATCTACACTTTACCATTAAGGAGCTGAGGCCAAAAGAATGAAGGGACCTGTGCAAGGTCGCAAATCAGACAAGTTGCAGAGCAAGTGCTCACACTCCATTCCAGATAATCCCAGAGCTTGTGCCACCACACTCTGACGACACACAGTGACAGCAGCTTCTATTTCTCTAAGCAGCAACTGCTTACAGCACACTGAATCGCGTATTTCAGGTATGTTAACTGACTCAACAAACACCTGTGCAAAGTAGATGCTGAGAAGACAAAACACTGAATGAGACACAATATGATGAAATAATGACACTTAGTCAAGTAGCCAGTGGTCATTATTTCAAGGAATAGGGCACACCGACAACCAGTGAGAGAACAGCGTACTTTGAGCAAGGCAAACCTAAATATATTCTTTTTATGGTGGAATAATATTTCACGGCATGCATATACCACATTTTACTTATCCATTCATCTGGTGATGGACATTTGGATTATTTCTGCCTTTTGACTATTTTGAATAATGTTGCTATGGAAGTTCATATATAAGTTTTTGTGAGGACATAAATTTTCATTTCCCTTGGTTATGTATCTAGGGATAGGGTGCTGGGTCACACAAACTTTCAATGCATTATGCTAAGAAATAACCCAGTCACAAAGAACCACATATTACATAATTCTACTTCTATGAAATATCTAGAATAGGCAAATCTGTAGCAATAGAAAGTAGACCAGTGGTTGACTCAAGTTGGGGTTGGAGATGGGAATGGTTAGGGTGTGATGGCTGTGGGGTGTGACGTTTCATTTGGGGGTGATGAAAATGTTCTAGGATTGATTGTAGCGCTTGCTGGTCGTTCAACTCTGCGAATGTATTAAAAGCCACTGAGTTGTGCACATTAAATGCTTTTAATGAGTGGACGCATGGTATGCACATTATATCTTGATACAGCTATTTAAAAACAAATACCTTCTAAGTGAATTTATATACAGGGTGAGATGGTTGCAGCAGGCACTTACCTAGGCTCTGAGCAGATGAGCAGGATTAAAACATAATCATTGCCCAAAATTAGTGGGAGGAAATAGATGCACGAACCATATTTCATCAGTTCTACAACACTTTTATTTTTCTCACATCTTAATGTCTCTGAAGCTGGAATGCCTTTTCAACAGATGATGTGTTACAGTTTAATTGACAGCATTATTTTTCCTCCGTGGTACATATAGTCATGGATTATTTTATAATTGGTGGCATCTTAGATGTAATGGCATGGAGTCATCACAATGCCTTGTGATAGAATAAGTATGTGGGGTATTGAGAAGAACGTGTAACCCAGGCTCCTGGGCTCAGGGGAGGTTTCTTGGAGACGATGATGCCCGGGTTGGGCATTGTGTTCGTTACCTATTGCTTCATAACTTGGCAACTTAAAACAGCGAGTATTTATTATCGTGGAGCTTGCGGGTCAGCAATCTGGGCATAGCTTTGCTCTGTCCTCCGCGTGAGGGTTTTTCACAGGGCTGTGATCAAAGATTCAGCTGGGGATCGAGGCTCCACTGGGGAACAATCTGCTTCTAAACTCATGGGGTTTCACGGCTGTTTGGCAGGGTTAAGTTCCTCCCAGGCTACTGAACGGAGGCTCTCAGTTCCTACCCGGCTTTTGGTTCCGAGACCACTCTCAGTGTCCTGCCATGTGGGCTTTTTTTTGTAACGTGGCAGCTTGCACAGCGTATAACCTGAGAATGCAACGTAGAGAGTCTGCTCGCGAGACGGAAGTCACAAACGTGTGCAGCCTAACTACGACGGTGACATCCCCCAAGGTTGCTACAGCCTATTGGTTAGAAGCAAGCGACTCTGTATGTGAGGCATGGGGGGTGGGCGGCACAAGGCTGCGAACAACAGAAGGTGATGATTTAGTAGAAGCAATCTTAGATCTACCTGCCACAGGTACTTAGTATGAAGTGAGTAAGCACATCACAGTGGAGAGATGCAGGAAGAGTGTTCCAGGAGAAGGAATGGTAAAGACAATGGCCTGGAGGTATTTTTGGAGTAGCAAACAGATCACTCGGTGGAGAATAGAGAGGGAGAGAGTGGTAAGAGCAAGAATAAGGAAGTAGGATGGGGCTAGATCGTGGAGGGTCTCATGCATCTCTCTGAGCAGCTGTACCCTAAAATGGCAAGTTGACCTTCTTGGAGGATATGAAGCAGAGTGTGATGTGATTAGGCGTGGGACAAAATTAGTTTAAGAGCAGTGTCCCCTTACATGGGTGAAAGAATGCCAGTTTGGGAGTCATTCCAAATCTGGTTTTTGCCTCCAGCCTTGTGTTCAGCTCTTTCTCCAAGATAACTCCTAAATTCTAGATTTTATATATCAGATAGGAAGAAACAGAATCATCAGTTTTCTACCTCATTATTGCTTATAGACAACTGTCACTGGGTCAAGACAAATACCACACTGCAAAGAACCGAGGGAGCCCTTTTTACCTGGTTGTGAGCAATCTAGAGTTAGTTTTCCTAGAAAAGGTTGTGCGGAGATTGTTTGTAAGGAGAACAGCAGATTCACAGCTATCTTCCTGTTTTTATATTTACAATTTTAGATATCAGATGTCTAATGGATATCAATGTGATAAATTGATACTTTTGGAATTCAAAGATCAGCCCTTCTTATTTTATCTCCCTTTTCACTGTGTGTCAGTTGAAAAATGCAACTTTACTGGGGACATGGAGACGGAGGGGGATATGTCCCACTCTGCCTCAATTCTTGCTGTCATTTACTTTCTCACAATATTACCACCTTTGACTTTGATTTCCTATTTTACAAAGGGAAAACTGAGTCCCAGGTAGAGAAGAAGGCATTGGTCCAAAATTATTCAGAGTGCCCACAGGTCAGGGCTAGAATGAGGTTTTCTTTTTCCTTCTAGTCCAATGCTCTTTGTACACTCAAATCATTCTATATCTGGCTTCCTAAATCTACAGAAGACTTCACCCCTGATATGGTAAAAAGAATCTTGCTACCATCATTAAGTGCCTAGTCTCCGCCAGAATCCCTGCTACACCTGCACGTGTTTGATGTTATTTAAGACTCATGGTCAATATCATGATCCTTTTTCTTTTTTTCACATTTGAGGAAACTGAAGCTCAGAGAAAATCAGTGATTTGCCCATGGTGGCACAGCTAGTAACAGATCAGAGCTGGGATCCTATGGCTGTCATGGCAAATCCCCTAATTAATTTACAGCACACTGCTTTTCACACTGTATAAAGCACCATTGGAGAGCTGTGAGAATCACCTATTCTCACTAACCTGTTGCACCAGTCAGGATTGATTTGGCGGCTCCCTTAGCCTCTCTGATTCTGGCTTCCAGTCCCCACTTACCACCACCTTAATGCTCAGAAGCAGCAGACAAAGGCAGCCACCTCTTTCTGCATTAGGGCTTATCTCCCAGAGCCCAGGGAAGCCGCCTTTGGTGTTTACTACTCATCAATGTACTCATTTAAATGTGGTCTCCAGGACCTGCCTTGACCCCTCAGGTTGGGATGAAGACTTCACTGGGCTTCTCTATGATGAGTCTAGCAGATAAACCCAACACTTGCATTGATGTTCTTCTACTGCCCATGTCTTGAAAATCCTTCTCCTGTCTGTGGGCTGAGAACATCTGACCGTATCCTTCCAGAAACTTAAGAGAGTGTGTGGGTCAATGAAAACTAACCATGCACACAAATTGCAAGCTGTGTCTACAGATTTGATGGAAAAGGAGGGGGAAAAAAAGAGCGCTGTGTAAACAGGGAAGGTTTTCAACTGTGGATTGAGAAAGAACAGGATGATTTGTGTCTTTTTTACCAATACGGATGGAACCAAAGGCTATTACCTTAAGATAAAGAGCTCAGAAACAGAAAGTCAAGTAAAGCACGTTCTCACTTAGCAGTGGGAGCTAAATAATGTGCACGCATGGACGTGGAGTGGACAATGATAGACATTGGAGACTCGGAAGTCGGGGGATGGGAAGGGGTAGATGATGAGAAATTACTTAATAGGTGCAATGTACATTATGTGGGTGATGGGTACACTAAAAGCTCCGACTTCACCACTGTATGATATATCCTTGTAATAAAATTGCACTTGTAGCCCTTAAATTTATACAAATTAAAAAAAGAAAAAGAAATGGAAAAAGAAAGAAAAACAAGGGGGGGGAATTTGAAGTTCACAGGGGCCTCTCTCTGGGGTGTTCACGGGAACCTTATGTTTAATATTAATAATTGCTAAATTATATTAAATGATATATCAATCAAATTAATACAGCTTACAATAAATATTTAGGGCATTTAGTTTGCTAAAATCACTGGCATCTGTGCCTATTAAAAATGACAGATGATTAGGATATCCAAAGTTTGGTGGAATCTGCTAGCTAACAAGGTAGAATTAAAATTTACATCTTGTTCTGGCATCATAAAGATAATTAAAAAGAGTGATAAAACCCTTTGATTAACCCTCATCTCCTCTTGCATAGCATTTTATTATGCAAATGAAACCTCCAACACAGTAAACTTAATACCAGTTAAGAATATGAATATGTTCTCATTTTCAAAGTACAAAGATATATGTGTACATATAAAATATTTGATTGAAATCGGGCCTGTTTTGCAATAAAGTGAAACTCAGGGGTGGGTATCTCACAGAGCAAAGTTATGTTTCCATTTGCTGCAGGCTTGAATTTTAGTCCACTGCGCCATTCAGTTTTTCCAGTAGCTTCTGCTGTGTTATTTCATTACCTGCCCTGCCAAGCTATGTTCTTAATGAATAGCCGGCACCTAAACACAAGAATGGCTATGTCGTCCCATGAAGGAGTCATTTGTGGTCCTGACCTTGCTTTCCTGAATTAAAGGGCGCATCACAGTGAGTTTAAAGAGTAGGAACGCCCTTGTCTGTCCCTCTCTGAGGTTCAAGGAGAGAGGGATTAGGAAGTCCTATGAAAGAGAATATTTTTGAAGGATTTACTCTCTCAATATGTGATTTCTTTCCTCCCTGAGAATTAGTTCTCCTCCTTCAGTGGTGCTAAAGGGAAGTCCAGGATGGCAAGGGCCGTGAAAGTGGTGTGTTGAGCTGATTTAATGAATTTTCCCATAATCAGTAGGAAATTAACAAAAGTCACTGTGAAAAAAGAATGTCAGATTTCTCCACCTCTCTTTGCATTCTTCATCCATTGCTCTCCGTCTTCACTCTGGAAGGGGAAAGAGCCTTTAGCTATATGATGAATGTGAACCAATGTTCACAAGAGAAATCTGAGTCTGCTTCTAAGAACCATGTTTTGAAGATGGGTAGGATCCAGAGCCGATCAGACAGGTGACGTGGATTGCTGGAGTGGACGCATGAAATGGTATTTGCAGGCTCAAGGACTTGGGACAGGGTGAAGCTGAGAATCTTGTGGGGAAGACCAGGAATACAAGAAGGAAGGGAAATGACCGGAGAGAAGTTTTGGGGGAACCCCGCGAAGAAGGCAGAGAGAGAGAGAGATGCAGCCACAAGCCAAGGAATGTCGATAGCTCCCAGAAGCTGTAGAAAGCAAGCGATGGATTCTCCCTTAGAGCTTCAGAGGGAGGGCAGCCCTGCTGACACCTTGATTTGATCTCCTGCCTCCAGAACTTCAGAAGATAAATTTCTGTTGTTTTAAGCTACCTGGTTTGCAGCAGTTTATTACAGAACTCACAGGAAACTGACACAGCTTTTGGAATCCGGAAGTGGTAAGTAGATGAAAAGGTGACTGGGCGAAGTGGAAGGCATGCTTGCTTGCTTCATCTTCCAGACCTCAGGTGCATTTCTGTTACAGGTAAACTTGGTCCTTTGTGATAATGGTCCATGATGTCTCTCAGTGTTTCCATCTCGAAAATGGGAATAATGAAAGCGCCTCCCTCACAGAGTTGTTGAGAGGATTAAATGAGTTCCTAGCTATAAAGGACTTAGAGGAACATCTGGCGTAGAATCTGTACCATGTAAGCGTTAGCTTTTATTTCTGTTACTTTTGCTGCTGTTGTTTATTATGTTTATTATTATTATTATTTGCCAGAATTTACATGCTTTTCTGATTATCGCAGGGCCTATTTGAATAATTTCATTTGCAGAATCATTTATAGAAAAATAAGGCTTGAAGTTTGTTCTCTGAAACGTTATAAACAGTTCCTTCTGGGTGATGGCGTTGGCCATAGAATTTATTTGCTTCTGCTTGCTTCTGTTTTCTGAATTTTCAGCAAGGAACACACATTACTTTGGTAATGAGTACATTAAAGCTTTGTTTTTCTTTTTGGTTGTTATGGTTCTGTTTTGTTTTAACTCTTAACAAAAGCGAAGAAGCCCAAAGCCCGGCATTTTTCAATGCCAATGAGTTGACAGAGGACACTGTACGTGATATTTTTGATGAAGCCGTTAAGATTTGAAAAAAATTTCAGCTCGTAACTGGGAAAAGAGATGAGGGTGTGGGTGAGTGGGCTGGTGCAGAAAACAGATTTGGAAACCAGTTTCAAAGGGTTGCAAGAGGACCAGAGTAAGGTTGTGATATTCCCAGATTTCTCCCCAGTTTGTGCCTGAACTTCTCCCATTGTGGATTGAGTCTTCTCCCCTCTAGGCAGATTATTTCCGGGAAGAGAAAAACATGTGGTCACTAAAGACCAGGGTTGCTTGACATAACTGACATTATGGGCTGGATCATTCTTTGTTGTGGGGGTAGGGGTGGGGTGGGGGGTGGATATCCTGTTTATTATAGACTGTTTAGCAGCATCCTGACTTCTATCCATTAGATCCCAGTAGCACCTTCCTCCCTCTCACTGTGATAACCAAAAATGCCTCCAGATACTGTTAAGTATCCCCTATGGGCTGCAAAACTACACCACACCCTCCCTCCCCACCCCAGTTGAGAACCACAGTAGAGACCAAAGTCTACCATAGCTTCCTTCAGATTCTGCTCAGGGAAATTCTGTTTAGGGAAAGTGCTGAGTCAGATTCTAGACCATTTTTGAAAAGCAGCAGCAAGTAGATGATCATGTGGGCTGTGGATTCAGGATGTCTGGGTGGCTGTATGGGCTATGTCACTCACAAACCATGTGACCTTGGGCAAGGTGCTTACCTTCTCCAAAGTGCAGTTTCCTCACTATAAAGTAGGGTTAATAGTAGGATACCTTCCGGATCATTATGTGAATAAGAGACAATACATAGACCACATTGCACTATGCCTGGCACAGAGTAGGACTTAATAAATACCTGGTCCCTTCCCTGCAAATTGGTTGGTGTGCTTCAAAAATAAGAGAGATTAATTAATAATACTGTATAATTGATCCCCCCCTCCATCAAAAACTCGTCAGCCAAATTAGGGACCTGCTTCTTTTTATCAAACCCGATTTTCCGAGCCTACTTTATCTCCTCTCCCAAAACTCCAGTAAAAATAAAATATAGAATCTAATGATGCAAAATTATGATTTATTTTCTTTTTGTAGTTTACGAGGGTCTGAACAGAAAGCCCTTATCACTGAGCTTCAGCTGCAGAAGGAATCCTTTAATCACGACCATCCTCCTGGAAGAATAATATAGATTTAGGGCCAGACTTAGGTTACTAAGCAAGGAGGAAATACTGCCAGTGGCAACCCTACCCCTTCCTGTTGGCTGCCGTTGGCTTTAATCTGCTTCCACTGTCGTTTTGAAGTCTGGGGATATTTGAGTACAGCCTAATTAAGTAGTTGTGGGCTGAGAGAGAATTTATTTTTGTCAAACACATGGCACGGAGGGGACCGTTTCAAGGATGCTCGTGACGCAGGCGGGCTCCTTTGGTACCTGTAGTCCCTCAAGCTGCCCTGAATCTTCGCTGCGGTGATGCTCCCTCTTAGCCCTTTGGAGTGTGCTCGAAATGTCCCAGGTCATTTCTATCCCTGGGTCCTCTTTCTCTGTGTGTGACAGTATAGATCTTAGGCCTGAAATCACAGTGAACTAAAGTTAAATCCTGACTCTGTTGGTTATTAGCTGGGTGGCCTTAGGCACATGAACAACCTCTCAGAGCTCAGTTTTCTCCATTAAAAACGGAGGATATTAAGCTTACCTGATTTAAGCTAGCACTTATTAAACATTTGTTTTGAGCAGGGCACTATCCTAGATGCTAGGGTAAAAAAAAAAAAAAAAGCCATGAATAAAGCCACTGTTCTCATAGAGCTTATGTTCAGCTGTGTGCTGTTGATGCTTTAAAAAATGGATTTCCAAGAAAAGGACCTGATTTGTAAGGTTTGCCAGTTTCTGTGTTGTCAGTACTCCCTCCATGGTTGGCTTCAAGCTACCCGTGTAACACTGATGAACGCAAAGGCGCTGTCTGATATCAATATGGGCATGTTGGCTTTCTTCTGGTAAGTGGTCCATGGCATATGTTTGTTGTTGTTGTTGTTGTTGTTTTTTACTGTTCTTTTATTTTTAACACATGTATGTTATATATTACAGTGCATATTCTCTAAATAGCCTGGTCTCATTTCCTCATCCAATATGATGATCTGTATGTTTTAATTGGAATTTTTAATTCATTTGCATTTATTGTAATTAGTGATCTGGATTGGGTTTAGTCTACTATCTTGCTATTTGTTTGTCTGTACTGTAGGGGCCAGGGTGACCCTTGGCTTCTAAAGGTTCACTGAGAAATCCCTGACAAGATGCAGATTAATTGGAGAAAAGGCATAGAAATTTATTTAGCGTGTATACATGGGAGTCTTCAGAAGGAAAACCCAAAGTTATGGGGAGATTGCCCATTTTTATGCTTAGGTTCAGCAAAGTACAGATAGCTGCATAGAAATATGATTGGACAAAAAGGGTGTGATCTAATGCTAACAGACTGGGTGGGGGAACCCAGCAGGGCCTGTCTGTCTAGATTTTTCTTGGCCTCTCTGAGCCCCACCCTTCCTTCTGGGTGTGGGGCAGGCCTCTCTCCAGAATGGGGGCGGGGGGTCTTATGTCCTACAGTCAAACAAGGTAGGTCAGATAATTCCTTTGTGGCCAGTTAACACAGAATAACTTTAGGTTTTATGGCTGGCTTTTGAGAAAAGGGGTTCTGGTTTCTATGACGCATCCAGGGGAAGAGTGATTCTAGTTTCTGTGGCTAATTGGGGGAGAATGGAATTGAAAGACTGTAGGGCAGGAGAAGGTCACAGAAAAACTTTGCTTCTGAGGCTGTTTCTGAGGACTTCATTTTCGGGTACTGTTTCCTGAGCCCCAACAATGTATTCTGTACAAAGAACATATGGAACAGATTCTATATATATATTCTACATATTAATGTAAAATGAGGCAGGAAAGGTAACAAGGCTTTTTATTAATCAAAAGTTATTCCACTGACTTCTTCTATTGACTGTACAGTTTAATGATCTTCTTGAGTTTATGATGTGCACCAATAACATTACCATCTACCTTGAAAAGCTATAACGCTGCTACACAAACACCATACACACTTTCCAGTCATGCTACTCCATTTGTACCTTGCAGTTGTTCTATTCTTTTCATCTACATTATTTCCAAATGGGTTGTCACCCCATAGTACATTATAATCATGTGTCCTTTATAGGATCAATAGTTCTTTGTCAGTTAAATATTTTAAAATAAAAAAAAATTCAATTGAGCATTAAAAAAAACGAAAAGAAATTATAAAAATTTAAAGAATGGTTGTTTATGTTTACCAAAGTATTTGCTGCTTTGGACTCTTTCCATTCCTACCGGCCTATACGAGCTTTCGTCTGGGGTTACTTCCCTTCAGGCTTTTGCATTTTGTGTAGTGTGGATCTGCTGCAGCTGCATCTCTTAACTCTTACCAATTGAAAATGTTCTTAATTTGCCTTCATTTTCAGGGACATTTTCACGGAGTAGAAAATTCGAGGTTGACAGATGTGTTAATTAATTAAATTTCACAACTTCAAAGCTGTGATTCTAACATCTTTTGCCTTGTGTCTGATTAAGTATCAGCCAATTCTTCTTGTTGTTCCTTTGCTGTAATATGTACTTTTTCCCTGGATACTTTTAAGATGTTCACTGGGTTTTTTGTTTTTAGTAATTGGGCCACAATGTGTCTGGATGTTAATTTTCTTTTTTTTTTTATTTCAAAATATTAAGAGGGTACAAATGTTTTGGGTCACATGGATTGCTTTTGTAATGCTTGAGTTATAGGTGCTATAAGTGTGCCTATTACCCAAATAGTGTTCATTGTATCCATTAGGTAGGTTTTTGCCCCTTCCTTCTACCTCCCTCCCTCAGTGGTTAATTTCCACTGAGTTTTACTTCCTTCTGTGCACGTGTGTGCTCATCAGTGAGTTCCAATTTAACAGTGAGTACATGTGGAGTTTGTTTTTCCATTCTTGAGATACTTCACTTAGGAGAATGATCTCCAGCTCCATCCAGATTGTTGCAAAAGGTATTAATTCATCTTTCTTATGGCTAAGTAGTACTCCGTGGTATACATATACCACATTTTAGTAATCCACTCATGAATTGATGGGCACTTGGGTTGATTCCACATCTTTGCAACTGTGAATTGTGCTGCAATAAACATTTGAGTGTAGGTGTCTTTTTGATGAAAAGTCTTCTTTTCCTTTGGGTAGATACCAAGTAGTGGGATTGCTGGATTGAATGGTTGATATACTTTTAGTTCTTTGAGGAACATTCATACTGTTTTCCATAAAGGTTTTGCTAATCTGCAGTCTCACAAACAGTATATAAGTGTTCCTTTGTCTCTGCATCCATGCCAGCATCTAATTTTTTTGGACTTTTTAATAAAAGCCACTCTAACTGGAGTAAGGTGATATCTCATTGTGGTTTTAATTTGCATTTCCCTGATTAATGACATTGAGCATTTTTTCATATGTTTATTGGCCATTTGTCTTTCTTCTTTTGAGAATCTTATATTCCTGTCTTTTGCCCACTTTTTAATAGGGTCATTTGTTTTTTTCTTGCTGATTTGCTTGAGTTCTTTGTAAATTCTGGATATTAGCCCTATAGTGGATGTGTAGCTAGTGAATATTTTCTCCCATTCTGTAGGTTATTTACTCTGTTGATTGTTTCCTTAGCTATGTAGAAGCTTTTTAGTTTAATCAAATCCCATTTATAAATTTTTGTTAGAGTTTGTGTTAAGCTTCCTGGTTTTGTGGATTGAGACCTTATTTTAAATTGGATAATTCTCATCTGTTATCTTTAAATGTTTCTTGCATATTATTTTTTCTTTCATTTCCTGTAAGAACTCCACTTGTATATATATTATACTGTTTAATTTTGTCCTACTGGTCTCTGATGCTTCTTTTTTTTTTTCTTGATTAGTCAGTGTGTGGATAATTTTATTGACTTTTAGTTTTTATGATTTTTTCCAGCCTACAATTAAGCTCATCTGATGAATTCTTCCTGAAATCTATTATATTTTTCAGTTTTTTTTTTTTTTTTTGAGACAGAGTCTCACTTTGTTGCCCAGGCTAGAGTGAGTGCCGTGGTGTCAGCCTGGCTCACAGCAACCTCAATCTCCTGGGCTCAGCGATCCTACTGTCTCAGCCTCCCAAGTAGCTGGGACTACAGGCATGCGCCACCATGCCCGGCTAATTTTTTGCATATATATTTTTAGTTGGTCAATTAATTTCTTTCTATTTTTGGTAGAGACGGGGTCTCGCTCAGGCTGGTTTCGAACTCCTGATCTTGAGCAATCTGCCCGCCTCGGCCTCCCAAAGTGCTAGGATTACAGGCGTGAGCCACCGCGCCCGGCCTTATTTTTCAGTTTTAACATTTCCATTTCTGTCTTTGGTTGTGTTTTAATTTCTCCGTTGAAATTCCCTTTCTATTATTCATATTATTCACTTTCTTTTTTTACTAGATGCTTTAACATACTGGTCATTGTTATTTTAAAGTGCTTTTATGCTCCTTCTGATATTTGGGTCATCAGCGGGCTTATTGATCAGTGTTTTCGTCTAATTTATGAGTCATATTTTCCTATTTTTAAAATACCTTAAACTTGTGTATAAAACACATTGCATATAAATGAAGACTAGAGCCTGAATTAAGCAATATTACTCCAGAAAAGTGTTTGCTCTTTCTTCTCTCAGACTTCTAAATTAGAGTGGGAGGGTTCAACCTCCTTCATCTCATCCTCAGTTTACTGGGTTTGGGGTGAGCTGCAGCTTCAGTTGGCCTCAGTTCACCACTGGTTTTAGATGTTTTGAAGGTGAAATCACGATTCTCCCTTCAGCAGGGCTTGGCATCTGAGTCCCAGCTTGACTTCTCAGATCTCTCCCTGTTTTACTACCACAGTTCCAGCTCTCTGGGCCTTGGAGAGCTCTCTCTACTCTCAGCCCACCTGCATATTTTCAAGTTTTTGAAGATGTCTCTTAGTGCTTCTGCCCCCCAGTCTTCAGCGGGCTGCACCACGTACTCGCTGAAAGGCTGGGGTGGAAAGAATTCGCAGGTGAGTGCACCTCAAGGGACTCTGCGCTCTCCCGCCCTGCCTTCTGTGTGCAGTTCTGCAGCTCACAAATCAGGGGGAACGCTGGAGAGCAAAGTCTCTAAAAGCAAGTCAAGGAGCAGTTGCTGACATGGGGGAGAAACAGGTGCTAAAAAGCCAGTGAGTCCTCAGTACATCATCATACACATGTTCCCAAAGTGACTTCAATTAATCTGACCTGGATTGACTTCTCCCGCTTCTTCTTTTTGATGCTCCCTGGTTTCCATCCTGTGCTGCAATTGCACCAGCTCACGTGCAATTCCCAGGATTTTTTTTTTTTACTTGCTCTACAAGAAACACTTTAACATTTTCCTTTCATCCCTCCATCGAGTCCTCTTTCTCTTGCAAAATTCCATTTCAAGTTTACCTCTTCAAGCAAACCTTCCCTCCGTCTGATTCAAAGACCACCCTGCAAGTTCCCACGGGCTCGCCTCTTTCCCAGCCCTTATCACACTTCATTTTGATTACTTCTCTGCAAACCTGTCTCCCACACCAGACGTTGTGTTTCTCATGGGGTGCAGCCACGCCCGATTCCAGTTAGCACCCCCAGAATCTAACAGAGCAGCAGGGACGCGATGACTTGTGGCAAGGAATGTTGAGAGAAACGCACGTGGTAACAGCCTCCTCTTGTTATAGTTCCTGCATTTTTTCATCGCAGTGGGCAGTGGTAACCACATCTATAGTCTCTCCAAGTAGACCCTGCTTCTTTGGGTGATTATACCACCACTTACTGTGTACTCTCTGCTTCCAAAAGCCTTCCGATGATTATAGGATGGGATTCCCACACCTCTGTAAGGTTGGTGCCGTTGCCGTATTCTTCGTTTACAGATGAGAACGGATGCTTCAGCGACTTTCCAGTACAAAGAGCTGGGATTCCAACTCACGTCCGCGCTGATCTAGAGCTCTGCCTCCCACGAGGACACTCAAGTCTTTTGTGTCTGATCCCCTCCCCTCTCCGCATCCAACAGCCAACACGGATCGGTGGGTCAGTGGGGCCCATCCATCTGGCTGTTGACTCGCAGAGCCTCCGAGCGCTGGTCCCCCCGTTTCTGCTTCTGTAGCATTCAGCAACTTCTGTTTTCCTCCGAGGTCACCCTTAAAGGTTTATGTGTCGTGTTTCTCATTTCTGCCTTGTCGAGGAAATCTTGCGAGTGCATCTATCAAAGTAATCATCGCAGGCCCGATGTAAGAGTATGGTTCCTCTCACATTTTTCATTACCGGATAATTTATTAATATCCTTCCCCAGCAGCACTAGATTTATCTTGATAAAACCGCTATCAGCTGCGACACAGGAGATGCCACTGGGGCACACCGGGAAGAGCCCTGTGCTCACCTCCTTCACCCCTTAATACCTCGGGAAGCCCAACCCAGAGCCAGCCCAGGGGGCTGCCAAGACCCAGAACATTTTATCACGTTGATAAGGTTGACCCGGGGCAGCCTCGAAGGGATCCTACCTATCTCGCCTTTCTTTCCTGCTTGCAGCCAGCTGTGTATCTGGGAAGGCAGGTGCTGAGGGGTGGATAAATTACCTTCAAAGAGTTCACGATTTATCTCATTTCCATTCGAGCACCTGCAGGGAGCGACTTAACCTCTCAGCTCAAGTGGGCTTCCTGTGCGGCCGGCCGGAGTCTGAGACGACAGGCCTTTGCATTATGTCTGCGGCAGCTTCGGGGCGAGGGGCTCCTTGGGTGTGTGAGCTGGAGGGGTCTCTGTCGTCCCCAGCTTCTCTCCAGGGAGGGAGGAGGGAGCTGCCTCCTGGTTATTCGGGAGAATGAAACACGGCAGGCCTCCTGGGCCAGGCAGCTGCCTATATCAGCTCCAGCCGGCCTTGTTGCAGGGGTGCGTTAGAGACGCGAGCTGCCTCCCTGCACCTGCCACGATTCACAGCAGCTTTTTTTTTTTTTTACATTGGGTTTTATGGTTCATTTCTCCTGACATCCCCCCTTCCTCCCCAGCAAAAAAAAAAAAAAGTCAAAACATAAGTATTTAAGAAATTAAAAAAAAATACATAGATACTATGGGCGAAGGCTCTGGAAGGGGAAAGTGAAGTCTCTTAGTGCATTGTACCAATGCTGCTGCGTGCAGACACCTGTATGCACTGTCGCTGGAAGGCCTGATTGGTTTGGCAAACTGAGAATCCCTGTGTATACCTCATTACCTGCACGTGCACAAAGAGGGATGTGTGTTCTCCTTTGTGGAATGTTGACGGTTTCTCGAACGATACACAAGAAACCAGCAGCAGCAGTTTCATGGGAGAGGGAGACCTGCTAGTCTGAGGAAGGGCAGGCAGATTTATTTATTATTATGTGTTCTTTGTCCTATTTAAATGTTCCCTGTGTACATGTCACATTTTCAATGACAAGTTTGAAGTCTCCATTGGACTCTTTTTCACATTTGCCTCCATCGACATTTCTGAGCCTCGTAATAGATGTTTTTTTTTTGTCCCTTCTCTCCTAAAGTGAACTTGAGCCACACCATCTGGTTTTCCCCTCTCATTCCCTCCGTAAGTAATAAAACCCATGTCGTGCAGGTGGGCCGTGGCTGACTGCACCGAGGAAACAATCCGAACGACAGCACATCACTCTCCGATTGGCGAGGCCAATTTCCATGCCCGTCGTTCCCTTAGTGGTCTAAGAAGGAGGGAGAAAAAAAAGAGCCTATTGCTAGTTTCCAGTTGAAGAAACCGAGTCTCTAAGAAAAGTGACTTGTTTAAGGCCACACATTCTGTACGGAGTGGCACAAAGATTCAAACCCAGATTTGACTGAATTCATAAAGCATGCCCTTTGCCTTTCAGAGGCCATGGCCGTGAGCTCCCACCCATGTTGCACGGCCCCCCTCCTCTACCTGCGGCTGAGCTGGGGCCCTTCCCAGCCCCATTCGGTTGCTGGTGAGGCCGTGCCCATGAGCCTGTGGCTCCAGGTGCCTGCTGGAGGAGAGCTGGCTCTTCCCATCGCTATTTCAATGCCGAGGATGGCTCCAGCCTCCTGGACAGATGGCCAATTGCACTTGAACTCTCAGAGTGCACATACATCAACAGTGATAGAGAATTTCAGCTGTGACCAGAGCCGGGACAGCCATCCAAATGCATAGTCATTCGTCACTGTGGTTGGTTCCATAAAATCAGCGATGAGAGGGCAGACGGGAGAGATGCAGCCTCAGCTCCCTGTCACTTGGCGATACTGGGAGAGACCTGCGCACACCTGGCTTAATGGGCGTTAAGACCCATCCATTTTGCAGAGGCTCAAAATCCAAGGGGAATTTGCCTTTCTTGATTTAACAGCCACACCCAGTGATTGCTTTAAAAATATATGAGTGCTACCGCTACTAAACCCACACAAAAATAGCATACCTCTTCTGTCTGCTGCCTAACAAAGGGAGCACATGGAGTCCTAGGAAGCCCTTTATTCCATTCCACCCCCTCCCTCCACCAGTTGTTTACCTTCCTTTCTTCGATGTGTCACTTTGCCTTCTGATACTGGCTTCTCCGGTGTCCCCAAGGGAAGTCCCAGCAGAGTAAAGGAAAATGCAGTGTCTACGAATCCTGGGTCTACTGTTGCTCAGCTGGGCAGCCTAGGGGAAGTTGCTGGCTATGCCTAAGTCTCAATCCCCTCTTTCCATACCCGAAATGAGCTGCATTTTTAAAACTCTGATTTGCTTTGAGGGAAACATTAAGCATCAAATGTGTGGGACTCAGAGGTTCCCTAGAAGAGAGAGAAAGAGAAGAGCCAGATGGCTGGAGGAGGCTGGACCAGGTGCGGCGAGGCTGGTTGAGGAACCCAGTGAACACCAGGAGGTCCTAATGCTCTGTGTGAGCGACTGCAAAGTGCCAATAAGATTTTTAACACCTGTGCTCTAATTACCAGCTGAGGACACTCTCTGGGGGCAGCCAGCGGCAATCAACATGGCCTGAGAAATGCTTAGGTGGGAGAAAGATGTGCCTGTTTGTAGAGGAGTTGTTGATGGGGCTTAGTTTGCCGAAGTTCACTTATTCAGCGGGATGGTTAATTTCCTGTGTCCACTTGACTGGGCCATGGGGTGCCCAGATGTTCGGTGAGTGTTCCCATTAGGGTGTCTTGGGATTTATTAACATTTAAATCAGAAGACAGAGTAATGCACCCTCCAAACTGTGGGTGGGTCTTATCCAATCAGTTGAAGCCCTGACTAGAACAGAAAGGCTGACTGACCACACCCCCACCCCCCACCACACCCCAAATTTCTCCTGCCTAACAGCCTTCCAACTGGGACTTTGGCTTTTTCCTGCCTTCGAACTGCAACCTGGGCATCGGCTCTTCCGGGGTCTGAGGCCTGCTGGCCTTTGGACAGGAAGCACACCGTTTCCTCTGCCGGGTCTCCAACTTGCTGCTCACTCTGCAGATCTCGGGACTGGTCAGCCTCCGTAAGTGCATGAGCCAATGCCTTATGGTAAGTCTCTTCACATATCTCTATCTGTCTATCCATCATCGTCACCTACCAGGGGTGGGAAACCTGCAGCTTCAGGGCCACACGTGGCCTTCTGGATCCTTGAGCGTGGCCTTCTGGCTGAATCCAAATCTTACAGAACAAATCCTTGTAATAAGCTCTGATGGGCCATAAAAGCAACCAATAATGATGACAGAAGAGCCTTGACAAGGTTACCCAAGAAGCGGTCCCCACAAGGGAGGTGTGGAGGTCTTCTGCCTACCAGTGCCGGTGGCCTTCACTGCCCACTGTAGCAAGAAGCAAATGACAGAGAGAGGACAGAGGGCTCAGAATATTCCAGGTTGACAGTTAAGTTTCTAACGACTTCACTGCCTTCTTTGGTACCGAGGGCATCTTGTTGGGGGTTGGAACTGAGCTAGGCTTTATAGAACTTCGTTTGGTGCCTACAAATGGTGAGATGGACTTAGCTCACCCTGGGCTCCTTCTCCTATGGGGAGAGGCTGGTCCCACTGGGGATACGGCCCATCTGGGACCAGGTATGGCCAGGTGAGAGGCCCAGAGACCTGGCTCCAAAAGGGGAGATGACCTGGAAGACTAAAAAGAGTGTCGTGACAGTCATTCACACTGATGTTGGACTCAAACTTTGATTCTCTAATGCCACCCCTGGGCTCTGGTGTCCTGTTCTGAGACACGTGGGTAGTGATACATTCTTTACAGGGTCATTCGGTGATGAAATAACATGCTCAAATTACCTAACTGTGCTGGGCATAGAATAAGCAGTCCGAAGACGGTAATTTTGGGACCCATTGCTTTGCAGATCTAGAGAAATATATCACTGAGCAGGCCCAGATTTGGAGTCAGACCTTAGAAACTGCACAGTTGGACTCCTGCCTGCCTGTACCTCTCACCTTCAGTTTGGGTTCCTGTCTTCCCATCTGCCTTCCTGCCTTTTCTATTTCAACATAAAATGTTCTCGTCCTCTGATACTGTTTTCTCTACATTCTGACGTACCCCCCGACCAGACTTCGCTTTATCATAAATGCCTTCCCCGGGGGTTTCAGCGATGGAGACTGTCCCTCAGTCCCTCCACACTCCTCTGCCTACGTCTCCTTGGACGACTTCTGCAGGCGGTTGCTCTGCGCAGAATGACTCAAGGCAGTGTTTATAAAAGCACGTTTGGTGAGACATCGAGGATGTCTGTCCCCCCTTAACCCCCATCTCCACGCAGGCTCCAAACCAGAATTCAGAATAAAACGTCTCAGCCACTGTCCTGCGTTGGAGAAGAAAAAAGGAAAGTGCATCTCATTTGTTGGAGCCTTCTGGAACAGAGAAAACCAAGAACAGACTCACATCTCAATAGACTATCTCAGGACAGGAAAAAAAAAAAGGTGCCCTGAGCAGTCGGGCTTTATTCTCCCTGAGTGCTAGAGGGTGAGTTTGCCTGGTGCGGAGGAGAGAAAGGTCACTCTGTTCAGAAAGGGCTGGCTACACAGACATGCAGAGACAGGCTCAAAAAAGTTCTCCATCGTTAAAACACAAACCGTGTAACAGGAGATGAGGCTCGGGAAGGAAGTGGCGCCGGATGGGATGTTGAGGAGAACAGATTGGAAGAAAAGGGGCAAGAAGAACAGTTAGGAAACCGCAGTGAATATTCACGGTGTCCTTCTGTGTGAATTCGAAAGAGACATCCAGAATATCTCCTTAATTGTTTCAGCACCCGAGAGGAGGGCGCCTCCAAACATAAACCTATTACGGATCCCATTGCGACAGAACAGGGCTCCCTCAGGTCCCTCTGAATCAAGGGGGAAAAAAATAATTCTCGAAACGAGTCTTTTTGGCTGAGGGTGAAACAAGCTGAAGTGCTCAAATTGTTACAGTCTTATTTAAAAGGCAAAATGTACCATGAGTTCAAAGCATATCTTCATTCACGATGACAACCCAGCAGTGAATTCTGGGAGACATTAACAGGAGGAGTTATGAGGAACATAGCAAAGGAGTTAAAATTTGAAGGAAAAAAGGATTGGGGATTATATGAACTTGAACTATGGGAAAGGTTGAAATGCATTCAAGAAAGCAATAAAGCCCAGTGAACCAGAAACTCCCTGCTCACTTATGATAAAATATCTAGTTAATACCAAATAAAAGATTCAAATAGACTTGTTATGGTTCTTTAGAAAGTCTCTCTAAAATAATGCCCATATCCCCCTTTTTTTCAAAAGAAAAAAAAAAAAAGAGCTCTTTCACAAATAAAGTGTTGCCTTTAGGAAGGAAGATTTGCTACAGGGAGTAAGCAGCTTAGTTAGAATGAAAAAAGATATGAGAGAGACATAATTTTTGAATTTGGAATTGTCCTTAGACGCTGCACCAGGAATCCTGCCTCCCAAACCAGAGCCACTGTTTATTTAGATGGGTGTGCGCATACCGCCTTAAACACAGAGAGTCTGCCGTTTAGCAGAAGAAACGAGGAACCAAATCCACATTCGCAGTGAAGGGTGAATGGTGCTCCAGAAAAGAACAGATCAGGCCCTTTGGTAGCACAGAGGAGGGCGTGCTTGGTGACTGGGAAAATCTGGGAGTCATCTCAGAAGAGGTGACGTTTGAGCTGGGTCTTGAAGGATCAGTAGGAGTTCAGCAGGTGGGAGAAAGACTTGTGCTTGGACATTATGGCCCAGCCCACTCCAGGGGGCAGCCAGACAGCATCGGTGAAGTGAGGGTCTTAGGGTAAAGTGGGGTTCCCAGGCCAGACAAAATGCCAGTGTTCTACCAAAATGTTAGAGCCCGTATCTTCTCCCTTTGTTTCTGATTTAACCACCGTTGCTTGCAGGAAATATGTGTCCGAAAGGGGATTCGAGGAATGGCTAGGAATGGTTTTTCTTTTCTAAATCCTAAAGGCAATCATGAATCAAGTCAAGCCTAGTTCTTCTCCTCTCAGAAAAAAAAAAAAAAAAATATATATATATATATATATATAGCAATTAAGAATTTATCCTTCTTCTATAACAAATTGCCATGAGCTGGGTAGCTTAAAATAACACAAAGTTACTCTCTCACAGTTCTGGGGGGTGGGGAGCTGAAATCAAGGTGTCACCAGCGTTGGTCCCTTCTGAAGGCTCTTAGGGAGAATGTGTCCCATGCCTCTCTCCTACCACACGGTGGCTGCCACACTCCTTGGCTTGTAGCTGCAACACTCCAGTCTCTGCCTCTGTTGTCATGTGGTCCCTTGCCCTGCGTGTCCTTGTCACCTCCTTTTCTGTTTCTTATAAGGATGCTCATCATTGGTTTTAGGGCCCACCCTACATCCAGCGTTATCTTGTCTCGAGATCCTCAATTCCATCTACAAAGACCCTGTTTACAAATATAGTCACACTCACAAGTCCAGGGGTCAGGACTTGGATATATCCTTTTAGGGCCACCATTGAACCTCCTACATTGCATTTTTTCCCCGAAAATTTTCTCCTCTGGGGAGAAGTTGATCTCATAACTCTAAAGAGTGAAAAGGGGCAGAGCTAACAATAATGATTCCCCGAGTAGATGGGTGCAGAGCTAGAAAGTGGAGCTTGCCGCTAGGATGAAAGTGCTGCTACTTGATTTGAGAGTGGCAAGTCCAGGACGGTGAGGGTAAGGGGAAATGGAGGTATGTGTGGAAAGATACGAGGAAATGCTATGCGTCGCTTTTCAGTGCCTGGTAGCCACCTGCACAGAGGCACATCATAGCAAGCACAGTGGCCCAGCAGAAGGGATATTCTCAGAAGGCATTGCAAGCAGGAACTACACCCAGGAAAAGTCTCCATGAAGGAGAAAGGAGGAGGAATTTATTTCCTTAGCTGCTTCTCTCACCTGCTTCCCTTCATTCCAGTTCTTTTTCACAGGGAACTGACCCTTCATGCTTCGAGTTTGCATCATGTGCCCTTGACTGTCCCTCGGGATGCTGGACCTCGTACCCCACCGAGTGGAATTCCATCCAAGACCAGAAATGAAGGGCTGACTCAACAGGGCTCAGCACACTGGAAACCCTCGGGGCTTCAGCCTTGGCCCCAGCCAGCATAGGGAAATTGGCCAGGACACAGCAAAGGGGGCAGTCAGGTGGCCCAGAACACGGGTGGTACTTTCCCAAAATAGGAGGCCATCACGGGAAATCCAAGAAGGCTTACGTTTTGTGCCTGAAACTAGTTTTAAGGCACAGTGCTGATGTAGACAGCTTTTACATCAACAGTTTGCTGCAAACACTAAAGATTTTTATTTTTTAAGGTTGTGTGAGAGCTTTAGTAATATGGAAAAAAAAAAAAAGAGGGAGGGTTGGAGAGTCCATTAACTAACATTTCCCTTTCATAGCATAGATGCTCATCTAAAAAGCAATAATAAATACCCTTGACTAAGTGGTTTGGGGGAATGCATACTAATTTATTTTATAAAACCAAAAGTAAGCAGTGAGATGATATGTGTATCTTTCACCTGAATTATTTACTTTTTTTTACTTAACAAGCAGAGAGGGAGGAAAGAGAGAAAAATAGCATCTACCCAACCCAAGCTTTTTATTATTTTTTTAATGGTGAATCTTGCTAGCGCCATAATGAAGCTCTGGAAGAAATAAAAACTTATGATCAGGATAAGCATTATAGACATTTATGTAAAACTGGAAGTGAATAGTATTTTCCCATCTGTTACTAATTCATAACCGGATTCTCTCTGGTATTGTGACTGAAGTACATTTTTATAATTCATTTCTTGGCTTCAACTGTTGGGGAGTTCTCATCTTTGTTAATTTCACAACATCAGATGTTCACGAGGAAGTTACCATTATGACTCACAGACAACACGTTATCAATTCCAAGAGGGGAGGATATAGCCAGATAAAGCGGCGAGTCGGAGGCTTTAAAAGAGAGCCGCATTTCTAAACAGGCTGTGCTCCAGGAAACTATTGGGGAAACTAGGAAATGGCTCCGGGGCTGGGTTTGAGGATCCCATATGTGTCATTACAGCACACCAGGCCATCCCGGGATCCAACAGCCCTCTCCCTGCCTGTGCCTCCAACAGTGCCAAAACCCATTAACTACTCATTAGCAAAGGTGAATGAGCATTCGACAGAGTAGGGGTGATCTGCCTGGGGGGGGGGCGTGGAAAAGGGAGAGAGAGAGAGAGGGGAGAGGGGAGGATGCTAGAAGGAGTTCTAAGCTTAGACAATTCAACACTTCGGAATTCTAATCCAGAACAACTTCATAACTAAGAGTAAATAAAAGAAAACCGCTATTTCTTAATAACAACAACCACAAGCAAACATTTCCATGAGCCAGAGTATTATTTTCAGCAATCACTGGTTGGCTGACATTCGTGAAACACATGAAGGAGAATTAGACTGAATCTGATGAAGATTTATTATTGTATTGTAGCCCAATCTATGAAGTTTTCAGTAAAGTAAATGATCTTTTCATTTTTTTCCACCCCCATCATACTACTGCTTTCCAGGTCAATTTCTAAGTCTTTGCTTATATGTTGCTAAGTAGAAGCTGTGATCTTTTTTACTATGGAAACAACATTTATTTGGTTAGTTGATATAAAAAACGTAGCAGGAAACAACAAAATGTTAAAGGAAATATACACCTATGACATTTTCCAGAACATGAATCTTGTCTTATTAAACCAGCTGAATTCAATATTTTGGAGCTTTTTATCCTTTTTCCCTCTAATAATATCATATTACTGAACCAGGAGACGTTTAGCTGGTGTAAAAATTGGTAAATTGGTACAGCACGTTAGAAAAACATAATCTCAAAATGGGTCGAGTTTACAATGTTTAAATCATGTGACATAGTTATTTCCAGTGCAGAAGCTTATCCTAAGGAAATAATCCTCATTTGCAGGAAATGTATTTAGCTCAAAGTTATCGACCACAAGGTCATTTGCAATGGTGAAAACTCCAAAACCATCTCGATGAATCACTATCTTGGTTATGAAAAATGTGGAATACCCATTCATTGGATTAAACTGTGGCCATTTATTTTAAAATTTATTTTTATGAATATTATATCATAACAGGGGATGACATCTCAGAGAAAGGTTATTATGGCCAGTTGGGCTTGGAAACTGGTCTATTGCCAGCACAGTATTCTCTGTCTTAGAAATGGAAAGTGGGCAGAATAATAAATAAACCAGACAAATAAACCAAACCAGAAAAACTCTCCATTACAGTTTTCAGACCCAATCCTACTCTGAATCCAGCTTTTTAAAGCTATTCAAACAAGATACAGTCATTATAAAAATAGCAATAGTAGCAACAAAAGTTTCCTTAAAGTTTTCTCTATCATAAACCTGTGATGTATGTATTATTCTCATTTTTCAGATGAGAACGCTGAGAGCTAGAAATACTCAATCACCTCTCTGAGTTCTCAGTTTTTAAGTGGTAGATGGGGCATTGGAATTCGTGTTGGTTTGACACCAAATCTGTGTTCTTAAGCACACAGTATTTAATATGTTTCCCGGGGTTAAAATGAGAGAAGGGAGGAATTAGAAAATATCAAGAGAGGTGATTAAGCATGAAATAAGCATGAAAACCATGAAATAAGAAAATGAAAATAGAAATTAAGGACATTATGAGTTCTGAAATAATCAAATACTCTTTGGAAAAGGGAAAATTAATAAAAAAACTTTTAATCGGACTGTCTATATTCAACATCTTTTATTAGTTTTTGCAGCATTATCTCCAATGACAACAATGGCAACAAAAACATAAAAATAATAAAAATGTCCATCCATAGGGGAATGACAGACTAAATGATGTTCCATCTACATGATAGGACATTATGCAGATATTAAAAATTATCATTATGAAGACTGTGTGGAAATATGGAAAGTGTTTTTGATCAACTATGAAATGAATAAAACAGAACATAAAATGACCCGGACAATATTAATGCCATTCTGTAAAAACATGGGACTATGCTCATGGACTGGGGTAGGACATATAGAAATGAACATAATTGTGTTTTGGATGATATTACTGTATTGAAATATAATTGGCCTATTATATCTTCCTTTCAATTATAGACATAAACATGTACATGTATTTTAGGTATTATAAGTTTCATATCTTTGCTCATTTTAATATATAGAGCTCAACCAGATAAAAGAATAAATTCCATGCATCCATGCAAATGGAATAGAATAATGAACCCAATGTATCCATTATACAGCTTCAAAAATTAACTTTTTTTTTGCATAAGGCATTTTTATTATTGCAAAACTAATATAAAGTTTGGGGAAAATTAATCCCAGGGATCATCAGCAAACTTGGGGAAAAGTCTTGTGTTAGAAGTTGAAAATCTATTGACTTAGCTCAGAACATATCACTCATTTTGGCCCTACATGTGAGCCAAGAACTGCAACCATCTCTCATTAAGAGGTAGGTGTTAAGCGTTAATTCCAAAGAAAATAGAAAAATAAGAACAGAAAAAATCTAGGAATCTGTGGCTGGTTGTTAGAGGAGGAAGATAATTAAGTATAACTTGAATTAGGGAAAATGATTTCTACTACCAGGATCTCATGGCCTCCTGGAATCTAAACCAGGATGAAAGGTTAGAACCATGAGTAAGGTTGAGTTCACCAAAGGGCATAACCACCTCAGCACTAGGTGAGAAAACACGGTTCATACCCACTCACGGGTCTGAGATGTAGATAGAGAATGATTTAGACCATGGGAAGATATTTTAAGGACTATAGCTGAAAACCTTTAGGAAAGGGAAGGAGAGTTCTTTCATTAATTGATCTGTTTATTTATCATCCATCCATCCATCCATCCATCCATCCAATAAAGTATAATTTTGCAGGAATTGAAAGACCTTCAGAAGGTTTGGAACATATAGTATAAGGTAAGTGTTGACACAGAGTTGGCAGTTTTAAGCAGAGGTTTTGTCTAGAAGTTTAGACTTTCAGCACGATAAGAAACCATTGAAAAGTTCTGAGCAGCCAAGTGACAAGATAAAACTTGCCTCTTAGAAGCAAGTGGCTAGTAATTAGCATATGGTCACAAAAGGGCTGCAGATTTTAATTTCCTGCAGAGGCAAACAGAGAAGGGGCGTGTCTGAATTGTCTGACCAAGGCTGGAAAGAGACATTCTAGGAGATTTTTTGACACTGGGCCTTCAGAGCCTCCAATTATTCCAGGAAACCACGCCTTTCTTCTTTAATCATAAATAACCATCATCCATCAATCAGGCATTTAATCTAGCAGGTCCTGCTGAGCTGAGCCTCTATTTTCCATAGTCCATCTTAACTACTATTTTAGATTCACATCAAAGTTGTCACGAGGGGCAACAGGATATAGCATGGAAGACCTGGAAAAACACTAAAAAAATGATCAGGTCCCAATTTTTCCCACTATGATGGCACCATCAAACCCTCCCTGGGTATGTCTGTTTAAGAAACAAGTAGGAAAAATGCCAATTGAGCGCTTTTGAAGGCAGAGCCAAGTCATCTGATTTCAACTCTGCAGACTTCTTCCAGACTTTGTAGAAAAGTATAGAAGATTCACCCTGCCCTAGATTCTTTCCTCTCCACTCCCAAACTCTCCCTAGCAGAAACCCAAAAATATGACAGCTAAATATCATCTATGTTAAATTACTTTTTCAATAGTAGATGATTTATAGTTGATTAGGTAATTAAATACAAGTGGCTGAAAGTAAATCTATTTTTATCATCCCTGTAAATTAAAAGTTCCGCATCATAAAAAATCATGACCATCTTGAAAATGACTAGTCAAGTGCCTTTTAGAGGCAAGCAGGATTTATTGTCAATTAACGTATTGAACTGTAGAGTCAGCATAACCCTGTGCTCGAGACTTTTAAAATTATTGGCTTCCGCTTCTGCACCGCTCCCTATCATGGTAATGAAATGTATCTAGCTATTCTCATATTGAACAATTCCGTAGGTTGGGTTTATATCTCACTATAACAACATTTCATTTTATTATTATCTCCAATCCTCTGTAATGAATACAAATACATTCCTTTTTTTCCATCACGGGTTTATCAATTTTCATTGATTTGCCTATAATGAATACAGTCAGGAAAAGAAAGGCAGACAGATCATATCCATTAAAGTGTCTTTAGCCTCAAAAGTTTGTCTGTGGCATTGTTTAATTAAAAAAGAAAAAGAAAGTCATCAGGAAACTAATTAAAAATAGACATTAGTTTCAGGCCTGCCTATAAACAAGAAGTCAATAATTATTACATAAAGAGACTCAGGAGCGGTGGCACTTAAAGAAATTTCGCATTTGCATCCAGCTCACTTGAAAGAATAAAATTATTAATTCTTATAAAATATTTAATGCATATTGATAATCTTATAGCATCTAATTATAATGTTCTACATTTTTTTTCTAAGTTAATAAAGGTCAACTGGAACTGCAAAAGCTAAGATGCATTTATGACAAGTTCCATGTTTATAACTAGATGTCTTTGGCGACTCACACACATACCTCTTTGGGGGCAAAGCTCTATAAACTCGCACTGGCCCTGCGTCAGCGAGACATTCCTATGTGTTTCCATTAAATAACTGTACAAATCTTTTTCTGTAACATGGCTTTTCTGCAGTCCTTTCCATAAAGAATGATTTTCTGTTCTAGATATCACTGGATTGGGAGCTCAATAAGGCAAGAGGCTTTCCCACGGCTACATTGCTCACGTGTGACGGTCCGGAAGCTGAGCTCTGATACTGGACTCCTGGTAAAGTGCTCATCCCAGCTCCACGCAAGACGAGGAGCATGGTCTTGTGATACTGAGGACACGGATCCCTGCTTTCTACAGGTGAGGACTGGAAGTGAAGGCTGTGAGATTTCCCCGTTCATTTTTTTTCTCTAATCACTTTCTGCCTGGGCTTAGAGAAGCCCCTCTTGAAGTCAGAAAAGGACTGGTGTCAGTGAAAAGTCACCCTGTTTTCTGGGGTGTGCAAAGAAAGCAGCCATAGCAGGGCAGAGTACATTGGAGACATATCTGCAGTCTTTGCAAAACTGTCTCATCGGATCCTAGCTGTTATAATCAAAATCCAAATGACGACGTCTTCGGTGACGTTTCATGGCCCCATAACCATTGCATCTGCTTGGGTTTAGCATTTGTATCCCCATGCAGTGGTATTATGTGGTATAAGATCAAGTAATTCCATAGCATCTCAGGAAGAAGAAGAATGTATGCAATAGCAAAGCATTCCAGATTTCCTCCTTGTTCTCTCACTACGTGGCGTTCGTAGGAGTGCCTTCATGGCAGTGACACCCGGGGCTTCCAATTTTGCCTGCAAAAGGTGCTGAACCTGAATCCAATCCTGATGTTGAAACTTCTTTCATGGGGCAGAGGGTTTACTTTGGGAAAAGCTGCTCATGTCTTGTGTTCCTACCTAGAGCATAAGATACAGAAACCATGCCTCATTTGGGAGAACTGTGAAATTTGTCACCCAAACAGGGGGATGGAGATTCCAGGCACAAGCTGGGACCATCCCAGACAAAAAGGAATATGTTCACCCTTCTTATTCTTCCTAACATTTTGTCCTTAACACATAATAAGTGCCTAGTAAACTCTGTTGAAAAAAACGAGCTTTGACATCCAAAATATGATCCGTGGAGAACCAGCCTAGTCATTACCTGGGAGCATGTTAGAAACCCAGAATCTTACACCCCACTCCAGATTTATTGAATCAGAATCTGCATTTTAAATTCATCTGCACTTTAAAGTTAGAACGTTTTGGAGTTGGCACAGATGCAGTGGTTTTATAATTTGGCCACCCATTAGAATCATGAGTTTTGAAAAATACACAGATTCACCATTTCATATGAACCAATAATTCCACTCCTTGGAATATAATTTAGAGAAACCATCATGCATATGCACAAGGGGATATGTTCAAAAGTGTCCACCACTGTACTCAGGCCAGCCAGACAAGTTCAAAGGAGTGAGGACTGTAGTTTTTGTCTAATCCCACACCTTTGGTAATACATCCCTTTGGACATGCTTCATTTGTCATTATTCCTGTAACTTCTTGATCTGTGTGATTTCAGAGGGGCTCATAAACACGGACTTCTCTGCCCTGACCACATGGGCTAGAATGTGACCCAGACTAAACAAATCTCTCCTCCCTGCCAATACTAATTGGTACAGGGAGAGGGGACATGTGATCTAACTAACCAATCAGAAATCTTCCCTGGGATTTTTCTGCATGGATACTGGGAGAGAAAAACAGTATCTTTCCTCTGAGCTATAAATGAGAGCATTGCAGGCCTCAGCTGCTTTTAGCTATAGTTGCCTAGTCCTCAGTCACATGAAAGAAGCCATTGGTATAGGGTGTGAGAAATTTAGACAAAAGATAATGACACTATCTGATTCCTGGGATCCATTTCCTTTTTTTCCTCTTATAGGAACAGTTATGTATCTTTTGCTTAAATACATAAATGTTAGATTTCTCAGTTGGCACCAACCAACATTGGCTTTATGAAAACATATCCTAAGATAAGCTCTCTCATAGCACAAGTCTGTTTAGTGCCTGATTACAAGATCAATTATCATTAATTTGCAAACTCATATGACAAAAGTCTAATGTTCCTTATATTTAACAGTTTCAAAGTGTTTCTCACCCACTCACTCTATTTGATTAAATAATCTAAGAATTTTGTCTCCTGTACCACTTAGGAGATACATTGGCCTGCTAGGAATAGAGATCCATCTATAATGATCTGAACACACCAGAATTTATTAATTAACGTGAGAGTGGTCTGAAGGTAAATAGTTCAGAACTCTTGTAGTGGCTTCACAGGGTCAGCTCGGACACATGGTATCTTTTATGTTTCTATTTTGTTAACTCAAACACTGATTTCCATATACAAATTCTCCTCACAGTCCAAGGTGGCTGTTGGGGTTCCAGCCATCACATCTACATTATAAGAAGCAGAAATGAGGAAGAGTAGTTATGAGAGAACAGGAGTTTCTCTTTAGGCCAAGATGGTTTTCAGTATTTAATGTTTAAAAATTTCTACACAACACTTCCCCTTCATCAAAACTATACATGAGACTGAAAATATAGCCTTTGAACTTACACAAGGATACTTTGAAAAAAAAAAAATCGGATTCTGCTACCAAATAAGAAAGAGAGAACAGATATGAGGCAGGAAGTTAGCAAGTATCCATCAGCCTTTCCAAATCAGTGTGGATCCTTTTTAGCTTTGGGGAATTCATCCCTGGTCAAACCACACCATCGTCCTCAAAGAAGGTTATACAATCAAGACGGATGGATTGGAGATAAGTTTCAAGAAATGATTTTTCCCCCATAATAAGTGAAGGGGGGTTCACATGGGAGAGTGGCAGCACAGGGCAGTGGCCCAGGTGTGGGCTGCTGGGAGGGCTCGGGGATGCTTTCTGGGGGAATAATCATGTCTGTGCCGAGTCTTGGTGAAGCAAGACAGGGTGGGCAGGCCTTTCTAGCCCAGCGATAGCAAAGCACATAACGGAAGTGACTGAAGCTACTTCTCAGAGCAACTTACACGCTCTCCCTCAGGGACCATCACCCCAGAGCAGGCGTCCTCAAACTACGGCCCGAGGGCCACGTGCGGGCTGCCTGGCACATTTATCCGGCCCTCCGGGTGTTTTTGCCACCGCTGCCTGTCCTGCTTAGCAGCCGACTGGTCCCAGGCCCACAGTGTGAACTGGCCCCCTGTTTAAAAAGTTTGAGGACCCCTGCCCTAGAGCAAGGTTAGCAAACTTTTTATGTAAAAGGCCAGATAATAAATATTTTGGGCTGTGTGGTCATACATTCCCTATGGCAAGCACTCAACTTGGTCCCGTTGTAGCAAGAAAGCTGCCAAAACAATAGGTAAATGGGTGGACTTGACTGTGTCCTGGCACGACTTTATTTTGCCGTGACAGCCGCAGTTTGCCAGCCTCTGCCCTTGAGGAAAGGCTGAACTATTCTTCTGGTGTCCTTGTAGAAGATAGCATAATATTGTTGGCAGGTGAAGAAGCCATCAAAAAAAAATACAAACAAAAAAATCTAGGAAAAATCCGATTGCCTGTGTTAAACAGAAAACTTCAGAAATTATTGTCATTATTCTGGATTTTGTGACTTTTTTTTTTCCAGCTTTTTAAAATTTGCAACATGCCACCATTTTATTCTCTGAAATGGGTGTCACCTTAATGTCTAAATTGTTACGGGTACTCTGCTTTTGCCTTCCTTTTCCTTGAAGAGGGCCTCCAAAACTGTATCTGCTTTCAGCCCTACAAAATCCAGATCCATTCTTGCCCAGAGGCATGAGAAAATTGCACATTGGGGGAACCGCAAGTAATTTGGCATTGCTCATGCAAAATAGTGAGGCGATTAAAATCACAGTTGGAAGGCCTGGGTCGAAATCCGGGGTATTACCACTTATTAGCTGTAAGACTTGAAAACGTTATTTTCCTACCCCCCTCCCCATTTATTTTTTCATCTGTACAAGGGAGATAAGAACACCGTTGGCCTTGAAGCATTGCTGGGGGTGGGGGGATGAGAGGAGATGATTCATGCACAGGGCTCAGTGTAAAGGGCTGCACACAGTGAGGGCTTAATAAATGCTGGTGGTGTGAGGACAGTAAGCAGACTGCAGAGGCATGGGGCTGCGGCGGGTGTGCAAATGGGGCCCGATTTGAAGGACCCTTTATGCCACAACAGGAATCTGGAATCCACCTCGTGGAGGACGGGGAATTCAGGGGTGTCGGTCCAAGACTGGCCTGCTCAGGTTTTCATGAGCTCCTGGAAACCGTGAGTGACCGACGCTAAGAAAGGAAGCCAACTAGGCCCCGCTCAGTCAATACCTGCAGTGTCAGCAAACTTGGAGGTTTAGTTTCCAAAACCCCTCCCGGGGACATCTTCAGCTGAGTTATATCACCCGGCATCAGGGGCCCAGAGCAGAAGGAAATGAAATGCACCAGCGGAGGCCGGGGGAGTCCTAAAGGACGGGTGTAATTAAAGCCATCCATCCACGTTGCTGGGCGCGGGAAGGCGGGGGTGGGCGTCGGATCAAAGAGTGGCGACCCGGGCCAAGCCCCCGGCTGTTCCTCAGCACCCCAGGTAGAGCCGTCCCTCCTCCCAGTGACAGGGCAGAGGACTCGGAGCATGCACCGCCTGCCTCTTCATTCTTTCGCTGAAAGCTCAGTTAGTCTCCCAGGCGGCAAGGCCAGGCAGTGTTACCGGAAAATGCCCGGGCACAGGGGTCCTGCCTCATTCGTGAAAAACGCCAGACCGTGGAGGCCTGGACTGGACGAGGAATATCCTATACTCTGCCCTGGTGCTTCAGATTTTTTTTTGTAACTTTTGACACAATTGAAATAATAATAAACCTCTTTCTGTAATACCTTATTAAATATTAGGTTATCAGTCTTAGCGATTGGCTGTATGATCGTAGAGAACATGCTTGCTTTATTTACTCTGTCCCCAGGGCCCAGCATGGTGGAGGCACACGGTATATTCACCGATGTTTGTCGTGTGAATAAGTCGGTAATGTAGAAGGGATGGTCTGGTAGGCCTAGGTGTTAAGCGTGGGAGGCTTAACCTTTTTTACCTGTGTAGATGCCCTGTTAACCTGTATTAACTTGGGTCAGGAGTGTCTCCTTCGCTCATTCTTTTTTCCGTTTTTAAAACAGCTTTATGGAGCTATAACTCACATGCCAACCACTTTGCCCATTCGAAATTTACTGTTCGATGGCTTTTAGTAAATTTGTAGAGTTGTGTACCGATCACTACAATCAATTTTGGAACGTTTCTATTTCCTGAAAGAAACTCCGTGCCCCTCAGCCTCCCCTGCCCTCACCGTTGCAGCCATAGGGACCAACAATCTGTTTTCTGTCTCTGTGCATTTCCCTGTTCTGGGCATTTCGTGTAAATGGAATCCTATAACACGTGGTCCCTTGTGACTGGCTTCTTTCGCTTTGTATGATGTTTTCAAGATCCACCCACGTTGTAGCATGCATCACGACTTCATTTCTTTTTATCACCAAGTAGCATTCCTTTGAATGGATGTACCGCATGTTATGTATCCATCCATCAGCTGATGAGCATTTGGGCTATTTCCACTTTCTGAACTCACGCTGGTTAACAGACTTAAACCTAAGGCATGAAACTATTAGAATTCTAGAGGAAAACATTGGAAATACTCTTCTAGACATTGGCCTAGGCTAAGAATTTATGAAGAAGACCCCAAAGGCAATCACAGCAACAACAAAAATAAACAAATGGTACCTGATCAAACTAAAAAGCTCCTGCACAGCCAAAGAAACAGTCATGAGAGCAAACAGACAACCCACAGAATGGGAGAAAATTTTCTCATGCTACACATCCAATAAGGGGCTGATAACTAGAATCTATTTAGAACTCATGAAAATCAGCAAGAAAAAATCAAACCCTATCAAAAAGTGGGCAAAGGACATGAACAGAAACTTTTCAAAAGAAGACAGAATAATGGCCAACAAACATATGAAAAAATGCTCAACATCTCTAATCATCAGGGAAATGCAAATCAAAACTGCAATGAGATATCATTTATCTCTAGTGAGAATGGCCTTTATCAAAAAGTCCCAAAACAATAAATGTTGGCGTGGATGCAGAGAGATAGGAACACTCCTACACTGCCGGTGGGACTGCAAACTAGTTTAACCTTTGTGGAAAGCAATATGGAGATACCTTAAAGCGATACACGTAGATCTAGCATTTGATCCAGCAATCCCACTACTGGGCATCTACCCAAAAGAACAAATGACACTCTACAAAAAAGACACCTGCACTCGAATGTTTATAGCAGCACAATTCACAATTGCATAGTTGTGGAAATGTATTCATTCTTAAACACTAATTGGAACCTGCTGTTTGCTGGGCACTGTTCTGAGCTCATTATGTGAAGACGTGTAAGAGTTGGTCTCTGTCCAGGTAGAACAGTGTGGCCTTTAGGAGGAGGGTCATAGGCAAGGCCTAGGTAACTTGAGAGGCAACAAAGTAAAGAGTTAAAGGCATCCAAAGGAGGGAGCATGAATGTTTGCAATTAAGAGGGTGGAGTTGGAGATTAAAGCTGGATGGGTGGGAAATTAGTAGGAGAGCGTGGGAGGTTGCTCTAGGCAGAGGAGATGCAACTGGTAGATGTGTCCTGCTGTGGGCAGGCCCTGTGTTTTCAGTACAAAGGGAGCAGGTCTGGTGGCTGGAGCATGGTGGGGAGATGGGGATGAGGCCAACCAGAGCCCCCCACTCTAGGATATGTAGGGTAAACAGTGAAAAGCAAGTCTCTCTCCCACCCTAGACCTCTTGCCACTCAGGCTCTTTTCTCTGATACACTAAACAGCAGATACTTATCAAACACTTATTATGTCTAGATACTGAAGATAGAGTGGGGAATGAGACAGTGTCTTTGCGCTCATGGAGGTCACATGTTAGTGTGAAATCACACATATGTAAAATGTGTATAATATATTTTCCTGTCACATTTTTTTTAACATATAAAGGATTAGATTATCTTATCTATGCTGTTCTAAAACTTGCTTTTTTATTTTTTTTTATTCCAGAATATTACAGGAGAATAGTACAAAAGCAATTTATGTAAGTTTAAAAATTGCTTTTAAATTTGATTTTTCACTTCAAAAGGTATCTTGGCAGTTGGTCCTTAAAAGCACTTAAGTGTCTATCCTTGTGCTTTTATTTATTTTTTTTTTATTAAGCCACACGGCATTCTTGCTAGAGTCAGCATAATTTATTTAAACTTCATCAATTAATAATCATTGATATTATTTCCCCAGTCTCTATGGTGGACAATGTTGCAACAAATACACTTGACTGATATTCCTGACAGTAAGTTGGTAGAATTGGATTCTCAAGGTAAAGAATGCATGCACTTTTTAATGGTCTATGTTGCCAAATTACCTTCTAGAGAAACTGCAGGGAGCTTATACTCACACAAATCAAGTATAAGAACACTTTATATTAGACCGAAACATTTTTAAAGAGGGAGATGAAGATAGACTAAGTGTGTAATTTAGAAATATTACATACAAGCTGGTTTGGTTTTTTAAGAGATGGGTTTGAGGTGGTGTTTTAGTCTATTTGTGCTGCTATAACAAAACATCACAGACTGGGTAATTTATAAAGAACTGAGGTTTATTTTCTCACAGTTCCGGGGGCTGAGGAGTCCAAGATCAAGGTGCCGGCAATTTTGGTTGTCTGGTAAGGGCTGCTTTCCGCTTCCGAGGTGGTGCCTTGTTGTGCACGCTCTGCAGGGAAGGAACGCTGTGTCCTCACACGGCAGACGGCAGGAGGGCAGGAAGGCTTGGACCTTGCATGATGTGTTTTTTTATAAGGAGTCTTAATCCTGTTCGCAAAGCAGGAGCCCTCATGATTTAATCACCTTTTTAAGCCCCGCCTCTCAATCCTATTGCATTAGCCATTAAGTTTCAACACTTGAATTTTGGAGGAGACACATTCAAACCATAGCCGGTGGAGAGAAGGGAGGAGAAACCAGTTTTTAGTTACCCAGGGCGAGAGATGGTGTGTCAGAAGCAGAACATGGGGAGTTCAGAATCTAGGCAAGAGACCTCAGTCAAGTGGACTGTGGAGATGAGGGAACGGAATGTTGCAAACATATTGTCTTAGAGGTGAAAGGGTTTGGACAAGTGCTTTCATCTGGAAGATGAGAAAGCTGAAACTCTTGAGAGAGGAATCCACCTTTGACACTCAGCACCCAGAGCTGCTTCAAGCCTTTGCATTCAAAAAACACAGACTTCAACACTGCCTGGAGAGCTCACCTTAAATGACTTACACTAAAGCCTGAAGAAATAAAAAAAAAAAATCCCAAACTATCAATGTGGGAAATTGCACTTGCTCTTGGAACGAGGCCCTGGACAGAGCGTCCCGTCTGGGGGAACATATGGAACAAGGCGTTCTCTCTGAAGAGGAAAGAATGTGCTGCAAAGCTGCCAAGGGACCAGACGGCATTCTTGAAAATCCTAGGCTTCATCTGGGTTTCCATCCCTGCGACAAAACAGGGGATCGTTTGAGGGGTACCCAAGTGAAACCACAAAACTGAAAATAATATTACCTTCAGGATACCGGGGCTTAGTGTGAGGACATGAACAACCGAGTCCTCTCTAGAAACTGGAGATCCTAACAAATTCCACAGCTTGAACTGTAGACCCAAACATCCAATTCTGATAAGCACATTTATGTGAGATCAACACTTTCACCAGGAGCATCCAAAAATACTGCATTATGATGAAAGGGATTTGATAGTTATCAAAGCAGCTAGAACTTGGGTGGGCCAAGGTTCTGGAGAGAAGGAAACCTACTGAGGTAGCCCAGCAAGCCTGGGAATCTGAGCAAAGAGCATCTGCTAAGAGAACTTAACTGGAATGTTTGTCAGTCTTATAGGGTCATGAAGCCCAAAGAGAAAAGCAAATATGGAGTTCGGAATTTTCCAGACATGCAGGACCCGAGTGGCCAAGATTCCAGAAAGAAAAGAAGTATAAGAATAGAGCTGGTTTTCTCTTGGGATTACTAGCTGACTTGTAAGGGGAGGAGAGGATGAGAGGCAGGAACACATGGCAGAAAGTCACTGCTGGGAGGCTGTGAATCTAACCAAAGGTAAACAAAAAGTAAAGACTGAAGTTTAGGATTCCTTGGATGGGAGAGCCCTATAAACATGGCAGGCATTCAGTTAGGACAATGCAGGACCACATCCTGTGAGGGGAGCTGCAATGGAAACAGAAATGTTCCTACGGACTAAAACATCATTAGAATCATCTTGATTTTTGATTGCACTAAGCTGATCTGTCCCTACTTGGACTACCTTCTAGAAGCTAAAGAAATACTTTCGTGCAAATCCTTTAGTTTTTTTTTCAAATATATTTTGTATGGCATATATTTGAAATTCATCCAGAAGTCACCCAGCACAAGAGATGGGGCTGATAGAAAAACAGACAAAAGAAATAGAACTAGAAATGATTTAGGCATTGGATGGTAAGTCAAATATGGACTGAAAAGTAACTCTGATTAAGATGTTCAAGAAATAATGACATGATAGAGAATTTATCAGATTAACTGGAATATAGAGAAATTACCTTATGGAAAACTCTAGAATGGAAAAAAAATGAAATAAACATTATAATAATTAAACCACAAATCAGTCATATAGGAAGAGAGTACTAATGAACTAGAGGAAGGATACCAATAGAAAGCACCCAGACAAAAAAATCAGAGAAAAAAGATGGGTAGAAAATATCTATAAAACTCATATATGCGACATAAGGTTTTGATCTAACATACATCTATCTGGGGTGTCAGAATTAGATGACAGACAGAAAGGGACAGAGGCAATATTTCATGAAATGACTAAGAATTTCCCCAAACTGATGAAAGACATAAACCCACAGATTCAGAAAGCACTACACACTCAAGTAAGATAAATACAAATAACCACACCAGGTCACATTATGTAAAACCATTGAAAACAAAGATATAAAATCTTTAAAAAGACAGAGAAAAAAATCTACATTATCATCAAAGAAACAATAATAAATATGATAGCTGATTCTCAGGAAAAGATGGAAACCAAAATGTATAAGCACTGATAAAAGATAACTTTCAACTTAAAATTTTATATATATATATATATATATATATATATATATATCCAAGATATATTTCAAAAGTGAAGGGAAAATAAGAACATTTCCAGAAAAACAAAACCTGAGATAATTTGCAGTGGACCTATACCAAAGGAAATGCTTAAAAATACTTCTTTAGACTCAGGAAAAATTATTCTAGATGAAGCATGGACATGCAGGAAGAAATGAATAGGAATGCAAAAATTTGAATATGTATGTGTGTAAAAATGTGTATCTATTGACTTACAGAAAGATAATATTCTCTTATGTAATTTAAATTATACGTAGAGTTAATATATATGACAATGATATAACAAAAGGATAGACAAACAGTAAATGGAGTTAAAATACACGAAGTTTCTAACATCAGGAAAGGAATGAAAATGGCAACTCATATTTGATTATAGTTAAGGATGTATGTTATAATTTCCAGAGCAATTATTGAAAGAGTAGTAGAAGTATGAATAATTATTATATCAAAAGAGGGGGACATGGCATAACAAAAATATCCCAATGGAAGTCAGGAAAAAAGAGAAAAGGTGACAGAATAAATGGAACAAATATTAAGATGGTAGATTTAAACCTAAATATATCATTAATTATATTAAATGTAAACAGATTAATTAGTATGATTAAAAGACAAAGATTGTTAGAATTGGCTAGACGGGTAGATAAATAGATAGATATGGATATTATGCTTACAAAAAATTCCTTAGATGTGAGGATAAATTGATATTGAAAGTACAGTCATGGAAAGGATATTTCATGCAAATACCATCCAAAATAAAGCAGATATAGCTATGTTACTATAATGTGGGCTCAAGGGAGACTGTAGCTGGACACATGGATGGCATCAGTCCCAGCAGAATCTAGGAGTTACTCATTAATTCAACACATGGTTGCTGCATGTCTACTGTGTGTCAAGGAGGGAAAGGCAGCCATCAGAAACAGGAATTTCAGCTATCAGGGAAATGAGCTGGGGGAGATACTTAATAATAGGGAAGGAGTTGTGACTACCCATCTCAGCCACATGTTAGGCAGATTCGACTTCTTTTCATTGCAAAAGTTCTTTTTTTTTTTAACTTTTTGAGAAAAGTTCTTTTTTAAAAAATGTTAAACTAAGAAAGATTTAGATTAATGAGCTTGGAAAAATGGGCAAATTAAAAACCTTTTAAATGTCTTTGCTTGTACTTGTATTTTTAATGAGACGATATTAAAAGGGAGAAGGAGTATTTGCACTGTTTCGGGACACTTGCTCTACATTAATATGAATAAAGTAGACCAGCTCACTCAAACATTTCTCTACTGCCACTGAATTGCTAGTGCTTCCTGGACAAGGCACTTCTCGCTAGGATAATTTAGGTGGAATCAGAGGATAGGACCACAAGTTCCCAGAAGTTTCTGGAGTTCTATTATTTTAAGATATTAGAAGTCTATCTCAGAAGCTCAACATGAGCTTCTTGAGAATGGTTGGCCCTCTGGGTTTTTCTCTGTAAGTTGTAAACTTTAAGAATAATAATTCTTATAATGATAATAAAATATTATTTTATATTGGCTAACCTGTATAAAGTGCACACCTGCAGTTATCCTCATGGCAACTTTATATAATACTTGTCCCATTTTATAGCTGAAGAAACCGAATCTTTGATTGAGCAACTCACCAAGGTGACCCAGCTCGTAAATGTTGAGTGACAGATGAAGGTCTGTGTGGAAGATCCATCTTTAAGGTTGTTATGAACTGAATTTCCGTGACCCCTGAAAATTCATATGTTGAAGCTCCAACCTTCCATGTGATGGCATTTGGAGGTGGGTCTGTAGTAAGGTAATTAGGTTTAGGTCAGGCATGAAAGTGGGACCCCTCTGATGGGATTAGTGTCCTTAAAAGAAAGGGCAAAGGCACCAGCACTTTCTCACACTGCCATGTGAGGACACAGCGAGAAGGCAGCCATTGGCAAACCAGGAAGAGAGTCCTCACCAGCAACAAAATCTGCAGCGCTTTGACCTGGAACTTCCCAGCCTTCAGAACTGTGAGAATTAAATGTCTGCTGTTTAAGCCACCCAGTCTACAATATTTTGTTATAGCAGCCTAAGCAGACTAAGACAACGGACCTCTTCTTTCTTTGTCTTTGCCCATTTCTTCCTCAAAGACCACTGGTAAATTAGGAATACCTCCTCCTCCCCACCTCCCTCATCCTGCACACAAGCAGGGCTGTGTTTCGGGGGGCTGAGCCTCTGCCTCCATGTGAGATTACATCTTATTCTCCAATTAATTATGCAGCAGCATCTTTGGCTAATAAAGTCTAAACAAAGAGCATTTAATCCAATTCATCGTTTCATCTCCATTGTGAGCAGCCTGTCAAACACAATCAGATTCCGCCTGCAAAGCAGAGAGGAGGCAGGCGTCGGCCACACCTGCTTAGCGGGGTTGCAGGCGAGAAGCTCACAGTCAGAGAACAGTTGGCTGCGCAGATGGCGGAGACCGGAAGACTTGGGGGGAGGGGGTGGACCGCTCTGACTGGAACACGGTGGAGGGAAGGGGCCCTTTGGGGGCTGCCGGAAGAGAAACACATCCTCTTGCCTCTTGACTTGGCTCAGCCAGTGGGGGAGAACTCAGAGAGAACAGGCACACAGATTTCCAAAGAGCCTCCTGTGTGATAGACGCTTAACATCCTAGATCTCTAATTATCAAACAATCATCAGGACTTCCCTATTTTCCAGATGAGAAACATGAAGACCCAACAGGTACAATGACTCACTTAAGGTCACACGGCTAGTAAGCAGAGTCGTGTGGATTTGAATCCATGTCTTCCAGATTCTCTTCTCTGTTCCAGACTTACTGAAGCTCAAAGAATATCCACCGGGTGAGTATTCCGTGCCCACTTCTGGCTGAAACTCTGGATAGAGATGCCAGAAGTGTGGACAGCACCATCCTTACTTTAAAGATATGCCCAACACGTATGGGGAGAGGAAGATTAATACACAGGGATGAATTTGTAAACAGTGATGTGTTGACCTGTCTGGGTAGGTTAGAAGGAGACAGATAACCGTAGTTTGGTATACCTGGAGTAGCGTGGCAGCTCATGACATTTCAGAACTGCAAGGGGCCATCATAACTCTATGTGAACATATTCTTGAAGGTGAAGACCAGGTCCGATTCATCCCTCTGCCCAACTATTGCCTGCCTGTCAGAAATAGTTGCTGAATGTGTAAATAAAAGTTAACCTTAAAGAATAAAGAAACTCGGTCATCATCTTCTATATGATTTTGATGAGGGGTGTCATGGAGTTCTTTCAGAAATTTATAATTGCTATGAAAAAAATGCATATGCAATTTCTGTTGGTCCAGGTCTCCATAGAAGCTGGTTCATTATTGTAACATTCAACATGAGGGTAATTCAGGAAATTGTGACACATCTGTTCAATTAAAAGGTACACAGTTTTCAGAAATAATGTTGATCATAACATTAAGGAAACACACTTAGTTATAAAGTTAAAGGAAATAAAACCACAATGCAAAAAATTTACATGCCTTATGATCTTTACTAGGTATAAAATTCTGATTAAGAGATTTGGCTCTAGCAAGACTGTCAAGATCTGTACCTGGATCTTCTGCTTGTCAATAGTGTGGCCTTAGGTAAGCTACTTGATCTCTTGGTGCCTCTTTCTTCATTTCCAAGAATGGTACTTTCTGCATAGGGTAATTGTGAGAATTAAGTGAGAAAATAATATAGATAAAGCACTTAGCACAGTGCCTGACATTGAGAAAACTCTTTCTAAACACTATTTATTATTAGTGTATTTTGTTTGCTTCGAAAAGTACCCTGTAATTTAGTCTCCTCATTTCCTCGTCTCCTCATATCACATACCCTCACACATACACAAGCATGCACATGCTAAATTCTTTATAGAATCCACCTCTGAGGAGAGGAACAGAATTGCTTATGGAAAGTGGTTGACACCCTTCAAGTATTTTTCCAACGCAAATATATATGTGTGCATTACCACAAATCACAATAAGGGCCTGCGCTGCAAATGTGTATTATTACTGCAGATGTGAGACACTCTCTCCTCCTCCTGTGCTGTGCATAGGATGGAATATTTTCTGCATTCTGAACATGTAGCCTTTTAAGGACAGAGTGTCTAAGTTGAGCCCCACTGTTTACCTTCTCCAAGAAAAGAGAAGAAACGTGTGGAGATCCATTGAATATTGCAAAAGCCTCACTGGAAGACAGATGCCTGACGGATTGGCCCCTGCTTTGCATGCTTTCATCCGTGCCACCGATGATATCCCGATGGCCCCGTCTGGTCCCAGGGGGTTAAATCATCCAAACGAAAGGACCGGGCTGCCACCTCATTAAGCAATGGGACTAAAAACAGAAGCTATTAAATTTCTCCTTCAAGTGGGGAAGTTTTCGATTCCAGAAGTGTGCTTCACCATTCGAAAAATAACATTTAAGCATGAACTATTTCTGTCTCCTTCCCTCTGTAGAGACTAGACCAGGGGCAATTAGCAAGCCCTGGCAAGCTGCCATTCAAAAGAGAACGAGAACAAGGCTGATACCCTAGGAACCCAGGAGAAGTTTTCCGGAGGAGTACGTGTTAGAGGATTCACTCGAGCCAAGTTTCAAGGAAATTCACAAAGTTTAAATAATCCGAATGGCACAACTCCTACGAGAGTCCCTGTGACCGATGAAGTCAAGAGAAAGTCAGCAGGGAGGAGTGCACATGCTTCCTGAGGAACAGAGAATTTCAGAAACATCAGGAGAGAAAGGAGGGAAAGGGGGTATCTATGCCACGAAACACAGCCCCTGTGCTGTCTCAGGTGATGATGAGAAGCAGGGAGTTGGGTGTTAAAGGCAAAATAGAATCTCACCACTGATTTGATATTTTCGGTAGAACATTCCCAAAGTCCTCTGCCAAAGGTGGGGAAAATAATGACCTACCCTTCATCAATAATAGCAAAGAAAATATGTCCCATACTCTTGTCTTTACTTATTAAATGCATAGGTACAGGGCATCTTCTTTCTGCCACGTCTGTTCTAGGCATTGACTTTTTCTAGCAGTGAGGGAGATGGGGAAAGAGATATCTTTCTCAGAAGAAAATTCAGATGATTAGGAAGCAAAAATACATAAATAATATAAATCTAGTTAGGACGAAGTTTTATGAAAGGCAAACACGGAGTAAAATAATAGTGCCTGAGCTGATCAGACAGGGCTTACTGAGGGAGGTAAAATATGAGCAGAGGTTGAAAATGGACAAGGAGCCGCTTACGTGGCTATTTGAAGTCTGGGCCTCAGGTAGTGGGGGCCAGCAAGTGCAAAGGCCAGAGGAGGGGCTTGGCAGGTCAGAAGGGCAGGGATGAGCCCCCAGAGGGACTGAAATGTTTTAGAAGAAGAACAGTCCTAGGTATTTTATTCGGCCAGTCTTCGCTAGGTAGGCGACAGGCGGGGAGACCCGACTGCATTTTTTTCCACTAAATAAGAGCTAATGCTGTCACTGTCATTATTCACAGGTTCAAAATGTGTGATTTCTCTATTTATGTGCAACGTCACAGGCACACGCCGTGTCATCCTCGGTGCTTTCCCGAAGCTGGTTTGCAGGAGCGAGCGCCCAGCTAAGCCAGAGGGCTCGGCCTCCGTCCGCGACATCCCGCGGGGCTCACACCCGGGCCTCCCGCCGCAGAACTCCCAGGAAGCGACCACAGCTTGTTACTCTGTGAAAGAAACGGTCCCCGCTGCAGACTCCGCTGCTAGTCCGGGGGACGAAAACGAGGAGAAACGGCAAGGATTTAAGAAAGTGGTGATTCTTAGACAGAGACGGGTTTCATGGGGGGAATTTAGGTTTATTTTTACAGACGCCTTTTGCTGCGGGAGTCTTTGGCCTTTCTTCAGTCACACTGCATGGCGTGCATGAGGAATATGGAACGTGGCGCTGGCGGTATTTGGAACAGTGAGGATTTGGGAAGGTCCTGCCCCTCCCTACCTCGCAGACACAGACGGCTCCCTGCAGCCAACACGCTGTAGTTTAGAAAGCACGGACCTTGGGGTTGGACAGACTTAGCCTGTCCCAGCACTGGTTTGAGTCCCAGCACTAATTTCCTCCGTTTTTGCTTTTTAACTGTGTGATCCTGTGCAAATCATTTAACTTCTCTTATCCTCATTTTACACAATGGTGAAATGGGAATAAAACCATGAGCTTATTAGAAATTTCGAAGTAGAATAAACAAAATAAGGCAGACAAGTACTTAGCATGGGTACTTATCATCATCATCATCATCGTCACCTTTGCCTTCCTCGTCACTGTCAGCGGGAGGCAATGCAGCATAGCATATAGAGTGCAGCCTTGGGAACCTGCTTACTTTGGTTTGAATCCCATCTCTTTGTGGATGTGCGGCATTATGCAATTTTTTATGTTCCGTGCCTCAGTTTCCCTACCTGTGTCTGAGGGCTAAAAATAGCCCCTACCTCATAGGATCATTGTGAGGATTAACTGCACACATACGTGGAACATAGAACAAGGAATAGACATTGCAATTCATTCTTTTCATGTGGGAGGGAGATGGATCTATTTGTGATATTTAAAGGTGGACCTCATATGTTTTAATTACCAAACCCTGCTCCTGAGACTTGAAGCCAGATGTATGTGGATAATAATCTGTTAATGTCTTGCTTCTCACCGTCAAAGATAAATGTGATGCCCTGAATCCCCGGCTACCCCCTGCCCGATGCCATTCTGCCCTGCCTGTGCAGGCTCCTGAGACAGATCCCAGAGGAGACACTGAATCTGCAGCCCAGCTGGTATCTGAAGGGGGGAAGGCAGCAGGGTTCCAGCTGCAGCCTCCAGCCTCACCCTCCTGGTGACACACGCCTCCTGGTGCACCCTCTAAAATCTCAATAATTCACCGCCGCCACCATGCTCAGACAGGTTGCTTGGAAAAGTGAGTTCTGAGCTAAGGGTTTTGGCAGGTCTTAAAATATTTCCTTCTGTGCAACTGCAATCACATCTCCATCACGGGCACCTGGGAGTGCAGCGAGGCATAAACGGGAGAGGAATGAGGAACAAATGCAGCCCTTGGTTTATAATGTACCCTTGTCACAGAGAGATCCAGGCACAGCCGATCTGGCTTGTAGTGTGAAATCTGGGACAATTGCAGTGATGCCTTTTTGCTTATACCTGTTTTAATTTTCCCAGATAAAGAAAGTGTGGGTGTACTCCCAGAGGTAGCTACCAATTGCTTCTGCAATTCCAATGACCGGAGCTTAGAAAATGCATGCATCCGTCTCCACACTCCACTGGCTCCTACAAGGTTTGTTACCTCCTGCTTTTTTTTTTTCCTCAGAAAATGCTGGAAGGGGAGGGGGAAGCATGGACGACACAGACAAGCATTTTACAAGAGCTCAGACTGAATTCCCTGTGACAGGGATGCACGTGGTGGTTGCAGTGCAGATCATCACAAAGGCCACATTAAATATTAAGGTCCAGGAGGGAAACATAGAGTACTGTGTTGCTATTTTATACTTCATTCTTAGCAAAATGCTTGACACACTGTATGTGTTAATAAATTATTGGGGGAAAAGGAGGAAAGAAGGGAAAGCAAAAGAAAATAAGAAAGATTTGATCAATCAAATGATCCCTCAATAATAGGATCAGAGATAGGATTCAATCTGGGCATTCCGAATCCAGGTAACACGCTGCCAACTCTCTCTCTCTTTCTCTGTCTCTCTCTCCCTCTCTCTCTGTCTCTCTCTCTCTCTGTCTCTCTGTCTCTCTCTCTCTCTCTCTCACACACACACACACACACATACACACACACACGCTTTGCTTGGCTGGGTTTATGCATGCAACATCTGATAAGTCTTAATTATTTATTGATCTCCCAAGTCCCAGTAAGGTAATAATGTTAGCTTGTGTGTATTGACACTCACTATATACTAGACATCATGCTAAAGACTTTAATCACTATTTTCTTCGTCTTTTTATAGATGAAGAATTTGAAAGATAGATTTTTTTTTTCCCCAGCCCAAAGTCACTCAAATCTTACATGGAGGAGCCAAGTTTTGAAATTATAACCCCTGACTACAATCCCCAGCGTCACCCCATCTGTTTACAAGCAAAGGGTGAGATGACATAAGAAGGACGTGTAAGGCGGGGCCATGCCAGCACAAGGGAAGTGAGTAGCACAGCAGGAGGTAGCGCTCCGCTGTCCCGACTCCCAGGCCAGCGGCCTTCGCGCTGTACTTCTGCGCCATAACTTGCAGATCACGCTAAAGCAGCAACAGGTGCAGGGTTGGTGGGGCGGAGGAGTGGGGGATGAGTATGAGGCCATTTTATGGGGTCATACAACTGAAAATATTTATAGGGGACTGGATTTTGGATTTAAGTGTAACTTGCTGCAGGGGCTTAAATGGCGTCACCAGTTCTCTCCCACTCCTCTCTCTCGTTCTGTCTCTGCTTCTCTCCCTGTCTGCTTTTCTCCCTGTTGGTTTATTTCTCAACCGGGCCCACTCCAAGGGGGTGAAAAGTTCCAGACTTACACAGACCTTACAATCTTTGAGAGGAGAATTCTTCCCTATCTTAGTGGTCTTATCAATCCCTCATAGGCCCTTCTTGGGTCACGTCCACCCTCTGTCTGGGCGGATAGCATTCACGTCTCGGTCAGCTGTAGCCACATGGCTGCCTTACTTCTTAAGAACATGGCGGGGAACTTCGCCAAAGGAAAAGAGAGATTCTGTAACCAGGAGAAAGAGCAGAGGTGCTGGGCAGGGCAACAGACCAGATGCTCGTTGCTAACTCACACGCCAAGCCATGCTGTATCTGTAAAAGGCTCATTCAGACCCTAAAGTTCTGCCCAAATGGCTTATGAAGGACCATGGGTCTGTCCCACTCAGTGCAACGGCTGCATTTGTTGAAGCAAAGTCTGCAATGCCTGCCAAATGCTTCTGCTAGAATCCTCTCATTATGGGAAGATTTAATCATTTACCACTTAAAAAATTATGCTTCCCAACATCTGAAATCCTAGAGGTAGAGGAAGGTGGAAACACAAGTATCGTCAACTTGGCAGAAACTTGGGCAAGGCAGAGCATCACACAGGCGATTTTTATTGACAATCTCCTTGAGCAGGATGGATGTCTTCATAAACCCAAGAAGGAAAGAGAGCAGCAAAAATGATGACAGAAAGAAGCTGAGGAGAAAATGTGACAAATATTGAAGTGGGTAGGAAATTGTTTTAAAAAAATCAGAGATCCACGGAGGATATTGAACTACCTCTGCCCACAGATGAACAGACTGGTGCAATTGCACATTCCACGTTCCGAAGGCTCGAATGTGAGCCAGGATGTACTTTCACCAGCATTTGAAGAGTGATGGGCCTCTTTGGACAGGGAGGATGTCATTAGGATCCCAAACTGAGTTTTCTTTGTGCTGCTGTGGTGCAAAACTCTGTGCTCAATCCCCTCTCAGCCACTACCTGGAGAGAACCAGCATTTCCTGTTATGTGTGTTCTTATTTCTTTGTCCTTCCTTTTATTGTTATTTTTCATCTGAGCATGTGCTGATGAAGGTCTTTAGCTGACATTAATAAATCCTCATCCTAGAGTCTGCACATTGGCATTTTATTTTATATCACTTCTGTGGACTATCAAAAAAATATATACTTGTATCCTATGAATTTGTACAAAAAAACAACAACATGATAAATCAGCAGGAAAGCTAGAACCTTCTGAAGGGCTTAACAATTGAAGACATGGTTCCTTGTTTGTTGTTTGTTTGTTTGAGACAGAGTCTTGCTCTGTTGCTCTGGCTAGAGTGCCATGGTGTCAGCTTAGCTCACAGCAACCTCAAACTCCTGGGCGATCCTCCTGCCTCAGCCTCCTAAGTAGCATGAGGCATGCGCCACCATGCCCGACTAATCTTTTCTATAAATCATTTAGTTGTCCAGCTAATTTATTTCTATTGTTTTAGTAGAGATGGGGTCTCACTCTTGCTCACACTAGTCTTGAACTCCTGAGCTCAAACGATCCACCCATCTCGGCCTCCCAGAGCATTAGGATTACAGGTGTGAGCTACACCCGGCCGATTCCTTTATTGTTGACAGAGCCACAACACTGTGTTCTCACTCCCTGAGACTGGTTACTTTAAAAATGGTGATGAGAATTCATTGAGCCAACTTTAATGGCTTGCATATAATAGGTGCTTCTAGTGATGGAAACTAGCAGTCTGGGGGAACACACTCCCACATAAGCAGACTATTTTGCCTGAACTATTACGAGGTATATTGGAGAGATCACTGGACTTAAATTGAAGAGATCTGGGTGAATTAAAAATAATATAATCACAACAACAATAACACTGTCAACACAGGTGGTACAATGTGTATGCACCGTGTTAGGCAACTTAGACACAGTGTCTGAATTGATTGTGATAGCAACCCGTGAGGTTGACATAATACGCCCTTCCCATTATACATGGAGACCATGGAGGCTGAGGACAAATGAGTCATATGCCTCAGCCTACAGAACCAATAAGTGACGGAACCTGGATTTAAATCCGGCTGTCCCTGTCTCAGAGCCTGGATGTATCCACATTTTTCTATATTGTTCCAGGTTCTGTTACTCTCTTACTTTGTGATCCTGGGAAAGGTCATTTCCCTTCCAAGTTTACCCATCTGTAAAATGAGAGTAATCTGTGGAAACCAATTTTTGGGGGGTGTGCAAACTTTTTTTTTTTAATGCCAACAAATTTTTCAAGCACTCAAATAATTTCTAAATGGTTATTGGAAAAATAAAGGAAATGCAACTTCTATATGTTCGATAGTGTTATTATTTATACATAAAACATTTTACGGAGGTTAAAAGCACAGCCTCCTGAGTTATATCATCTGGGTGCAAATCTCATGTCTGCCACTTGCTAGCTGTGTGAATGTGGACAAACTCCATCCCTAGGTTTCCGTATTCTCTTCTACAAAGTAGGATAATAATAGTACCCTCCCTCATGAGGTGATAGCAGACAACAAATGAGTTTCTACTCGGAATGAACTTTAAAAAGTCCCTGGAAAAGAGTAAATACTATGTAAGTCTTAGCTGTTATTATTGACCTGTATTTCATTAATCATAGTGATAGTGATTATGTATTTCTATATTATCACAGATCTACTAATTTTTCAGACGAGACCTGGTATATATTCAGAAACTCTGGAAAGAGCACAGTGTTCTGCAGCAAAAGCCAAAATTATTTCTGAGCTTCCTTCTGATTTGAGTGCTATATGAAAAGAAAAAAAAAATCTTCTAATCTTCTGACATCACACAGCAACTTCTCAAGACTTCTCTAACAGAAAACAATCAGTTCAGGGAAAATTTTATTTTTTCCCCCCACTGGCCTGTAAGCTCTTTGAGGCGGGAATTCATAGGCGGTCCATGTTTGTAACTGCCAACCCCACACTCTCATGCCTGCTCCAGCACAAGAAAACACATGGTCTTGCAAACAGCAAATGCTCGTGCAGTGTGTGAAGAAGAAAGAGAGGAGAAAAAAAAAAAAAGGAAGAAGAAGGGAACTTCACGTCCATACAATACCGGCTCTAAAACAGGGTTACCTGGGAAGTTTCCAGATGGAAAAAGTCCAGAAAACAGCCAGATTCGCAGACCAGAAAGTGAGAGAAATGAATCAAGACTGAGATCACCTGTATGCAGGTGGCATTTGACAACAGGAACCAGAGGAGCCTCACCTACAGCTCAACCCAGGTGCAGCAGCCTGCGGCAGGGTTTGAATGCCGTTCCCAGGTACTTCCTCCCTTTCTTACTTCCCATCAAGCCTCTGCTTTGGGCCTCCATGGCATACCCCCACGTCCTTCCTTACCAAGGTGTTCCTTCCCTGCCCCCTCGGACCCGTTTCCTCACTCTCTGGCCCTTCACACCCGACACCGCCACCCAGAAAACCCTACTGAATCCCGAATTGGAACACGGGCCTCTGCCCGGCTCTGTGCCAACGGCACGCGATCGCAGCAAGTGCTGGTTTAGCACGGTGACTGGAGAGCAGAGTCCCTGAACCACGCTGGTAGGGTTCCATGCCTCGCTCCCCGGCTTACTGGGTGTGTGATGTTGGGTAAGCAATTTAACTTCTCTGTGCTTTACTTTACTCCTCCAGAAAATGGAAATACTAGTAATAAAGCTACCCATCTTTTGGGGTTGTTGTAAGGAGGAAATAAACTTAGAAGCGTGCCAGGCACATAGTAATAATGACATGATCCCATCAGTTAGTTTGTTCTGGTCATGAGATGCTACAGATGATCAAACACATCTTTTTTTTTTTTTTTTTTTTTCTTTTCCTGGCTACATCTTACTTCTCCTTTGGTCTTAGCTGAAATGACACCATCTCTTAGAAATATCCCTTTACTGTCATTGTCCAGCTCAGCTTTTCATTCTTTGTGCCTATTTAATGCTGGGATTGGATATATCTGTAGACAGTGGTTTTACTCTGCATTATAAAGTTGGCAATAACCCCATGTCTGGGGGCAGGACAGTACAGTGGGGAGAAATCACCTGAGGCAGAGAAAGCCCCCCTCCCATGGGCTGAAGAACAGAGAGCTCATCAATGACCCCCCAAACCAGAGGCTGGTCTGTTAAGTACAGAGTTATTAAAAGGGAAAGTCCTGATTCTACTCTGAAAATATTTAAACCAGTAGTAAACTTAATCTAACCGCCACTATGAGAAAACCTAGGTGAGCTCAACTTAGATTATACTGACTGAGCCTCAATTCTAGCAACCTGACAGTGGAAGAGACACGCATTTTGCAAGGGCAAATATTATCCTCCTAAGTTTCTACTTTTTTTATACACAATATATATAGACCTGTATCTCACACATATGTGCAAGATTATGTGATTCATCATCAAGAGTAAAAATAGCCAACATAAGCAGATCTGCAGGTGATACAGACATAAGAATTACCATTTTAAAATGTAAAAATAACTATAATAAATATATTACAGCATTTAGTGGAAAAGGTAGACAACACACACATGGATAGGTGGGAAATTCTAGCAGAGAAATGGAAAGTATATATATAAAAAAAGAAAATAGATCTGAAAATGCAATGCCAGAAAAGGAAAAAAAAATCATTCTATGGGCACAGCAGAAGGATCTGTGAATTTGAAGACATGTCGATAAAAATTGTCCACACTGAAGCACAACGAGAAATAATGAATGAAAAGAAAATAAAGGAGGGCAGGTATTGAATCCAGGATCTGTATATGGGATAATATCAAACCATCCAACATACATGTAATTGCAGTTCCAAAAGACAAGGAGAAAGAGAATGGAGTAGAAAAAACATTTGAAGAGAAAATAGCAACATTTTAAAAAATCTATACTTAGAAGAATACCCTCAAACCATAAACAAAATAAATGTTAAGAAAACCATACCTGGGCATATCAGAATCAAACTACTAGGAAACCTATATTCATATTTCTTATGAAATTGTATATACTGATTTTTGTTTAAAAAAATAAAAATAAACAAAGCACCCCGCATAAAATAGGTACTGAATACATACTCACTGGTTGATTAACTGAATAAATGAATAAGTTATTTATATGCTTAAAATCCTTTAATGACTCCATGCTGCCTACATACTAATGTACACTCTCTTCACTCCGAATAAAATTATTTTCAAACTCTGGACCTCGTCTAAGTGCTCAGCTTTATTTGCATCAGGGATTTCAAAATGCTAGTTTTAAAACTGTAGGAAGTTTGTGATAAAAGATAAATTTGTCAGAGAATTAAGAAGCCAGTGGATACATAAATGAATTGATTAAGCGAGGAGTGGTTTGTTGACGCCAAACTTTAACTTCTCTCGGGTTCCTCCTCTCACCCAGCATCATCTCCATAAATACATTCAACCTTTACTCCTCCCCGGCAGGAAGAGAAGATCTGTTCATATTGGAGGAATCAAATTTCCAGTGGGATAAGATGAATAGTTAAATACTTGTCCTAGTCCATGAAGTGTGCCTTCCTGGATTTTGAGTTTGTTTCTGATTTACTTTCTACAGATCTTCCCTCCTATCTTACAATCACCATGTAAGGGGTGCGGAGAGAACTTCCCTTCCCTTCTGAAGACGGCCTCCTTTGAAGATCAAGAGGAAATGACAGAGGGGCCAGTAGAAGAAAGCAGGAGTGGGCTGCCGAGGGCTGTCTTAATCTAGGTAAGAGAAGGCTCTTCTTGACAGCCCTTTCTTTGCTTTTTCTGATTCCATCAAACCCCCTAATAAATAACCTCATTGAATTCCCCCTCATGGCACTTATGATGCTATAATTTCATATATATATGGATATTTGGTTTCCATGTATCCGTTGCTCAACTTTGAGTTTCACAGGAACTGGCATTGTGAAAGTTTTTTTTTTTTTTTCTCTCACCACTGTCTTGTAGAACACCTGGAACGTAGTAGGAGCTCAGTGTTTGTTGAGTGAATGAGTGAGTGAAAGCATGCAAGTCTTTCCTGGTCATCTGTTTTCCGGGTCATCTTGCTGGGAGAAAATAAGTTATTGATATGGGGCCAAAAGCTCTACTTAGTAAGCGTGATTTTGACCTCTCTTCACCTCTCTTAGGATCCTATAGTGGTCACAGACACATTTATATGTAAAAATAGGTAAAACTAAGTCAATTACTTTTAACACTAAATGTATTCAATTTAAGGGGTTGATATTAATCTGATAGCATCTTCTTTATTCTTCTGGCATTAAAAAAGTCCTTTTTTCCATGAAATGATAATATTAAATACTTGCTTTAGAAGATATACTTAATTAGCAAAGTGAACATTTGGCTTCTCTTTGAGGGCATGCTGAACTCATTCCTCCAATGAGGCACCCTCTTCTTCTCTCACCACTCCTTACCACTTAGCCAACTCAATTTATTACTCGGGGCTTGGATTAAAAACTGCTCACTCCTAAAAAAAATTTCCTGACTCTGAAGACTTTGTTTAATCTCTGTGTAATAGACACCCATTGTGCCTGCTACTTTTCTTCGTAACACTCATGGCATGTGTTTTTACTAAGTTAGGATGAGTCTCTTCTATCCCAGTAAGCTCTATGGGCACAAAGACAGTGCTATCTTCTCTGCCAATGAATCAGTCCTCATGGCCTAATACCATGCCTAGCATATAGCAGTTACTCATTAAAAATATTGGCTAAATAAATATGTGCTATAGCAATTTAGCACAAAGGGCTAGTTTCTTTCTTTGCCTCAGTTACCCCAAATTCGATATGACACACCTTTCCATAACCCCAAGCCCTGTGATCCTTGGGAATGACAATACGCAGATGAGTTGATAACCAGGCAAACTCATGGCTCATTCCTGCCCATACCTTCTGTCTTACAGCACCAGTATATTATGAAGGGAAAGGGAAAGTAGAAGTTTTATGTGCATTTATTTTGAGTTATCTCAGTCATTTCTCATTAAGGGTCTTACGACTGGTTATTTTGTTAACCTCATTTTATTCGTGAAGAAATTGGGGTTTAAAGAGGTTAAGTCACATAAGTTCACATAGCTATATATGGCAGGGCCAGTATCAAAGCTCAGCTATGCCTGGTTGCAAAGCCCACACTATTCTCCAGTATGTTATATTATGTGGCCTTTGTCATTTCGTCTATTCTTATTTTATGCACAAGGGGCGGGTAGGCCCACCACCCTCTCCTGGGTTCCACCCACCCCTCTGGAAACTGGCACACAGGGCTCCTCACGGCTGGAGCAGGTGCACATTGGCACCAGTCCCCACTCAATCTGTGGGAAATCATTACTACATTGCTAGGAAAATGAAACAATGCAAGTTATACAAGATCCACCGTGACACTGAGAAATGAGGAGCTGCCACAAGTGCCGCGCAGCCAGATTTGTATGCCTGCCAGCCAGAGCACAAATGGCCCCTCTTGCATTTGTCTCAGGAAACAGGAAGCTTTAATTGTGGTGCATACTGAACACGCAGATGCCAAAGAGCAGCCCTGGGGCGTACACTGGGAGCCCCCGTCATGGGGCTGGGTGGAGGCCGGGTCCAGGTACTCAATAGCAAAACCAACTCAGACAAATCACAGAATCATTACTGCTCTGAGTCCGAAGCTAACTGGTGTCCAGGTGACTGCCCCATGAACATCCCTGCTGACTCTGGTCTCTTTGGAAAATGTCTTTAACTGGAAGCTTCCTGTTTCCTAAATGACCCATCATCAGACATCCTGGTCAATATTTCCCAAAGTGCGGGATGCACCTCAAAAAGGATCTTAAATGGTGAGTATGAAACATTAAATGACATTAACTCGCATTCTCGTAGGTGAAGTATCACAACGATAAAAAACCAAACATCATGTGTACTCACCATTAAATTGGTACTGATCGATCAAAACGTATGTGTACATATGGAAGTAACATTCATCGGGTGTCGGGCAGATGGAGGGGGCAAGTGGGGATGGGTAAACTCACACCTAATCCATGTGGTTAGCTGCGCTGGTGCAGTGAGCCTTATCTACAGGATGGGCAATACCAAGGCAATTTATATAACCAAAGCATTTGTATCCCCATAATAGTCTAAAATTTATAAAAACACAATAAAAAAGTGAAAGTTAACTCCTTCTGAGTTTTCTTTCATTTCTTCAGACATCAAGCTGTGGATAATCAGTACCCTCTGTCTTTAACATCTAATGCTTTCTAATCTTCCTTTTTAACAAAGAGGTAGCACTCTCAGACCCAAAACCTTAGGCGCACAATCGTATACAGCTGGCATTCCCTGGCAGTGTTCCTTTTTCATCTTATTTATTTTTACTCTCTGCTCCTATTTATGATGGATGAAACTTACTTTCCGTGTATGGTAATGATATGTTACCCTTTTATGATACCTTTATTTATATTTAATAAGAAAGTTAATTTAAAAGAAAGATGGACAAAAACATAGCACAGATTTTCTGCACATCCAGTGAAGGTGGTACAAAAATGACTAAGATTCTGATTCTATGAGCATCATTCTGAGCCGGCTCCTAACTTTGTCTCCCTGAGGCTCCTACCCACAGGCCCTAGTAGCTAGCCCACGGTTTCGCCATTTATGTCTTCTTCCAGTAAACTGAGGTTCTGATGTTAAAGAGGATAATTATATTCCTAGGAGCTTCTCCTCCCAACAAAAAAAGCTCACTTGTCTTAAGCCCTTTTTTCTTTTTTTTTTTCAAGTGATAAGCTTCCAGAGTTCTTCCCACTCTGCTTACCTCCTACTGAACAATTCCAGTGCTTCAGCTTTTGTCTTAGAGAATCCTGTGCAGGACTGAATATGCAGTACCAGGCTTTGTGGGACACTGCAGACAAAACACTTCATCTTTCTTGTTCCAGCCATTTTCTCATTTAGAACAGCTCGCTATTGCATGAAGGGTCTTTTATTTGGCTTTGTTTGTTGGTAGTCATAACATGCTCCACCCCTATTGCCACACTGCTCAGTGTCTCTGAAAATTCCTAGATCCCTCTCCCTCCCCAACACTCTGTGCTTCCCTCTATAGCTAAGAGCTTCTTGACCAGTGTGTTGAACATAGAGTGGCTCACGCTACCCACGCTTCAAAGTCAGACTACATACAAAAAGAGTTGGGTCCTGGCTCTGGCACAGGCCAGCTAAGGCCATGACATTTTGGCCCCATGGGGCTCAAATGCTGGCTCAGGATTGCCAAAGAGCTACACCACCTACTGTTTCGGTGCAGTGACACTAAAGTGTTTGTCCTTGGCCCTATATAGGATCTACATGGGGATCTCTCTATAAAAACATCTACCCACGTTATTAAGTAAAAGTGAGGCAGTAATCAGGTCATTTCACATACGTGGGACAACAGAAGTCCACCCCCGAGGGTGGCAAAAAGTCATCAGAAAAGAGTGGCATAGGTTGATTAGACACCCAAAAATTGTCTACAACGGGAGGATACAAGAAATACAGACTCTGTTGCTCTCACATCCTCCTTTTCCTGTGTCTCTGCAGGACAGAAAGTGGGGATGTGGTTCCAGGGAGAGGTTTAGCTGAGCCTGAATATTTTGTTTCTATATAGTCATGACCCAGTGTTAGGAATTTTATTTGTTTTCTGAGATGGTGATTTTTATATCCTGACTGTAGCCAGTCGTACAACTTCCCTTGCACTGAAATCGTTTCTTCATCCAATCCTGAAATATATTATTTTACCAATCCAAATATGTCAAGGATTTTATTGCATTTGCATTTCAAACCTGATAAAATCATTTTCTGGGTGACATTTTTCCTTGAAGGCAACTTCAAATTGAATATTTTTTCCCTTGTTATCTCTCTCTCCCTTTCCTAGCCAACTTCACTTTTAGATTGCAAATCACTCAATATCAAGAGAGAAACGATGATCCGCCGTTGCCATCTTTCCCTCCCTGGTGTGCAGAAAGGTTCAGCTTTGCATTTCCAAACTTAGGTCTATCCTTACAGAAAATCTTTTTCAAGCATCTTAAAATATCTTTATTGCCCACATCTCACGAGTTGATAGTTGCTATTTTCTGCCAGGTGCTCCCGGCAAATGTTTTCTGTCGTGCCCCAAAGGAAGGTGAGGCTAAGAGATGCATTCATGTTTTCATTTCAGGGCTACACCCTTCATCTATGACCCTCATTCTTGATTTGCTTTAAACACTTGTAACAAAGAATACAGGCTGGGAGTCAGAGACGTCTGGATATGAAATCTTTTTGTGTGTAACAGTGGCTCAACCTTAGCTTCGTCATTTACAAACGGGAAGAGCAAAAACTAAGCCATATGGTAGTTGGGAATATTAAATTATTAATATGTAATGCCTCGTATAATGCCCAGTAGGAATGTAACACTTGTGAGTTCTTTTTGATCTATTTCACATGATTTTACACCAAAACTGTTCTGATGAAGATCTCTCATATGACCCACTTATAAACCCCATAGCTCAGTACGAGAAGTGCAACTTGGAATCAGAATGGCTGGCTCTGGAGACACTTGAAACCAAGTGACATAGAGCACATCATTTAACCTCTTAAAGCTTTGTTTTCCAGCTCTGTAAAATGGGGTGAATAATCTGCAACTCGTAGTGTCAGTGAGGGGATATAATCAGATATGGTGCCCCAAATAGCTTTGCAATCTTGGAAACAATGTTCTTGCCATTGGTAAAAGGAGGTAAGTTGCACAGAACTTCTTCCATGTGCCAGGCACTGTGCCAAGAATTTTATGTGTCATGTCATATAGGATCTTTCTACAGTCCTGTGGAATAGGTATCCTTTCTAGTTTGACACATGAAGAAACCAAGGCTCCAAGAAGTCAAACTCTTTTCTATCCAAGTAGCACAGCCAATGTTCACTCCCAAATTGTTGTCTTTCCTGTCATTGTCACTGTTTTCACTCTGCCAGAGATACAGGTCTTTTAAAACCTAAAATTAAAAGGGAAAACAAAAGGAAATTATTATGAAAGAAGGGAAAGGAATTTAATGCTTCGAGAACAATTTTCTTGGCACTTCCTCGAAATACTAATTGAAAACTTGTTTAAGCACCCAGGACTGTCATCCAGATGGTGAAACATACAATTAAAATAATTGCCCTAAATCTGGCAATCTAGAATTATCACTTATTATTATTAATATAGCACCTATTCAGACAGAATTAACTTTTCTTCTACTTCAAATTTCTTCTGTAATATTTAACACAGCCCCACGGGCAGGAGGATTACCTGTCTTTTGGATAAAGCCTTTCTATCTTTATGTAACACTGTTCATTTGCATTCACATTTGCCTAGTGAGGTTGCTTCCCTAGGCATTATTGATTCACCTCCCAACCCTGTGACAGTGGGCAGTCTCATTCCCATTTCAGAAATGGGCACATTAATGCCCCATTGAGCTATGTCACCTAGCTGCTAAATGATTAGGGATTGATTAGTTTCTTAACTCTTAGACCTGTGTCTAGGGTTCTGATCTGACTTTCAAAACTTTTCGAATTATGAAGCTCACAGAAATAACAATGGAATTAAAACCTTAACATAAACTTAAGTCTCTAAGTTTATAACCATAAGTATATTTTCCCCAGCTTTGGTATTTTGAATTTAACCAGGATAATAAGAGATATTAACATTAATTCTAACCAAGTAAATCAGAAATGCTGCTTTTTGCTTGATTGTGCAAGGAAGAGCTGCTATGGATTTGACTCTTCTGGGGAAAACATCTTTCCTGAGTCCACACAAATCCAAAAATTAGATTTGGTAAGATTTTATTATTGCAAAACTTGTAGTGAGCACTTAAGTGTTTTGTCAGACATTAAACTAAATGTTGTACACACATTCCCCTGACTGGTGTCTCAGGAGCTCTGCAGAGCGGGGCTAGTCCCACTGCTGTGGTGCAGAGCCAAGTTGCCTTGGCGTGCGTCCTGACTTAAATGTTGGGTTCATTACTTAACCTCTTCATACTTCAACTTTGTTATCTACAAAACAGAGAAAATAAAAGTACTTCTCTGTGATGCTTAATTGTGTGTATCAACTTGGCTGGACCACAGTGCCCAGATGATGTGGTCAAACATTGTTCTGGATGTCTCTATGAGGGTGTTTTGGAGTGAGGTTAACATTTTAAATCAGTGGATTTGCGACAAGCAGATTGTCCTCCGTGGTTTGGGTGGGCCTCACCTAATCAGTTGAAGGGCTGAACCAAAGATTGATCTCGCCTGAGCAAGAGGGGAGTCTCCAGCCCTTTGGACTCGAGCCACGGCTCTCCGGCCTGATGTCCCACCCTGCAGACTCTGGACTTGCCAGTGTTCATAACTGATGAGCCTATTCCTTAAAATGTTAATAAATCTGTTTTTATATATTTATATATACATCCTATGGGTTGTTTCTCTAGAGAACCCTGACTGACTAACGCACTCCTTACAAGGCTGTTTGAGGATTAGCTAAGCAAATACTTTTAAAAGCATTTAGAGGGGTGTTCTGGTAGAGTGAGACTTGGGTAAACACCGGCTTCTCTTATGATGAATCCGAGTGTGAAAATGAGATGGCTACAGAAAAGGTTATTGAGTCCAAATACCATGGAGCCCAGATACATATTCTGAAATGACCAGGCTTTCCCCGAGCTTCCCCCTGCACCAGCAAAGCTGAAATGAGCCCCACGTCCACTGTGTGAGCATTTGATGTACGTGAACAGGACTGGCGGGACATTCCCTGCTTCAGAGACTCTCTTGACACTACTGCAGTGCCATGACCACATTCAGTCTCTTCATAATGGTCATTTTATTTACTTGCTGGAGAGAAAAATGACCTTAGATCCTGACTATTACATAACAAAAGCAAGAGAATAGAACCAACTAATGACTTTTTAAATAATAATATTAAAAGTGCATGAACAAAACTAGTGGCAAAAAAGTAAGGTAAAAGAAATTCAGCAATATGGCAAAGGACCCATGTCTTTACTCTATAAAAACTGCTCCAAATCAATCAAGGCATATAAAAAAGAAAAATGAACAAAGGGCATGCATTGATACATCACAAAAGTAGAATTATAACTTCTTAAGCAATGTACACAAAGAAACAACCTCACTCATAATTCAAAGGGAAAAATTGTTAATTACAAAAGCAATGGAATTATGTTTTACTTAATCAACAATGCTGTTTGAATGATGATGTTCTGAAATGCTGAGAAGGTTGTTGTAAAATGAGCACATATATGTTCTCATGGGGATGGTAAATTGGTACAGATTTTTGGGAAGACAAGTTTTCAAATAAGGATGAAAAGGCTTAAAATATTTGTATTCTCTGACCTAGCGGTTCAACTGTCCTAAAGTAATATAGTATATTAAATGACCTCCCCTACCAGATTATGTTTCACATCATGCACTCTTTATGATACATCTATGTGTAACATCTTTTATCATTGTAATTAAATCACCAATCAGTTGTGTTATTATAGTTATCATAGTTAAACATCTGTTACCCTTATTAGCCTATACGCTTCATGAGAATGGTGGTTGTATGTGTTCTTCCATTTGTGCACTCGACGATGGACACATAGCTTTGCATGGAATGCTTGGTAACATTTACCGAATGGAAGGATGAAGGCATGAATGGACACAAAGGAGTTTAATGTGCAAGAATGTAAACATCAGCCTTATTCATGAGAACAAAACACTGGAAAATCCCTAGATTTCCAACTTCAGGAAAAGGTTTCTGTGTATTGTTGTTCACCAAGTTGGTGGTATATCATGCAGCGATTTGAAATGTATACAAAAACTGTACAATATCATGTAACTGTATTATATATTTACATATCATATTTATTATATAATATTGAGTGAAACAAAAACTTAAATTTAAAATTATGTATAATGGAGGATTATCATCCTCAGAAAATTAACAAAAGGAAATTCATTGAACTATCAACAGAACTTGTGTTTGGCAAGAGAAAAGTGGTTTTTTTTTTCCTCTTTTTTTGGTTTCCTTTCAGAGTCTCATATATTTACATTTATTTGAGGATGACACTAATTTTATGATAATAGTGATCACCAGTGCATTTTTAAAACCCTCATCTGCAGATATAGGAGGTCGAACTAGGATGGTTACCTGATCCCAAGATAGCTTATGTAATGGCTAAAAACATTTGAATCCTGAGCCTTTGGGCCCCTCTGACTTGTTTCCTAAGGTTCCTCACAGCCTTTTGGGCAACTTAATTAGGTGAATTTCACTGACTGGTTTGTTAACGTATTATTTTTGTTTCTGTCTGCCAGAAACAACAACTGCTGAGGGACTGGGGACATTTACCTGTCAGTTCTGATTGGAGAGGACAGCACCTCTATACCTTTTTAAGTCATCAGGGTGGACTTACCAGAGAAGGTGAGTGAGTTGAGGACCATGGTGGAGGTGATTTCAGGCGAGAGAAATCATTTTGCAGAAGGATGTACAAAGCTGGAAGACTCCTGCCCACCATTGCCAGGTCAATTTTGCTTAAAAACAAAAAAATCAAACAAACAAAAGAATAAATATAAAAATCATCCATTGGGTTCCTTCTTGGCTCAATAACTATCAAAGAGCTCCCAGCTCAAGTCCAAATTCCTCAGCCTGGGGGATGGCATGGTGCAGATAGATAAAAAGGGAAAGGGCTTTGGAAATAGGATGAATATATTCAAATCTCAGGTTTTGGTCGACTGCTAGCTGTTGGAACGCAGAACAGATGCTTAACAATTCTGAGTGTCAAATGCCCTGTCTGTGAAATAAGGAGAGTACTGTATGGGAGGGAACATTTGGGGATTACAGACCTATGTTTAGATGTAGGATTGTCACGTCCTTCCTGTGTGGTTCCTTCTCCTTCCCATACATGTGCCACTCATGGGGCTTTCTTTATGTTCCCCAAATACTCCACGCTTTTCTCTTCTCATAGGGGGTTTTGAAACGTTGTTTGCTTGATGAGAAATGGCCCCAAGTTTTTTTTCTACCTCCCGCACTTCGCACACTCCTCATCCCCTTCTTGTAGGTGAGACATCCGTCCTCTGTATTAACCGTTTTCTGGCCTGCAGACCAGGTGAGATCCCCCTCCCAAATCCTACACTCCCACCATCCCGGGAGTCAGTCCTACAGATGATGAGAGAGAGCGAGCGAGCAAGCACGACCATGAGAGAGCGCATCTTTCAACATTTTCAGGAGAACTGAGTCTTTAAATGTGAAAGACTAAATTTTAAAACTTTAAGAGTGAAAAATAAAGAACTTCTTTATAACATCCGGGTAAAATAGAATTTAGTCAAGGCATAAAACCATAGCCATAGAGGAAAAGATTGATAAATTTGACTATGCCCCAAATTAGAACCTTTGTTCATCAGACACAAATCTGACACACAAAACCAAAAGCAAACACAAAGAGTTGAGGTTATTAGCAGTATATATAACTGACAAAATGTTGGTAAGAGCATGCATGATAAATTCCCCTAGACTTAATAAGAAATACCAACAACCAATAGCAAAATGGACAAAATCCATAAATCAGCCTCTGCAGCAGAGAAAGGACAAATGCCTGATAAAATAAGAAAAGATGCTCATCTTCATTGGTAATCAGAAAAATGTAAATTAAGGCTACAATAAAATATTTATCAGTTATACCAAATTACAAAGTAGGAAAACATGTGGGAATGGAGAATGGGCACGTGCATACACCACATCTGCTGGTTGAAAGCATAAGCGTTTGCAACAACTTTAGAATGAATTAGGAATTATTTAGTATATGTAAAGTAATTTATACCCTAGAGACCAGCAATTGCACTTGTAAGGATTAACCCCAAAGCAGGGGTCCCCAACCTATGGTGAGTTGTATAATTATTTTGTTATATATAACAATGCAATAATAATAGGAATAAAGTACACAATTAATGTAATGTGCTTAATTCATCCTAAAACCATCTCCCCACCTAGTTCATGGAAAATTGTCTTCCATGAAAACGGTCCCTGGTGCCAAAAAGGTTGGGGACTGCTTCCCTAAAGAACCTCTTCGACATTGTTAGCACTGCCATTTCCAGAAGGATATTTAAAAAAACAAAACAAAATTGGAAACATCCAATACATCTAATGATAGGCAATGGGTAAATAAATTGTGGCATAGTCATATAATGGAATATCATGTGAAAGTGAAAATAAATAAACAATATTTATGCATATCATAAACAAATCTCACAAAATACTTTGGGCAAAAAGTAAAATAAAACAAATAGTAAAAGAATATACACAGTATGATTTCATTTATATAAGGCTCCCAAACTTGAAAAGTAAGCTATATATTGAATAAGCAGTACCCGGTAAAATTTTAAAGAAAAGCTAAGGTACGATAATCACAAAATTCAGAAGATGATTATCTTTAGGCTCAATGACAAAGGGTGTGTTAAAGATAGGACTACACAAGAAAGGTTTCAAAATTATTGATGATAGTCTTTCTCTTTTGTCAATTGACTGATGTACTGTTGTATATCATATTATTTTATAATTTATAAATCAATATATTTTTTTCATTTATGAAATATTACATAATTATTTTAATGTCAGAAGTACTAGTTAGGTAATTTTGTTGTTTTCTCATAGTATTCATTTTCCTATCAGTACATATTGGTAAATATTGAAACTTTGAAAGCAAGTCAATTTTTTCCATTCTGACTTTCTGAGACCATGGGATACCCAATAAATGGATAGTGCACCACTTCCCTTGAGGTTTAAATATATTTTATTTAGGTTTAAATCTGCTTTCATCAGGACATGTTCTCCATGAATTAAAATTCCTTGAAAGCCATGCTGACTGTAAAAAATGGGCAATGAACAGTCTCTTTCAACAAGAGATCATCCATAATGATCTATAGAACCGTCAGTTTTCCTCAACTGCCATTGGGTAACAAAGTAGACCTTTCCCACTCAACTGATTAAAGCTGGGTCATAGAATAATCCTGACTGCTAGATTATTCTATGACCCAGCTTTAATCAGTTGAGTGGGAAAGGTCTACTTTATTACCCAATGGCAGTTGCCCTACAGAAGTGGACACCTTTTCTATCAGAATGGCTTATATGAAAATAGCTCCATTCCTTTGATGAGTCATGTTAAATGCCGGACTAGTTATTTTGTACAACTAATGGTTATGACTCTGGTGGTCTCTGCTTGTTCTAGTGGTGAAGATTCTCTCAGGCTTGAGTTGGGGCTGGTGTGTTATATTTCATCAGTGACAGAAAATCTCTCTCTTGACTGCTTGAGTCGATCTCTCTGAACATTGCCTAGAGGACAATTGGATGGTCTGGAAATATTACAGAGCAACCAACATGCAATATTAACACTTGCTGCATAAAGTATGGAAGTAAACCTTAGATCTCAGCTGCTAGATAGAATTCAGCAAGACTTCACCTTTCGGTGAATTTGGACCTATTCTTATGAGAGGGTGTGTAATATGTAGAGTGTCACGAAGATAAACACCATTATTAGGCTACTTCACTGCTTCAGCCAGCCTTCCTTGCAGATACAATGTACCCACAAGGCTTAGTGCTGTGGTTTCCCTGGCTACACATTGGAATCACTAGGGGAGTTGTAGAAAACGATGCCAAGTGCTCACCCCAGATCAATTGTGTTGGGTTTGTTAGTGAGGGGATTGGGTATTGGCATATTTTGAGTGTCCTACAAGTGATTCGACTATACAATCAAGGTTGTAAACAACTTTTGGAGTCAAACTAGATATAAATTTGAATCTCAATTTTAGCACTTAGCTGCTTGGTTTTATGAGTAAGCCTTTCTCAATTTCTAGTTTTCTTATCTGGAAAAAAAAACTGGTCAATAATTGCACCAAACTCATCAGTTTGTTGCAAAGATGAAATAAGACATGCAAGGCATTTAGAACAGTACTTGGCACATGAAAGGTTCAATACATGTTGGCTATTATTTGCACATTTATTTTATTTACAAATATTGATTGCAGAGATGCAGAGAAAAGAGAAGACACTGGAATCAACCAGTCAAAAAGACTGTGATGGGCCGGGCGCTGTGGCTCACGCCTGTAATCCTAGCTCTTGGGAGGCCGAGGCGGGCGGATTGCTCAAGGTCAGGAGTTCAAAACCAGCCTGAGCAAGAGCGAGACCCCGTCTCTACTATAAACAGAAAGAAATTAATTGGCCAACTAATATATACAGAAAAAATTAGCCAGGCATGGTGGTGCATGCCTGTAGTCCCAGCTACTTGGGAGGCTGAGGCAGGAGGATTGCTTGAGCCAGGAGTTTGAGGTTGCTGTGAGCTAGGCTGACGCCACGGCACTCACTCTAGCCTGGACAACAAAGTGAGACTCTGTCTCAAAAAAAAAAAAAAAAAGACTGTGATGAAAGCAAAGCTCCCTCTTTCTGTTGCTATATGTCTCCTGTGCTGGGGCATCTTTGATAAGAAGTGTAGGAGAAGTCACATTCTTTAATTCCAAACGTGAGTTCTAAGAGAAGCAAAGACTCCTGTGTTCTTCGCACACCAACAGGCTTTCCTGAGGAGCTCTGAAACCAGGAGGCTTGGACTAACCCAAAAGAGTTGAAGGAAAAGTTCAACAGGCCCTGGCATTCTGCCAATGCAGACAGCACTCCTGGAAATATTTTATCTCTGAAAATAAAAATCAATTTAGTGGACCCGAAGATAATGTAGTATTCACAGACATGTCATTTTTCTTCCAACGTAATTCCCCCCTGATGCTGCTAACGGGTTCAGTTGTCAGGGGCACAATAGAGAAAGCCCTTTTTTTTTCTTTTCTGAGATAAATTATGAATTGGCTCCCACTCCATCAGCCCGGTGATAATATATCACCAGCCAGCAAGGTCAGGCAAGCCTTCAGCTCACTTACCCCCAAGGTGATAGAATGGTTAACAGCATAGGATTTTGATTACAGAGGTTCAACTTCTGGCTGTGCCCTTGTCTTAATAACATGACACATAGCAGGTTGATTCATCTCTTGGTGCTTCAACTTTCTCATCTGTAAAATGGGGATGCTATTACCCACCTCACATGCCCTTTGTGAGGGCCCTTTGAACTCATCCTTGCTTTTTAAAGGTACTTTGCAGTGTCTGGTATTTTAAACGCACTCATTACATTGTTGCTGTTGAGAGTGTGTTAGTGATTTTGAGACACCAACTGAGATTTAAAGTTGCATATGTGCTCTGTGCTTGGGAAGTAGACGCTTGTTGTGGCTCTCATTGGTATTATACTTGAGGAAGCATACTAGAAATGGCAAATCACCCCCAAACTGGGCTTCAAGGAACTTTTTGCCTGGCAGACAGAATAAAATGCCTACATTTTGTGTTTAAAGTTGTAGTGGAAGAAATGCCGGCTAAATTAGATTCAGAAAAATCTGGTTCCAATCCTGGTTCTCACAATAATTAGCTATATCATCCTAGCCAAACAATTTTCATTTTTTTCCAGCCTATTTCCTTGGCGATGAAGTGAATTGAGGTTGCGGTAGATGGTAAGGTCAAACCCTGCTTGATTGTGCATTGAAAATGTTTATAGTTAGGGGATCAATTTTGCTTTTTTAGAATCACCTCAAGAGAGATCCCTCTTTGTGGGGTGATTTGAGTGGATGCTGATAAAGACCAGGCCTCTTATTGCCCTGTTATTTAGCAACTGGCCTACAGTCACCAAAGGACAGGGACTTTATCTGCTCTGCGCTGGTTGTCCTCCACAGGTTGTGAAGTCCACCCTCTCTAACCGTCTCCACTTTGCACTAAGTGGACTGAGGCACTAAGGGGCTGCAACGATTGGGCTTCCTTGCTGTCTAGCCCCTCATTCGGTTGAGTCCATGGGAGGAACTGGTAGAAGAACAGACAGAGAGAGGAGAGAGATGTCACAGTGTTTATTCCCAGGTTTCCTTTGTGCTAGGCTATGATTTAGTATTTTTTGTTAGTTTGTTTGTTTGTTTTGAGACACAGTCTCTCTCTGTCTCCCAGACTAGAGTACAGTGGTATCATCATAGCTCACTACAATCCCAAACTCCTGGGCTCAAGTGATCCTCCTGCCTCAGCCTCCTGAGTAGCTGGGACTACAGGTGTGCACCACCACATCCAGCCAATTTTTCTATTTTTTTGTAGAGATGAGGTCTTGTTCTTGCTCAGACTGGTCTCGAACTCCTGGCCTCAAGTGATCCTCCCACCTTGGCCTCCCGTAACTGTTAGGATTACAAGCATGAGCCACTGTGCCCGGCTAAGTTACGTTCACTATGGTCTTGTGCTTATTAGTATAGGTGAGTTCCTCTACCCAAAGCCACAGCTTCCACCAGACAGGTTTATTGTCCAGCTGAAGCTCTCCCCAGGCTTTGGCAATGACTTTCTTCACTTGTCTCTGGGGGAGGCATCCAGGGATGATAATGACATTCCCCTTGTTGTTGGCTTCGGGATACTTCTGTATCCCCATTGATAATCCACACATTATAAGGAGTTCATTCATTAAACTCTCATTAATCACCCTTTTGGTGTATGCCATCTGTTTTTATTTCAAGGTCCTGCTCAATATCACTGTATATTTAACACCTACAAAGTCTCATGCATTTTGTAGACATTCAAGACACCCTTTCAAAATGATTTGGCTTATCGCGAAATCGCCATGCCTGAGTTCTACTGATATGCTGGCGTCAGAATCCAAGAGGTCAGCATCAGGCATTCTTCTCTTCCATGCAACTTTCCCTTCACCCTCCCCCATCTTTGTTCACTCAACCTCGAATGATTAAGCATCTATTACCTGAAAAAAGAAAACACTAAATGTTGAAACAGGTATTGTTAATAAATTAAGATAAAAATAGTATTTTATACTCACCATTTCCACATTCACCATGATTTTGTCCCAGAGCTTATGGTTATCATTTGTGGGAGGGTCAGTATAGTAGAGGAGTTCTCAGTCATAGCAGAAGACAAACTAAAGCATATATTCTTTAAAACATTAATCTGATCCATATGTTTATAGGTGTTTACAGGGTAATAAACTCAACCAAAATGCAAACCAAAAAATGTAACTTCATTTGATAAAGGCCTATTCCAGAAAGTGTGCTTAAATTATAAGTGTAGCATTTAATTTCATTACACATATAATTTGGGAACCTTATGGCAATGTTTCTCAAGCTCTAAAAACAAAAATGCTTCTAAATTTAAAGGAGATTAACTCATATCTCAACGTCTCCACTCCTTCCACGAAAGGCTGGAATATTCATCATCCAAAGCAGTTTTTCTTCTTTGAAAAATGTTTTTCAAGTTTTGGGTTTCATTTTAAGAACTCAACAATTATAACGACAATAACAAGCATACCATTGCTACTTCCATACTGCTGCTCATACCAGCATGCCAGGCACTCTGTCCCAGTTCATGTTATCATAACCCCCACCTTACAGATAAAGAAATCAGAGCACATGGTGGCGAAGCAATGACCAAACTCACCCAACTTGTCAGCGGTAGATCCAGAATTCAAATCTAGGTTTCCATATGGATCATAAAAAATCTTACTTTTACTTGTGGTCTAGACTGCTACCCATTCTAATTGAAAATGGTGTTTGTCTGAATTTTTAATGCTGGAATAAGTAATAAACTTCTATCAAAGAAGGATCAATTGGCGTTTGAACCCAGGAGAGTTACCGAATGCACCAATCTTTCGACATAGACCAAACCATAAGTCTGTATGTCCATGTAACAGTAGACAGAAGTTGATTGGCAGAAGTAAATTTGGTTCCAAGGTAGGAGGAGGAAGTTGCTGTTGAAAGTCTATAAGACCTTTTCATGGACCTCATAAGAAATTCCATTATTCCAGAATTCTAACATGATTGAAAACCCAGGGCATCAGTCACTTTCAGAAGCTAATCATATTCTTAACAGCCAGAACAGTGTGACTTTGGCTCAAGGCAGGTCAAACTTGTTTCTTTTCCTTTTGGTGAGGGGTCGAGGTGGGGCAGGGAGTGATTTAACTAGATTGAAAACAGCTATGAATCTGAAAGGTACTTGAATAAAACTTTGCTACCAGTCCAACCTATGTCTTCATTAGGAAGGTCATTTTCAAAGTTTCTGCACATTTTGTGTCACCCCGTAAGAAGAGACACCAGGCTGTGGTTATTCTACAGCATTATATCATGCTAAAATTATCTTGGCATGCACACAGGATATTTGTTGAATCTAATTGAACTTGTTGCTTTGAAAGGCCAAGCCTGAACCCCCAAAGGGAGCTGTCCAACCCCAATGTGCTGAAACCAAGACAGACGGTGACAAGCAGCTCACAAATTATTGGGCATGTATATGACTGTGGCATCACACACTGGGTTAACCGTACACATAACAATTTATATTGTTTATTTATATTTTGAGAAATAAATTGTGCCTTGAAATATCCAAGCCATTTATTGAGTCATTTCACTTCCTGTGATGGCCATCACATGAGATATTATATTACTATAGGAACACAGAAAGAAAAAGGGACATTATACAGAGACCTGATCACATCTTTTCTATTTTGGGGTTTAGGTGCAGAAGCAATCAACTATCTGCCAGTTCACATGTAAAATAATGCATGCAAATAACGTGTGTGCCTGGCACCTAATTCCTCCCCCCTTTCTTTTATGATAATGGTTTGAGATCTTTCTTTTCTCTATCCCTCCCCCAACTTGCTTATTTCTCACTCTCAATTCAACTTTGCTTTTTCATGGTTCTGATCTCCGTACCATGGGACACCATCCTGAGACGTTGTTCATTGCACTGTGCCAGGTGCCAGGTGTACCACAGTAAACCCCTTTCATGGAATTTATTCTCTGATGGTAGAGGCAGAATATTAAACAAATATTTATGCAACTAAATATGTAATTATAGGCTTACCTTATAGAATGATATCTTTGTTAAGGACGTGTTAAAGTTATAAGCTACATATATAATTAAAATGTATAAAGATATAAGCTATGTTGGAAATGTACACCACTTTCAGCTCAGTAAAACCTTTCTTTCAATATAATTTTTTTCATACACAAAGCGCATACTATACGAAGTTATATTTGGACATTACAGTCAATTTTCTCCCCGTGAGAGTTTCTGGTAAGAGAATGTCATGTGTAACAAATTTGAATTATGTTCAATGTTTAGATGAACCCCAAATATTTTGCATATGCCGAGTGAGAAGGATGAAGATATAGCATCAGACACTCGTATGTTCTTTTTACGTAAGTGTTATTTCTGTGTATTTTAAAGCACTTTTGTGATTAGCATTTATTTTGCTTTAAAGGTTTTTTTTCTGTGCTATGACTTTATTTTTAAGTGCAGTTTGAGTGAAAGATAGCTACGAGTCCCCCCAAAATGTTGGAACATTTTGTACAGGAGAAAGAATTCTACTTCCAAAGAATTTCTCTTCCCTCTCACTGCTTTTCCAGCAATTTACCCACAGTCAACTCTTCTTTCTCCCCTGACCAGTAAAATCTTCATTCGATTACATTCCACACGCAGACTATTTATTTGCTTTTAAGCCTTTGCTTGTTCCTTCCTTTCTTATCATTCAGTTCCTATATATCATTCCCAGCCATACAAATTATTTGGATATGTTGATTGGGTACAAGGCACAAAATAATTTTTCCCATTAAAACCAACACAGATATTTTATTTCATATTTTTCCATTTAGTGGCAGGGTTTCAGTAACTAATTAAAGTTATTAAGCAAGGCCCAGGTGTGTAGGAAATGCAGTTTTTGAGACCACATAACAGGATAACTGCCTGCTTCTGAGTGATAATAGGAAGGTCCCTGGGAGACAGGCATCCCATTTAAACTGAGACTTGAATACTAAGTAAGATGTAAGCAGAAGACCAGAGCAATAGTAAAGGGAACACATGCCTGGTCCTTCAGTGGGGGAGGGCTTGACCTGACTGAGGAATAGAGAGAATCATCTAGAGAGTGCACAGTACGTACGAGGCAAACTGGCACCTACGCAGGCTTGAGGTGCAGCCGTGTTGGTTCATGCAATGCCTGTCGATTGCACCAGGAAAGGCCTGGGAAGCTAATAAAGGGCTTTACACAGCAGAGTGTCATGAACATGTTTCCTTTTCAAAAAGCCCCTCGGCCACTCTGTTCACGTGGATTGGGGCAGAGAAGGAGGGGTGGTGCAGGGGGACTAAGAAGGAAGCTGCAGGGTAGGGATGCTGGCGGCTCAATCTAGGCTGGTGACAGAGATGACAGCAAAAAAATATGGATGAGATTGAAAGGTGCATTTTAATGTTTTAGAGACATGAATTTCTGAATAATTAGATATGAGGGTAGAAATAGAGGGAAACATTCATACTCACTTCTGCCAGCGTTGGACCCTTATCCTTAGAATCCAGACTTGCATTGCACTGTCTCCACTTCTCTTTAACGATGATGAGGTTAAAGTTTTACTGTAAGCTAGGGTACCGTCCCAACTGCTTTGCATACATTCTATGATGGAATGTTCACTACAGTCTCTGTGTCTTAGGAACATTTCTATTTCATAGGTAAGTTAGATAACTTGAATGAGATCACATGATCCGTTAGTGGGAGGATTGAAATTCAAAGCCAGGCAGTTTGACTACAGAGACCGCCCCCAAGGAGCTGTTTAAGTTCCCCCTATCTCTAATCGCACATCCAATTAAAAACGTGACTATTACATTCCTACTGCTTCAGGTGAGAGTAAAATATAGGCTGGGAATTTTCTGTATATTTTGATTGTCTCCGTGCCCCTTGTCTTTCAGAAGAAGAGACAAGGGCATGTTGACTGCAACTCTGAATGCTGCAGTGCTGAGAAATCTCCAACTCTCTTAAATGTCACCTCTTCAAGACTCCAGAAAGCCGATTGCAAAATGGGAATCCTCTGGTTGTGATCGGTGTTAAATTAATTCTTAAAGGAGTTGCTTGCAACTTCAAAATGATTTCCAGCTTAAGAAAAGTCCCCAACATCCTGTTTTCTCCTTGACAAATTCAGCTGCAGAAAAATAGAGGAACATGCAAACATCCGTGGTGACACTTTATCTTTATGACAGACACCAAAGAAACGTTCTGATGACAATGATGACAACCGAACAGAAACATTAGTCCATAACAGATTCGTTCTCGGTGCAAACCATGGCTTTCACATACTTGGACGTTCAGACAAAATGTCATCCTCGTTTTTCCTGCATAAAGGAAAATTCTGCATGGCCATGCTGGGGTCCTCTTGAGAGTTAACAGAGCCACTAACTGGATGGGACAATAGGAATAAACCAGGACTAGTCTAGGCAAGCTAGAATGCATGAACACTCACCTAAGGGTATAATTGCCTTGTAACAGAGCACCATATATGGTTAGTGCACAGTTCTTGCCATAGCTTTTATCTTGAATGATCAGCATAAGAATTTTTCTTTTATACTTGAATTCTCCTGGACATAATCTCCAATGTCCCATCTCATCCTCTCAGAATAATTTTCTTCATTGTGTTATGCATTGTGTCATTGCAAGAGAGAGTGGTAGAAGTGGATGGAAAAGTCTTAGGATGACAAGTGTAGGGTTTGAAACCTGAAAGATCTGTTCCCTGAAACCAGTTCCACCATGAATTTGTTGGGTGATCTTGGCAAGACAGAACTGAGATAAACATCAAGTTACTTGTCTATACTACATGTGTGGTGATTGCCTGATTGGTATTAAAGAATCTGACCATTTGAAGGCTCTCAATTCTTATGGATATTATCACAATATTACCATTATCTTTTCTTCCTACATATTACTTTTTGGCAACAGCGATAGGAGGTAGATTCCTTTTTTCTATTTATCGATATAATTTAAGATGTCTAGGACATTAGTGTGTGCTCAAGAAATATTGAGCTATATATCAATTAGCAACATGTTTGACTATATACAACAAAGAACTAACTAGCAATAGATTTGAGAAATATAGATGTATTTCCTTGGAAAACAGAATTCCAGGGTTGGGAAATCCAGGGGTGATACACTTGCTCAATGATGGTAAGAGCCCAAGACTTTTACAACTGTACATGCCACAGTTTTTTGTTTTTTGGGGTTTTTTTTTTAGCAGAAAGCAGGTCAAGGATATAGACTCCTTAGAAGGAGTTTGTATTCTCTACATGCCTGGCAATATCTGAAATTGTCTGTGTGTGTACGGAAGTCGTCACTCTCATGTAGGGAATTAGTTGGCCCTACAGATAGTCCTGCAGTTCTCCCAGGCATCGTTATCCAAGCTATTCTTTATCCAGACCTCCCCTACTTCTTTGGATCATTAGTGGAATCAAATATCGATCCCTTTAGCTCTCAGTATATCCACATGGGGTCTGAAATGTCCAAATCCCCTGGGTAAGTTGCTTCCAGACTTGAGCAGCCTTACTCTAACTTAGTAAAAAATAAGGTAAAAATATTATAATTTTAATGTGTTCCATAAATGAAAAAAATTTAGATCATAGGTATATGAAAAAAAGGTCCCAATGTAAGCTGGGCGTGGTAGCTCACACCTGTAATCCCACTGCTTTTGGAGACCCAGGTGAGAAGATCACTTGAGGCTAGGAGATCAAGACCAGCCCAGGCAACATAGTGAGACCTCATCTTTAAAAAAGAAATGAGCTGAGTGTGGTGGCACCAGTCTGGAGTCTCAGCTACTCAGGAGGCTGAGGCAGGAGGATCGTTTGAACCCAGGAGTTTAAGGTAGCAATGAGCTATGATAGTGCCATTGCATTCCAAATAGTCTAAGGGTAGAAAATGGTATTAATGAAGAAGATTACTCCATGCACTTCTGATAGGAGTATAATTTTGTCCAAGCACTTTGGGAAACAAGTTGGTATTTTAATGTAAGTTTAATATTTGCGTATACTTCACAACTTAGCAATTTTATGCCTCACAATTTTACTCCAGGGAAATTTTATCACATGTCTTCCTGGAAACATGAATGAGAACAAGAATGCCCATAGCAGCATTATCTACTGTGAAAACAAATACACAAAAAAACAAACCTGGAAACAGCTTAAATTGCAGAAGAGGAAATAGGTAAATTAATTGTGGTATAATCATACAATGGAATATCATGAGGCAATGAAAATGAATGCTAAACCAATTAGTATGGGTTTGACTTAGGAGCATAATTTTGGGGGAAAAATCCCAGAAGCAAGATATAGCTTGAAATCATTTTTTAAAAAGTATATTAACAAATTAAACTGTGTGTGTGTAAGAACCATTTATTTTAAATCAAGAAAAATCATAATACCCCCATTCTCTCTACCTCCACCACCCTGAACCCCTGAAAACCACTGATGTTCTCTCCATTTCTATAATGTTGTCATTTTTAGAATGTTATATAAATGAAATCATATGGTATATGATCTGTTGGTATTGGATTTTTTTTTAACTCAGCATAATTTTCTGGGAATACATCCAAGTTGTGTGTAGCAATAGTTTGTTCCTTTTTATTGTTGAGTATCACATGAGTGTACTGCCATATAAATGCTCACTCGCAGAAGAACATCTAGGCCATTTCCAGTTTATGGCTACTGTGGATTATGCTGTTACAAACAGTCCTGTGCAGGTCACCTGTGAACATAAGTTGTCATCTCACTAAAATGTCCTGAGTGCAACTGTTGGGTTGCATGGCAGTTTAATTTTAAAATAAATAGTCAAAGAATTTTCTAGATTGGCTGTATCATTTTATATTCTCATCATCGACGAATGAGTCATCTCATTTCTCAACATCCTCACCAATGTTTGATGTTTCTTTTTTTTTTATTTATTTAGCCATTCTGATAGGTATCATAGGAATATATTATTATGGTTTCTAGTGGCTCGTAAAGTTGAACACATCATTGCTCATCTTGTGCTTATTTGCTATTTGTGCATCCTATTCCGTGAAATGTTTGTTCCTGTCTTTTGTCTTTTTTCTTATTGGGTTGTTTTCTCTCAGTCTGTGTATTGTCCTTTCACTTCTTAATGCAATTTTTGCGAGCAAAACTTTTTAATTTTAGTGAGATCTCATTTATATGTGTTTCCTTTTATGGATCATGCTTTCAATATAAAGACTAAAACTTACTTCCCAGCTCTAGGCTGAATAATATCTTTGAGTATTTTTATATCTACGTTCTGATAGATATTGATTTGTCATTTGTCTGTCGTTTGTTTATTTCTGTTTTCTGCCTTGTGTGGCTTTGATATCAGGATATGTCAACGTTGTAGAATGATCATCTCCCCTCTCCTTTCTATATGACATTAAGTACAATTTGTATTAAAATTTTGGTAGATGTTGCCTGTGAAACCATCTGGATAAGGGAATTCCTTCTTGGGGGAGGTTCTTAGGTATAGATTTAATCTATAGTAGATTAGGACTGATCAGATTATCTATTTCTTGACTGAGTTTTGGTAGATTGCATCTTTTGAGGGGTTGGTATCGTTTTTGTAAGTTGCTGAGTATGTGGCCCTAAGTTGTTTGTAGTATTTTTAAATTCCTTCAATATCCACAGGGTAAGTAGTGATATGGCTTCTTTTACCTGATTATTTGTAACTTCTCTCACTTTTTGTGTGTCATCCTTGACAGAGATTTATCAATTTCATTGACCTTTTCTTTATTGAAAAATGCTTTTATTCATTTTCTTTATTATTTTTTTTCTGTCTTCAATTTCATTGACTTCCACTCTTTATTTTCTTCCTTCAGTTTTCCTTTCTTCTGGTTGCTGGGGTTCCATTTGTTCTTTTTATACCCAATATTTTGTGTTTTAGTTTCTTTCCTTTCCTTTTTTTTTTTCCGACAAAGTCTCACTCTGTCACCCAGGCTGGAGTGCAATGGCATCATCATAGCTCACTGCAGCCACAAACTCCTGGGTTCAAGGGATCCTCCTTGCCTCAGCCTCCCAAAGTGCTAGGATTACAGGTGTAAGCCCCTGTGCCCAGCCCAATTTTTTAGTCTCTTAAGGTTGAAGCTTAGAGTATTGATTTGAGACCAATCTTCTTTTCTAATGTAAGCATTTAATGCATTACATTCCCCTCAAGAACTGCTTTTTCACTACATTTTACAAATTTTGATTTGCCATGCTTTCACTTTCATTTTGTTTAAAATTGTTTCCTATTTCTCTCAAGGCCTTCTACCATGGATTACTTACAACAACATGGTTTCATTTCCAAATATTTGGGCAGTTCTCACTATCTTTTACCTATTGCTGTCTAGTTTAGTTATATTATAGTCAGAATGCATATACCGTATTATTCCGAGTATTTTAAATTTGTCAAGTTTTGTTTTATGACCCAGAATATGGTATATCTTGGTAAATGTTCCATGTAAACTTGAAAAAAAAAGTGTATTCCACTCTTGTTTGTGAGACATTCTATAAATGTAACTTATTGATAGTGTTCTATGTCATTGTTTTTATGTCTACTTTTTCTAATATTTACTAAGAGAGTATTTTAAAGTCTACAAATATAATGTTGGATTAGTCAGTTTCATTCTTTAATTCTATCGCTTTTTGCTTTTTATATTTTGAATTTTGTTGTCAGATGTACACACATATATGGTTGGTTTTGTCGCTTTATATGAGAGTATGTCTAAATGATATTTCGGATGGATATACAATTTTAGGTTGACAGTTCCTTTTTTTTTGCAGAACTTTAAAACTATTTTTGCTCTCTTCTGGTCTTCATGCTTTGTGATGAGATATCTGGAAGTCATTTGAATATAATGTGTCCTTTTTGTTTCTGCTTTCAAATGTTTTATTTGTGGTTTTCAGTAGTTTATGATTTTTTGTTTGTTACATTTTTTTTTATTTCAGCATATTATGGGGGTACAAATGTTAAGGTTACGTACATTGCCCTTGTCTCCCCTCCCCCCTCGAGTCAGAGCTTCAAGCGTGACCATCCCCCAGACGGTGTGCGTCGCACTCACTATGTATGTAAATACTCATCCCCTCCCCCCCCCCCACCTGCCCGATGCCCAATACATTTTTTTTTAACATTTTGGTTACATTTTATATCTTTGCCTCTCCCTAGCAAGGGTTAGAGGTATGCCCCTCCCTTCCACAATTCTCTGTGGGACTACCCCCGCAACCCCCAAGTCCCTGGTGAACACCACCACCCTTTGAGCACCGTAGTGTTAATCAGTCAGTACCAATTTGATGGTGAGTAGATGTGGAGCCCATTCTTCTGATCTTGTGTTACCTTGCTTTGGATATTGGGTTTAAAGCTCAATCTAGGATAATATAAGCGGTGTTGGGGGGATCATGGCTTACTTTGAGCTTATTCTGTTTGGGGAATCACTCAAATTTTTGGTGTTCTAAATGTGTGACTTTCACCTATTGGGGATGCTTTTTAGCCATTATATTCTCAATTTTTTTTTCTGCACCAATTTCTTCTCCTCCCCTCCTGGAGCTCGAGTGATACGAATGTTTTTCTTCAGGCTGGGCCTAGAAGAAAGGATGGATGGATGTATGGATGGAAAGAGTGTGAGCAGGATGAATTGAAGGGTCAGGTGAAAACGCCTGCCCGAAGCTGCTTGTTTGCTGAGTGCAAAGTTCAGCTGAAAACAGCTGACCTGTATGGAAGTCGTCAAAGAAATCAGCAAAGGGCCCTGGCCCATTGCACGTGTCCTTGGAAATAAATACGGGAGGAACTTGGCTGAGGAGGTCATTTTCTCCTTTAGATTTTGGTCTCTGTCCTTCTCTTAAACGCCGTATGTTTCGGGGAATTATTCTTTCTCATTCCTTCGCTATCAAGCTCAGGAGCAAAAAGCAGCCACAACAAGTGGGGACCCTGACGTGATTCAGGAATCTGCGTGTTCAGTGAGCGTTTACTTATCGACCTGGCTGCAAGGGGAATCGTCCCCGTTGCTGCTGCTTTGGGGAAGGGACCGACACGTGCAGTTTCAGAAGGTTTCTAACACGGGGCGGGAAGTCTGTGCGCTCTGCAACAGCGCTGAAAGGCTGCCCAGTGCTCTGTCGAACCAAAAGCTTTACAACAAATCGTATGCACGGTGGACAGCGTTGACCCTGCTTCCCCCCTGAGGGCATGTTAGACTTAGAGCTCTGGGAGCAAGTAGGGAAGGTTTTTTAAGAAGAATCTTAGGGGGGTCCCGTGCCCCCTGCCGTGGTAACCACACGGAGCCTGATGCAAGCAGTGCCGACTCCCTTGCACGTGCCTGCGGATTCTGATCTGGTGGAACCCGCTGCTTCTCCACTGGAGGAGCCAGCCTCCCCTGCCGTAAAATTCCTGAATCCTCAGCCGTCCTCTCCACTATTGGGAAGAGCAGCTACTTATTCTTCCTCCTCCTCCTCCTCTTCTCCTCCTCCTCCCCCTTCTCTTTTTCCCCCTCTCAAAGGGCACATCTCTATTCTTCCCCTGGTAAACCACCCCCTTTTCAACACTGCCTACCAGAGGGCCGATCTTTATGGGGATGAAATTTGTTAGAACAATGGAATCTTCCTCTAACTACCCAGCCGCCTTTTTAGGGGCCACTGCTCAGGTGCATCCACTACAACCCACGCCTTTACAACGGGCCACTAATTCGCCCACCTGGATAGAGTGGTGGCCCGTTAAGCAGGATACATTAAAACATTTAAAACCTCTTGTCCGGGGCCAACTTTAAAGCGGGACACATAGAATCTTCCCTAAGTGATGAATACACTCTTGTATTCATCATACCTAAAAAGAACAATAAGTGGCGTTTACTACAGCACCTAAGAGCTCTTTGTGCTGTTACAGTCCCAATGGGACCTCGGCAACCCGGCCTTCTCCAGCCGTTGTTAGTTCCAAGAGATTGGCCCCTGATTGTAATTGATTTAAAAGATTGTTTTTTCACAATACCTCTAGGGAAACAAGACCAGGAAAGATTTGCATTTTCTGTTCCCATTTATAATAATGCCCAGCCAGTCGACAGGTGTCTCTAGAAAGTCCTTCTGCAAGGGATGTTAAATAGTCCCACTATTAATGTTATTTCACCAAGCCCTACTCCTTTCTTGGAGCCAGTTCCCACCCGCTATCGTCTATCACTATATGGATAATGTATTATTAGCAGCTCCTACTCAAGCGGAATTATTATCATCATTTGCTCATGCACAAACATATATGCTGCCCATAGTCTGCAAATTGCCCCAAAGTACAACTTACCCAGCCCTGGCGCTATCTTGGTTATCTACTTTTTCCCTCATTCACTGTGACCCCAACAAATAGCCATCTCCCGGCCTTCTACCCTGATGCTACATTCATTACAACAACTTTTGGGACATGTGAATTGGATAGTCCCACTTCTGGAGTGGAAATAATTGGAAACATTGATCCACCTCTGGCTTTCCCTCCTAAACAAGCAGAATTAGGGGTGCTTATATTAGCTTCAAAAACACTTCCATTAGAACCCCTAAACATCATCACTGACCCCCGATATGTATTCTGTTCTGTTCTCCTTATCAAGAATGCTATCATTAAGGATATACATAATCAAACTTTAGCGATTCCTTGTTCTATAGGGCTTATTAGCTATCTGGTGACAACCCCTCTTTCTCATACTCATGCTCACAGCCCTTTGCCTGGATCTCCGACAGAAGGAAATAATGCCCTTGATCGTCTCGTTTCCTACCATGTATGTTCCACTAATGCCTTAAAAAATCCCGTAACGAGGCCAGGCATGGTGGTTCATGCCTGTAATCCTAGCACTCTGGGAGGCCGAGGCGGACGGATTGCTCCAGGTCAGGAGTTCGAAACCAGCAACTGAGCAAGAGCGAGACCCTGTCTCTACTATAATAGAAATTAATTAGCCAACTAATACATACAAAATTAGCAGGGCATGGTGGTTGCATGCCTATAGTCCCAGCTACTCGGGAGGCTGAGGCAGGAGGATCACTTGAGCCCAGGAGTTTGAGGTTGCTGTGAGCTAGGCTGACGCCAGGGCACTCACTCTAGCCTGGGCAATAAAGTGAGACTCTGTCTCAAAAAAAAAAAAAAAAAAAATCAGTAACGTCCCATCAGTTCTTTCACCAAGATGCTCGAATGCTTATTAAACAGTTTCTCATTACCCAGAAACAAGCTCGTCACAAAATAGGAACCTGCTCAGCTGGTCAGGCTGGACAAGGTGTGCCTTTATCACCTGGGGTTAACTAACCCTCTCCCAACTCACTCTGGCAAATGGACGTTCCTCATTTCCCTGCCTTCGTGTGCCTTCAATGTCTACGTGTAACTGTTGGCACTCAGGAATGATTCCTGCCACTCCGTGGTGGGGTGAGGGGCCTCCCTGCTATCACTCGTTTGTTTAAACCCCGTCTTTCTCTAGGGCTTCCTCATTCTGTGAAGACTGGTACTGGACCTCCTTACCCCGCAGTTGCCTTTGAGGCTACTTTCCGGGACTGGAACATTTGTGATGTCACTGGCACTCCAGGTAACCCTACTGGACAATTGTTGAGTGGACCAACTGAACCTCAAAAAATTATTTGGAAAAGCCAAAAGGGAGAGCACCCCAAAAAGGGGCACTGCCCCTCCACAACAAAGAGTAGCAAAAACATTTCACGCTCTTAATTTCTTGACTTTGTCCAGTCTCCAGCCGCCCTCCACCCGGTCCTCCATCGTTACACCTCCCTGTCCGGAGCCCAGCCCGAGCCCCGACAAAGCGTGGGGTGCGGCGATGGGACGGGGCAGGAACCCGGGGACGGCCCCTCTGGTGTGATACAACATGGGGAAGAGGATGTGCTTGTGTTCACACTTCTACGGGTCCAGACGAGTTCGCCCACATCAGGAGCTGGATTCCACAAATGAAACGTCTCTCCCTCCAGCCGCTGCCGATGGGGCACGGGGGTCCTGCCGCGACAGACACGGAACACCTGACAGCACCCAGGATCACGTGGGGGCAGTTGCGACAACTAGAGACACAGGCCACAGCTGTGATAACGCAGTTGCAGGCTCCTCCCACCCCGGGGAACAGTCTTCTGGCGTATTTGGCTATTGTTGACCGCAATAGCTGTCAGGTGCCCCGAGGGCTGCTTTGCAACCTTTTTCTCCTGTTTTTTCTCCCAGGCAGTGCAGCCACAGTTTACTGAGCTCGTGTCTTAAACCTGCCTGCTTGTAAGCCCCTAACACAGGGGGACTCGGAGACCCCTCCGTCTGCCAGTGACTCCGCATGGGCTGGAGGGGGGTGCTCGCCTCCACGTTCCTGGCAGAGGAATGGAGCAGACTGGCTTGCTAGCACAGTAAGTGGGCTATCTCCCCTCTAATCCTGTGGGTGTTACCAACTCACATCACACAACAGGGTGCATTCCCAAGACCACCCAAAAATATCTATTATCAACCGGTCATGCTTGGTCTTGTCACTTTCTGTCTCGTTTACATTCTGGGATGGATCCTCCAGTTGATGACCTCCCAACGCCAATATGAAAAGATAACTGGCTGAAGCTAAATCTTTCTCCTCCTCACACTCCATCTCTAATTTTAAATAAACAAAGGGGGACATGTGAGGGCTGGGGAAGGAAGGGAAGGAAGGAAGGAAGGGCAGGTGAATGAAAGGTCAGGCCAAAACGCCTGCCTGAAGCTGCTTGTTTGCTGAGTACAAAGTTCAGCTAAAAACAGCTGACCTGTATAGAAGTCGTTAAATCAGCAAAGGGCCCTGGCCCATTGCACGTGTCCTTGGAAATAAATACGGGAGAACTGAGCTGAGGAGGCCATTTTCTCCTTCCGACTTTGGTCTCTCCCTTTCTCTCTAAATATTATCTATGCGTTTCGGGTAATTATTCCTTCTTTCGATACCAAGCTCAGGAGCAAAAAACAGCCACAACTATTAGATCGTTTATATCCTCCTACTGGCCTCTAAGATAGTTCTGTTCATGCTTTCAAATTTTTTCTTTCTGTTCAAATGGGATAATCAAGTCCAAAGGCTCTTTCTATCATGATTCTACTATTGATCATGTTCACTGAATTCTTGCTCTTATCTTTCAAATCTCCACTTAGTTCTGTTTAGAGTATTCCCCAATCAAGACTTTCTCATGTTATTAACAATCTGCCGTCCCTGTTTTATGGGGCATATCTATAATAACACCTTTGATTCTGTGGGTCGTCTTGGGATTGGAGTCTGTAGATCATCATGTTCCTTGAGAATCGTGGAGATCATACTGGCTCTTCACGTGTCCAGCAAATTCCAATGCTTTCCTGGTGATTTTTGAATATCTGGCTATGAGGGTCTGGTTCCTGTTAAAATCCTCTGGACAGTGTTGACATTTTTTATTTAGCAGATAATAACTTTGTTAGGCTCAGATCACAAGTCCTGACGGGCCTTCTCTGGGCTGCGGTTCTGATGTCAGTTCCAGCTTTCAAAGGCTTTGATCCGCTGCAGGCGCCTTTGGCCCTCCCCATGTGCGGGGCACCCAGAGACCAGTGCGGGTCCTGGGTAGCGTTTCGACTCTGCAGTTCGATTTTCAAAATGTTTGTCGGGTCATTTCCGGACAGATGCTCTGCAGTGAGGCCAGGACATCATGTACACATTTGTAGTGGATCTTTTTCCCATCCTGCTTCTCTGGGATGCTACCTACACCCCCAGGCTCCTGTGGGTCCTTTTCCTGGTCCTTTTGACTAGAAAACCTGGCTTTTAAACTGCTTGCACCGCCACACGCTCCCTCCACCTGGATTTCCATAAGGCTCAAAGCAGAGAGAAGAGAAATAACAGAGATGCCCTCACTCTCTTCAGAACACGGGGGCTTTTTTTCCCCTCAATTCCTCTGGTCAAAGAGAAGGATTTCATCTTGGAGTTGTTCGGGGTCTTCAGGGCTGCCGCTCTGACACTGCCAGAGAGCAGGTTCCTGGGGGACGCTTGCATTGGTGACAGAGTCTGGAGAGCAGGAAGCGGGCTAGAAGCCACACGGGGGATTCTTCCCACCTTTGCTTTCTTCTGGGCTCCCCGTTTCCATCTACCAAAAAAAAAAAGTTCTCTCCTAGAGCTTTCTCTGTCCACCTAACGCTATTCTGGGATGATTCTGGTGCTGTTCTGGGATTTGGGATGCTCTCAAATGTGAGCCCAAATATAAGAGGAAGAAAAACATCTCCAGAAAATTCTCCATCTTGTCAGTTATACTTTGAGTTCTAATTTCCTTCCCCAATCTTCCTGAAATTTTGCTTTCCGGAATCATCACATACTTCCTGTATTTGGGGTTTTTAATTGCAATCAGCAGTGGAGATAGGGTGGGTGTTCTTACTCTGGGATGAGGAGCCCTCATTTCTTTTTTAAAACAGCCTGCGGTGCCCCTACTGTGGAGACGAACAGAAATTGGGAGTCAGTAGTTTAACGTATTTTTACCGTTGGACAAGTATCCCTTACTGATTGTGTGTTATTCCAGCTGAAGAGTTGCTTTCGGTAATATTACTAAAGGACTAAGTTCTGGAAAGGACTGAGGGCTCTATCAAGCACCTTCTCAGGTTTAAGGTTGCTAAAATTGGCCTGTAGGGAGAGCCACACGAGCAGCTTCCGCAGCCGTGGCCCTCTCCTATTTGGGAAAGTCGAGAGAGACTGACAGCAACCGCCTGGCTCTGCAAACACTGGAACCATCTCTCCACGTTCCCTCGTGTTCTTTTCAGCTGGCTTCCTGTGCTTCGCTGTATTTCACTCATGAGTAGGGTGACCATATAATTTTTTCAATTTGGGACACTTTTAAGAATTAAAAATCTATATATTATGTGGAAGGCTGGGGATAACAGGTATAAACTGGAACTAGCTTTGGGAAAAGCAGAACACATGGTCATCCTACAATAAGTGGGGTTTATCTCACATCATTCTGAGGTTAACTCACAATTTTACCCACTTGAAAACGTTTCCACTTGATTAAAAAGAAATCGGGCCAGGATGTTACTATTAACATCATGGCACCTTCAGGAGGTGATCAGTGGATGGTCAGATGAAAAACAGCTGTCAAGGGCTGGGCGCGGAGGCTCACGCCTGTAATCCTAGCACTCTGGGAGGCCAAGGTGGGCGGATTGCTCGAGGTCAGGAGTTCGAAACCAGCCTGAGCAAGAGCGAGACCCCGTCTCTACTATAATAGAAAGAAATTAATTGGCCAACTAATACATATAGAAAAAATGAGCCGGGCATGGTGGCGCATGCCTGTAGTCCCAGCTACTCGGGAGGCTGAGGCGGGAGGATTGCTTGAGCCCAGGAGTTTGAGGTTGGTGTGAGCTAGGCTGACGCAGTGGCACTCACTCTAGCCTGGGCAACAGAGCAAGACTCTGTCTCAAAAAAAAAAAAAAAGCTGTCAAGATAAAGCTGGCAATACCCTTATTTCCTTCTTGGCACCTAGGTCTGGAAATGTGTGCCTCCTTCCCACCTACATTTTGAAAAAGAGGGAAACATTTCCTTTGCTCCTCCACCCAGAAATGTTCCAAAGAGAGCACTCTCATGCACGCATGTACGTCCTAGTCTTACGATTCTTACCGGTTTCATCTGCTTTCACCTTAAGTCATTGAGAGGTGACAGAATTAAATCAATGCTTGAATTCGAAACCAGCAAAACATTGTGTTATGACTTACTCCAGAAAGAAAACCCAACAACTTGGGCTTATTACGAATGGGAGCGTGTTCTGTTCTCCCTCGCTCACTGTTGATATTGAGGTACAATCACGGAGGTGGGCTGGGGTGTGTGGGGGGAGGTCAGGCTTTAGAATATTTCTCTTTGCTGAATCAGTGACAAAAGTTAAAAAGCAGTAATTTAGGGAACCTAAATGTGACAGTGGATGATAGATGGAGGCTAGCAGGGCTGCGAAATGAGAAGCATTAAAATCGTCTATTAGAATAGATCAAGCTCCGTGCTCCAGTTTGTGTCAGCAAGTTTCTTTTGATATGTCGAGTCCCCATCGGCCTGGAAAATCCAGTCTACTTTGAAATGGATTTTAAAAGGAATGTGTTTATGTTTAGAGACTTCATAAAGCCACGTGCACCAAGAAGCCAGGGACAAAATCAAACTGAATGTATTCCTGTGGGATCTTCCCAGGCCTGGCACCCCAGGGTTTTGTGTATGCTCAGAAGTTTCAGAACCAGACCCAAAGTCTCCTCTTCCAGGAAGGCCCTTCTGATCCTCCCAGCCCCAGCTGGGTGCATTTCCGCCTCCCCAGAACTCTCAGCTTTCTCTTTGAACCTGGCTCATACCACTTGGCATTTTTTTCCCCTTGCAATAAGTTTATCTCTTTGGTGTTTTATCTTCCCTGCTAACCTGTGAGCCCCTCAAGGAACGGACCAGGATGGTTTCATCCCTGCATAGGGCTTGGAAAGAAGGGAGGGGAGCACTGTGGTCTAAGTCTGTCTGAAAGTTTCTCTTTCCCCTCAGTGCTTCCACCTCCTGAGGTCAGGACACTTTGCTCATACTTCTATTCAAATCAGGAACCAGCTATTTATTTTTGTCTCCCCCCCAACGCCCCCACTCCCCTTCCATACAGTGAGTTCCCTGAGGATGGGGGATATATAATATGCATTTTGGAAATCTCAATCAGCAGCATAGTGTCTGCGCCATAATAGGCATTTGTTAGATGTACAGATCAATGAATTGATAATCAATGAATTCCGAGAACTTCACCTTCTTGCAGCTGAGTGTCCCTGGACCAGGATTTTTGTCTCTAGGTATAGTTGCCATGTGTCCTAGAACAAATCAATTCCCTCTCTATTAAAGGTTGAATCATGTGACTGCCAAGGTTCTTTCTATCGCTAATAATAATTCCATTTTCTAAATCCCTTGTCTCCCTCAGTAGAGGTAATAGCACTCTTCAATTAGAATGGTTTTGCCCTTATGTCTTATTTATATGAACACATTCACCATGATTGTTAAGTTATATAAAGACTCAGGCTTGGAGTCTTTCCTCGTGGTCTCAGGCACAGATCAAGAGGGAGCTGAACTCTCAGACCATCCAAAAGTAGAACCTCTCGCCTTCCTCCATGAGGCCTCCCAAAGGTACTTGTAAAATTGGAGGAGGAAAGTGTGAAGGAAGTGGAGGGAGGGTCACAGTTGCATTCTTCTCTCTCCAGCTGTCTAATTTATTCCATTTTGGGAATATGTTTATGAGGACGTTGTCATTGTTTATAACATCTCGGCATGTCGCATTGTTCTCTAATCAAGCCTACGTTCTATATCTGGAAAATTATTACCCCAGTTTTAAACAATATCTCTGTTATTCATAGTGCTGTTTCAGAGCTGGTCAGTGTCTTTTGTAGCCAGGTCAGTAGTTAAAATATTAGATGTCAGGCTCCTAAGGTATTACTTCCATAAAAGTCATTTCACTAGGACTCGTGTTTTTAGGCACATGGAACACTTCTTTGTGCGTACCCTAATAAAACACTGAGATTACAAGTAAGGACAGTATTTACATTTTATGCATTTTATGTCTTAACATTTTCTGGCTTTTTCATTACAAGGGAGGCCAATGTATCAACATTCCAAAGCTCAGGATCTAGGTTCAAATGAGGGATTTGAATCTACGTACAAGCTTGAAAAAGTTACTCAACTTCTTTGACCCTCTGATTTTTCTGTTAAATGGAAACGATAATAGTAGATATCTCCTAGGGTTGTTGTAAAGATCGAGTTAAATAAAGCAGATGGAGTTTTCAAACAGTCCCTGGCATACCAGAAGCAGCAGTTTCATTTCGATTATTAGCGTTATATGTTTCCATGCATATACAGCAACCATGCCCGGCGGACAGATGTCAGTCTCTGCACATAACAGTTTAGGAAACTAAGATTGAAGGGGGTTAAAAGAGTTGCCTGTTGTGACACAGACTGTAAGTAACTAATTCAAGGTATGGAACTGGGTTTGCTTTTTTCCACACCTGGAGCTCTTTCTTTCAAGCTGTTGTGTTCACACTGAACCCAACATCATGGGGAACATGAGCTAGCAGAAGAAAACGCAGTGGAATATTATGGGCTGGGAGGACTGATCACTTAAGAGATTGCTGTCTGCATATAGTCTGTACCGGATCATAATTAGGTCCCAGCTCTAAGTGTGTTCAAATATGACCCTCTCTTAGAACATAGCCCAAAGCCCTGGTATTCTAAATTCCACTGTAGGCATCTACCAGATAGTCAGAGGAATCTGAACTCCAGTCAGGCACCAGGGGCCATAACACTGGTGAACAGAAGGTCACTCAACCATAAATGAATAGATTTTCTTCTCATTGAAACCTGTGCCCCCATCTCATTTTAAATAATGCAGAGTGACCCATCCAATGGTCAAAGCGGGAGGGATTGGGTTGTCTACAGCCCCATAATGAATGTTGAACAGAAACTCCTTTGTCCAAATGACATCCTGTAAAACTACACTCAACGTCTGAGGACCAGGAAAGAGATTCAGGAGAGACCGTTCTTGAAAAAAGCATCCATGGTGTCTTTGTGCTTCACTGCAAAGGACTTTCACTTCACCTTCTCTCTGGGCAGAGGGGAGGAGCTTATGCCGTCCTCAGAGTGGCGGTGGGGTTGGCACCCAAGAGATCATCACCCTCAGGATCCTATGGTTTCATTCCAGAATCCCCTCAATATTAACGCTACCAGATCACGTTCAACATTGGACCAGGGAAAATTGGGCTAATAGCAAAATAGGAAAGTTCAACAAATTTTACAATGTTTGTAATCGCCATATTAGGATGACTGAATGACAACAATTAGTCCTTTTCATGTGTTAAACATGCAATAAACAAGCCATCTCCATAGTCTACAAAACTTAAAACTGATATAGATTATATTTTTTTGTCTAAGTACTTTATTGATTGATGAACATACATAGTGCCTGAATCTATGCACCTTGTAAATATTAGCAGATATTGATGATATTTCATATATGAGGAAGGTAGAGTCACTCAGTCTGACTCTAAAATGAGTGCTCTTAACCACCACAAGATGCCTCCTTTTGGTTTTGTCCCTCGTCTGGTCTAAAGCTGGTATTAACGTGTGTCTGTGCGCCTGCCCTTCCCTCGGCTGCAGCTGGTCTGTGCTGTGTGTTGGAGGTGGCCGTGCTTCCTGCTCCTCCCTGCTGCCTGAGGACTGCGCTCTGTGCGAGCTCGAGGCGGGGAGTAGGGTCTGTGCCCCCCCGGCAGTGGCATTCAGGCACCTCCTGCACATCAATGAAAGAGCGGGCTTTATCTGGTCACCTACGCAGTCAGCAGTCTTAGATGAGTACCGATGGAGTCCTGCAGGAAAGAGCCCATGAGCGAATGAGAACCGCCCGTCCTCTGCACTGGGCGCCCCGACTATTCCAGAGAAACACCCCGCCTCACACGCTGGTGGGTTTGCATGTGAACACAGCGTAGCTCATATGAAGTACTATGCAAAGCCAGACTGACAAGTTGGCTGACTGTTTGATTTTTTTTGGAAAATGAGAGAGTCCTTTTAAGTCTAAAATTTCCCCCAACCGCTTGACAGTGTTTGCAATGAAACCATGTGAAATACAATCCTTTAGTCAGGGTGTTTTTCCAGATTTCGAGATCAATGCTTTTGGAATGGTTAACAGCTCAGACCTAAACAGAGACGGTCCGGAAGAGAGCTGAGCAAATGACCCTTGGTGAGGCAGGAGGGGGATGAAGCTGGCGGGAGGCGGGAGATGGATGCGGGGTTGGTATCTGGGAGCATCTCCAAGATAGACCTTTCCGGGGGCAAAATCACTCCTTGCCCACTGACCCAACCACGTGGCAGGGCTGAAGGCCTGGCTGGCCAGGGGAGAGTGGGGGCCGGACGTGAAGCAAAGTCTAAGGGCAGATTCCAGTGGATCAGAGCGCAGGGCAGGAGGGGAGAAGGGCGGTAGGGATGGCTCTGCTCGTGTGTGTGAGCTAAATGCTGCTGTGCAAGGTGTTAGTTGCCTGAGGACCAAGGACTTTGAGGCCAACCGAGTATGGGAAACACTGCACCTTCTTTCTGAAGTTAAGCAGCCTTCTTTACTCTAAGGCGGTATTTCTCAACTGGAGGTGATTTCCGCCTCCTCCCCACCAACACACACACTGGGAGGGGACATTTGGCAATGTCTGGAGACACTTTTTTAAAATGTCATAATGACTACTGCCTCCAGGAGGTAGAGTTTGGGGGATACTGCCCAAGCAATGCACAGCATGCCCCCGCAATGGAGGATTAGCCAGTTCCAAACGTCTGCAGTGTCAAGGTTGAAAAATCCTGTGCTGGGGCTTTCCAGAGCCCTTAATTTCTTAAATATGCATTGTGGGTTTCTAAAACCAGAATAAGATGTTCTTTCAGAGCCTTTCTTACCCCACCCACCCAGGGATTAACGATCCATGTGATGTAACTTTTTTTTTTTTTAAGAAGCCTAAAACATCCGTTTATCCATCCCTTCAGTCATTCATCTGTTGAAGAAAATATTCACTGAGTTCCTTCTTTAGATGCGTGTGACCCTTGTCAGGCTCTGGGGACACAAAGGAAACAACACAACCAGACCCTTGATGGAGACATCCTGATGGGTGAGAACGAAGGAGAAAGTAAAACAATAATAATAAAAATAACAGCAGTCGGGGTAACTGTTCTGGAGCAAACAGGCAAGGCAAGATAGAAGATAATGCTGGAGGTGGTGGGGCAGAGTCCTTCATAAAGGGATTAGGAAAAAAATTTAGGAAGGTCTTTTTTTTTTTTGGATGAGACCTAAAGGAAGATGCAGTGCTAAGCATGTGAGGATCTGGGGAAATTCATCCCATGCAGAGCAAGCGGCAGGTGGAGAAGATCTGGCATCCAGAAAGAGCCTGCCTGTATGGGTGAATTTAGGGGGAGGATATGGCTGACACGTGGGCAGTGGTGGGGAGAACTGTGCGGAACACAGCAGCGAGTGCAAGCCGGGGTCGGAACGCGCAGGGACCTTGGAAACCAAGGGAAGACGGGGGTGGGGGTTGGAGGATTTTATCTAAGCACAAGGGATGAGGAGATCCAAGCATGGGGTTGGTATCACCCGATTCAGACTTTACAAAAGAAGCTCCCAGTGAGAGAGAAAAGAACCCCAGAAGCAGGAATGGTGGCAAGTCTGGTTGTAACTGTGAATCGTCCAGACGAGAGAGAGTCTGTTGTTTGGATGAGGGTGTTGAGAGTGTGGCTTGGATAAGCTGCCAGATTTGAGATATTTTTAGACCCAGAGCTTGCTATGGTATTTGGTGTGGAGAATAAAACCTGGGAAGGAATCAAGGGTGACTTCCAGAATCTTCCCTTGAGAAACTAGGTTGACGGTGGTACATGGAGAACAGCATTGTTGCCCCCTTCTGAAGAAGAAAAGGCAGGTAGCGAGATGAGGTAGGGGTGAGGGCAGAGTTGGCCTTGGGGACCTGTTAGGCTGAGGTTTCTAGTTCTTTCCATCTGGCTATATCAAAGTTATGGGGTGGGGCTCGGTAACCTCACCGTTTATCATACTGGGAACTCTACTCCACAAAATTTTTCCTAATTCTAACTGAAGATGCAGATAAAACCATCTCATGCATATAACTCTTAAGTCCGATTTTTTTTTTTTGGGGTGTGGTTTATTTTGCCTCTGTTTTTGTATGTTATCCCTAAAGACTTCACATTTTTAACCAGGGTTATTTAAAGAGCAATACTACATGTAAACCCTCAGGAGAAAACAAACCATTGGCATGACATTTCTTTCAGGTCAACACGTCTTTTTCTCCCGATGTAGAAGGGCATTAAAGTGCTGCTTGGCCCAGCAGAAGCTCTAAAATATACTGCACATGGGCACAGGAGAAGCACATAAAGAATTCATTTGCCTCCCCCCCCCCTTTTTATTTTTATTTTTATTTTTAAGGGGGATGAGAGACACATAAACTCTTCATGAAAAATGGATGGGGAGGATAAAGCTTCCAAATGGGGAGAAAAACTTTCCAATGACTGAGTCAAAGGTGGGCTAAAGACAGTCGCTCCCAGGGAGAGGGCGACTCGGGCTCTTCGCGGTCCAGAGATGCCAGCTGCATCTCTGCGCACATGCGCACGCGCGGAGCTGCCAGAAAGACAGATGCCTGGCTGGGGAAACTGGTCGAGGGCTCGTTGTCCAGTGATGGTCTTGGCTGGCCAGGTGTGAGAGTAGCAAGAGGAAATATTTTGGTGGTTTTTTTTTTTTTTTCCTGCCCAGTTATACTTCTGTTTACTCACACAATTTCCCATTTTTGTCTCTGTCTCTCCCTCTCTTTCTCTCCCCCCCCCCCAACCACATCTGAGACCTTGTGAGGGAGACAATCCAAGGAGAAGAGGGAGGGGGAGAAAACAGAACAGGCCCGGTGACGTTCCCTTTGCCACGGAATCTCTTCGTATGCAGCACGTCCCCAAATCACAACACGCTTTGCGGATGGAGTCCTTTTTAGAGAAAGCTAATTACAAAAACATGGTCTGGCAGGAAAATGGGGAGGCGGTTCCAAATCATTCCAAAGTAGGATGCCAGGTTCCTTGTAGCTCTCAATATGTATATTAAAATTGCCAAGCCCCTTCCGCTGGCCGTTCGTGTACCCTAGACCTTAACTTGCTACCGACAAGAGTGATTTGGGAAGAAAAGGGTGGGGGTAGGGAGAGTGGAGAGAAAGAGGGTTTAAAACTCTTCTAAAGTGGAGTTTGTTCTAAATTTGGGTATCATATGGGTATCCTGATTTGTCACTTTATTTTAATATGCAATAAAATGATACCAATATGATGCAAACAAAAGATTCTGGGTGGTCAACAGCATCCTCTTTATTTTCTGATTTTCTCAAAAAAAAATTGGTTTTGGTTGCCAGTAGTCTCCAGTTTTATTTTTTTATATGTTCTCACATTCCTCATACTGTTGTTTATAATATTCGGCTTACCAAAATGTAGGTTCCATTAGTATTTGTATTTATATTTTAAACTGACAAAAACTTATTTATGATATACAGCATGATGGTTTGATATAGGTATACATTGTGGAATGGCTAAACCAAGCTATTTAACATGCATTCCCTCCCATACTTATCTTTTGTGTGTGTGATCAGAACCCCTAAAATCTAGTTATTTTTCAAGCAATTTTCAAGTATAAAGTATATTGTTATTAGCTTTAGTGACTGTGCAGTACAGTATCTCTCCTGAATTTTTGTCTTACTGAAATTTTGTGTCCTTTGACCAACATCTCCCCACCCCATCCCCCATCCCCTGGCAACCACCTGTTTGTGGTTTCTACTGTTTCTTGGAGTTCAACTATTTTAGATTCCACATATAGGTGAGCTCGCAGGGTATTTCTTTCTGTGCCTGGCTTATTTCACTTAGCATAATGTCTTCCAGGTTCATCTACATTGTCACCAATGACAGATTTCCTTTTCAAAGAGTGAATAGTATTCCATTGTATATGTATGTATACCACATTCCTTTATTCATGTATCCATTGAAGGACTGATGGACACTTATGTTGATTCTGTATTTTGGCTATGTGACAATGCTGCAATGAACATGAGAGTGAAGATCTCTATTCAGTGTACACATATCATTTCCTTTAGATACATACCCTGTAGTAGAATTGCTGGCTCATATCACAGTTCTATTTTCAAGTTTTTGCAAAGCCTCCATACTGTTTCCCATAGTGACTGTACTAATTTACATTCCCACCAACAATGTGCAACGGTTTCCTTTTCTCCACATCCTCACTAACAGTTGTCATTTCTCATCTTTTTGATAATAGCCATTCTAATTCTAACAGGTATGAAATGATACCCTATTGTGGCTTTGATTGACACCTCCCTAACAATTAGTGATGTTGAACATTTTTTCATATACTTGTTGGCCATTTGTATGTCCTCTTTTGAGAAATGTCTATTCAGGTCCTTCGCCTACTTTTTAATCAGGTTATTTATTTTCTTACTACTGAGTAGTTTGAGTTCCTCATATATTTTGGATATTAGCCCCCTATCAGATGGATGGTGTGCAAATGTATTTCCCATTCTGTGGATTGTTTCTTTTCTCAATTTTAATATATCTTAATACCTTAATCAAACCTGTATTTTAACCTAATTAAGGAAATGAAGGGATATTGGCTAAGAATTTTAAATCCACTACTCCCTGTTTCACTCCTGAGGGAAAAACACAGCAATAATATGAGGCATTAAATGTATATTTTGTTTAGAACAATGATGTTCAGTAGAATTTTCAGTGATAATAGGAAGTTTTTTGTATCTGCATTGACCAAGATGGTATCCCCTAACCACCTTGTGTGGCTTTTGAGCCCTTGAAATGTGGCTCATATAACTAAGGAAATGAAGTTTTAAGTTTTAACAAAACGTAAATTTAAGTAGTCCCCATGTGCCTTGTATACATCGTAGAGGAGAGTGCAGGTTTAGAACCTTGAAAAAAAGTAGGTTAAGGACTCAAGTGCCTACTTGCCATATTGAAAAGGGCTCTGAATCCAGAAGACCAACTTTGTCCATTGATTTTGTATGTTTAATTCAGGCAAGTTATTGGATGACTCTGAATCTTATCTTTCTCCTATGTTAAGATAGGTACAAAAGCCCCTTCTCTACCTGCCTCATGTTGTTATGGTATGGCTGAAAGCAATTCAAAAAGATCGAGGCATTTAACTAAATGTGGTGCTTCATGCAACTATGAAGTTTAGAGGGGACGGTCCCTCAAAATGAAGTAAACTTCCCTCATTGTAGTCTTTGTTATCCTTGAAGAGCTTTAAATGTCACACTGAGAATTTGACCTTTTAAAATTAGTTAGCTGGCTGCTGCTTACACTAATCCCACTTTACAAACATGGAAAATGATGCACAGAGAGATGAAGTAACTTTCTCAAAATCACTAAGCAAGTGATGGGGCTGGTATTTAAATGCAAGCGGTTAGGTTCTAAGTCTTTCTGTCTCCGTAATGACTCCCCAAAAGCCCCAAAGCCCATTCTGCAACATTGGTGGCTATTTTCAGCATCCATTTCTTCTTTCCTACTATGCTGCCTAAAGATCTGAACCTGAGGTTTAGACTGGTTGACTTTATGCCAATGCACACTTCTCCTACCCTTGGTCACATGATGGATGGGCACATGATGCATTTCAGGCCACATTTACTGGGGACTTGGGATGGAGATGTTTTTTTCTCTTATTATAAACTGGGAAACTCATAACCCTGGTTACTGCTGTCAATCATTTTGGAACTGGCACTGTGCCCAAAGTAAGAATGGAAACAAATACCATGAAAAAGAGTGGAGAGAGATAAAAACCTCGGTCTTTGGTGGTGGTGGCCTACTTGATCCAGTTTTACTTCTATTCCTCTCTATGGCTGGACTTTTCAGTTAGGTAAAACTATTTTTTTTTAAGAACAGTATAATTTGTTTTTTGCTGTGGTGGTTGCTGTTATAATCGTCAGTGGAAAGCAACCCAAAGTAATATATAGTCATGTGCTCATGCAAACTCAAAATTTCATATCCCAGAATATCATGTCCAGCATTTGAAAGTCAGAGTTTAACACACAACGTGCAGCTCCTAGTTCAGACACAAGATTCTCTGCTCCGGCGTTTGGAATGAGGTCTCCATAACAAGGGATAACAGATTAGCTCTGCAGCAAGCAATGGCAGTACATTAAAAGAATATTAAGGTTGTGACAGGAAACGATATCAGTAAAAGCAACTCCTCGTGAAGGGGGAGACACCATATGCGCAGCCAACATTGTGATGCCAGGGCGGGAGGGGCTGTAGAATTAGGAAAGTCATTAAAGAGACTCCCCGTGGTGCCCAGGAGTTAAAAGACATATGGCGCCTTTGCCCCGAGTTGGGAGGTTTCATTTCTCTTCGCTTCCATCTTCACGCGCATCTTTGGAAGGAGACGGGAAGAATAGCTGAATAAGAGTCAGCAAGTTGGGTCCTTATCCTAAGGTGACTCTGTGGGGAAGCAGGGAGGTGGGCGGTGTAATGGAAAAACAGCAAGGGTTGTGAGTCCTAAGGCTTGGGGTCTCTGCGTTATTAACTCTGTGACTTTGGGTAAATCACTTGGACTTCCTAGCTCTAGTTGCCTCATTGAAGAAACAGAGGAAGGAAGGAAAATGCTTTTAGCTACAGTGAGAGACACTACCATCCTCCCCTGCCCGACCCACACAAGGTCATGCATTCTCTTGTCTCTGGGATCTCAATCCTGTGCTCCCCTGTCTGATGCTTTCCCCCACTACCCATCTTTAACTGTTACTTTCAGCTCGAACGTCACCTGCTGCCTGAAGCCTTCCCTGGTGGGCATTGAATATCTCCCCTTCTATGTCCCTGGGGACTTATCACACAGTCCCGATTGCCTGTTCTTTTCCTTCTCAACAGAAATTAAAGTATACACAGATTCCCACTTCCTACCCTGTACACATACTAAGCATCATATTCCTTGAGGTCAGGGACCATGTGGCTGCATCATTGTGTTTCCATGACCTAAGGGCAGGGCTGGCATCAGACGGGACTCGTATGCAGGTACCAACATAAACTATGCTCCCCAAGCCATGCGGGGATCCGTTGGTGCCTTTGCCAGTTCTCCGTCCCATTCTCTGCAGTGTAAGTTAAGAGATCCTCCCCTTCTTTCCTGGATAACTTGCTCTTTGGCCTTGTCTTTGACTCTCAGAAGAGGAATCTGGCTCCTTTTGTTGCATTAGAAGGTGAAATTTCATTACTTCTCCTTGCCTCTTTGTTCATTTTCAGCTGAGAGAGATACAAAAGTCAGAAAGATGTGGAACATGTTGTTAGGGATATTGCTAGGAAAGCTATATTGGGAAACGGGAGTGGGGTGTAGGGTGAAGGAGACCACCTATGTTCAGGTGTCAGATATGTTTGCTGTTCTCTAAACAATCAAGGAAACATGTACCCCAGTGGTCATGGGAATTTCACCTTCACTGATCAATTAGGCAGATCTCCTCTTCCATGCGATGGAGTGAAGATGTTGTAGAAGTCTTCTCATGGAAACTCTAAGGAAAGGAAATAGTTTCCCTTCCAATCCTATTTCATGGAGAAAAATAGAATGTCTCGGTGAATCCTTTCTCTCCCTTTCCTTCTTTTCTCCTGTAACAATGGAAAAAGTCCCTTCTTCCTACAGCTGTTTCCCTCTTACAGGGTCTCCTGGAAACTGTCCTTACCACCCTCCACACTGCACTGCTTCCCGTGCATCAGCATTTCAGAGGCCACATACAAAAGCTTTCATTTGCCATTCTTGATAACTTAGGACTGCATTTTCACGCTACCTCTGTAATCAAACAAATACACCTGGTCCTGAAGAGGCATTGAAGGATGAGTTAGAAAGAGAAAGGAATGTATGTTTCGCCAAACGTATACCCTTCGGTCATATTAATCTCTTGTTCCCCTGCTCTTCTGTGATAAGCAATGTTAAAATGGCACCGGCCCATCTCAAACTTCCCTAGCCAACCAACCACCTCTGCTTCTTCCTGTCAATAACTCCATCATGTTCTTGGACTGGCCCATTACGAAGGGCTGTTGTAAGTGGCAGCCTTCTGGTTAAGGAAAAGCTACAGATTGCCCAATCCAAGTGAATATTGGAGTTGCCAGGATTATGGATATAGTCATGTATGTCAACCCACTGTCAGAACATTACCCTACAAGCTCCCTTAGCCACACGCCAAGGGGGTCTCATGATGGCCTAAACAACAGCCATGTGGCAAATGGCAAAGGAATGCAACTCAGTGTGTGACAACCTTAATCCTATCCAAACTAACATCCCTTTATGTTGATGAATATACTATGTCTACAATAAGTATCCTCTGGGCTAAGACTAATAAACATAGTACTAAATTTCCTTGTTTTTATGACAAGTCACAATTTCATTTTTTGCTCTTTCTCTTTTTCTTTTTTTTTGGAAAATATGTAGAGAAAAAGAGAACCCAAAGAATGGTAGTTGGTCAAATAGCAAGACTTGAACCTAGTCTAAAAGCAAGTAGGCTATGATTGCAGGCAAGATCCTTCTCAACTGGAGCACGGTGGTAGCAGGGACATTCACAGGGTACCATGAAGCTGGGTCGGGAAAGAGTCCTGGTGTTTTTGAAGATTCAGCTGCCACCCATGGCTGGGAGCATCAGTCTCATGTTCCACTTATTCTGATTTTCAACTTTGTTGTCTCCACTTTTACGGATGAGTTATAAGGCAGATAACCGTTCCAGCAAATGGTAACATAATGATAATGAAGCGCAACACAGCCGAAGGCTGAGATAATGTATTTCCATTTTGAGTTTATCTTTCCCCAAATTTCTTAAAGTGTTACCCACCAAAAGTTCTCCCTTCACAAATGTGAACATGATTAAACTGGTGATTGCATCTCACAAAGAAAAAAGAAGAAAACCGTGCTACATGGCAAAATAGTTTGATGTTCATCTTGCGGCTTTCAGTAGCAATTTCACGAGGCTGCAGAAAGCATCAGAAGCCTTAATCCAGGGAGGGAGATCCAGGAGTCTCCTGAGCCCAATCAAGAATTTGAAAAATGATCTTCAAAGTTATCCATTAGTTGAAGATGCAAGTGACTGAAGAAACTGCCGGGTGTGCGATGCACTCTCACACATGAGCTTTAGAGAGACTGGACAGTAAGTGTGTATAAATCAAAGACTCCATTGACTTCCCTCCAGTTCTATTCACCCAGCACCCTCAGTCCCATTGAAGATGAGAAAACTGGGCGCCCAAGAGGTGTAGTGAGATATGCTTAAGGTCTAACAGCAAGGTGTTAAGGTCTCCCGGGAGGACAGGCAAACAAACGTTCGCCTTCTGAGCAGATGTCATTGACACTCTGCCAGTATTTCCTCATCTTCAATCCTGTGAAAGTCGGCCAGTCTTCCAACCACCAGCACCTGCACTTTATTACCTGAGGGGCTTTCTTTAGCCACCAACGTCCACTGTGACCCCTGTGTGGCAGGCTCGCAGATGAATTGGGGGGATTAACATTGTTCCCACACATCCCTCAAACAATGATGAAAGGGAGCTGCTGTATAAACACTCCATTTCCCCCAACCCCTCTGATAAGCTCACGTGGAGATGTGTCCCACAGTGGCTGCCAGAGAGTCTCCAGGGAGATTAAGGAAGCTCTAGCCTTCTGCCAGGATAACTGACTTGACAACGTCTCCTTCATTGTGTAACTTCTTTCGCCTGTCTTAGTTTCCCACCCACCGTCTGGTGTTTTCTTCTACTCCAAACTAAGCTCTACTTGTACTTGAATTGTTTGTTTGGGGTCCGCTTCTGGGAGATCCTAAACTGAGACAGCCCTCCCTACCACACACTCTGTGGGCCCACCTGTTATCCACACTTGATTAATAAAGTCACAATTCTTCATCCTCATCTTACCTCCAACACACACCTAGAATTGGATCCCCAAATGAGTGAAAAATGGGAAACCACTGAATGATTCAGCTAAGGTTTCTTCTTCAGAGCTTCTCTTCTCACCTTGCCTCACGTACAGATAGCTTCCTACAAACATGGCAAGCGCACGTGTGTGTATGTGAATGTGATTGTGTATTTTGAGCTATAGGTTTTTCCTAATTTCTTCAAGAATGGAGTAGGCATTTAAATTTCTTTTTATTGTTTTGAAATGTCTGAGAAAGGGAATAAGGTTAGAATATCTTTACTTGGCCATTATAAAACTGGTTAAGTCTTCTGGATTTTCAAAAAAACATGTCCCCCTTGCTAAATGTCTCCATAAGCTCAATAATAGTATCTCTTAATTCAAGCCTATATCCTAGGCATATGGACAACAATAGGGGCTGAATAAATATTTGTTGAGGGAATGAAAACATGAATTAACAAAGCATAATCTGATTTTGAGGAAGAAATAATATAAAATGTATTGGAGAGGGGATATGCACAGATAGGTTAATTCTGGTGATCTCTAGATGGGATGGGATGTGTTTTTATTATTCTGCTTTGGGCTACAATAAACATGTTTCTTTTGTAGCAAGAGGAAAACACATTAATGTAATTTCAAAGGACATTTTAATAAGTGCCCATTTTTTAAATACAATGACCAGTTCTACTGGATCTGCCAAGATGGTCCATACCACAGTGCCCTGTTGCTCCAAGTAAGTAGATTCACGCTTGCTGAATCAAGGTTGGTCTCACAAAATGATGCTCACGACCATCATCAGAGTAAGGGTACTTTCCCCCTCAGACATCCCCTGTAGCTTTATAAACTCTTGTGTTTGTGTTCCATAAAGGGTGAATCCAATGTTGGCTTGCAGTTGAAAAACGTTTGGGAAAGGCTACCTAAAGAAAATGGCCAGTCCCTTCATTATTTTCCTTGTAGAGATGATTTGTCGGTTTCAGAGAATTTTAGGAAGAGATATTACTGTGTTCAGCTGTTTTCATAAGTGTTTCCAAAACACGAACGCAAGAATTTCCTTGGTATGCCAACATTCTCACTCATTTACCTCTCTCCAGATATTCTGGTCTTTTACAAAACAGAAAAAAAAAAAAAAATGTATCAAATTCATCCCTGCAACTGCTTCTGTGTCAGCCATTGCTTAAAATGCTGTTCTTGCTGGGTTATTTGGCTTTTTTTGTAAGATCTAGCTCGAGTGACAGCTCCTTGGAAAGGTGTTCTCTGCTGTTCAGACCAATGTAGACAGTTGGTCACTCTGTCACATTATCCTATTTTATTTTCTCCTTTCTATAGAAATTCTCTTGCTTTTTAAAACATATTCCTTTCCTTTCCTTCTGCCATTAGGAATGTAGGTTTTCTGAAATCCTTGTCCTCCTGGTTCACTGTTTTATTCCCAACACATCTAAGAATTCATATTTTAACGTGCTGAATAGCTCCATACATATTTGTGAATAGAAGATAATGAAGGAAAGAGGTGGAAGGGAGGGAAGGGGAAAAGAAGAGATGAAGGGGGAAAAAAGAGAAGGAAGAAATAAATCAAATACATCATTTCTTAGCTACAAATCTTAATTCCAAATGGATCAATATACCCTGAAAAGGGAGGACTCTTCCATTTTCCACCATTTTTTCTCTTTAGAAGACAGTTGAAATTCTAAGTAGCAATTTTCCTGTTATATACATATGTCAATTAACATAAATATGTAGTAAAAAACTAAATGTGAATATAATGGCTCACACTTAGCTTTTCTTTGTTCACACATCACTGACAGTAAACGCCATTAGATGATCAAAGAAGAAATACGCAGAGCTACTAAGACCTTGACAATGTTTCCTTGGCTTGTGAGAGTTACAAACTTTCAACTCTCATCATTTCCTTTGAACTTGAAACATAAGCGAAAGAGAAATTACTACTAATATACTTAATCTTTAAGAATCCCATGGATGGGTTACACAACAATGTGGATATATTTAACACGGCTGGACTGTAGACTTAAAAATGGCAAAGGTGGTTAAAAATAACAAAAAATAACAAGGAGCTGGTCATTCCCACCTCCCTTGTCCCTGACAATAGTGATCCCTGAGGAATTTGTCAAGATGCAGCCTCCATCAGCTTGGGGCCCCCTCCCCAGCTAGGAGGAGCAGAGTTCCAGGTGGCGCTGATGGGCACCTAGCTTGAGGAAGGAGTAACCTTTGTTGCTTTTAGGCCACAAAGATTGTTTTGTTGTTTCTGCAGCAAAGCCTAGCCCACCAAGACCGATGCAAAGTTGGCACTTGGAGATGAGGATGTGGGGGATACAAAAAAGGGAGAAAGTATAATCAGAGATTTGAGCATGTTTGTAGGATTAAAGGGAAAACCTGGGGAAAGAGAATTTGAAGATGAGGATGTAGTTGGTTGCTCTTGGCTCTGGGAGAGGCCAAGGTCTGTGTTGCCCAACACACTGGCATAACACAGGCCAGGTGCACTGGGTATGTGGCCAACAGACCCTACTATAGAAGGTACTCATGGCAGGTACCACCATTTCTGCCCAGTGGAATCACTTCTGTAGTAAACTAAATTGCTGAGGGTCAAATATTTGCCCGAGACGATTTAGCATAGACCTTCCTCAACAAGCACAGGAATGAAAGAAGTATCTTCTTACCACCTCAGTTTTCTCATCTATCAAATGATGATAATAATAGAACCTATCTCATGAAGTTGCTGCTAGAATTAAACGAGTTACCATGTGCAGAGCACTGAGAACAGTGTCTGGCACAGAAATGAGTTCTGTGTAAGTGTGATCTCTCACAACCCCATCAGGTTTCAGAGGGGGGAAAAAAAGCTCTAACTGTGGTGTGAAATGTGCTAATGGCTCTTTTTGGCAATCATTTAAACAATAGGGAGAATTGCAAAGAACTGTGAAGCTCTGCTGTACTGAGAACCAAGCAGGCAAGGCAAGCCATGGATATATTTATCATCTCTACCAGCTCCAAAGCCTAGTGCTGTTAAATAAAAATCAACCTTAATTTACCTTAAAAGAATCCCATGGATAAGTTATCATGAATCTGATATTAGCTAAGTTGGAATAAATTTGAAGTCATTGTAAATACTTGCTGACACTGCCAGGAAAGCAGTCAAGAAATACAGGTAAAGGAAAAGACAGGAGGTGGGGGGTGGGGGGAGAGAGGAGGAGGAAGGGGGAGAAGATAGGAGTTCCAGAGAGGTGTGAGAGGCAGGGAGCTAGAAGAAAAAAAAAAAAAAAAACCTAGGAAAAGGCAAGGTTTATTGACTAGTTGACAAAACAGACTAAAAAATCAATAGTGTTTTCTCTGACACTTCAGATAACTTCCCAATAATGCTGAGCAGCTTGCTAAAGAAGAGGGGTCCCCATGGCTGACAGCTTTACTCCAGAACAAGTTGAGTTTTCTTTATTTTTACATCTCCCCAGGTGGGAAGCAGTGCAGCCTGTCACCTTCCAAAAGAATGAAAGTAAGTGAACCTTCATCACCTGTCACTATGAAGGGGACTTTGGAGCTAGGAGCAGGGGGGTGGTGGAGCTAGGGATATATATTTTTTTGCTCTGTGTATCTAGGGGCTCTGTTGGTGACTGATTCTGTCTTCCTGGCAGTAGGACCCTGATAACATAGGAACCCTTTTGAAGATCATTGCCAACACCAGCCCTAAAGAGAAAGAATCAACTGACAGCAATTTCTTAAACTTCTGTGTTGTTCAGATAACTTTTGGCAAGGCAAAGCAATGGAGACCTTCAATGTTGACTCACTAGTTTTACCATGTCTTCAGTTCAATGGGTTTGACCAATGAAGGAGACAGAAACCCTCATGCCTGCAGCTCTTACACAACCATAAAAATCAAAACGATTCTACAAATTGAATCCATACAAGCTCTGATACCAACAAGATACCAATTAGCTATATTAGTTCGAGAGATGTTTTAAAAAATTGCCGTTAGAGGGTTTGATAGTAGAAAACTGTAGCCTCAGGTAGAGCTTTATATTTAATCTCTTTTGGTGTTTTGTCCTCAGTGAGGGCAACATAGAAAATCCCCAGTAATTATATTGCATACAGTGACATTAATAACTCCTGAGTCTTTACTTTCTAATTTAGAATAATCAAGCAATCATCCCCCCATAACCCAAATTCTGCCATTGAGTAAGACTAACTTATGCAGGGCCATTTTTTTCCCCCATAAAGCTGATCTGTTCACTTAAAGATGAGGTTAATATTGTGATTTTTTTTTTTTTTTTGAAATCTGAACTAAATGAACGTATAATTCTCATATTGCTGGAATCGGGTAAAGAAAACCTCTTCTAAATGTACTGTTTGTGAACCACTACAAAGTTAGTGCAAGCTAAGATAACATCCAGGAAATATATCCACTCACAAGAGACCATGATCTTAAAAATTCTGGAGCAAGACATTTGCAGTCTGGTCTTCCTTTACCATTGTTTGCTGTGAGCACACACTTCTTTCTGTTCAGTGAAAAACCTTCATCCCTGCAATATCTGGTCATGCAATTCAGGCCAAATTCTCGTGGAAAACACAAAGGATGAACAGGCCCAGTGCTGTGCGGCAGTACTTGGGGATACAGTGAATCACAGTATGTTTTCATTTTATTCGGATTATCAGCTAGCTGGAAATAAAGCACTCCTTGGAGAACTCTGAGATCTCAACAATATATCCTCAGACCCTCTAGACAGGGTGAACTTCAGTTTGAGAACAGGGGTGAAGGAGACAGCCCTCCCTATTACAGGGATATAAATGTCTTGGTTACAAAAAGAAAAAAGACAGCCCTTTTTAAGAGCCCCAACCTCAGACTCCAGTATGACCTGAGCTTAGGGTGGCTCATCAGAACAAGTGGAGGGAGGGAAGAGAATGCAGTGGGAACACCTCCCTCCAGGTCCCCAAGGCTGGCTGCAACCCTTTGCTGATATATCCTGTCTGGCATCCCTCTGACTTTACGCTATTCCTACCCTAGGGGCACTGCATTATCCTTTGTGGTTTTCCCTAACCCTACCCGGACTTTTGTAACCAGCCCCTTCTTATAAACTCCCCTCAAATCACTCGATTTTAGCATGCATCTCTTCCTGCCAGGACTTTGGGGGTTAACTTGGGTTAACAGGAGTGTTGGCACCTGCAATGTCCCAGACCATAGAATAATGGAATGTGTGTGCCTGCACACACACACACTCACATACACGCACACTACATATGTTTCTTGCAGAAGGGGTGGGAAGAGAACTCACGTGTATAATTAACTTATGATGTGCTGGTCACCGAACCAGGGACTAGATGTACATTTTCTTTCTGAAGCTTCTTCATTATATTTTGAGGGAAGATTTATTCTTCATTTTTTAAATCTGTGAAATGGGAAGACTCAGAATGGAATGGGAAGTGTCTTGCCCAGTGCAACAAAGAAAGCAGATGTTTTCTGCACTGTACCACCCGGTTAGTCAAGCTGCGTATTGAAGTTTGATGAGGGCTCAGTGTCCATTTTGACCTGATTTCAACTTTAGACCAGTGCCAAGGGAGGGGGGGCAGTACTGAGCACCAGGGACATCCCTGTCTCCAAACGAATTTCATCATCCAGTGGGAGGTTTCAGTATGTATGTGCCAGACTACAGGACTCTAAAAAGTAAGACAGATGTTATTGTAATTTGGTGAAGGGAACAGAAGCTTCAAACTCTGTGGTCATTGACTGTTACGTGGTGAGCAGTATTTGGCCCTATGGGGATAAGCACTTAGAACAATACCTAAAAGACTCTTTCATCTACCTCCAATCCACACACACAAAACAAACACATTCTCTATTCCAAGCTCTAGCTTATATAGACAACGTACTTTGAATTTGCAAAAGTTACAAATTTCCATCATGGAAAGAAACTAAAGGAAGCACCCAACAAGCTCACATAGATAGCCAAGCGGGTGCTGTCCAAATAGCTTGGCAACCAGGAACTCGCAAGATGCATTCATGGCCAGGCATGGTGGCTCACGCCTGCAATCCTAGCACTCTGGGAGGTCGAGGTGGGAGGATCACTCAAGGACAGGAGTTCAAAACCAGCTTGAGCAAGAGCGAGACCCCATCTCTACTAAGAATGGAAAGAAATCAATTGGCCAACAAAAAAATTAAGTAGAAAATTTAGCCGGGCATGGTAGCGCATACCTGTAGTCCCAGCTACTCAGGAGGCTGAGGTAGGAGGATCGCTTGAATCCAGGAGTTTGAGGTTGCTGTGAGCTGGGCTGATGCCATGGCACTCTAGCCCAGGCAACAGAGTGAGACTCTGTCTCAAAGGAAAAAAAAAATGCATTCACAAGGCTTACCTAACAGTTGACTTCAAAATACCTCCAAGCCTCACTGCTCAAATATCAGACAAATGGCAACTTTGATAGGCAAATCACAAGAAGGTGTAAGAGGTAGAAGGAAAAAGTCTTTGAGAACTGAAAAGAAAATCCATAATTCTATGCATGGAAATGCAGGAGGGACTTTTCTTCCAGAAGATCTTGGTGAACCCCTATTCAATGTTCTAGATCCAAGTTTAACAACTGACCTAGGAGCCGGTCTCCAAAGATGTCTCCCCAGTGAGTGACGTCTCCTAACATGCCACCCTTGTGTTGTCCTCTTCCATAATTTGCTCATTCAAATAGGGTAGCAGTGATTCAGGCAGGCCACAAGGAACCTTACAGCTACCAGCTGGATCTTTTGGGGTGCTTGCTGTTGAGCTACTCTTACTCAGAACCCAGCTGTGATAAGCTCAGCCATGGGAGAAGCCACGTGCAGATGTTCTCGTCAATAGCCCCAACGGAGCATCCGGCTGACAGCCGTCATCAGTGGTCATTGGTGTGATGAGCTAGTTTGGATGTCTAGACCGGTCTTCTGGTCACTCCAGCCCCAACTACCATCTGATTAGAACCCTAGGAAAATACCCCAAGGGAAACCCTCCTATCCCAGACAACATACAGAACCATGAGAGGTATTAACAAATTATTTCAAACCTGTGCATTTGAAATAGCTTTCCTGTACACAATAGATACCTGAAACACTGGGCTACCAGGTTTCCAGTCCTGTGAGGGCAATTAGGAAGACTAATTGAGGGTAAGACCTGAAAACAGTAGGAATTAGAAGTTAAATTTGAGGGAACTCACGAAGACTATTAGAATCAAGAGACGAAATCAAAACACAACAGTTGGAGACCATTTAGCAGGAAGGAGTGGGGAGCAAAATGCTAAAGCCAACGCTAGGCTTCTCACAATAAACTTTTCCAAATCGTGTGGCTTCAAACTCGCATATTCCTGTTAACTTGGGGATTAGGAAGAAAGATGACATTCTCATCAGCTTATTCTTTGAGAAACCCACAAAGGTGAGGAACAGTTTTTTTAAAAAGGTTTTGATCGTCAAATGTTAAACCGTGACATCATCTGAGAGTTTAAGGGGGCAAGGTTTGATTTTTTTTTTTTTTTTTTTTTTTTTTTTTTTTTTTCTGTAAACTTATTAACAAGGACCACTGAATTTTCCCGGCAATCTCAAATTCGCAACGTACTCTTGCCTTGTAACTCTTTCTGATTCCTGGGCTTCCCAGTGGCTGTTAGAACCATCGAAGGACATTTGTTGATTCATTGTCGATTCAGTCAGTGAAGAGGCATTGATACTTGCTAACCACTAATTCCGTCTCTAGGTGTCATACGCAGAAACATGGATGAGATGTGGTTCATGCCTCCAGCAGGATGCCACCCACTGGGGGAGCTATACGGGAGAAACCAGAAATAACATTTATTGTGCATCAGCTACTTTTTTGCTTTGAAACCCCCTTCTTTTTAATGGTATTATTTTTTAAAACCCTCCTAGCAATTCTGTCTATGGGACCTTATTCATCCTATTTTCAGATGAAGATTCGGAACCTCAGGGTAGTTACTCTGAAGACTGGGAATAAATGAACAGGCTCTCAGCCTCTGTCAGTAGCATTTCCTCAACCTCCATAGACCTTATATAAACATTATGGGAACGCTTAAGGTAGAATGCCATCGTCAGCTTATGTTACTTATTTTGACCATCTTGAAGCTCTTTATAATGATTTGAGATCACGGCACAGTCAGAAAAATCTCTCCCCAGGATCTTACCTTCTACATCCAAACCCGTTCTTCCTTTCTCTTGCATGCCACTGTTTAAATTGATAACTCCTAAAAGCTTTCCCTAGAGTGTTTGTCATTTTTACAACAGCCATTTTTCTTTGACTTGGGGGAAAAAAAATATATTAAATCAGTGTTTGCATTTGTGCACATTTCTTAAAGTGCTCCCAAATAAGTTGATTCCTAATGAACTTAAGATTTTAATTCATTTTACCCCATTGCTGCTGCAGAAGGAGTCACATTTTTAAATGTGTGATGACATATGGCTGTTCATTATTTATACATTCTGTAGCAGACTATAAATTTTACTTTGGACATATATCGAGGCACCAAAACCATTTTGGTTGCAAACACATAAATCATGGTTACAGTTATTAGTCTAAATGTAACACCACCCGGGTTCTAGATCAAAACCTTTAAAATCCATTGTAATTGATGTCTGCTGTATAACTTATGTCTGATTTTATTAAAGGTTCTCATTATTATTTATATATTTGGAGCATTATACTCCTAGCTGTGCTACTCCATCCAGAGTAAATTATTTGGAGGTGTAGGATGGAGAGAGGATATAGAAGCATATCAGGGGGCCAGGGTGGGGAGGGGTGGGCTCTTTCTGACATGTTAAAAAAAAATAAGTGGGGAAAGGCGCGGGTGTTGTATTTCAGTATGGTCTAACTAATTCATGCAATGATTTAGTTAATTTAGCTCCCAAACGCCTTGTCCTCCCCACCAATTGACATTCATTTGAGACAAATAAAACAGCAGCGGAGTTGTGTCAGCTAAATTATAAATTAGCGAAAGGGTAACGGAATGAGCCGCATTCCCAGGGCTGCCACTGGACCGGGCTTTTCAAAGACCAGGAGCACTTAGATTGATCCGTACATCACAGCACCGAGATGCCTCAGCGAAACGGGGACTGAGGATTGATGACACTTCACAGGCTCATTAGAAAGCCTCAGGTTGATGAGCTGGTCTGCCCAGCGTGACTGCAGAGTGCTGGCAGGTGACCCAAGGGGATGGGCCGTGTCAAAATGGCAGAGAGGCTGAAGAGCAAAGGCGACTTGCCACAGAGGAAGAGAGAGCAATGAACAGGGAGGCAGGAGGCGGATAAAGACGGAAGTGAGATAGCAGGTCCACAGAGATGCAAGCTTCAGAACCACATAAACCAAGGTCCCCACCCCTGCAGGGCTAGTTCCTAGCCTTTGTGGCCTCAGGGAACTTACATAGCCAGAGCATTGCTTTCTGTACCTGTAACAAGGTAGAATTTTTTTTTTTTTTAACTTCAGAATATTACAGGGGTACAAATGTTTTGGTGACATGATTTGCTTTTGTGCAGTTTGAGTCAAAGTTATGTATGCCCATCACCAAGATAGTGTGCACTGTACCCATTAGGGGTGAATTTACCCGTCCTCACCTGCCCCCTCCCATCTGTTTGGTCTTTGTGGAGTTTTACTACTATATGCGCACGTGAGTGTTGATCGATTAGTTCCAATTTTACAGTGGGTACATGTGTGTGTTTTTCCATTCTTGCGATACTTCACTTAGAAGAATGGCCTCCGGTTCTACACAGGTTGTTACGAAAGGTATTAGTGTATTAGTTCACCATTTTTTTTAATGGGTGAGTAGTACTCCGTGGTATACATATACCACGTTTTATTAACACATCCATGTATTGATGGGCACTTGGGTAGACTTTGTTATTACAGAAAACCCAAACAGAAGGTACAAATTTCTCATATATTCCTCCTCGCCACACCATTTCCCCTATGATCGGCATCCTGCGTTAGTATAATTGCTACACTTGATTGAACAATATTGATCCATTATTAACCAAAGTCCATAGGTTACATTAGGGTTCACTTTTGTGTTGTACAGTTCTACCAATCTTGGCAAATCCATAATGTGATGTATCTACTAGCATGATTGTATCACACTGGGGAGTTTCACTGCCCTAAAAGTCCACCGTTCTCCACCTGTTCAGCCCTCCCTGTCTCCTCCCAGCCCCCTGGCAACCACTGATCTTTGGCTGTCTCTGTAGTTTGGCCTTTGTTATAAAGTTTTGAGATAATACATGTGAAGGGTCTAGCAGAGTGTTGAGTAAATGGCTGAACTGCAACAGCTGCTACCGCAGCATCAGTCCATGCTAGTTACATGTGAATTTCAAATGCCGGGTATTTAAAATGCAAACTTCAGATAGTTGACCAACAACCTGAGAAATTATAAGAGGAGTAATAGCTATATTGTAAGGTCTCCGATTGCTTCCCCGATGCAAGCAACCAAAAGGGCTGAACAGTCCAGCCTAATCTCCTGGTCAATCTTTGGCTGCTGGGGAGGTTGATCTCGGCTCCTGAGATGCTAATGCCCTCCTGGAAGCTTTCCATAGGGGAGAAATCGGAAGCTCCAGTTGCTTTATCTGCAAACCTCTGGGATAAGATAGGTCTCTGGAACAGGCATGGACACAGGTCTTCCTTGCTTCACCACTAATGCAAGAACTGACCTCCCTGCCCTATGGCATTTGGTGATCCTGATACAGATGCTATGCTCACACTCTTCAGGCTTTTTGCCCCTGTGAAAGGTGTGGAGACCCAGATACTACACCCAGCAGAGGCGTGAAAGGAGATTGGACAGGGAACTGGATCTTCTGCTTTCAGTGGTGGGTACGGGAGATGCTTTGGTGCCCCTGCCAATCTCCCCGAGCCTGTCTCTGGGTATCCAGTGCATCCATTGTGATGGACAGTTCCCATACACTCCAACTGCATCCCTCCCCAAGCACCTGACTTGGCCCACAGGAGCTTGCTCAGCCCTCAGTCTGGGTAGCCTGAATTTGTGGAGGAGTTGATTGATGTCCATGGATAATACCTTCTACCAAGGAGCAATGGGTATTGAAGGCTAATATCTCAGCCTGCTGTCCACAGAAGAGAGAGTTCTGGGGCAAACCCTACATGTTTCTCAGAGTCCCATGTGGGACTTACACAGGTGGTGCCCATGTGGAAGAAAAAGGCATCCTTTTCCTCCTCTGTTCCTGCTATCTCTCACTTTCCCTCATTCTTCACTCTTACTCGTAAGGACCTTCTCTACAAAAGCTTATCTGTTCCAAATCCTATCTTGGGCTCCGCTTTTAAAAGAACCCAAAGCAAGCCAGTGGGGCTCCAGTTGACAGAAGGTAAGATGAGATGAAACCTGCAAATTTCATGCAGTTAATGAATGAAACAGTAATTTCTAATGACAGTTACAACAGTAGGAGCTGACACTGCCAGGTTGTTTACTGAATGTTAGATATTGTGCATGGTTTATGTTGTTTAATCCTCATACAACCGTATGAGATAGGAATTATTCTAATATATCCATGTTACAGGGGGAAAAAATTGAGGTCTAGAGATGTTAAGTGATTTGCTTGACTTCAAACACAGAATAAGTAGTGTGGTCAGAAAACAAACTAAAGTAATTTAATTCAAGGCTTTAAACCCTAACTCCCTACTTCCTGATTCAGCCTAGGGTTTTAGTTGTGTATATGTATAATATCCAAGTGATTGAAGAATACATTTTTTATAAAGGTGAAATCATGACTTGATACAAATAGAAAATAAATACATGTCCAAGATTTTATTTATCTTGTTAGTTAATGAGTGAGGCAGAAAGATGTTACAATCAGTTCCAAGGAAAATTCAAAGTGCTATATTTTTATAGGCAACTGAGAATATTGAAATGAATTTACAAATAGACCCACACACGGCAGCAAAACTGGTCAATATCCATGAGGCATAAATCAATCGCATTTCACTGGACACAATTCATTTGCTTTTCTTTGAATAAGAATCATTGCATTTGTGTATGAGTTTTCTACCACTTGCAGAATTGTAAGAGGTCAAATAAAGGGAAAGGCAGACATGACCCGGAAGGGAACACTATGTAAGACACCCAATCATCTTCTTTGTTCAAATCAGAATCTTCCACAGTTTTTCCTGACAAAATAATACTGTTGCATGAGTCTAGGACATTTATAACAACAATGATAATGGAATAGAACAGGGATGGGAAGCTGCTTTTCCTGAGAGGTCAGGTTGTGTAAATATTTTAGGTATAGTGGGCTATACAGTCTGCACCACCATTATTCAACTCGGTCCTTGTGGAACAGAAGTTGCCATAGACAATAGATAAACCAACAAGCATGGCTATGTTCCCATATAACTCTATTTACAAAAACAGGTGGCTAGCCTGTGGGCAAACAGCATTCTGCCACCCCTGGAATGGAAGACCATGATATATAAGTCGTGCCAAGAATCGTTATTACTTGCCAAGAATTTTTCCCAGGCAGGACACTTTGAATTAATGCATTCACGTCATAGTTAGTGGCTGGATATTAACAGCAGTCAAAGAATGTTCCATGTGTATAATAGTTTATAAAAACAAAATCCACTTATGAATGATTCTAGTAAGTTTTTCTACTACCATTCAAAATTAGCTAATTTACTAGTAATGATTGTATTATTAGTTGGGTACAATGAGATATTTACATTTATTGAGATGTGTGTGCATATATATATACACACGCTGTAGACAGATTAAATCAAGTTAATTAACATAACCATCACCTTGCCTTATTTTTGGGGGGGTCGTGAGAATTTGTTTAAAAACTTATTTTTTTAGCAATTTTGAAGTATATGAGACATTATTTTTAACTATTTTAATTATAGTCACCATGCTGTGCAATAGCTTGCTAAGACTTATTCCTCCTGTCTAATCGAAACTTTGTACCCTTTGAACAACATCTTCTCTTTCCCATCCATCCCTCCCCATCCCTCTGGTAACCACCATTCCACGCTCTGTTTCTATGAGATCGGTGTCTTTAGATTCCGCCTTAAATGAGATAGTGGCAGTAATTGTCTTTCTGTGCCTGGCTTATTTCACTTACCATATTGTCTTTTAGGTTCATCTATTTTGTCACAAATGACAGGATTCCCTGGTTTTTAAAAGCTGTATAGTATTCCATTGTTTGTATGTAGCACATTTTTTTTTAAATCCATGCCTCTATTGATGGACATTTAGGTTGTTTGCATGTATTGGCCATTGTGAGTAATGCTGCAATGAACTTGCAAGTGCAGATCTCTCTTCAGCAGACTGATTTCATTTCCTCTGGATATGCACCCAGAAATGGGATTGCAGGATCATATGGTAGCTCTGTTTTTGTTTTTTTTTTTTTTTTTGAGGGCCTCCTCAGACTGTTTTTCATAAAGGCTGTACTAATTTACATCACCACTAATAGTCTGTCAGAGTTCATTGACTGTTTTTCTTTTTAGCACTGAAAGGTTGCAAGAATCTTAGATAGTATCTCCATCTCTTCCATGTCTAGATGGAGGGACCTGAGACCTTAAGAGGGGAGAAGATACTTGTTAAAGATCACAGAGAACATGTCACTGGTTACATTAGAAACAAAACGATGGGCTAAGAACTGGCATTATAAATTAATCCTTTGCCAAGAACAAAGGACACGCGTTTGTTGATCGGCACTAGACACTGCACCAGATGGGGCACTGCAGAGACACTCGGGCCAGGCCCTGCCCTTAGGGAGCTCGTTCTCCAGTGGGAAGGGGAGACTTGCAAAGGTGTAACAGATGACAATGTCTTCAATGCAGGTAAACTCGGTACTACAGGAACGTGGAGAAGAGGAATCTCAAACCAGACTGAAAGGGGCACTAGGGACGTGTCCTAGAGGGAGTAGCATATGAGTAGATGTCAAAGGTTTAGTAGGAAATGGATATGAAATGTACAATGGTTCTCCTTTGATCATCAAACACTCTGGGACTTTCTTTGACAAAGAAACAAGTATCATGGGATTCCTTTGCTGCTGCTGCTGTTTCTAGAGATGACACCGGGGAACACAGCCACGTGGACAGAATGCATGGACAGGAGGGACTGACGGGTATCTGGGGCATGCATCTGCATCCCAGCACCCCTGCATTGTCCGAGGTCTTACCAGAGGTTGGGATTCATCTCCTGGGCTTCCAGGTAGAGAGCATTGAGGCATCTGAGGGCCCCAGATTCAGCCAAACCATCCTGGTGTCCCAAAGTCTCCATCTGGCCTCTGGTGAGACCCAAGAGTCTCCTCCTCCCCCAGGCTCTGCAGAGACTACGCAGGCCCCCAAAGTCGCTTCCTGCTGTATGGACAACAGGCCCCAGACATGCATGCAAAAACTCATGGCGTGAGCTTGAAGTTCTGCCAGAGGATACCATGGCCAGGAGTCAAGTGACCTTGGGGGCTTCCAAATTAGGGTCCAAAAAAATTTTTTTCCTGTAGTAGAATGGCACCTCATGGACTATCACGTCTCCCACTCTGATCTCATCTGCGAAGTGTTTGCCTGTGTTCTTCATACTTATTCTCCTTTCCGTCAAATTCTGCATCTTCAAGGACTAGTTTGCATGATCCCCACTGCTGCGATCTTTCAACCTCCTTCCCGCAAACATTAAAAAGATCCCTGGGGGCCATAGAGCAGTTAAAACATAAACACTCGCGATTCTTCTCCCTCTCACCTTCTTTGTCCCTCATGGCAGGGGTCAGGTGTCCCCTAGGACCACATGTCCTCTCCTCCCTCTGGTTCTCTGCTGACCTGTCCTCTTTCTGCTGACGCTCATCTGTCTGTTACATTCCAAGTCATTGAATACTTGAGCAAATCATGCTTTGGCTGACTTGGTGGAGGATCTAACTCCTTTGCTGGAAATGATGTGTAGGAAGACTTGCATAACAACGTGGACACGTGCGTGCTAATGGAAAGAAGCGGGGTTTCGTATCCCAAGCACAGGGAAGGTTCTGCGGCTGTGCGTGAGAGACGCATGTTGGGGAAACAAAGGAAGAATGCACATCAGTAACACTCGTGGTTCTATGGAAATAGAGCCACTTGCCTGTTTCTTGGTTGTTTTTTTTTCCCCCAAGGTTAGTTCATATTATGACATCAGTTTTATAATTAAAAAAATAAGAGTTCTTTCATTATTTAAGACCATGCTCAATCACCATGCCTTCTTGAGCCTACCTATTGGAATAGTTCTGTCCCTCCTAAAACTCCAGGTTGGCTTCTACACCTACTTTACTAAATAATTCATTCAGTAATTATTAAGTGCTTGCTGTTTTCTAGTGAATGGAATACAGCAGTGAACAAGCTAAACCCTTCTCTTCTAAATCCCTGCCCTCAAGGAGTTTACAATCTAGTAGGGGAGACAGCCAAATAAAATAAACAAGTAAAATAAAAAGTTGGACCTTTATTTATAAATACTTGTATGCATATCTGTCTCTCCTTCTATATCATTAACTTATATCAGGGCAAGAGCACCTGTCCTAGAATGATTAGCGTATATCAAATTCTCAATCTTTTTCTCCTGCATTGAAAAGAAGCCTCACCAATTTTATCTGTCTACTTCTTCTTCAACGTACTACTCAGACTAGAAAAATCTGAAGCAGAAGTTACCATAGCAGTTACTCTCTGGGCTATGAGTGCTACCAGCAGGAGGCTAGAATGATCCCGTGCAATTTACCTGTTTGAATCGCAGGGGTACCAGGCTTGTCAACATGAAAAAAAATTCAGTGGTCTTCTCCCCAGTTCTCAGCTTCCAAACACACTCAGGGCAAAAGGAAAATGCAAGGTCCGTCCGTGTTTTCAGATGTTTTTTTATTCCTTTAGACCCTGTTTAATCTCTTTGCAAACGCTGTGGATGTAAAACAAAGCTCTTTGGCCTTCTTGTCACGGAGCTGAACGTTCATTACCAAATAGCACAAGGGAGACATTTGCAGTTTTGGAGGCAATAGGAAAACGTGCCCACGTGGAGGGAGGGTTGGAGTGAGTTCTTTTTTCCTTCCCGAAAATATCCATAAAGCCGAGTTTGCAACCGTGATGCACGCTTGAATTTTCTCCTTCCTCCTCCCTCCATACACTGAAGCAGGAGCCAACCGCTAGCTACCCTGTTTGCTCTCTGGTTGATTCGTCATTTGTTTTATTCTCCTTGTGTTTTGTAATCTGGGGTGATCTGTCAGATAGTGCTAAACTTCACTGGCTTTTGCCCCCCTTCCTGCTGGAGCCGTATTTATTTACTGGGGTTATCACAGTGAACTATAGGTACCTTGAATAAAGGATGTAGCAATTTTGCAAGAACAATTTTAAATGAGGAGGAAAAAAAAGAATAATTCCATTCTCCAAGGTGAGCTCCTTTGTAAAAATCCAGCATCTCGTGTAATTAGGGGCACAGTGATCACTCCATCTTTATCTCCAAAGCCAGTCTGACGAGAGCGACTTTTGTATTGAGAAAGGGAGGATTTCCTTTTAAAAATTGCCTTGGAGGGGTGAGCTTTTGGGAAATCACTTCCCCATTGAGGAATGTGAGCTTGCATTCATTTTTATAGACTGTGGTTTTACTGTTTTAGAGAGCCCTTTAGGCAAGAAAGAAAGGAAGGATGGAGAAACAGATAAAAGATGGAGAAGAAAATGGATGAAGAGGAGAATATGAAGAGGGAAGGAAGGAGAGAGAGAAGAAAACCTTGGGGAAGCAGTTTTCTCCCATCACATCACTTTCCCTACAGAAATTACAGTGAGCAGATAATTTGCTTTTGCAAAGATCAAGAAAACAGAAGTTTTATCCTGTGCTAAGAGTTCTAAATCTGAATTAGCAACTTTAAAAGGCATCTCTAGTTATTGCCATCATTGTTAGCAACCTCTCAGAAAATACCCAAATGAAAATGACAAGCGATTGAATTCATTTTCATTTGAAAATCAAAATTTATCAACATAGCAGCTGTGTACTGGGATCGAGGAAAAAGTCAAGGTAGCAACCAATACTGGGGTGCCAGCTCATAAATGTTGAAGATGACTAGAGTCCAAAAGCTAGCTCTACAAATGGGCACCCCAGATATAACTACAGACAGACAAAATATCAACATATTTACAGGTATAGCTCTAGATGTATAGGTACTTGGGTTTATTGAAACATAGCAAAAAGCAACACTACCACATGAAGTGTACATATCAAGTTCTAGATTGGATACTGACCCCCAAAAAATAATTGGCATGCAAATAAAGGTGCGTCTCATTTGTTAATTCACTGGGCATATATTAACTGCATATTTCCTATTTCAAAGGCAGTGTTCTAGGTACTACGGATGGAGTGATGAATGAAATACTCCCTGTCTGCAGGGAGAGAAATAAAAGTGGAAATCTATTAAACACACACATCTGCAAGGTGACTTCAGATGTTGATATTAAGAGAACAATAAGACAGAGTAATGTGATGAAGAGTGTGGACAGTTTTGGATATAGCCAGAGGCAAGTCCTTTTTGAGAAGGTGACATATGAGCAGAGGTCTGAAGAATGGGGAGCAAAAAGGTAGATCACGGGGAGGGCACTGCAGACCCAGAGCAGCAGGGAAAATTCTCTGAAGCTGAAGCTTGTGTTCAAGGAACAAAATGAGGCTGCTACGGCTCAGGGAAGTGAAGGAAGGGGAGGAGATGAGAAGATGTGGAAGATGAGGCCAGGGCATGTAGCTGCAGCTCATTCGGGACTCCAGACTTAGGAAAGGAGCTGGGATTTTATTCCAAGCATCCAGACCTGGATGCATAAACATTGAGCTGACCAGGTGTATGGTTGGTCTAGGAGAAAAGAATGACAAGTGATTGGAAGACAGGAGGCCTACTTTGTCTCTCCTTTCCATTTCAAGTATTTGCATTTGCCAAGTGAGAGAGTTGAGTGTGGTTGTGAGACACATCCCATAGTGATGCTTCCTACTTTCTTCCCTGAGATGGCACGGCCAACATGACCTCAGCTTGGACGCAGGCTCCAGACACAGAAGTTTTGCTTTATTTAACTAAACATGGAACCAGCACAGCCTGGCCATATCCACCCGAGAGCGAGGACTTCGGACTTGCTTAAGCCCAAGCTCGAAGCCATAGGGCTGGCCTCCAGAGTGTGGTCCTTGCTGTGAGCTCTATAGCACAGGTGCCACAAGGCAAAGTAAGACGGGGTCCGTGCGACCTATTTGCTTGCCGCCTGCTGTAGAACATTCCTCCTGCTCCTCTGACAACTTTGACCTGACGCAGCGACAGAAAAATCACCATAGGATACACCCTTCTCATCGGGCCATGGCTTAGGCAGAATTTCCTGCTGACTCCTTCACAAGCCAAGCCTCGGACTCATCAGAGTGTGACTTCACTGAGGTTGGGAAGACAGGGAAAGAATTGAGCCACTTCCTTTGGAGTCCTTGTCACCATAGTCAAATAACGTAATCGAAAGTGCTCTCCTTCCTTGAACGGTGGGTCAGCTGGAGTTTGAGAAGCGGGAGCAGCTCCTGGTTCTCAAACTTTTCTGTAGAAAGATTTGAAACACAAACACTGCAGGGACTGTTCTCACCAGGGCACACTAGGATGGTTTCCAGAACATATATGGAACCATGTCGCGAAGTAGTGAAGGTACCCTCTAAAAGTACGTGAACTGTAAGAACATCAAGCTTCATCACGGTTCATATGCATGTACCACACAGTGGCAGACACGAGTGCATGGTGTCTGCATGGACCGTTTGTAAGTGAGGATGTGTTATGAAATCCAAGGCCCTGCTACTGATTACAACAGTAACACTAGCAAGGTTTGATTACTCAATGTTCTTACGAGAGAACTCTCTGGTCAGCTTGAGCAGTCGCTTGCAAATGATACGAACAGGCAGAAGAGTGAGGCTTTGTGTTCATAGTCATGTTGCAGGAATTGAGGCAATTCGCTGGTGTGGAGCTAAGAGGATGTAACCAATATTTCCAAACCCACCCACGATCTTCAGCGGCTCTTACAGGTACCGTTTCCCAGGGGTATCAGTCATAAGCCATCCTCTTCTCTCCGGGGGTCTGTTTTGTCCTCTACACGTGCCTTTGGGACAGGGATCTTGTCCTTGATTTTACAGGTACCTAAGGGTTGGGAAAGGGGCTGAGGACAAGGAAGGAATATGGGGGAGAAACACTTGTTGGGGTGAAATCTGGATCATCCAACATCTCTAAGTATTTTCCACACTACACGTGAAACCACACGGTGTGGGGAAAATGGAATGAGGTGGGGAAGGGGAGAAATGGCATGCTCTACTGAGAGATGCAGGTGAGAAACCACTCCCATTTTCCCTCTTCTCCATCCCTTGTGCCAGCAATCATGAAAGATCCGGGGGGAGTGTGGTGATCACGCGGTGGGGGACACAGAACAGGGTGACGGGGTTGTGTGTTTCCTTCACCAACGTCTCAAAACTCAGCTGGACACTTCTATCATGGCTTTTAAAAAAAAAACTAAAAGTGTGACTTGTTAGAAAGACAGATATCTCCAAACGTCAGAATCGGCATCTCTGGTGTAGGGCGTGGGAATCTGCATTTCTCACCAGCTCCCCACAAATGTCCTGGGAATGCTGCCTTACCTTTCTCTGTCTCTGCTGTTGAGAGTGTCCCTCTGATTGGAGAGTGGAGAGTGAGAAGCCCAGACTGGCGTGGTTTCCCTTTGCCGCAAGTGCACACTCCCCGGTGGAGAGGATCCTGCTGATGCAGCCCCCGTTGTGCCAGTGACAACAGTCACCACTGTCGTGTGACGTTTTCAAGGCTGACCATGCCACAGGCTTCGTTGTTCATAGTTTTGCAGATCTTGGGTCATGACATATCGAATCCGTTTCTCTAGGCTGGGGGAAGTCGCATGGCCCTTCCTCTGCAGTGTGCTGCAGCATCTTTCTTAGATGAGGGTTTATAGGTGGAAATGCCCTAAAATGGAACTGGGGACGTGATCTAGCCTTTGCCGTCCAATATAACCACCAGCCCCATGAGAACTTGAAGTGTGGCTAGTTCAAACTGAAATAGAACAGAATTGCAAAATGCACACTGGATTTCAGACAGTGCCAAAAAATATTACATGTAAAATATCTCATTGACCATTTTTATATTAGAATGTTAATATTGTGATTATATTGGGTTTGATAAAATACATTATTGAGATTAATTTTAACTACTACTTGTTCCTTTTCCGTTTCCCGCCCCCCCCCCCACCATGGTCTCACTCTGTTGCCCAGGCTGGAGCACAGTGGTGTAATCGTAGCTCACTGCAGCCTTGAACTCCTGGGCTCAAGCAATCCTCCTGCCTCAGCCTCCTGAGTAGCTGGAACTACAGAGGTGCACCACCACACTCAGCTAACATTTTGTTTATATTTTGTAGAGATGGAGTCTCTCTATTGCCCAGGCTGGTCTAGAACTCCTGCCCTTGAGATGCTCCTGCCTCGGTCTCCCAAAGTGCTGGAATTAGTCTGTTTTCCATTTTTTAATGTGGTTCCCAGAAAATTTAAAATGCCATACATGTTTCACATTGTATTTCCATTCTCAGTGCTGAGCTAGCCTCTCCTGTAGATACAGAATATTTAGAATCATAATACTAAGTGATGAAAATAGGAACTAGATTCATGTATTCTTTAAAACCTCAATTTCTCTTACACACACACCCCACAGAGACACCTGCAGTATTCAAAAATCAGCATTCAAAATCAATACCTTTTGAGCTGTTCAGATCTTGCATTTAGCCGGTACCACATACTAAGTTTGGGATGCAATGGCTCCCATCTACCAGTCGAGGACAGCTCAGTTGTGCACCTCAGGGAAATGACCCATGACTCATGTGACGTTTGATGCTTGCGAACCACAGAGCAGAAGGTATTAATTTCCAAAGGTGCTGAGAGACTCCTCTGAATTCAAGTGTCATAAGTGGTCATCTCTGGAGGGTGAGATATTCGCTTTGACTAACAAAAATAGTCATCATCTTTATTCAAAGCTCGCGTCCAAAATTTGGTCTGGTGCTACAGCCTTCCTGTACTCTAGGAGAAGATAATGGAGGGTCCCCGGAAACCGGGGGATACTTATGTAAACTGAGTTCCCCAGCCCCATGCAAGAATTCAGAATGAGATACTCAGTTTTAAGTCAGTATGACAGTTGAAACAGTAGCTGTGCTACTGCCCCAAGCCCCAGGCATTGGTGAGACGCAGAATATTCCTTCCTTCTCTGCCCCCTGGTCGTGCTTGTTTTCCTTTGAAGAATAATTAAGATTTAATGGCATATTCTCACAGTTTTTTGTCTGCCTGCTTTCCGACTGCCTACTGTGCAGAATGCTCGCGTTTGATCCCGGTCATTACAAGAACTGTACGGTAATTGCCTATCTGGTGACTCGTTAATGGGGGTCCCCAGAGAGCGGAGACGCTGCTCTTTTGAAGTTCATCTTGTTTACTGTTGGCCCTTCTGGTTTAATCTATATCATCAGAGAGCCTTGCTCAATTATTGGCAGCTCGATCTCTTCTCGTTGGGACACAGGCACTGGGTAAATAAGTTTTTTTGCTGCTTTTTCTTTTCTTTTTTTCAAATGTCTTCTTGATTTGTCTGGATGGGCCCACCTTAGTCAAGCAGGAAACCTCACGTTGTCCCAGGTATGGGGTCTGCAGGCCACCTGCGAAGCCACTCTCCAGACCTGCCCAAGAGGCTGTAGGTTGGAGGACAACCAACCAGACGGAATGGTTCTGCCTCTCATTGACCCATGAAATGATGCTGCCCGTCTTGTGGGATCCAGATGAGGGAGTACCTCTTGCACAAGACCTTTTAGGACACTCCAAACACAGCTCTAGCTGCTTTATTTGCCTCTACTTGACTGCTTTTCTCAACACTTCTCTCTATGAACTCTGGTCATGTGTACAACTTTCGTCCCTCTAAACGTGGGGCCCTCACACAGCCAAAGGCTATATCATTATTCCCCAAACTCCAGTGTTGAGAAGACTTCTAAGAGCGTATGATGTGGTTAAGATGTGTTTGCAGAATTAAGTGGGCATTCTCCAGGGCAGGCTAAAATAAATCTGTCCTTTCTTAGGAAGGAAAAGTTCAACACTAGATGCCAGAGTTCCAGTCCATTCCCTGCTTTAACTCCTAGTGTCAGAAAATATGGAATTAAAAAATTTCTAAAATAGGAGTTTAGATGTCATAAGAGCGGAGAATCCCATAGCTGCTAAGACTAGCACAGCAGAGGGCACTGAGACACATTGTTGTTGATGAGGTTTGAGCTCCTGGATCCAGACATGTAAGAAATTAACTTTAGATTTAACCATTACATGAAAAATTCCTTTTCTTAAAAAAATTTAATTATTTCCAAAATAATTTTTTTTTTCATTAGAGACAGGGTCTCACTCTATCATCCAGGCTGGAGTGCAGTGGTGCAATTGTAGCTCACTGCAGCTTGAACTCCTGGGCTCAAGCGATCCTCCTCCTTCAGCCTCCTAAGTAGTTGGGACTATAGGTGTGCACCACCACACCTGGCTGATCTTTTTTCAATTGTTTTAGGGATGAGGTCTCCCTGTGTTGCCCAGGCTGGTCCCAAACTCCTGGCTGGCCTCAAGTTGTCCTCCTGCCTTGGCCTCCTGAATAATAATCGTAATGCATAAAATGACACATAACATGAATAGCACCACAGTCCCAATGTGGACATGTTTTGGATATTTGTACAACTTCAAATTCGAAAATACACCATTAATACATTTCAAGTTCAACTGCAGAGAATTACCTCAATAATACTTTGGTTCTGTCAATAATAGGAAGTTCCTTTCCTAAGCCAGGCAGAATAGTAAAAACACTTCTCATGCATTAGTTGATTTAATCTTCATAGCAATGCCATGAGGCATAACTATTTTAATTACTTTTATTTTTATTTGAAGAAGGGGAAACCAAGGATTATAGTGGCAAATCAGCCAGTAGTTACCAATGTTGGGATGACATTCAAATGTAGGTTTCTTAGAAATATAATCTTAGAGAGATTAAGAGACAAACAATAATTTCATGTATTTTATTGTTTACTATGTAGCATGATTAAGTAACCATGCTTAAAGTTAAGCATTAAAAAATAACTCATATACAATATGAAGTGCTGTGCTGTTTATAGCTCATTTAATTATCCTCCTCATCTTTTTAGGTAGGTGGGGGTTAATATTGCCATTTTACAGATAGGGCAGGGGACTGAAAAGTTAAATGCCTGCCCGAGGTCACATAGCTGTGATAAGTAAGCGGCACGATTCAAGTGTGAACCCACTTCTCTTTGGCTCCAAAGCTCACTCCAATTCATCCAAGGTGAACATTTATCCTTAGGTAAACTCATTTTAAATAACTTGAGCAACTTCTCTCAGGAATACTCACATCACCAAGAACCCCAAGTCCAATTTAGAAAACCTTATTAGTCTAATAAGACTTCAGTTCCATCAGCATAATTGGCAGGCACCTCAGTCGTGTACAGTCTAATTATTCTACACCGGATTCCTCATTACTGGGTTTTGAGGGGAGGCAAAATGTGAGGAGAGAAGGAAATACATGCCAGGAAGTGTTGTTGTAGCCTGAGACCATCCTGCAAGGCCAACAGCAGCTGGCCAAGGTCACAGGGGTACTAGACTCTGCAAGAGAACATCCGTGCCCTGGCATCCTCCTGCATTTATGTGGGTGCAACGGCAAAACAGCTAAGAGAAGTTACTACCCAAATTGTATCAGAGGCATTAAAAGACTTTTAGAGAACCCAACCCACACAGCAAGGAAAACCTCAGGATTTGGTTGCAATGCTAATTCTTAAGTTATTTCATGTCGTCTTGGGGTGTCACCTTTCTTTAGATGAGTGTGAATCTTAGCTGTTCTTTACAACCACCACCAACAAAAGAGCAAAAGAATGATAATAACAATAATACACTCTAATATGCTCATGGTGAGGATTAGATAATGCTGCCCTGACTCTAAAAAGGTACCAGCAGTCAGAAAACAATTATTTTCATTGTTTCACATTAAGCCAATCCACACCAAATCCATTATTTGTACTTTGATCTTGACCATGTGCTACTGTTCCCATTTTATAAACTGTTTCATGATTTTTAAAATGCATTTATTTATTTTTATTTCAGCATATTATGGGGGTACAGATTTTAAGGTTTTAATAAATGCCCTTTCTCCCCCTCGCCCCACAAGTCTGAGTTTCCAACATGGCCATTCCCCAGATGGTGCACATCTCACTCATTGTGTATGTATATACCCGCCCCCTCCCCCCTGCCCAATACCCTATCACTGTAGTACCTATGTGTCCACTTAGGTGCTACTCAGTTAATACCAGTTTGCTGGTGAATATATTTTTAAGTGGCAAACAATAATTATATATATTTATGGGATACGATGTGACGTTTAGATCTATGTATACATTGTAGAAAGATTCAATCAAGCTAATTATGTTCATCACTTCACCAACTTACCATTTTTGTGTGTGTGGCGAGGAGCTTCAAAATCTATTCTTTTAGCAATTTAAAAATACACAATACATTATTGGTAACTGTGGTCACCGTGCAGTAGAAGAGATTAGTAAGACTTATTCTTCCAGTTTAAGTGAAACTTTATACCCTTTGAGCAACTATGCTTTCCCCAGCCCTCCCTTTCCCCACTGGGCTCTGATAACCACTTTTCCACTGCTTCTATGGGACTGAATTTTTGCATTCCGCATCTAAACCAATTCATGATTTAAAAACAAAAACCTTTAAACGAGAAGAAGATGTCACCACAGCATGAAAATAAAACCAATTCAGCAGTAAAAGCCACTTAATTATGTGTACACATCCAAGAGGGCTATTATGTTCCTGCTTTTTCCAGACCAACCTTCTGAAAGAATTTTGTCTAAAAGCACCATTATGAACTCAACTCCACAAACATGGGCACCTCTGGGACGCTACCAAAACCAAGTTATTCCACTTCATTTCAACTCACAACTTGTTATATCAACCAGTCAGTAGGTGTAATTGTTTGACGCCAGCCATTTTCAAGGAAATCAATATGGGCTGATGGACTAATCTCTCCATTTGTGTTACTTCGTTCTTTTTTTAAAAAAAAAAAAAGGAAAAGGAGAAAGAAATCTACTCATTTTTCGATATCCACAAACTCCAGAATATCTATAGTAAATTAGACACATTCCTTAGATTTCCTTCATGTCATTTGCTCTAACAATCTTAATATATATTTACACATATATATCTCTTGTCCAATATTTCCTATTTTTACACCTGACCCAGAAGGAATAAGAGGCAGCTTAGATTATTGGAAGAGATTTGTACTTCAGGAAAGCTGATTCAAATCACAATCCTTCCACTGGGATCCAGGATAAGTCACATGCCCCCTCTCTCTGAACTGTCTCTTATTTAAAACAAAAGTATATCGAGAGGTTCAGCTGTATATAACAAAAGAGAAGGAAAGAAAAAAGGGAGAGAGGGAAGAAAGAAAGTAGGTAGGAAGAAAGGAAATAAGTTTCTTTGCCTCATGTAAAAGTAGGCCAGAGATAGTTGAGTCAAGACTGCAGGCTTTTACCATCTTGTTGCTCCACCATCCTTGGCATGTAGACTTCATGGTAGCAGAGGGCTGCTTCCGCTCCTGCCACCACAGCCAGTTTCCAGCCAACAAGAAGAAGGACCTGATTCTCCGTAAGACTCTCATGACACTTCTGTCTTAACAGCCCTTTGGCTAGAATTTAGTTACATGTCACACTTAGCTTCCAGGGAGATTTAAAGAGAGTAAATGCCTGCCTAGGAAATCATGTATCTACCTGAAAGTCGGGATTCTGTTACTACAAAAGAATAAAGAAGGGGAGAATGGACAATTAGGAAGCACCCAGCATCCTGCCACAGAGCATTAGACCATGGGGGATGGCCCTGAGTCTGGAAAAAGAGCAAAGTCCAAGCTATCTGAGACTAAAGTGGAATAGTTTGGTATGCTCATTTCATAAAAGAACTGTGAGAGGGACAGTTACTGCAACTCCTCTTGTCTGTCTTGGCATATATATTGTTGACCGAGACAGATACAGGTCGTGAGAACGGGACTCTTGCTCTGTGGAGCTTTCATAATTTCTCCCGATTCTACGCTTCTCCCAACTCCATACAGAAACACCTACATTCTATGAAAAAGGATCTGGATGGAAACATTATCAGGAGAAAGTATAAAAATATATTGCCTCCGAAATGTCTGTTTTCCCACTAATGTCTCCTTTCCTTTTGGAAAGCTTCTAGCATCTTATGACCAATTTTCTGTGCATAGAACACCGAAAAATTGAGGATTTTCTAACCTCCTTGGAGCATGAATCTACAAGGTCCAGTTGACTGCCAAAGAAGCATAGAAGTCATGCAAGAGAAACCAAGAGAAAAAAATGAGGAGCACCCCAAGATAGAACAATGAAAGTCTCACTTAAGAGTTCTGTGCAAGGGATAATGAAATGCTTACCAACTTGACCCACGCTGCTTAAGCAGGGGGCTCTTGCTAAACCCCAAATTTGCTGGACATCACGCTAATAGCGTTGACTGAGCTGCAGGGATCAGAGACCAGGGTCAGGGAAGTTAAGTAGCTTGGCCAAAAAGAAAACCCTACCATGTAGCAGAGGCAGCATTAGCAAATCTTGTGACATCAGACCCTGTTGGTCTTGTCTGGTGTTACACCCCAGCACTGAATGGAGCATCCAGCCAATGTGATCAATAAGCATTGTCGGATGGAATGAATGAGTGAATGAATGGATAACTCCAAATCTCCTGTCCTTTCTCTGTACCCATCTCCCACCAGGATTAGCGCTGTGCTCTCCCTTCTAGAAATACTTGGGAAATCGAAAGTGATAAAACGTACAATGGAGCAGATTCCCACAGTGCTGCAGAATTGGAAACCACATCTTATCGCTGCATAATAGCCCGGGTTCTATTTCCCACATTACAGAGAATGCAGCCTAAAAGAGATTGAGTTATTCCACACAAAGACTTCACAGGAGGAAGAAAAAAAAATGTTGTTTTGATTCGCTTCTTTTTCTTGTGTCGTTTCAAACACAATAATGCACATTTTCATCAGAAGCTAAATGATAGCGCTTACGGTATTTAATATCTGAATTCAATTATGTTTTTGAAGGCTTATTACCATAGTAAAAGGAAAAGTATTTCAGAGAATTTCCAAAGGCACCATGGTACAATTGTTGGAGGAAAAGTACATACTGTTAAGGAAACCATGTATTCACATAAAAGAGAGACAGTGAGACCAGCACAGAGAAAAAGAAACATGCACGTGTACGCGCGTGCACACACACGACAGAAACTTAGACCAAAATACATGCACATAGGAAGGAGAGAGAGCTTCCAGTATATTTCTCCCATACTCCTTATAGCTCTTATGCCATCTTCTCATCATATCCACATGCAAAAGGAAGAATTTGAGATCTTATCTTACATCACACATAAAATTCAACTCAAAATGAATTAAGGGCTTAAACAGAAGAACTGAAACTCCAAAACTCCTAGAAGAAAACGTGAAAGAAAACCTTCATGACATTGGTCTTGCCAATTAATTCATGCATATAACACCAAAAGCATAGACAACAAAAACAAATACGTGGGACATTTCAACTAAAAAGTTTCTGCCCAGCAAAGGAGACAATCAACAGAGTGAAAAGACTCTGAAATGGGAGAAGATATTTGCAAGCCGTATACCAGATAAGGGGTTAATTTCTAAAAACATATAAGGAACTTCTCAAGAGCAGAAAAAAAGCCTAACAATCCAATTTAAAAATAGGCAAAGGACTTAAATAGACATTTTTTGCAAATGGCTGACATGTACATGAACAAGTATTCAGCAACCCTAATCATCAGGGAAATGCAAGTCAAAACCGCAATGAGATATCACCTCACACATGCTGTCTTTTTCTTTATAATTCTAACAAGTGTTGGTGTGGATATGGAGAAATTGAAGCACTTGTACACTGTTGTTTGGACTGAAAATTGTGCGGCTGCTGTGGAAAAGAGTACAAGGTTTCCTCAAAAACCTAAAGATAGAACTACCATATTGCCTAGAAATCATATTTCTGGATTATTCAATCTCAGAGAATTGAAAGCAGGATCTCAAAGAGATATTTGTGCACCCATGCTCATAGAAGCATCATTCACAATGGCTAAAATGCGAAAGCAACCATAATGTCCATTGATGGATGAATGGATTTGCAAAATGTGGTATATACATAAAATGGGGTATTTCTCAGCTTTCAAAGAGGAAGAAAATTTTGACACACACTATAACATGAAAAAACTTGAAGATTATGGTCAGTGAAATAAGCCTGTCATAGGAGGACAAATACTACATGATTCCGCTTGCATGAGGCATATAAAGTAGTCAAATGCAGAGCAGAATAGTGGTTGCCAGGAGCGGAGGTGAGGGGAAATTGGGAGCTGCTGTTCAATGAGTGTGGAGTTTCATTCATAGAAAAGAGATAAACTCTAGATACCTGCTATACAATGTTGCATCTATGGTTAACAATGTTGTATCTTGCACTTAAAAATCTATTAAGAGGGTAGATCTCTTAAGGTGTTCTTACCACAATAAAAAAAAAATTAAAAAAAAAATTAATCTCCAGTTCATTCTCTGCACTTAGTTGGAGTAATTTGTTAAAGAGCAAGTCTTATATTTTCATCAGCTGTCTAAAAACCTGCAATGTTTCCCATTGCTCATGGGATAAAGACCAAAACCCTTCAAATTGGCCAAATCTGAGGCAATTTAAGCATCAAAATACAATAATTTGAAATATTATCAAATATTAGAAGAATGACACACTTAGAAAACCACCAGTGGATTCTAAAATTAGAGAGTTAAAAGATTGATGGAGAACAGGATACTCAAATAATTTTTCCTTATTCATTACAAAGAGTACTTATAGTAACTTTACAACTTTAAATGATTACCAAAGCTTTAAAAATACTTATTTGTCATAATTTTTATTATTTAAAAATTTGAAAGTTACAGGAAAACAAACTACATTTCCATCATTTAATGCTGATTACCGTTAATGTTTTCTTTTGTCTCTTTTCTGAGAGGGAAGCGGGTTAGAGAATGAGGGAAAGGGAGAGCGTGGGGTCTATTATGCTGTATGAATTACATAATTATAACATTGCGTCAAATTTTTTGATTATATAAGTATATTCAATATCCACAGGCCACCCTATTGACCAGCTGCATTGGGTTAAAACATTACCTTTTAATTTTTTGTCTAACTATTGCTTGGGAAACCTTTGTGCCATATTTTTCTCTCTGCACACCACACAAACCATGGCTTGTTCATTATAAACCAAGGGGAAGCCTTGCATTTTGAAAGCCCTTGCAATACTCTCCAGCATACACCGAATCTAACGGGCTATATGGATCGTTTAGCAAACATAGACGGAGGCCAATTTCTCTCCAGAAGTGAGCAGAGGCTTGATGATTAAGAAATTTGGGGACTCAAGGCTCCTCTCTGCCTTTCTTTGGCTGTCTAGATAGAGTTCATCATTCAAAATCTACCTATCTTTGCTTTACCATGTTGAAAATGGAAAGAAGAAATCTAATTTTGTGCTCACTTTTATTCTTACTTTTTTTTTTTTTTTTTTTTTCAGTGAAAGCAACACTCATTGAGCACTACTCCTAAGCCAGAGGCTCTGTTATTGGGTGGGAACACTGAGCAGAATAGAGCCTCTTTCCACCAGTGTTCTCAGCCTAGTGGAGATACAAGAATTAAACAGAAAATTATAATGCAATGTAATACGTTTTGTAGTAAGAGATTATTCCCTGGGCTAAAGGAATCAAGAAGAGAAGTATACTACACTGATCTTGAATCTAGTCTCAACAATGACCGTGAGGAATCAAGTGTTATTGCAGAGCATTAGGGCATGTGCTCCAGTCTAGTGTTGGCAAACAGCATCCAAAATCTCTCATCTGCACCCTTGGCAGACATTATCAATCAATCCTTATTTCCCCTTAAACCCAGATTTGAACGCCCTCCTTAAAGGTGTACCTCAAAATCCTGAAGCCATAGCATTCATCGAAATCAGTCTAATCTGGGTTAAAACTTGATGATTATGGGATGTTAAGACCTTGGGCAAGACAATCTACCTCTCTTTCCTCATGGAATCTTCTCCCTTATCATGTGATAATGAAGTGAAATGAGGTGTAGGTAAGGTTCTATCTGAGACACTGCTGGTGGGAATGTGAAGTGAGGTAGCCACTTTTGAAGACAGTTTCTTTAAAAGTTAGAAATAAGTTTGTCTCGTGGCCTAATAATTCTATTCTTGAGAATCTGGGGAAGTGAAAACATGCAGCCACGCAAAAACTCGTATGTGCATGTTAAAAGCAGCATTATTCATAATAACTAGAAAGTAGCATCAACCCAAGTGTCCCATCAACTGATGATTGTATAAATGAGGTGTGATTTATCAATATATAGGGATATTATTTAGAAATAAAAAAAGAGCAAAATACTGACTGATACATAGTACAACAAAGATGAATCTGAAAATCATTAAGAAAAAGCTAGACACAGAACAGTACACATTGTGTGATTCTGTTTATATAGAAGTCAAGAAAAGACTAGTTACAGAAAATAACTTACTGGTTGCCTGGGACTGGAGGAAGAGCAACAATGAACTGAAAGTGGGCTTGAGAGAGATTTTTTTTTTAGGGTAATAGAAATGTTATATAATTGTGGTGGTGGTTGCACAGTTCTGTAACTTCACCTTAAACACCATTGAATTATACACTTAAAATAAGTGAATTTTAAGCTACATGAATAATAGCTCAATAAAGCTATTAGAAATGTGTATATCTAAAGTTTTAGCATGGAACCGAGACACATACAACCCTGTTATTCTAACTCCCTTCTTTCAAAAAGTCTTCTCAGACTATTCCTGTCATCCAACATGAACGGCTGCCTCTGCATAACTTCATTTGCAGTTATTTCTTGGCATTGAAAACCATCTTGCCTCATGACATTGCTTGTTGTTTGATAGTGTATAATCTAACTTTTGGTATACATATTTTAATGCCTCCCCCAAAGAATGCAAACTCCCTCAGGAATAGGGATAATCTCTTATTTATTTTTGTATCTGCAGCCTTGGCAGTTTAGCCTTCAGCTTGCCCCTTGGCACAAAATCCAAATTCCAATATTTATTAATGTATTATTAACTTCAATCCTTAAAAAAAGAAAAGAAAGAACTTCTTGCCAACTGTGATTTCTGATTGAGAAAAGGAAGTAATAACGAGAATGGCTACTTTCAAGGGTGAGCACATTCAGAAAACAGAGCAGCACAAAGGCAAGATCCACTTTGAGCTGCTGCTGATTCAGGCTCAGCGTGGCTAATTAATTTACACTGCCATGATCACTGCAGACACATCTAAATTTTAGATTATTTTCATCCTGGGAAAAAAGCCCTCACCCAAGCCAGCCTTTTGTTGCTAAGCATTTAGCAAAATAGACATTAAAGGAATCGGAGGAAAAAATTAAAGCTTCCATACAGTATATTTTTAATGACAAATTGATGTCTTTTAAAACAATTCAAAGAGTAGCATTTTTATGTGAGAACAACCCTTAAGTCAATTAAATTAATCGATGTGTGCGTTAAGATCAGCCAGTGAGTTCACTGTCTTTCATCTAAACAGGAAAGAGACATTGGAATGGCCTTGTAGAATCTCAGAGGCGAAGGTTGCTTTGAGCTCATTAAGTGACGCTCAAACTTTTAATGGTAGTTTAAGGCAAACCTTGAAGATAACGTTTCAGAATTTGCAGTGTTGTCCTACAGCAGAATGAAGATGAGGGTGAACTTAGACGCCTGCTGTCTTGTCCATCAGCATTGACCTCACCTGTTAGGTGCTAGGACCTTGATTTCCCTTCAGGAGCTGCCCCCAACCCTCCTTTCCAATTAGGTGGTATGGAACCATCACCGATGTGACCTGGGTTCACCCATCCAATGAGGACCCATGACCATGGTCCAGGGATGGCTCGGAATGTTAATAAAGCCAAACCAATGTGATTGAATTCCGACACTCTTTCAGTGATCACCATAAAGAGGAACTGTTTTGCTGCTTCTCCCTGCTTTCTATTTAAAAGCATCTTTTAAAAATTTTTAAAAGATTGAAAGTCAAAAAGCTGTAATGGCTATCTGGATAGCTTTCAAATAGATGTACAATTAATATTTTAAAACTTTAATATCTTTCTCACTGTATCACTCTTAGCGTGTGCTCATGTATATAAGTGTGCACATCTGTGTCTATACAGACATATTTTTTCTGCGTCTTTTGAGAATGAATCCTAGCTAGAATGACACTTTACTATCTAGTAATTCAGCATGTATCTTCAAAGAATAAGGACACTCTCCTGTGTAACCATAGTAAAATCATCAAATTCAAGAACTTTAATGTTGATACAGTTTTATTATCTAATACATAGTCTACATTTAAGTTTAGAAAATCACTCTAATGTCCTTTACAGCATTTTTTTAAAAACCCAGGATCACACATTTCCTGCCTTCTATGTTTTGTGAGTCTCCTTACATCTGAAACCATTACCCAGGCATTTCTTTGTCTTTCATGACATTGAAACTGTAAGCCAATTGTTCTACGAAGCATCCCTCAGTTTTGGTTTGTCTAATTTCTCCCTGACTTTTAAATTCAGGTTATGTATCTTTTGACAGAAGTCCTGCAAAACTAATTTTGTATCATTGTATCACTAGGAAAGATGCACTCTCTTTCCAACGGGAGAATATAAGTTTGCAGTGGCTGGCCATCATTTTTGCCCTATTTGGAAAACTCTGCATTATAAGAAGGCAGCAGATACAATGTGGAGCAGAATGGAGCCCTAAGGGCATCACCGCAAGACACGGAGCTCTAACAGCATCCGTTACAGCTTCGTAACTCAGTTTGGTTAGCTAATTGTTGGGATAAATTAGATCTTTTTGTGTGAGCCAAGACATTATCAGGTTATTAGAATCATTTGCAACTGAAAGAGGACTATTAATATCAGGTCAGGAAAAGGAAAGAAAAAAAGAGTTGTAGAAGGAAGATGGACAACAAAAAGGGAATAAAGAAAGGTAGGAAGAAGAGGGGGGAAAAAAGGAAAGAGGAGAGGGAGAAAGGCAAAAATAAGAGAATAAGAAAAGAGAAAAAGGAAATACAATCTACAGGGGCTGCTGGGATTTTGGTTCTGATGCATTCTCTGCCTAAGTTCTCCAGAGCACAGACTCACACGTGCTCCTATTCACATTGCTCCATCTCCTCTGTTCCGGCCTCCCTGTTCTGTAGCCAATGCTCCTGATAATGCCCTGAGATTGTCACTGAACATGGCTCTGCTCTCAGAGGACATCGCTGCTACCACGGGGGTGGGGGTGGGGCAGCTCCCTAGTGAGGACAGGGCCCTTACCTGGTTCCTCAAGCACACCTCAGGCTGAGATGCAGCTTCGAGATTGTGTGGAAGGCTGGGGATTGAGACAGCAAATAATCTTCTGCATGTGTCATTCTCCTTAGCCATAGAATTTCCTCTCCTGCCTTCCTGTCCTTTGTGAGTCTTGATATCAGCATGGATATAAACAAACAAAAGGAAAAACAAGCAAGGAAACACACATAATGCTACACATATCAAAATTCTCATGATGCTATTTTACCTGCCCATTTTTGTCCACTCGGACCGATGAATTACCAGTCGCCAGCTTTCACAATTGTCCTGGTCTGTTTGTGCTACCATAATCAAACACCTTGGACTGGGTAACTTATAAGCAATAGAAATTGACTTCTTACCATCCCAGAGACTGGGAAGTCCAAAATCAAGATATTGGCCTTGATTTCTGATGATCAGGGCTGCTCTCTGCTTCCAAGATGGCACCTTGCTCCTGTGCCCACGCAGGGTGGAAAGCAGTTTAAGAGATTGTTCCCATCAACCTCAAGACCCTTTATAAGGATGCTAATCCCATTTGTGAGGGCAGCACCCTTGTGACTTTTAATCACCTCCCTGAGGTGATTAAATCATCTCTTAATACTGTTGCATTGGGGAATAAGCGTCAACATGAACTTGGGAGTTGGCACCATCATTTAAGCCATAAGAGAAATGAGCAAAGCATAGGCTTCTGAGTAGACAGAGACTATTTTGCAAACTAGATCCTGTGGAATTTAAACCCTTTGACCTAGGGGACTTCCCCCAATACTTTTTCTCAAAGTCTTTTTACTTTTGCATTGGTAACAATTATAATGAGCTTTCATAATAATCAAGTTTCACACTGGGAAGCAGATTAAAAGCCACAAATCAGGGAAAGAAAAGGAGTTTTCTGGAAGTTGATGATAATGAGAAGCAAAATCGGATTCCAGACTTACAGTGAGGAAAAAGAACAAGTCTTAAAAAATCATACAAAAAGCAGACACAGTAGTTTTAAAAGCTGAGAATAATCTGGGAGTATTTAGTGCAAGGGCAAACCTGTGTTCCTGCCTGAATCCGCCCCAGAGCAGCATTTTTACTTTTTTTTAAAATTATGCTTCAACAAAGACTGTGCCAGACATTTGACCTTGGATCCTTGGAGAAAATTTATATTGTGTTGGATGAACTTTGCTTAAGAAAGCAGAGGGGAAAGTGAAATATTTATTTAAAATGCTTCTACCAAAAAAAAAAAAAAAAAGCTAAAGTGAGAACAAATAACTTGAGTATTTAAAGAGATCAAACTTAAATATTTGGAAATTAATTCTGGTGGAATAATTCACTTTCTTCTGTTGTGTGATAAATGAGTTGTCGGAACAGAAGAGACCATTTGTGTCTAGTCGTTATCATGGTGGGAAAGGAGAGAAACTCACCCGAGAGGAACCAAACATTTTAAGACAGTATTGCAAGCCCCTTCCTGCTATTTTGAGACCTCCTCCTCTTTAAATAGAAAGCTTCTGAAATTGAAACTGAAAAAAAAAATTGCCAACATTGGCACCAACTGCCAACTGGGGGCACATTTGCCAGTGCTAGTGTAATTGCAGAATTTATTCTGGTCCAGAACTGCGAACCAGATCAAAGGAAAGGTCTGTCAGCCTTGCCCATCCTAGAGAGATGGGTGCGAGGAGTCAGCACTCGGGGACTAATCCCAGAGTTGAAAGACATTTCAGCTCTGAGGCTACAAGGTGTTTGTCAAGCCTCCTCTTTAGCCATCTCTGGCTAATGGGATTTTAAGGCAAGTTACCTTGAAGGCTGTTTTAAATTTCATTAGTGCCATTTAGAATCCCTTAGATGCCTCTCTCCGATTTACTAATCAAAGTCTTAAGGTTACATAAGCCATAGAAATACCAGAAAACAAAGCTGAACAAAAAAATCTCTCTCCCCCTCTCTTTTATAGAAAACATATTAGGATACTACCAGCATGACACCAATGCAATGCGGTAGATAATACTTTCCTGGTTTTGACAGATGAGAACAAAAGGAGAAACTGAAAAGTTGTGTTATTTCTCCTTACCTGCTCTCCAAATCAAACAAGTGAGCCAAGAAAAAAATGATCCAGGTACTAGAAATAATATGCAGATCCATTACTGCCTAACCCCTAGGCAGAGTTCTTTTTGCTACACTATGTGCATTCAGAATAAGTACAAATAACGACACAATCCAAAAACTGCAAAGAAAGTACAAAAGGGGTTAGGCAGATCATCAGTTGTGTATTCAGAGATTCGGTAATAGATGGCAGCATCTCCACAGCTTGCGAAGCTCTGGAAAGAGCTCCAAGCCTCTTTCCCCTAGTAGTAGCTCAGCCTAGAGGCGTGAGAGGCTCTCTCTAAGGGTTGTCTTAGCATCATTCCTTTCTTTCATTCTATTTTATACTGAGGCTTCTCTCTGGGCTGGACCTACTACTATTTTTAAGTGCATAAAGTCTAACTTTTCCTTGACCCACCATCATCAACAGCAAGGATCAACAACCACTTGGACTGTGACCACCATGTGTGGAGTGCTCAGTAGCTCACTACAGCCAAGACCAAGAACTTCACGCACATCCTCAACTTTAATTTTCAGGGTATCCATTAGGTTACTGGGAGGATGGAAGAGGAGGTAAGCTCTTTGCAAACTGAAAAGTACAAGAGATGTGTTAGCCAATGTCGCAATGTCATCATCATTGTTGTTGTTATTTACCTAAATCTGCCTCCTGAGGATAAAAGTCCCAATTTCTCTTTCCTCAAAAAGTCCTGTCAAATTTCTTCCTACCTGCCTCTCGAATCCACCCCTTCCCCATCGCCATGGCCACTGACCTTAATTAAGTATCTTGTCATTTCGTACCAGACCTTATTCTAACTGATCTTTCCTGCTTTCGACCTCCCTCCACTTTAATTCATTCCCCCGCAGCAGCCAGATTTGTGTTTTGGTATGAAAATCTGAACTCAACTTCCCTCCATAAATCTATATGATGGATCGCTGCAATCTGCAAGATGCTTCCAAACATCCACGTGGTTGCTCGACACCAGGACCTTGTTGTTATCCAACCCTATAGTCTCATTACTCGTGCTCCCCCAAGTCCCCAAACAAGCCAGACTTCTTCAAAACACGGAGCTTTGCCCAAGCACACCCTCCACCTGAATCACCCTCTGTCACCTTGTGGAGCAATTGTACATCTACTGGTAGTAGACAATGAAGCTCAAATGTCACCCCTGTGAATTATGTTCTGATATCTCCTTCCATGTCTGCCCCAGTCACAGTAGAGTGGATCTTTCTATGGCCCTGTAGCAGCCTCTACATCCTTTGATTGCAAAATAATGATAATGTGACAACAACAAAATAACTGCTAGTACTTTATCAACTCCTATGTAAACTCCGTTAAGTGCCTTATATAGAATATCTCTTACGACAACCCCGTAACTCTTTTATCATAATTGTCCCCATTTTACAGATGCATGCTCTAGGCTCAGATAAATTGTTTAAACTTCCCGAGGTCACAGAGCTAGCAGTGGGGGAGACTGCAGACTCCAGCACCTCTGAGCCCTAAGGTTGCAACCTTAGTCACTGGTGCACCCACCACCTCATTCCCAGATCTGCTCTGTCCAATGTAGTCACCACTACCTATATATGTCTAGTTAGATTTAAAATGTAAGTAACTCAATGAAATTAAACATTGAATTCATCAGTTACAATAGCCACATGCCAAGAGTTCAATATAGCTACAGTGGTAATACAAATGTAAAACATTTTCATCATCGCAGAAAGTTCTGTTGGACAGCACTACCCCACAGGGGAGGCATCTTGTCTCCATACCAGAATCCCTATTACTTAGGACAGTGAGCTCATGAAGTTATTTATGGAGAACCAGACTCTTGCTATATTGGCTTGATTTTTCTTACACTTCATCTACAATTTAAATGTGGTTTCTTCTGAGCAAACGGACAACTCTGGCATTAGATCCGTGAGCCCCCATCATTGCCAGTCCCACTTTGAAGCACACAGCTCTGCATGGACGGTTCTCCTTAGCCTTCACCCAATGCCAGGGAGAGGGGATGGCTTTGGATCAGCCCCATCACGATGACACACCATGATAAGAGCTATCCACACAAATGTCCTTAACCATTTGATGTGCTTAGTCCTCAGTTCTGCCATAAAGTTTCCAAACCAGCTATCTTGTTTATTTCTTTGCTGTTTGGATTGTAAAGGGAATCTTTTCTATGGCATATATTCCATCAGTACCAAACCTCCCCTGCATTCAATTGGTTTTAATGTTCCAATCCTATCCTTCACCCTCTTAAAAATTGCAGGGGTCAATTCCCCACTTATTATCATTACCTCTCTTATTAACAACAACAGTGCTTATATTTTATTATCGTGCAGAGAATATACGTAATTAAGCCAGCCCTGGGTTTGAACCTGGAATCAACTGGCTTTGTAAACATTTGGCAAAGTATTTGCTTCTCTTTGTTTTCCTTCCAGCTGTAAAATGGAACTAATAATGTTACCGGTCTCAATGGGTGATGCTGAGGCTACAATCAGACAGTGTGTATTAATTGCTTGATACATTGTATCATATGCAGCACGCTCCATTTAGCTATCAGTTGTTACTATTACATATATTTTTAAAAATCTTATTGTGAGCTATGTTTTTGGAAACCTTGTATAGCTCCATACCATTTAATGTTTTCAAAGTTCTGATGAAGCAGGAATTAGCCCCTTAGCTTTTCAAATGAGGAAAAGGCTCAGGACAATCATGAGCATTGCTGAAGGTCACGGTGAGTGAGCGGCAGAGCCTTCATTCCGCCTCCCCCCCCCCCCGCCCCCCAGGTCTGATGAACTACAGAACTGAAGCTCTCCGGGCTCCACCAAGCATCATTTCCAATTTACAAAAACAGCCCCAAACTCAGACCAGTCGGTGTGGCCCAGGGCATCTGTAGATAGCGGCTTGGCTTGCATCGAAAGCACCAGGCGATCTGGAGATGCTGTGATGCACGGGCTTCCGCTAGCTCTGCAGAATCCACCAGGGAGTGTTAAACCGCAGGCCTTCCTGGAACAGGCAGAAAACCATTAACAGAGAAGAGCCTTCCATTCTCTGCTACCGAAGACATTTAGATTAACACTTTGGAAAAGAACCAAGAAAGTAAATATCAGAGGGAGTCATTCTATCCTAGCAACTCAGAGCAGGTAATGAAAAAAAAAAAATCACACGTTTATATCCTTTATATGAATGTTACTCAAACGGCGCTGAAACAATACAACATTTACAACTGGATAAAGGTTTTTACATCCAGGACTCTTGGAATTCATGATGCCAGTGATGCTGAAAATCGGCCGTTATCTAAAATCTGCACTTTAAGAGAAAACACACTGCATACCCCATGCTTTGTGCTCTCCTCCGTGCATCTCTGCCTCTGAGCTTGGCCTTGAGAAATACAAGTTGTTTGTACATCATTTAGAAATTTCAGTTGATTCTGCAGGTTAAAGACAAAAACAGAGGACAGAATTTCCTGAGAAAAAGTTAAACTATAACACAACACTTTGAGGAAGGTAAAATCACACATACACACATACATACACTCTCTCACCTGAAAGCATGCTAGCTCATTTCAATAAGAAACAAATTTGCGGTTGATGCTGATGAAAGCAGTTGTACATTTTATTTCTAATAAGTGACACGAGGGGCTTGTTACAAAATATTTCTAAACATACAAAATTCTGTAATGGGACCCCCAGGGGCCAGGCCCACAAATTGTGTACTCTGTGTGCTGTATATGCACAGCCAAGCGTTTCCACGGTAACTAAGGCAGTGTATGTGAGCAGTTCAGAATTGCTGGCATGCAGAAACCCTACAGCCTGCCGACTTTTATTTTTAGTCTGAATGGTTAGATTTCACATTTCATCAGTGTTCGGCTTGCTTCTGTTTCCTAACAAACACCGCACGCACATGCACACTCCACCAGATGTCTATAGTTTATCATGCAAATATTACATAGACGCGATAATCATTATTAACGAACATAATCACCCGAAGTCGGGAGGAATATCATTCACTGCCAGTTTGTGCACAATCCCGTATGTCCCAGAGTCAAAAGGGAAAAAGAAGGAAGAAGGAAAAAAAAAAAAAACTGTCAGTGATCAGATGCATGCTTTAACAAAGAATATAGCTCACGTCCTGCTAATAGGCTGCTGCTATGAAATTTCTTTCTGTTTTGACAACACTTTTCCTCCCCAAGAACACAGTGTACAAAGTCAACAGTTGCCAGGATGGGCCACTGGTTATTCTTCCTCCGCAAGCTTCTAAAGAACCCCCCCCCATCCCCACCCAAGCCCATCTCCCAGGGCTGATAGCAGCAAGCCTTTGTGTTGTCAGTTATAAGATGGAAGGAAAATCAAGCATCAGCCTTCTTGGTTTCTCCTTCCCTTTGTTCTTCTCTTTCTTGGTAGTTGGTCCTTCTCAGTCTGGCCGCCTCCCGACCCTTTGTTTCTCTGCAACAGAGACTACAAACTTGCAGCCTGCGGGTCATGACAGGCTTGCAGACATGTTTTGATTGGCCCACATGGTGTTTAAAAAATAAAATAAAGGCTGGGTACGGTGCCTCACGCCTGTAATCCTAGCACTCTGGGAGGCCAAGGCGGGCAGATTGCTCCAGGTCAGGAGTTCGAAACCAGCCTGAGCAAGAGGGAGACTCCATCTCTACTATAAATAGAAAGAAATTAATTGGCCAACTAATATATATAGAAAAAATTAACCAGGCATGGTTAGTCCCAGCCTGTAGTCCCTGTAGTCCCAGCCACTTGGGAGGCTGAGGCAGCAGGATTGCTTGAGCCCAGGAGTTTGGGGCTGCTGTGAGCTAGGCTGACGCCATGGCACTCACTCTAGCCTGGGCAACAAAGCAAGACTCTGTCTCAAAATAAATAAAATAAAATAAAAATGAATTAGCTGTTTAAGTTTTAAGAATGGGGAGGTTTCACATACAAATCCAGATGAAAGAAAGGAAGGAAAGAAAAAGAGTCTCTGCCACACTGGGCCAGCATACCTGTTGGTCGTGACGGGCTGAGGGGGTAAGATGGGTCATCTTGAAGCCAGACAAGTGTGTTTCACACTGTTACATCACCACTTCCCTTCTAATGCTTCGCCAGGCCCACACCACATTGATTCCTTTTTTAAATCCTGGTTTATACTGTCCCTCTAATCCCCTCCTGGAGCAAACAGATCTCTTCTTGGACCCCCACTCCAGGATTTGACTTTAGGGAAATCCTTTTAAAATTTGCCTTTCTCCTTTCCTCCCTGCCAATTTGCTTCCTTTCTCCCCCGCCCCTTCCTTCTCTTAAGTAATTCCTGGACACTTTCTATGTTCCAGTCACTGTGAATGACCTAGAAAAGGGCTGTGTGGCTCATCATCTCAAGGATGTAGCGATCATTGCTGTCTGATGATATTTTTTTTTTTTTTTTTGCCCCATACGATACATAGGAACAAGAAACTTGGCAGTGACTTCCAATGCCATGGTTTTCTCCCCTTCAAAATGACCTTACGATGGTAAAGGTCAGATTTGATAATGCCTGTTAACAGCAGCCCAGGGCTTAGCCAGTGATCATTAATGGTTTAACATAAAGGGATCTGGTCTAACGGTTGAGAACCTGGGCCCCGCGGACTTAGGAAGAACTGGGTCTCAGTGCTGGTTGTATGATCTTCAGCAATGTAGTCTCTTTGCGCCTCTGTGTCCTCATCAGAAACGTGGTTTAATGGTAGATAACTTCAAAGAAATGCTCTGAAGATTAGCAAGGGTGCCTAAAAAGCATGTAACACAGTGGCAGATACTAAGTAAATTAATGGCACTTTTAAACTTTTTTTTTTTTTGGTAGTCTTAGAGACACACGATTGGCCAATTGGGCAGAAAATTAGAAATTGAAGCTAACCCTCCAAGATTCAGAACATGTGACATATGGCACCAGTAGTCTATCGCCAAATAGCAAAATACCCCCCCAAACTTAGTGATTCAAAAGCAATCAACAGTTATTAATCGTCCACATGGTCTGCGGGTCAAGACCATTGAAGTAGTTGGGCTGGGTGGTTCTCACTTGGGGTGTCTCCTGAGGTTTCTGTCCAGGTGCCATCTGGGGCTGCAGTTACCTGGAGGCTCCACTGGGGTGGAGGAGCCACTCCCAGGATGGTCCACTGGTAGGGCGGTCAGTTTGTGCCGGCTGCTGGCGAGAGTCCTGGGTTTCTCTCCACGTGGGCTTCTCCGGAGGTTGGCTTTAGTGTCCTTGATACAACAGCTGGCTTCACCCAGAGCCAATGATCCCAGAAACAAAGTGGAGAGCCACCACGCTTTCTTACAACCAAGCCTTAGGTGTCACACAGCACCACCTGCTCTACACTGTGTTGGTCACACCACCCAGATGAGACCCCATGTGGGAGGAGACTACACAAGGCCACAAGTTGTAGGAACCAAGTGTCACTGGGGCCATCTTGGAGACTGGATGCCACACTGTGATCTTCATACACGTATGTGTAAACAGTCCAGTGATATGAAAGAGGATGCATTGCATATTTAATAATTGGTAGAGAGTTCTGGTGACAGGTGTACCTACTTGAAACCCTGGGGGAAAAGTTAAAAGCAGGAGTCGGACTATTTCAGAGAATATCTGACACTTATGATGAATTTTAAAAGGGAGGCGGCCAGTGTAAACAGTCTACACCTATCACTAACATCTGTGCAGGCTTTTGTACAGTTTATCTTATTGGATCTTCTCAAAGTCTTATTCATTCTTTCATTCCTATTATTTTGAAGAAATACCTGCTGTATATCAGATTCTGCACTAGCTGCTGGTAATGCAACAAAAGAGGGGAGACACCACAGTTGCCCTCCTAGCTCTGGCCAGCCAGAGGGAATAAAGACATTTGATCAAGTCTGAAGAGTGAACATCACATAGACTTGACATTGGAGATTGCACAGGACCAACGTATCGAGTGCTTTCCACGGGCTAGGAGTGGTGCTGAATGCTTAAGAAGCTTTATTTCATTTGATTCTGTGACCTCCCTCTAAGATAGGTACTCCAAGTGTCTCTAATTTTTATATATGAGGAGAGTGAGCCTCTAGGATGAAACCAATGACACCAGGCTCCTGGGGGCGGCTGTGCAGTGGGGACTACATTCCCACTCCAGTGATGCCTGTGGAGTTCTGCACCCTGCCGTGCAACACCTGTCGGCCTGCTCCGCTGCAAAGTTAATATTTTTCTCTTTGTAACGAATAAGCATCCTTATCCTCCTTCGGTGTCTCCCTGGAGGAAGAGTATGTCTTTCTAATTCACACTAAGGGGCCACACAGGCCATCGATGACCTCGTTGTCAGGGTCACATGCCCCAGTCTCACTTCACTCCTTGCCCCGTGACCACCCAGGCTGTTGTGCAGTAAATGTCAAGGCAACGACAGAAAGGAACTGGGAGAGGACAAAGGAAAGTCTCATGCTTGTTGCAGCCAGGCTGGACTGCACTTGCCTTATCTTTGTTGGTGAGGAGGATGGTGCCCACCTAGTCTGATGGCAACTAATTTCTCCTTCCTGGTCCAGGATCCTACCTTCGCTCCCAAATTGCATTTAATTGTTATTTTTCCTTAGAGCTCTCTCACATGTAACAATTCCTGCATGTTTCTTTGTCTTTCATGATTCAGATGTCTTTGAAGAGTACTGGTGAGTTATTTTGTTTTAAAAAAAAAAAAAAATCCCTCCATTGGGTTTTACTGATGTTTCCTCATTAGATGTTTCCAATTAGATGGAGAATTTGCATTTCAGGCAAGAACACCGCAGAAATGACATGCATTTCTCAGTGCATGATGCCAGGGTTAACGGGTTGTTGATACATCTTATTACAGGTGATGCTAGCTCTGATCCCTTGGTTAAGGCAATATCTTTCAGACTTCTCCACTGCAGGGTTAATATTTTTTTCTTTGTAATTAATAAGTTATCCTGTGGGGAGATACTTTGAGACCACACAAATACCCTGTTATCATTACACTTTTACCCCTAATCCCAGCATCTTTGGATGGTTCCTGCCTGCAACAATTATTACTGTAGTGTTTGTATAATGTCTGCATCTTCTGAAAAGACGGCCAGTCAGGTGCAGTTTATTAACTTCCTGTGGCAAAGCTCCCTGTCCCCTAAAACAAGCCATTCCAGCTCTAATAGATTTGGCCATGAAGGCTTTACATAAGGCCAAATAATCTTCTTAAAGTTTCTGCCCAGTCACTCTTAGGTCAACAGAGAACAATATCATTCAACCTGGTATATGCTCTCCCTTTTCTTGGTCTTTCTTGAGCATAATGAAGCCACCACACGCTAGACGTATCCAAACAAGCAGAAAGGTTCATCATTCCCCCTAAAGCCCATATTTCTGTAGAGCCCACCAGGGCCCAAAAGAGAGTGCGTGAGTAAAAAAGCATGTTGGCTGATTACAGTATAGGGAGTGCCAGGGTGCCTGGTAAACCAAAGATCACATGAGCTATATAAAATGAAGCCACCAGTCCCAGCTGAATTTTCCTAGGAGAGTTTTCTTTTTTTTCAACAGCTATAGTGAGATATTTTCCCAAGAGTTTTTAAAGTCAGTTTTCTGAATCTTCTGTTGCATAAACAGGAAACAAATGACTCCACATTTTAAATGTTTTCAAATACAACTAGAACATAATCTGTGCAGGTCAAAATTAAAAATCTCCATGAGGCGTTTTCAGTCTGCAGGCCACTCAGGAGTTCATGTCCTCGGGTAGAGCTCTCTTTGTACAATCTGAGAACCTCGTTGCTTGGGAGGTCTTGTGTCTCATGCTCCAGGGGTCATGTTTTAATCTCAAAGTGTGTTCAATATTTTTTTCCTCTCATATTCTCCCCTGTAACCTGGCTTCTCTGTCCCACACACATTACAGGTGGGGTTTTGAATGTGAAAGTTAGTCTATTTATCCAAAGAAAGCTTTCATCATAATAGATCCAACCCTTACTATTTTCTCAACCCCAAAACGTGGCTGGAAATATAGAAAGTGAATTAAATTAGCCCAGCTCTCTTCTTGCATGGCAGTGCGCCCCCTCTGTTGTAGTTTAAATATGACGTGTCCCCACTAAAACTCATGTGGGGCATTGGTCCCCAGTGTGGTGGTGGTGGGAGGTGGCACCTTTGGGAAGTGATTGGTTCGTTAATATGAATTAATGTCTTTCTGCTGAGACTGGGTTAGCTCTCAAAGGCATGGATTAGATCCCTTCAAAAGTGGGTGGTTACAAAGTGATGTTTCCTCTTGCCTTTTACCCTTTCATATGACCACTTCTCCTTCCACAGCTGCACCTCGTCTTCCACATCTCACCAGAAGCTGACTAGATGCAGCTGTTGGTTTTGCACTTCCCAGTCTCAAGAACCATGACACCAAATGCACCTCTTCTTAAAAAAAATAAATTAATTCCCCAGTCTCGGGCATTCTGTTATAGCAACAGGAAATGGACCAAGACATCATCCTATGGCATTAGTTATTTAACCTGCTGTTTCGCTTCTCCTCCACCCCCAGAGTTGAAGAATCTTGCATATGTTATTTGTCTATTTTCTAGACTAAAATGTTAAATTAGGCAAGCCTGGAAGACCTTCCTCAAAGTCAATCTCAGTCCTTGAGGACACATATTTTCATTTCATTTAATCCATGATGAGTGATTCATCACTCCTTGTCCATGCATCCAGGAGATATTTAAAAAAAAAAAAAAAAAAACTTCCATGTTGAAGTAGAAAATTTCCTTGCTGTAAATCAACATATAGTATGGCATCCCAAGAATGGAATGTCAGAGACACAGCACAACATGTTGGCAAAAAGCAGAGATTCTGGAGCTAGATTTCCTGTTATTAAATCCCAGCTCCATCACTTCACAGTTTGTGTTACTGGGGACAGATTACATAAGCACTTTGTGCCTCAGTTTCCCCACCTATAAAATGGGGTTAATAATGGTACCCACTTCATGTGATAGTAGTTAAGATTAAATGAGTTAATACAAATAGAGTGCCTAGAATACACATAAAGGGTTCAGAGGAACCTCAATAAGGTTGGGTGGGATTTTCCATTACTTCTGAAAGAAGTAAAAATTCACTCAGGAAATGGAACAAGATAGGTAGACAAGAAAATAATGTCGTGAATGAGCTGAGAGAGAAAGCTTTTATTGTATTTTATTTTATTTTCTGACTCAAAGGAAGAGCCAGCACAAACTTCCATCTTAAACCAAGCTGGCATCTCTTGTTTTTGTCTTTCATGTCTAGAGCCCAAATCTCCAAAGACAATTGTGAAGGGATTGTGTTTGACTGATCAATCAAAAGCAGCCCCCTTGCGTGTCTTCTGAGACTCTGAATTAAAACCTCCAGGCAGGATTCTGAGGAGGACAGGACCGGTGAGGGGGCGGGCAGCTGCTCAAAGTTGAGTGGGCTTTGATGGCAGAGAAGCAGCCGAGATAAAAGAGCTCCTCCCAGCAGAGCTGAAATTAAAACGGGAAACATTTCATTAGGCCCGGTCCCAGGAAAGGAGCCCTGGGCGGTGAGGAAAAGAAGAGGGGAGAGATGCCACAGGCCAGGCCTGTCGGCAGTGGGCAAGCGAGCAGACCACCTGCAAGAACAGTCCTTCCCAGGATATCCCGTTGGGATCACTGTCACTCCGGTCTCCATGAGGCCCCTCTGCCGAGGGGACACCAGGAAGTCAGTGTCCTCCAGCGGTTGGCATCCAGGGTGCAGGGCAAACCTGATCCCCACTTACCTGGCTTCAGTCTTTTCCTCCATCCCCGTTGATCCTGGTCCTGTGCCCAATGTCTCCAACTTGTCCCACTGGTCTGGGCACTGACCGCCATCAAACAGACCTGACCTTACCTTTTGTCAGCCTCTATAGCAACTGTTTCTCCTGCCTGGACTGCCTTTCGCCCACCTCTGCTGGCCAAGATCCTATACATCCTTAAAAATCCAGCTGAAGGATCACTTCTTATGAAACACCTATAGCTTCTACTGGCAACGCATTTCTCCAATCTGTCTAGGGAGCTAGCCTTTCCCAGTTCTTAAATTTTGCAATATGCCACGGACCAGGTAGGTTATGCATACATAGGCCAATGATCCCCTCTGTTCTCCCAGTGCATCTTATTTGTAGGTGAATCATATTTATTTGATTCTCACCAGATGGAATCAGAGGATGTTAGAGCTGAAAATGACGTTAGACTTCCTCTAGTTCAGAGACGGCAAATTTACAGCACAGGCAATGCTACTTCTCCCATCCGTGCTCATGGCAGATGCCATGTATCACTCGGAACATTCTTCGCTTCCATCCAACCTGTAACATAATCCTTATTATCAATGTTCCAGGCAGCCATACTCAATATAACATGATTTGGGAATTTGGGGGGAGACACAGACATGCAGTCCGTAATACAGGGTGAGTACAATTAACCCACAGGGATGGAGTGGCAGTCAGAGTATATGGCCCACAGGGACATGTGACAATCTATCATTGGTTGCAAGACCTTGGGCATTAAATACAAGGGCATCCTGGCAGGGTGCTTCTGGACACATTCAGGCAATGATTCTAGGCTAGTAGGCAGAAACCTAACTTAGGTCACTTACCTTAGAGGGGGAGTCACACAGCCCCTTATCCAGTATCTAGAACTAAGGTAACCCACATACTTGGGTCCCCAAAGGATTCTGCACCCCAAAGGTATGTTCTGCGAATCTTCAGTAAAACTTCCTCCAGACACAAATTAGGGCCATTTACCAGTGTGACTATAAACTGAAGAAAGGGAAAATACCTTTTGGGAGGCTAATGGTTATTGATTGGCATTGGCTCTGAACCGGAGCTAATGCACAGAGACATAAAATTAAACAAAATGCTGTAAGACAAAGCAAAACAAAATAAAAGCATATTTGATTTGGGTTAGAAAACATATATGTGCCAACCCTAAAGTATTTCAGCACCACCCTCCATTATATATAAAGAACCCAAAATCTAGGAAAGTAAAATATCCTAACCATGTCTAAGAACCAGACTTCTAACTCTGAATTCCCCAGCTAGTACCATTGTGGGTACACCACGCTGCTTCCCAAAACAGTGCGTTAGATAAACAGTCCGTGTTATGTGCACATGAGTGGGTGTAAAATTAAATTATTCCAAATTGAAAATAGAAATTTTGCAAGAAGTCAACATTTCCTAAGATTCGTTCTAGTTAATTGCATGGAATATTAATACATGTCATAAAAACACAGGAATCTTTCATCTAATTGGTCTCTGTAAAATAAGACATATGCTCTAAATATTCTAATAGGCATGGTAATGTTTGAAAAGGAAAATAAAGTGTTCAGAATTTTTCGAATGCTTTAACTCATAAGAATATTTTGGCCAGGATCATTTCATAGGAATAGTGTGTGACAAAGGTTGGTTTAAAAATGTTAATAATAATAATAATAATAAAAAAACGGGTTTTAGAATCTCTTTGATTTGCATACTGGCACTATAACTTGCTGTGTGTGCTCACACTGGTGTCTTGAACTGTCTGAGTCTCAGTTACGAATGCCTCACGTATGAAACAGGTGTGATAACTTCATCCCAGAGGGATTTAACGAGTGAAGACGCTCCAAGTGACTGACGGTAGTGGGTACTTAATCAGTATTAATTCCACTGCCTAAGCCCTGATGCAAGGGCCTGAGAACTACTTTCTCAGCAGGAATGCTAGTCTCTCAAATTAAAATTATGTTTTGCCACTGCTTAATTGCTGTGTAAACGTCTTGGCTCTTGTGCCTTATTTATTCAGCATTTATTCAACACGAACTCCGTGCGCCTGCCAGAGATGACACGATGTGTTCATCGAAACACTTCACTTTCCCTTCTGAGAATGCAGGCGGGCTATTTCCTGGCCTACTTTGTGTCTTGCTATGTCCATGTTGCTGCGTTCTGGTCACATACAGAACGTAGGTGGGAAAGGGTGTACGTCATTTCCGGGCTTGGGCCCTAAGTGATCTGCATGATCATGCATGTGCTCTTTTGCCAGCCTGTGTGTCATCGTGGCTTCGGAGACAGCGAAGCCACTGTGATGGACGAAACTTGGGAGCCTGCATCCCCTAGGTACCACTTGGAGGGTCATCATTTCTCAGAAGGGTGTCAAGCTACAAACCATTAGCATTGTATTTTGCACAAATGAGAAAACAACAAAAACATAGCATGTCAAGCCCCTGAGACTGTAGGGTTTATGTGTTATCTCTGCATACATAGTCTGGCCCAAGGTCTCTCAACCTCAGTATGATTGACATGTGGGGCTAGATGTTTGCTTGGTGCCTTCCTGTGCACCATAAGATGTTTACCTCTACCCACTAGATGCCAGTAGCACACCCTCCAGTTGTGACAACTGTCTCCAGACATTGCTCAATGTCCCCGGGAGGTGGGGCTGGGGAGAGGGGAGGTAAAAGTCACTCCCGCTGAGAACCAATGATCTAGGCTGATGGGGCCAATGCCCTGTGCAATCAGGTATCCTAATGACTTGTGAGCTCCTTGAAATACTGAACAAATACAGCTACAGATGTTATAAAACTACTTCAAAACCAGATGAAGATACAACTACTTGGCAAACCTCTCTAGTTTCCAACAGACTCACCAATAAGAATACATGCCATGCATTCCTCAGGATGACATGTCCATGAAGAGAAGACAAATGAGGCCATCAGTTTAATAATTGTGATTTGATTATCAAAGAAACTTAAAATCTCCTGCCACACATGAGGTCGCTCATGTCTGCATAGGGCCTACTCTCTCCCCATACTGTTGTCTGAAGGGTGTTAAGTAGACACACCAAAGGCCAGATTGTTTCTTTACTATCATGACTCTTGTTAACTGGTTTTATAGGAGGAAACCAACAAACACAACTGACAAACCCAAGAGGCTCCAGGATCACATAATTTTGAACACATTTGTAAAATGAACTGGATTCTCCCCTCTGGATGGTCTCAGCATCTTTAATTGGGTCCTACGTTTATGAACCCCAAATAGGAGGCAGAGAGTAAAAAAATGCTTCCCCATCTTCGTTGGTCCTGAAACTTGTTTTTCATGGCCACATCAATCTCAAGGTAGGCACACTGGGAAACGTGGTGCTATCAGAAAAGAATGAAATTTAACAGTTTCCTGCACTAGCTTGGGATCCCAAGCTATCTGGGATGAGGCTCGTCTCTACTGACCCTGGATGCACACGCGAACATCTCACCTGCTCGGTGCAACGTGCTGAGGGACAGACCACCCTCGTGGGCCACGTGCAGGTGACGTCAGCTTGTATTCAACACACTGCCTCTGACGCGAAGCAGACCCCCGTGGAAGCCCTGATCTTGACTCACGGACTGTCCAAGCCTCAGTTTCCCGTCTGTGAAATAGATACAAGGACACCCCCTTAAAACGGGGCGAAAACTAAACGGAAATACGGTGTGGCGTGTGTGAAATGCCGCGCGTGGCTGTTGACGCGAGAAGCCCTAGATAAATCCCGCCACCATTACTGCCACCACCTCCGCAGATGCTGTGCGGGAATCTCTTACAGAAAGAGTTTTCTTATCTAATTTGCCTAGTAATCAATCAAAAATCCAAAGGGACTGTCGAGTAAAATGTTAAATAAATCCTGAGGAATCACGATGAAACATTCATAATATATGCTCTGCACTAAAACATCTTTACAACTCTCCAAGGGATTAGTCTTTTTAATGTAATATGTGAGGAAATGCTACGGGGTGGGGGGGTGATATTGATCTGAAGGCCCTCTGACAGTGACTTTTAAATATGGGCATTCGATGCCAGAGATCATGTTAAAGCTCCCTGCTACAGAGTTTGAGGTGAAGAGACTTGTGACTGAGCCCCGGGCAACACTCCCAGGTTGGTATCGTTTATTGTGATTTCATTACCCTAAAAGCATCCTAGAAAAAAAAAAAAAAATCATCCTTAAAAAAAAAAAAAAATTCCTGGACGTACAAAGCATAATCCCCACAGAATTGGAGAGCTATAAAATTGTTTGAGGAGCAAAACTGTCCTCCTTGAAAGTACAAGAGGTTCATTTACCCCAAAGACTGTCCCAAATCAGTAGCCCTGACAAATGGAAATTCACCGTGTTATATGCTGAGACCTGGCTGCTTGCTTTCATGCAATTAAACTCCAATACAACGCCTGCTTATTGATGTCTCCTGTGCCAGACGCCGGGTACAAAAATCAAAGAACGAATCATCAAGATTCGTTCTCCAAACATTTATTATGGTTTTACTGTTTGGTACCCATGTGGTGAGCGCTGGCTGCTCACCGTGCGCTAGGTGGCGATATAGTTCAGCCGCTCGTCCTTTGAGAGCCTGGCCTGAGCAAGAAGGGGAGACGTGCTGGCAACTTCCAGGCTGGGACCTGCTTAAGGTCCAGCTGGATCCAGAGCCTCAGGTGCTGATCTCAAAGACTGTGCTTCACCCTCTTCTCTCCGCCGTACTTTTCTCCTTTTCTCGCCATTCTCAGGTTAATCCCTCCTCACAACGGCAAGAAGGTTGCCAGCAGCCCTGGGCTTGTAGCTGCCACCCCCAGGAACTGTCCCTGGAAACAGTAAACCCTTCTTGCTGCTGGCTTCAGCCAACATTCACAAACGGACTCTGATGGGATAAACTTGAGTCGGGGAGTCCACCCTGAATCGACCGCTGTGGTCAGGTGATTTTTTCTAAGGGAAAAAAAGAGCTTAGCATGATGGAACAAAAATCAAACAAGGGAGAAATGTATGCTGAACAGACAAAAACAATTAAGAACCATTTCCTGGCTTTCCTATCCATTCTCTTTAATGCTGGAAAGCTTGCCTGCATTTTGTTGTAGATGAGGAGATTACAGCACAAGGCAGTGAAGTATCCAAATTTTCCAGTTATCATGTGCCTGGATATAAATACAGGAAGTTGGCCTCCTGATGCACTCTTAAATACATGCAGTTTCTGCAAAGAGAGCCTGTGCATTGTTATTTCGTGTATTTCCTGGAGGTTCAGAGGTGGGGTAGGCAACAGATGGGAAAGCAGAGGAGAAAATTCCTGGGCGCATTGTTTGTTTCATTCTACATCCCTTGGCCTCTAGATCTGAATCCAGCTCAGTGTATCTCATCCCATCATGACCTCTGAATCCAACTCCCTTGCCATCTTTGGATCTGGCTACTTTCCAGTGAAAGATAAGGGCTGGTCTATCAGTTACGGTTCTTAGTTCAAGCAACAGAAATGGACCATAGCTTGTTAGAGCAGAAAAGGGATTTATTGAAAGGCTATTTGGGTTGTTCATGAAGTTAGCGGAAAAGCTGGAGAGAGAGGCTTAGAAGAAAGCCCGGACATAGGGAGAGTTAGGCTATGCTTTAGCCAAAATCATGGTCCGGAACTAGTTCGTTGACATCACCGACGTCAGATGCTTTGCTAGCTGGGCTATTGCTGGATCTCCTTGCAAAGACTCCAACAGCTTGCTATTAATATAATTTCAGAACCGGGTACTGCCGGTGCTGCTGGCGTTGCAGCCTAACTGGAGGGGGGGGGGTGTGTGTTAAGCTTCCTAGAGTCGGCTTCATAGACTCTCTGGCTCCCGGTTCCAAAGAAGATGCATTTGACTGGCTGAGCCTCGATCTTGAGCCACCCTCTAGACCAGAGGTTCTCAACCAGGCTGAGTATGTCCCCAGGGGACATCTGACAATGCCTGGAGACAGCTTCGGTTGTCACTACAGGGGCCTCACCCATAGAAGACCAGGATGCTGACAGATATTCTACAGTGCACAGAACAGCTTCCCACAACAAAAGATTATCTTGTTTAAAATGTCAACAGTGCTGAGATTGAGAAACCCTGCCCTAACTGCAGGGAATCTCAGAAAAGAAAAAAAAAAATGAGTATCCTGAAACCTTATGTTCTGTTGTGAAAGGTGAGCTCTGCTTCCTTAGAAACTTATACAATGGAAAATTCTTTTAACAGAGAGGAAGGGAGTTCTGATGTAATATAGTAATAGACATAATAATAGTAAGTCCCACTGTAAATAGCTACTACAAAGCCATCTCTGTTGGTCTCCTGGAATCCTCCTCATTTCCTCATGTGTTTTTTGACATCTACTAGCTTCAATCCAATCTCGGCCCTTTTCCAAATTCTTTGCAAGTCTTACCCACTGTGTATCTGCCTTTGGCTTTAGTGCAGTTTGGTTTCTTGGCTCTTCTTGTGTACACTGGCTTCACCGTGTCAGCTCCCCCTTTCTGCTGCCCTGTCAAAGCCCCGCGGCTCTGGGAAGCCTACCCTGGGACCACCTTCAAGGAAAGCAAAGTTGCCATCTCCCTTTGCCGTGCTTTGTGGTTCTCAACAAGCCTGCCAGTTGCACAGGGCGCGCACACGGCCAGATGACGCCCTGCCAGGAAGCCCGAGGCACCATTTCCAGTCCTCGAGACTCCCTAGTTGATTCCACCCAGGATACAAATATCTAGAAACAAAGAGCCATTCTTTTGTGTACGCAATTTTAAGACTCAAGAGATTGAATGATCTGAGCAAGGAAGTTTGATAGCCTGGAATCAGAGGAAGTAATTAAGCTACTCCTTCTTGGCCCTTGGGAATTCTATGGAGGATGAGACAACCAGTTGGCCAAAACAAACAGTGCAACTGGAAGTGTTAGAAAGGAACTGCAGTTCCCACTTGAATGAGTGACTCTGCTCTCCTGGGCACCTGACAGTAGGCTCCGGCAGGAGGTCATGAGGTGAGAGAGGAATCGGAAGAAACAAAAACCATCAAGTGGATGGTGTACTTGCCTTTTAACATGTAAGAGACCATAGAAGTCAGGCACCTCTTACCAGAAAATCATCCTTGGTTTGCAATCACAATTCAGACAGCATGGAAACCCAACAAATGAAGCACTTTTTCAGCTCAGAAAGCCTCTTTGTGTCATTTCAAAATTGCAGCTGACACTTTAATATTTAAACAGAACAGAAGAGATATAGATTATTTATTTTCCTTTCCTTTAATTTTGCTTCTGTACCAGCTCCCAACTTTATTTTTAACTTTAAAACAACAAAACCCTACATTTTAACAGCAGCTACTGCTCGATTCATCAGGTTGTGAATGTTAACCTGACACTTATAATCCACAAAAGTCTTTTTCAATGCCATTGCTACATCATCTGCTTCCCTATTGCTATGAAATTACACTGAAAATATTTTTTGCTCCGGGCAAAACTAGTCATATAGAATTTGACAATGATCTATATATTTATGGAGGAAAATTAATCTTCAATGCTTCAAACTTTTTATGCCTCATAATTTTATCAAAAATGTCCAAATGCATCATAATGGAGCTTCCAGAGACATGAAAAATGTCCCACTTTCTTCCTAAGATTTAAAAAAAAAAAAACACTCTCAGGGTGCCTTTTGCAGGCATTGTCTGGTTATACTGTTTAATGGACCACTCAACAACTGTAGCAGAATCTGATGAAAATCTAAAACGTGGGAGAAACTATGTAATAGCCTGTTTGAGATCAGTCATGGATAGACCTACAAAGCAGTTCTGTTGGCCTAAGCAGTTGTAAAACACTACTTATCCAGTCCAAGAAATGTTTTAAGTCCACATTAACATGAAATAAACTACAACTGTTTTAACAGTCACAAGTGACAGAAACTCAACTCAAGCAAAACAAAAGAAAATCCATTGATTGGCTCAAATGACTAAGAAATCCTAGGATGTTACTGGCTTTAGACTCACCTACTTTAGCCAAGGTTCCAGAGGATGCAATTAGGCATCCATTTCTCTCCATTCCCCTGGTGAGTCCACCCATGTAGCAGGCATGATGTTCACTAGCTTCCCCAAGCCCATGTATTGGAGCTTACACCACCCATTGCAAGGAAAGTGACTGACTTCCTTCTTAGCTTTGGCAGAAAAGTCCCAAATAAGACTCTGATTGGCTCAGCTCAGGTCACATGTCCATTTTAGAACCAATGACTGTGACCAATGAGACAGAGCCCTCTGGCTTGAGTAGCATATCCTGGTGGGTGGGAAGGTAGGGCAGTACTTGTCTATGGAATGGGTTTTCCATCAGAAGGAGCCATTGCTCCCACAGAAGAAGATATGTTGGGCAGACAAATATGGGGATATCCACTACCATTGGTGTTGGGTTTGGGTGGTAATATTTCCATCTTTAACTTACCTATTTGATTGGGTCTCCACTAAAGATGCCAGTAAGAGTTTCTTTCTTGGGTGGATTTTACATTGATCTGACTTAAGATTTCTGTTCCTCCATGTATCAAAACTGTTTATTCTTCTACAATAGTGTTGAAGTTCTCTATTAGTCAAACTATCATTTTTCTACACTCTCCTGGAGCCATTTTCCTTCACCTCTGATTGTTTTCAATGCTTTCTTCTGAATGTATTTAAAGGACCAATGAAAATTTCCTGTGTACTGGAAAGATGTTATTACATAGTAAAACCTTTTAGCATCTGAAGATCACCAGAAATTGGGCACTCCTCTTCTAATTTAAGGCATTGTAAGAAGAAAATTGGATATGATTCTGAACTTTGGTGAACTTATGGACTCATACATCCATTCAGCAAATATTTAGTGAGTACCTATTATGTCCCAAGCACTATGCTATGGACCAAGGATACAACCAGGCTCAGTTCTGCTCTCCTGGAATTTGGAGTCTAGTAAAAAGACAAACTGTTCAAAGAGTCATACAGATAACAATGATAGCTGTCAGTGCATATATCAAGGGCAAGGGTAGTGGGAGTGGTGGTACATAGTGATATAAGAGACACAATAGAAGAGAAATAACCTTCCCCAGAGAACTCAGAAGAGGCTTCCCCAAAGCAGAAGTGCTTGCATTGTGATCTAAAGGAAAAATAGAAATTCACTAGACAAAAGGAGGGTGAGGGGGCATAAAGACAATTGAACCTTTCTTTGAGCTACATTTTCCTACTCTCAGTCTAAGCAACAAAATTTTAGACAATAATTCCAAATTTTCATCCATATTGTAGAACTTTCTCTGGGAAACATTTCATGGAGTAAAAGATCCAGATAGGTAGTACAAAATGGGTCCTTGTATTCTTTATAAGTATTTCATGAGATTATTAAAAGAAATATACACTACAGGAATTAGCTATAAATATGGTAGCCATTGATTGAGTAAAATTCATAAAGACAAAATATTATACTTTGATGTTTTAAATGACTTTGTGTTTTTCCTAAGAGCATTTATGCTTATTTGAAAATTAACCAGATAGAACTATAGATATTAGTCATATCTCTGTTCTGAAGACAGTGCCTAGTTCACCTAAGGTTTGGAGAACTTGCTGGAATGAATTCATGCAGCGCATTGCTCACCCCTCAGGGGAGGCTGTGGCTCACAGACTGTAAACAAGAGGAGACATCTGTTACTTGTTTGTTCTGCTCCACATCCATTCATTTTGTGAAGAACACCCCACCCCCTGTGATAATGATGCGCCTGTCAATCAGGGTGTCTGCTCCTAGCATCTCAGGTGTGGGCACATGAACCAGGCTGGCCAGAGTTCCTCTGGGGAATTGATGTGGATGCTGGAAGGAAAGCAGTGTTTTCTCCAGGCACTCTAAGTGCCATAGAAGTCTGAGTTGCTAGGGCCATCTCCCGCCATGTGGAGGATGGACCCACTGAGGAATAAAGCCAAGTGCCCAGAGATGGAAAGAGGCATATGGTCCTGAGGATGTCATGTGGACCCATGGATTCAGCTGGGCTTGAGGTCAACTCACTTCTAGACTTTGTAGATGAGTGAGCTAATGATTTCCTCCTCCTCCTCCCACCATCATAAGCTGATTTGAATTGGTTTCCTATCACCTGCAACTGGAAGTGCTCTGACTACTACTGTAATTGCTCCTAGTCCAAACATTTGCATGGTTGTGCCTATGGTCAGAGGGTCCATTATTACACATAAAGCTCATTATTGCATAGACAGTTATTACTGAGGGAGTCAATTATTTCACTAGAGTCAGTTATTACACTGAATCAAATATCACAAAGGGAGTCAATTATCACACAGGGAGTCAATTATTATACAGTCCATTATTACACTAAGAGTCACTTATTACACAGAATCAATTATTACCCAAAGTTGGTTATCCCATTGAGTGTCAATTAGTACCCAAAGTCAGTTACTACTTAGTACTCAAGTTAATTATTATGCTCAGAGTCGTTTATTGCATAGAGAATCACAGATATCTATTATCACACATGGTCACAATGCATTTGAAAACCCTATTTGTTCATCCAGATGAACCATTGTGTTACGTTCTCCCGATTCGGGATTCTGCTCATTTCTGATAGCCAGCTACTGTTACTTCCTAAAATGAATATTATTTATTGGGGGAGAAACAGGAAATAGAACGACATGGATGCATGGTATGTTCTTAACCACATAAAGCATAGATTTGTTAATGTAATCCCGTCTCCCACAAAAACACGTGTGTAGGTAGGTATAGACACATAGACAGATACACACATACACAAAACACACCTGGAAAGATGTAATAACTATGATATACATAGATCTTACTCTATTTGTGAAACACTTTACAAATACTACCTTATGTGATAGTATAGTGGTTAGTCTCACAGAAAATATGGAACCCCCCATTCAATAGAAATCTTAGCTCCAGTAGAAATATTCTATAATCCCCACTGACCAATACAGCAGCCACTAGTTACAGTGGCTATTGGGACAGGAGTGTTGCTGTTGGGACTGAGGAACTGAACTTTCCATTGTATCCAACTTTGATATTAACTTATTAATTTAAACTTCAGTGGCTGCATGTGACTGGTGGCTACCATATTGAAAATCACAGCCCTAGAGCCTGCACACCTGGCCACCTATTTCACCTTGACAAGTTGCTTAATTTCCCTGTGCCTCAGTTTTCTTCTCCATTAAATAGGGTTCTTGACAGTACCTAGCTCATGTGCCACATCTCTCTAGCAGAGGTCAACGATGTTCTTCTCTGTTAAATACATTGATTGATTGTGTTTCTGGGGCTACCATAACTAACAACCACAAACCTGGTGGCTTTAAAACAGAAATTTATTATCACACAGAGCTGGAAGCCAAAAGTCAGACATCAGGGAGGATTCTATATCCTTTCTCCTACTTTCTGGTGGCTGCTGGCAATGCTTGCTATTCTTTGGCTTGTAGCCTCATCACCCCAATCTCTGCCTCTGTCGTGACATCACCTTCTTCTCTTGTGTCTGTCCCAAATCTGCGTTCTATTAGATAGATTTCATTCCTTCACAGAATCTACGAGCCTAAGCATTAGTCCATACTCTGTATCTCCAATCTCAAATCTTTCTTTATGAAGATATGTGTCATTAAATTTAGGGCCCACTCGTTTAGATCCTTAATTATATCCTCAAAGACTTTTTCTCCCAAAAAAAGGTCAAATTCAAAGGTTCCAGGGATTAGGACTTAGATTAGGACTTTCTATTTTTTATTCTTTTAATGTCACTAGTCAATCCACTACATGGATGGTTTTTATTGTTGTGATTTTTACCTTTTCCTATCTCACAATCTCTCTAATAAGGGGAAAAAATACTCTTTTAAAAAGGAAGAAATATATATGTCTATGCCCTGCCCACTCCTCTCATATAACTACTTCCCATTTTGCAAAGCCCTGAAGGACCCATGTTTCTGCTTGTGGCAGGGTATGTAAATCTATAGTAATTATTACCTTGATGAAAAGAGTACATGATAAGTCTTAATACAATTGCAAGCTCTGAAACAAAGGACTAATTTTAAGCAGGAGATGACATTAACCTGTGTTCCCATGAGTACATTAGGATTTTCAAAATACAGCACTTTCTCCTTGTACTGCATGCATACAAATGGGACTCAATTTATTGCAAATGGTATTTCCGAGCACACCGCTCGTGACATAATTAAGAAATGTATTCAGCCTATTACTAATTTAACACTGTTCGGGGTTCTTATCCAAAAGCCTTGTGTCGCCTCACCGTGTCGCCATCAGATTTATGCATCGTAAATACAAATATATTTTATTCATAGTGGATTCTTGCAACTTCAATTATGCAATAAGTATTTATTTGGAATTCATTCTTTTCCCCCCATTTGATAGCTATCATTAATTCATGTGAAACTGATTAAGCCTCTTGTAAAGCTCCGGAAAACACCTTAGAAGACAAACTCAATTTGCAAGGACAAAGCTGTTGTCACGATTATTCCAAATGAAGAAAAAAAATAGCCTCTGGACTGAGAAACTCCAGGGCTGGTGCTTAGCAGAATGATGAAGTAGAACAAGTTGATCTTTGCAGCACCAAATTTTTTTGTTAGCATCCTTCTCCTCTCCTATGGGAAGTCCCAACATTGGAGTCCAGTTGGCCTGTTTAACATCCTACCAATATGCTCTTCCCTTGGTCTCCCTGGATTCCTTAAATGGAACCACTACCCATTCAATTTCCTGCCCCAATTTTGGGGATCATTCAGATCCCCCACCCCTTACCCTAAACAAATCAGCAAGTTATGTTGACTCCATCTCCTACATACAGTTGATCTTTGATCGACATGGGTTTGACCTGCATGGGTCCACTTATATGTGGATTTTCATCTGCTTCTGCCCCCCTGAGACAGCAGGACCAACTCCTCCTCCTCAGCCTCCTCAAGGTGAAGATGATGAGGATGAAGAACTTTATGATGGTCCACTTCCGCTTAATAAATAGTGAATATATTTCCTCTTCCTTATGATTTGCTTACTAACACCTTCTTTTCTCTAGTTTACTGTGAGAATACAGTATATAATACATATAACATACGATACGTGTTAACCGACTGTTTGTTATCAGTAAGGCTTCCGGTCAACAGTAGGCTATTAGTAGTTAAGTTTTGGGGGAGTCAAAATTCTACACGAATTTTTCAACGGTGCAGGGGATTGGCGGCCCTAATGTCCCCATTGTTCAAGGGTCAACAGTAACTCACATTCTCTCAACTTTTCTTGTACTTATTGCTTTTAGAAATAACCTTCTTTGATTTACTGCCTATAGTTTTCTAATAACATAGATTTAATAAGAACAAGTACTCACCTGTCTCACAACTGTATCCTCATCCCCTAACCCAGTGTCCGGTGCATCATAAATGCAAGATAAATCTTATGTGTTGAAAAAGTCCTGTTTGCTAAAATAACTCTCCTCCCAAGTCAACTTTCATTCTTTCCTATTTTTTTCTTTGTGTATATCCAACAAATGTCTACCAAGCACTATGGTGCACTATCACTGCGCCAGGAATTAGCGACAGAGCAGGGGGCAAGATGAACGTGTTCTTTAGAAGCTCTCAGTCTAAAGGGGGTAACACAAACAGAGGCAATATTGAAATGAGTCTTGATTTTTTTTTTTCCCCTACCTCTATACCCTTGAGAATTAGGCCCCGAAATTCCATAACAAAGTGATTTTCTTTGGCATAGATTCACAAACTTCATAGTTGATGAGAATTGTCTGAGTTGCCAGTTCAAAATGCAGATCACTGCCTGTGTTAAATAGGGTTATCCAGGGAAACAAAATCAATGGGATATATATATAGAGAGAGAGGGAGAGGGAGAGGGAGGGAAATTTGCTGTAGGAATTGACTCACCTGGCTGTGAAGGCCAAGGAGGCCCATGATCTGCTGTCAGCAAGAGGGAGAACCAGGAAAGCCCTTGGTGCACATCAGACCCAGCCTGAAGGCCTGAGACTGGGAGGAGGGTCACTCATGTAAGTCCTAGCCTGAGGTCTGGAAATGCCAGTGTCTGAAGGCAGGTGTGAAGGTGGATGTCCCAGCTCAAGGGGAGACAGCAAATTCACACTTTCTCCTCCTTTTTGTTCTATTCTAGCCCTCAGCAGATTGAATAATGCCCACCCACATTAGTGAGAACATCTTCTTGCCTAAGTCGAAGGATTCAAATGCTAATCCACTCCAGAAACACCTTCACAGACACACCCAGACATGATGTTTTGCCAGCCAACCTGGCATGCCTGAGCCCGGCCAAGCTGGTGCATAAAATTTACCATCGTGCTGTCTGAGTCTGCTGCCCAAGAATCTGAGGATGTGAGTCATTGTTTTAGACTGGTTCCAGGAATCTTTGTTTTAATAAGTTTTTCTGAATGGTTATGATCAGGGTGGGCTAGGTTCGACGTTCGTGTAGCAGGGTTCTATGAGGTCTTATCCTCTTAGTGTAAGCTTTAATGGGATCTTGGGGTTGGAAGAACATGAAGAGCTTTTAAAAGAACTTCCTCTACAGTCTGAAAGACTTTTTTGTGGGGTTTCCAGGTAAAGTACAGTTAAATTTGAATTTCATATGTATAAATAACACATTTTTTTTTTTGGTGTAGACTTTTTTATAGTAAATGAGTTAACTTTTTTTTCCTTTTATTTCATCATATTATGGGGGTACAAATATTGTTAGGGTTACATATATTGCCCCTGCCGCCCCTCCCTCCCACGTGCCATAGTTCCAAGCATGTCTAATCCCCAGGTGGTGTGCACTGCACACATTATGTAAGTACACACCCTTCCCCTCCACCCCCCTCCCACCTGCCCACCACCCAATAAAAGTGGGGTTTTTTTTTGACATTTTGGTTACATTATACATCTTTGCCTCTCCCTAATAAGGGTTAGAGGTATGCCCTTCCCCCCACACACACAATGCTCGCCACATCCCTAAGATGTGGGTCTCCTCCCATCCCGAATCCCTGGTGAACACTACCACCATCTGAGCACCATAGTTTTAATCAGTCAGTACCAATTCAATGGCGAGTAGATGTGGAGCCCATTTTCCTGATCTTGTGTCGCCTACTTTGGATAACAGGCTTAAGCTTAATCCAGGATAGCATAAATGGTGCTAGCTCACTGTCGTTTCTTAGAATTGAGTACTATTCCATTGTGAGCATATACCACGTTGTAAATATCCACACATGAATTGGCGGGCTCTTGGGTTGTTTCCATGACCGTGCAATAGTGAATTGTGCTGCCATAAACATTCGGGTGCAGATGTCTTTATAATAGAATGTCTTATGCTCTTTTGGGTAGATGCCCAACAACACTATTGCTGGGTCGAATGGTATTCCTATTTCTAGCTGTTTGAGGTGTCTCCAAATTCTTTTTCACAAAGGTTGCACTAATTTGCAGTCCCACCAGCAGTGTAAGAGTGTCCCTGTCTCTCCACATCCTCACCAGCATTTGTTGTGTTGAGCTTTCTTGATAGAGGCCATTCTCACTGGGGTTAGGTGGCATCTCATTGTGATTTTGATTTGCATTTCTCTGATCATTAGAGATGTTGAGCATTTTTTCTATGTTTGCAAGCCATTATTCTGTCTTTTTTGGAGAAGTTTCTGTTCATTTCCATTGCCCATTTCTTGATGGGATTGTTTGAGTTTTTCCTTGTTACTACTTTTAAGTTCTAGATAGATTCTTGTTATTAGACCTTTATCAGAGGTGTAGAGAGCAAATATTTTTTTAAGGATAAGTATGTTCCATGCAATCTTTGCAACAAACATACACCAAAAGGAAATTGTTATTTACTTGCAAGTCAAAGTGAACTTGAATATTCTATGTTTTTGTTTGCTGAATGTGGAAATCCTATTGCTTAAAGAAGTATAAGCAAATGTAGGATATCCTTGAGGATCACTGAAATCTAATATAAGTACTATGATAGGAAATATAGAAAGGAGCACAAACCTAGGGTTAGGTGGTAGTCGTGGGTGAGTGGATGGGTGGGAATTCAGTTTGGAAGGGCAAAGCGGCCTTCCTTATAGGAACTAAGATATAAGCTGAAACTTAATGAACGAGCAGGAATCAGTCTGACAAATAGAAAAAAGGAATGTCATACAAACAAAAGGATGGGATACTGGTCTGGAGACCAGAAAGACCATATCCCCTTGGGAGTTACTACACATACTTCCACGTGCATAGTATGCTGAGGGCCAAGGGAACCACAGTGACAGGTGACACTGGAGGGAGAGACCCAGGTCAGACCATCAAGAGACCTTGTGCTGAGCATTTGAAACTACCACAGGGCAACCCACCAAACTCCATCTAGACTCTGAGCCCCTCTCCTCTGGATGGTGCCCAGGGATTTTGACTCAAGAATTTTGAGACCAAAAAACCATTTTTGCTTAGTAAGCTTAGTTCAGCAGTTCTCAACTCTGGCTATATAGGGATGCTTTAAATATATACATTTATATAATATATATTTATATATTTTATACATACATCAGTGAGTGAGCTCTACCTAGAGCTAATAAATCAGAATCTCTTAGTGAAGAACAGGCCTAGGCATAGATTTGTTTCTAAGGTCTGGGTGAGTCGACTGACAGGTTGAAACTGCAGCCTTAGGTAAATCACTACACTCACTGAGCGTCAACTTCCACAGCTTGAAACAAATGTGATACCATTCTTCACAACACTGATTGCATGAGCTAACTTAGAGGACAAAGGGGAAGAACACCTCCCGAGTTCTAAGATTGGGTACATTGGAGTCTCACTGTCTTGGAATCCTGGCTCCAAATCTTTGTATGACTGGGCACAAGTCATGAACCTCTCCGGGTCCCCGTACTCCCATCAATAGGGACATTAAACCACTTTCACAGGGTGTTTGGGTGGAATAAATGAGAAAATCCATAGCAGCATCTGATGTGGTCGTTGGCATGTGGACCTCATGAACATAGGGTATTATTATTGCAACCACAAACTGTACAACCAATATACTGTCTTACTGACAGGGGTCTTTCAAGTTGCAAATGATGTTATTGCCTCACTCACACCTGGCTGTTAATACCTGATAAAGCCGGATGATAAACTTCTCCAGGAAGATGCTGAGTAGTGCCAACATTTGAATGCACCTGGGCCCATGTTTTCCAGAGAAATTCCATCTGACAATGATAGCGAAAGCTAATGGTGGAATTGACGCTTCACTGATGATTTGTGAGGGATATTCTTTGGGGCTGGGGGAGCCCTTCTTAGACCTATAAAGACAACATCTTACAAATACATAGGCAGTAGTTAGACTTGTCAAAATCCTCTCACTTGGATTTCCCCACTGGAGTTGTGTTTGTTTTAAGTCCAATCAACTAAATGAGTGGGTTCCTCAAACACACAGTGCTATCGACCACAGATAGACAACAGGGGTCCCCTGAAAGTTTTTTTTTTAAAGGAACATGAGGCATTCTGATTTGTGTTTCACTGCCGCCCTTCCCCACCCCCGCCCCCTTGTTATCCCTGTGGTCTCAGCTAAAATTTTCTGAGGAAGAGCAGGGAAACAGCTACCAGAGGAGAGCTGGCAGCCTGTCGTCAAAAGACAAAATCAGAACAAATCCAGTTATAGATCTAACTGGCTTTTATTCATGATTCATGAATCGGGCAGCCTCCGTTCTACAAAACAGAATGAGAACTCCCACTGGGTGATAGCAGAACAGTGGATTTTGTAAGGTGGGAACAAAAAAACCCAGAACAATAGGAGGAAAAAAAAAGCCTTGATTTGTTAATGTCAGGTTACTTTTTTGGTAAGGGTTAAAGCAGAGGGGACTTTATTACTGTAACTCAGGTAGACTGGAATCTCCTGTTCTCTCAGGAACATTGGTGTGTTTTGGGATCTGTCTCCTTAGAGTTTCAGTTTGATGCTGCATTTAGCATGAGTGACTCTGGTTTGGTCTGGTCTGTTGGGGTTTAGTGCAAGAGCTCAGCCCAAAATAATGGCTTCTCATGAATTTTGTTTAGCACTATGGTATTGCAATATAAAATGATAGAGATTGAGCAAGAGATGCTTTTACTCATTCTATTTTATTTTCGGAGGTGAGGTCTCACTCTGTCACCAAGGCTGGGTCCTATGCCATAGGGCCATCATAGTTCACAGCAGCCTCAAACTCCTGGCTTAAGCCATCCTCCTGCCTCAGCCTCCCAAGTAGCTGGGACTACTGGCATGTGCCACCACACCCAGCTGAGATGCATTTTCGATAGGGCAATATGGAAAGGTGATTCTGAGGAGATGACACTGCAGTAGAGAAGTAAAGTTCAGGAGCAAGTAGATGCCCTTAGAAAGGGAATTCCAGAGAGAGAGGGGTCTGCACAGGAAGTCGGGGGAAGCCAGGCTCTAGAATAGAAAGAATCGGGAAACTATGAAATGATCCTCACTAAATAACAACAGGGTTTGATGAAAATAGGTTTAACGACCACAGAGAAAGGCCAGGTTCGTTAGTTCTTCACAAATGCCACCACTTTCTGAAATGCAGCATTGTAGGCGGGGCCCGGAGCAAATGTGTTCAAAGGAGACTCTTTGATCATGAAGGCAAGTGGTTGCAACACTCACCCCAGGAACTGCAGGTGAGAGACAGCCAGCCCCCAGGTTCTCAGCTCTCATCTCCCCAAACCCTTGGCCTCATCCCATCTGAAGATTGCTCACTGGCAGACTCTCTTATCACAAAGCACAGACGATGGCAGCTGCCAAGTCTTCCAGCTTCTCTGAAGTATTGTCCAAAGCCCAGGCTCCCCCAGGACCACAAATCTCCTTCTGGGAGAAATGATCTTGAACTGCTTTTATGACAAGTGTACTCATTCCTGAATTCGTTTCTTCTCCTACCCACTCTACACGTACTTTGTAAACCCCTCCCTGACCACCTCAAATGTCGCTTTCATGGAGGATTCTGCCATGGTCAAATAAACAGTATCACCTCCCCCTGTTTGTTATAGATGCTCAGGGCTCCCACCGATGGACAGTTGCGTGAGATAACGTGTTTAATGTGTCCATTCAGGGCTGTGACCTCCATGAAGCCCATGCTGTGTTGCTGAAGGGCAAATGTTTAAAAACAGCAAAATCATGATTCTCTTGCAAATATGACATGAACACATGTCAAAAATTTTATTTAACCCTTTAATTAATGCAAGGTCCCATAAGATGTTACAAATGGTTCTGTGAACTAAAATGCTCACCGCCTCCCCACTACCACCACCGGCTGACTGAATGGACCCCCTGGTGGCCAAAGGAATATTCTAGGGCAAAGTTGCCTGCCAGGAGGAGGGAGGTCAGACATGCCTTATCATGCCCCCCTCCCTTCTTGGAGACTTCCTTTGTAACCCATGAACAGGCCTAAGGGTATGCAAGACAAACCTGCAGGTCCTCAATTTATGCAACAAATGGTGGCTTGTCTCTGGTAAACAGTTTGTCTAAAGACTTGGAATGTTTTAACAAAGCTTCATGTCTCTAGCCAATTACAATCTGAAGAATCTTAAAACCCACCCATCACCTGTAAGCCCCTGCTTCGAGATGGCCCTCCTTTTTGGGCCAAACCAATGTATGCCTCCCACATATTGATTGATGCCTTTACCTGTAACCCTTGTCTCTAAAATGTATAAAAAACAAACTGTAACCCAGCCACAATGAGTCCACTTGCTCAAGGCCTCTTGGCAGTGGCTCTGGGTCGTGGTCCTCAAATTTGGCTCAGAATAAATCTCTTTAAAATTATTTTACAGAGTTTGACTTTTCTCCATTGACAGTTCAAAGAAGAATACAAAGGGCAGGTGACTGTATAGGCATCAGGGATGTTGAAAATTTACAAATAGAGGCAAAATTGGTCAATATCCACCGGGTAAGAATCAGTCACATTCCATGAGACATGATTTGCATTTCTAGGAACAAGAACCCATTTGCATTACTATCTGTTTTCTACAATTCACAGAGCTGAGAAATAGCTCAAAGACAAGGAGAGCCTGTGAGATGTGGAAGAGACTGCTAGACCAGAACTGTCTGGTTCTTGTCAAAGTGTCTCCCAGTTTTGCTGGTGGTTGTCTTCCAACTGCTTTATGGAATACTCACAGCATAGTAGATATTCGGTGGATATTTATTAAACAAAAGGCAGTTGTGTGAATGTATTCATTCACCGAAGATATATTTAGTGTCTAGTGGGTGGTGTTCTCAATTTTAACCCGTGCATGTTTCCTTAGGGTTCGTGTCAGCTCATGCCTAATGAACAGATAGAGAAGTTCCACCAGGATCTTTGGAGAAAACTCATCCTAAAAGACACATTTGGTTTAGTAATAAAATCTCATTGGTTAGAAGAGGGCACACACATGTGTACATACCACAAATATACACCACTTCCATTATATGAGCACCTTAAAATAGGCTGGATGGCATTGGGGGTAGGCTTAAGAAAACAGCATTCTAATGAGCTCATGAATGTAGAAAGGTTTTGGAAATAATAAAATGCCAAGTGGCTGGAGGACTAGAATATGATAATATCCCTTCCAAATCTTTGTCACATGGATTTAGAGGCTTTGGAACACTTTGACTCTGTCAATAAAATAAATAGCAGCTTCCAAAACTTTCAGTTTATTGCATACTTTATATAATTAAAAACCTCACCCTGTCCCCTCCCTTTTATTACATCTATGAACATTCTGCCATTTCTGAACCTCATCTCATGTTTCAAGGCTACTCTCTCACACTGGTTTTCTCTAAGACCCCAGAAGGAAGCCTGGCATATAATAGGGTCATGCATTTTCTAAAAGTGTTGAAGGCAAAATATTTTACCTGCTATCAGTTAAGACTAGTGATTATGCTCCATTAACCTCTGCATCATACTTCCCTTGTTAGGTGGGATCCAAATGACACAGGCATTTTAGGAATCCATTAGAGACATTTGAGTTGGAGATACCTTTAGTTTAGATTGAGTGTGATGTATTAATGCCGTTTTCAGTCACTTTCATGGAAAATTAAATTATTGTTAATAATAATGAAATTATTATTTAAGTATAGGAATAGCTTCAAAGAATGGAATATGTGCTCCAACCACTGTATATGCTCATCAGGAGCGAGTATATGAAAATGCATCGCAGAGTTCTATTGTGGTATACCCATGTCTTCATTTTTACTTGTACTTTCATATTCTTTTCCTTACAAAAGGTCTTGAAAATTCTATAACCATGAGACCCCATTGAGCCTGGCCCTGGCCCTACTCACGGGAGGATCACTCCAGTGTCCACCTCATTTCTCATCCTCATCCTATTACTGGTTCCCTTATCTTCTCCCCATCCCTCTTCCCAAAAGGCAATGATGGGTTGGAGGTCAGGGATATTGTATTACATAATGTTTGATAATTTTAAAAACTTATTTTTTTAATAATATTTACATAGATATTGCCATTTTTACATGTCTATACTGCAGTATCAGAATAAGACTTCCTAAGTAACAGATCTAACATCAATTCCAAATCTCCACTAAACTGTCCCTTCAGTCCATGTGAAAAGTGTCATGGGAGAAATTCCCAAATAACTGCAATATGGTAGCCAGAATGGCCTCCCAAATAGCTGCACATCCTAATCCTTGGAACCTGTGGCTATGTTGGCAAAAGAGAATTAAGGTGGTGGGTGGAATTAAGGCTGCTAATCAGCTGGCCCTGAGATGGAGAGGTTATTCTGGATTATCTAGTTGGGCCAAATGTAATTACAAGGTTTTTAGCAATGGGAGAAGGGGGCAGAAGTAGTGAATCAAGGAAAGGATGTAACAAGCAAAGCAGGTGGGAGAGATGTTGTCTTGCTGACTCTGCCCCCAAATGTGGGCAACCTCCAGAAGAGAGAATTTAAGGAGTAGGATTGTAATCTAGAGCCTTCAGAAAGGAATGCGGCCCGCCAACACCATGGTTTTTAGCCCAGTGAGGCCTGCGTCCGCCTTGCAATATTACTTGACTTACAAAAACAGTTATAAGTCAAATCAAATTTTGAGAAGGATACCACAAATATCCATGGAAAACAGCTTTTTATTTTTTTCATTTTAACTAGCCTGTGAAAGACAGACATGGGTTCTGACCAATGCAGAGACATGAAAACAAGGCAGAAAAAAATGTTTAATTGTTGATGTTGGAACACACATCTTCTAGATGATTAACTATTTTTGTAAGTCTGACCTACAGACTATAAGATAATAAATTTGTGCTGTTTTAAGCCACTAAGTTGGTGGTAATTTGTTGTAGCAGCCATAGGAAACTAACACATTAAATATCAACTTGAGCAACTCAGACATTGAGAGATGAGACCACTACATTAGTCAAGATTCTTTGGGTTATAAATAAACGAAAAGCCCATTATTGCTGACTTGATAATGAGGGAATATATTGGCTGGCATAACAAAACAGACCAGATTAGACCTCATGCCATGAATGAACCAATGACTGTGGCCAGAGGGAACGTGACAACCTAATTGTTTTGTACTAAGTCATGGGCTTCAATTCACATCCTCCCAACAAAGGGGTAAGTCAGTATCGCATGGGTTCCCACGTGGAAATTAGGCATTTGGGGGCAGAAAGAAGGCAAGGCAAATTTCGAGAAGGTTGCCACAAATGTCCATGACACACAGCCCCCCTTTTTTTTTTCATTTCCTTTTAACTAGTCTGTGCAAGACAGAGCGAGAATGTGGCCAGTGCCAAGACACAAAAACAAGGCAGAAAAAAAGTTTAATCATTGATATTGGAACACAAATCTCCTGGACATTTTGATCAACTATTTTTTTTATTGTTTGCTTTTACCTTCACTCTGGTTAAAATAGTCTGGCATTCTGGCCAAGAGGTTGATGAATAATAAGGCTTCAAAAGCTGGTAGTCTTAAAGGATGCATCTGAGTCCATTTCAATGCTCTTTTGTTTGTTTTTTTGTAGCTTAAAGGCCATCGAGTCAGAGTTCCTCTTGGTTAATTCTCTCTCCCACCAAATGTTCAGTCACTATTGTTTTATTGCAATCTATTTACAAGAAATGGGTAATTTTTTCCCATGATGCCAGGAGCCCTGAGCTATGTTTGTTTATTGCTCCTCTGTGCACCAGAACACATCCTTGGGATTCAGCTGCCAATGTAAGGGATTAAGGGGCTAAGTGAGTCTGACTAGAGTAGGAATCTTTCAAATGTGTGCCTTTCCCCAACTCTTTTGCAGGCAATTCTTATTTAACTAACACACACACACACACACACACACACACACACACACACACACACACACAGAGCCCTTGCTACCCAGCCTGGTAACAAAATTATATTTCCCTAAATCTATTCAATCTCTTTTTATGCCATCTCGGAAAACAGAAAAACATACAGGTATAATTATGCAATTATTCAAATATACATATTTCCATTATTAATCTGTTTTTCTTCTTTGGTTGGAAGTGTACCCCAAAGGAATATCTCTGTATACATTTGTCCTACCACAAAACAGTCCACTCTCAACAGCAATGGGAATAGAATCAGTTCGATTGCCTAGAAACCATTCCTGTCACAAGTGTTTTAGTTCTAACTTAGGTAATGGTTAGCAGCATTTTTCCTTACTTGGCAAGACCCTGCTGCAGGGAGCATTTCTGTATCTGAAGGCAGGACACCCAAGGGATTCCCAGGGTTGAAGAAAAAAAATGAACCTATCTCTAAAGGAAGCCTTCTCTCTCCCTCCAGCCCTGACTGTGCCCACAAAGGAAGGACTAGGCAGGCAATCAAAGCCCCTGACACATAACCACTAAGGCCACCCTCTTCTAATTAGCATCAAGCCCTGCCTTTATATCCCTTCTCAGCTGATATCTTGGTCTATCACACACAATGGTAAAAACAACAACAATGATGATGGTGTGTGTTTCTGAGGCTTTACTGGCACTATGCACTTTGCACCTACTAGCTCATTAAATCCCCAAATGCCTAAAAAGCAGGTATTGTTATTTTTACTTTACAGTTGAGGGAAGCTAGTTCTAAAGAGCTTAAGAAATGTTCTTATTGTGACTGGGTTTCTTCATCTGAGCACTGTTCACATTGGGGGACTGGCTCATTGCATTTTCGGACGTTCAGCATCCTTCCAGTCCTCTCCCAAGTAGATTCCAGTAGCATCCCCCTCTGCCAGTTGTGATGATCAAAAATATCTCCGGACATTGCCGTAAAAGACACAGTCTCCCCAGCGGAGATCCTCTGCTTTGTGGCATGGATAAACAGTGCAGTCCACATTTGAGCTCACTTATTGAACTCTAGAGCCCACGTTGTATATCACCATGGGTTCGATTACTAATTTAGGGTATTCATATACCCCAAACACCTCTCCAACCTACTGCCCAGAGAAAGTACCATCTTTTCTATTTCCATAGAGCCACATTCATAAGCTATCTTTTCTCCTCCTCTGCTGTCATTTTTAATCCTTTATAATCTGACTGCTCTTGTTAGATGCCATTGCTCATCTCCATCACACAACTTGATATTTCTCTCCTCTTCTGTCTCTCCCCCTCCCTGCCTCCCACTCTATTTCTCTCTGTCCAGCCATGCCCTTCCCATAGCTCTGATGATAACAGTGCACCCAGCTGCTCAGACCCGATTGCCATCCTTGAGTATCCCATGTTCTTGTTTTAATCACATGTTCTGTGGCTCTGTCCTCCCTTCCTCATCATGCAAACGTGCTCCCATCATGCAAATGCTGTGAATTTTTCAATAGTGTATTTGAATAGGCAATTACACTGATCTATAGGTAAAGTCTGTTTATTTTGATGAAGTTAAGACTCACTTGGAGTTGTTTACTTTTAGGGCCTCGGGGCATATTTGACAATCCACAGACCAGGTTTGGAGATCTCCAATCTAAGGTGGCCATTGTGTCTATTCCCAGAATAAATGCTAATCACCTAGAACCACCTATTTTAGAGTCTGAGTACTCCTCAACTTTTCTGCAACATGGGGAGAGGAGAGAAGGGAGAAAAAAAGGCTGACAAAACAGCTAATGGGCAAACTCTGACCACAACTCCTACTTCAAAATTCAATTCTTCCACATGTCGGTGGTGAAAGAATGATGATGTCAGCGTGGTTATAATTACTGGGGGCTCTGTGTTTGAACTCTAAGAGTTTTAAAGTAGATGGTATATTCCTGGACTGCTTTATTTCAAGACCATTTATATGAAAGTTACTGAAACATTGGAAAAGTCCAAATTCTCTTCCATTTTTTACTTTCTAACTGCTAAAATAATAATAAGGAAAAAAATTACTTGGCTTCAAAATCCTCCATCACTAACTAAAAGCCATAATTGTACCTGTCTGTCAGAGGCAAATATTGAGATTTAATTAATGGAAAAAACATCTATCAAATCTTGAGATCTGTACTTCTGGGGGCCAATGCATTCATAAAGGCTTTTGGTTGCAAATGGCAGAAACCCAACTCAACCCAAGTTCTGTAAAAAGAAAAAAGTGATTTTTAGTGGGTGGATCATGAGATTCGGGTGCACCTAGACGAGGATTTGAACCACACTTTCAGGACTTTGTGTCCCTGTTTCTGCCACTGCTTAGCTTTTTGCTTAACTACAAAATTATCATTGGAAAACCACAAATCTATGGTATTTTTAGCTTTTTGTTTCAGAGAAAATTCTAACATCTAGAAAGGGTCTCAGGGAGGTTTCTAATTGGTTCATTTGGTTCGTCCCTCAACCAATCATTAAATTCAGGTTGGTAAAGTATTTTTATTGGCCAATTTTGGTCCATCAAGCCCAGGGCTTGAGAGCTAAAGCTCTATTAGGACCACATAGAACACAGAAATGGCAGGTCCCCAACGAAAAAGCTTGGTGCTACTACCAGAAAAGTGGGAAAGGGATGCTGATCTTCAAAAGGAAGAGATGTTCATTTCAGGCACAAATTTTTACTCCTTAAGCACCATTAACTGTGTAATTCTTCCATAAGATCATTCTATTAAAGGTCAATATATTTGCATTAAGGCTGGAGTTTAAGCTTTGTCATTAAAAAAAATTGCTGTTTCACTTGTACTACTTTCAAAATCCTTCTCTGTTCAACTTGGCTCTTTCAACAATTTTAACTAGAAGGTAATTTTAGGAAGAGAGTGAATTCCAGGATCTCTCTCTCTCTCTCTCTCTCTCTCTCTCTCTCTCTCTCTAACTTCCAGAAAGAGTTAATGGCATTCCCACTTAACATCGTCCCTTCCAATAAGGTGTCTCATTTGTTTATTCTTGCAGCAGTGCTTTAAATTATATATTTCTATCAAATTTCATATCTATGATTTTTATATACTTTGTCTAGACTTGTGCTATCCAATATGGTAGACACTAGCCACATATAGCTAAGTTTACATTTAAATTATGTAACATTAAGTACAATGAAACATTCAGTTCCTCGGTTGTACTAGCCACATTTCAAGTACTCAAGAACCACATATGCCTAGTTGATGCCATATTAGATAGTATAGCATAGAACATTTATATCATCAAAATAAGTTCTATTGGGTAGTACTGGTCTAGATCACAAAAGTTTTGTATATTACAGGTAAACTTCCATTTGTTAAATATTTATGCCTTGCATATGGTCCCTCACTATACTACGTGGAGACTTCACTTAAAATGATAGGGAATAACATATGTATAATGCAGATTACGCGCTATGAATCATGGATCATTTATAAGGGGCACTTAATATTAGCACAATAAAATACTCTATTGCATTTTTTAAAATTTACAATTCAGTTTCCAATAATTTAAATGTTTCTTTTCTTTTTTTAAATTTATTCAGACTTAGCACAGATTGTTACACATAACCTCCATCACTTGCCCCCATTTATTCTACGTTTTGCCCACACTGAATTTGCTACAATTCCCCAAAGGTGCTCGACTCTATCATGATCAAAGTCTTCATGCTATTCCCAGTGCCTGAAACAATCTTCCTCCCTGTCTCTCATCCATTCACCAGTACTACTTCTCTGCTCTTCATTGGACGTTGGATGTTTGTTGCAACACTCCTCTGTATATCTGCATTAAAGAAACTATCACACTCTGTGTTGTGATCAGCACTTTGTAGGGTAGCCTCGTTTGTGGCAGTCTCTTGAGAGCTGTATGTCACCCTCCCAACTCGGCCTGTAGCACTGTGTCTATTACATCTTAGGGTTTCAACATCTGCTTTATAAAGTGCGATGAGTTAGAATGTCACTGAAGGCCCTCCCAATTCTGACTCTGATGTAAATCTCCACCCCATCTCCCCGATGTTACACACAGACTACCCCCAGCCTCCTTGAACCACTCACTCATTGTTCTCTGGATACCCCATGCACGCCTTTCCCTTCATAATTTTGCATATGTTGCTTACTTTCACCGAAAAAAATACCCTTCTTTCCCTTCTAGTATTCACTGCCAAGCTCAAATAGCTTCTCTGGAAACGTCCCCAAGCCCTACTCATCCAGAACACGTTCTCTGCCCCATTCTCCCATGGTGTCCTGTCTCTGAACACTTCTTTCAAAGTACTTATCACAGCCTGGTTTTTATTGCCATGAGTCATGTCCAAGCCTATCTCCCTCACTAACTTGTGATCCCTTCAAGGACACAGACTATGTCTTACTCATCTTTATTTTTCTCTTGCATTTAGCACAGAATGTTGTCCGCAATTGACACTAGAAAGCATTTGTTGAATTGCTGTGCAAAGAAGTACTTCTTTTAAAAGACGCCAAAGAAAAAGCGTGGTGACAGCTTCGCTGAAGAGAACACAGTGAACTGAAAAGCCACCAGCTTTGATCAAAACCCTGCCCCCACGAACTCTCCAGCTGCTCAGATATGGTTTCCCAGCATCCGTGGGAGCTATGGACTCTCAGATAGGAACAACGTTCTCAGGACTGAGGGAGGAAGGAAAATACAAGCAGAACAGAGGCAGTGACTTACACACTGTAGTTGATGAGCATACGGCAGAGTTCACATCCCAGAACACACAATGGAGGGAAACCCTTGGCAAATGAAATGTCTCTAGGCTCTGTGTTTTATACATGTTTTGAGTTTGATACCTAAAACAGGGTTCACAAAGCTACATTTTTATAGAAGACTGGTGTGGATAATATTTAAAATTATTGGGAGGGGTTAAAAATAATAAGCTAGTCTCAAGCATCAGGGAAAATATTCAAGTGTTTAGAATAACAGAATTTTCCATCTAGAAGAGATTATAAATAACATCTTCTCTAGGGATAGCAAACAAATGTGCTACTAGCAATCCTTTCCAATGACTATTACAAGTAATTGCAAAACAATTGCATGATTATTTCTTGAAGAGTAAGGATATGACCTCAGATTCCTCCTCAACACAGTTGCCAACAGTGGCAAGAGTTGACCTGTGAGATCAGATTATTAGTATTTGCCATCCACTGTCACTTGTGAGATGAAGAAAATGAAGGCTCAGAGGAAGAGGATCCTCCTAGGCGACTCAGTGAACGGGTGCAAATTTGGATTTACATCCCAGTTCAGTTGCCTTTCCATACACCTGCCCACCTGCTTGTTCCTTTCCTGGTCCTAGCTCCTACAATGATACATGCATTCCAAACAAAGCATGCATTCCAAAAACTCACAACCCTTCATGGTAGGACATGTAGCACATCGCGCCCATCAAGAAATCTTATAGTATGCATGTTCCTCCAAGTAAAATGTTTTCTGAGCAGCCAATCTTTATCTTAAACGAAATCACATTTTTTTTTTCTTGGATATCAGCCTTATTCCCAGTTCACTGATATGGCTGCACAGGGCATGCATCCCGTCAGAAATGAGCTTTGCTGAAAATCTTCAGGCCCCCAACCTCCCCTGCCTGCTGCTGCTCTACATCAGTTTTGCCCGGATGAAGCCTGGGGCTGCCAGAGGGTGCACAGCCTGGGTTCCTAAAGCTTTAGTGCTTCCTCCTCCTTCCTCTTTACTGCAGCTGTTTGTAGAGCTTCCCGGAGGGAGGACTTGAAAGGGACTCTTAATAACCTTGATCAGCGTTCCGGAGGGGAAATTAAACCTTTCTGCAAATTCAGCATGGAACTGTTTTTGGCAAAACAAAGATCTCAGATGGCCTGGCTGGCACTGCGGCTATCTGGGGTTTACCCCTCTATGCCTTTGGGCTGTGGGTGAGCATGGCCCTAATGGACCTACTTCGGTTCCAGAGGTTGGGCACTTGTCACACTGCATCGTGACACTATTCTGGTCACGGAGATAGTGTCCAGTCTGGGCTGCTGAGAGGCCCCCTGACTCTGCTACTAAAGTTTATTCTAAAAAACAAAAACAACAACAAAAAACCTAGAACTATTGTTGTCATGTTTTAAGGAGATCCTTTCTAAAAACAAAGTGTATGCAGAGAAAAGTCCAGAGATTGACGAATGACATTATTTGCCACTTGATTCAACCATGCCTGAACATCATCCTTATTCAATGCAATTACTTGGTGCAATAAATCTATTTGCTTAAGTATGTTAGAGTTGGGGTTTTTGTTGCTTGCAATTTCAAGTATCCTGATTAATAAGTCTGCTTAGGAAAAATAAGGGTGATGAGGCCAAAAGAAATTGGGTGACCTGGGTTCAACAATATTAAACACTGGAATATTCTTCCCACTGAAATAGGATTTCTCAGATAATTTATTATGCTAATGTATTCTGTGAGTCTCTGAAAGGGGGTATAGACAGAAGCATTGCCTACAACTCTGTTACAGTGAACTTGTTTCTTTTTTCTTTTATTTTTTAGCAGAACACCAAAATTTGGTGAAATATGGTACAGAACAATATCTTGGGACATTCTGTGGTTTGATTCAATGAAACTAATTACAAATCAAAAAGAAAAATCATTGGTAATATTAAATCTTTGGTCTGAAATTAGAAATATATTTGTTTTGCTATTGCTTTCATTTAGGTACACTTTTAGACATCAAATTTTATATAGAGGATATGTGTTTGGTAGGAAGAAAAGTCTGTTATTACTTTAAAATCTCTCCTCACTAAGAAATTGCAGAAAACCTAGAGTCTAGTCTGAATACTACTAAGAGCTAAAAATTTATCGAGTGAATATTATGTGCCAACCACAATGCTAAGCCTTTAAGATGCATTAATTCATTTAATCATCACAACGGCGCTGTGCAGTCATTGCATTTTTATCCCCATTTGGCAAATCCAAGAACCAGGTCTTAGGGAAGTTAAGTGACTTAATTGTCATGTGTTAGTTGCAGAATCAGGACTTGATCCCAAATTGGTATGATGTCATCGCCCAAGCTTTTAATCGCCACAACTAGAGAGCTTTCTCTGTTTGATCGAAATTCTTTTGTTACTCATGATTAGACCCCCACATTTTTGGATTCTGACCTCCAGTGCTGTGAGATAATGTATGTCGCTTTAAGCCACTAAGTTTGTGATAATTTGTTACAGTATCAAAAGGAAACTAGTGCAGCAACACTTATGAGAACAACACTGTTTGAGGTATTAGGAACAAAAAGATCTTTTGATATCATCTTTATGTTTTAGCAATTAATAGTCCAGTAGACAATTAGTTTCTTGTGCCCTAAGTTGGAACACGGAGGCTGGGGAGAAAATGTCCGCAGTACATAGAGGCTTTGCACAGGAAATCAAATGTCAGGGAACAGAACAAGTTGCAATCGGCAGCCTCCAGAGAGTACACCAGATCCCAGTTAACTTTGCTCCTAGCTCCTGAGTAAGTTTAGGTCAGTTTTTGGAGGCGAGCATTTCCAATATTCTCAAAGGCTGTCAAGGATGAACGGACAAGGACCCAGACAATAGGACTCATCTTCCCAGGGTTTTGGAGTGAATAATAGAAAAAAAAGGGGGAGAATAAGCTTGTAGCACTGTGATTCTTGGCGATTAACATCTATATAGTTAGACTGGCTCAGCTGATCAATTAGCAATGACACACCAAGCCAAAGTACCACTTATCGTCACCTCTGTAGATTCTAAATCTATGTTTGGAACCTAAACAGTGATAAGGAACAAAAAGAGAAAGAAGGAAAAGTGAAACAACCAAGAACTTTCTTGATGCCTGTTTTTTCAGAGTTGATTCTGACATAGATTTGCATACATAAATAAATAAAGCAGGTTGTTGCCAAACCTTGAGAGTTTAAAAACAAAGCTCTTTGAAATGTGCATGAACATGGATTGCCCCAAGGAATGAAGGCCTTACTACCTCACTTTCCGCTGCCTTTGCCCACCCCCAAAAAGGGAAGAAACAGGAAAGTGACTATTACAAATACTACATGTTTTGTTTATTAGCCCCACTTCGACTCTGTTTAATCTTATTTAAGCAAAATTTCCAAAGTTTGACATTGGCTTTTCTTGCCTGGCGCAACCAGGAATGAATGAGATGGGCAGGTGGTGGCTAGAAACGGAATAGAATGAGACAGGCACATGGCGTTGCAATAGCAGAAGTGGAAAAAAAAGCCATGGAACACAGTGCTTACATAAAGAAGTGTCTGTTTGCGGGTATTTTGGGAAGGGGCATAAAATATGTCACATGGACAAAGTCTGGTAACATCTCAGAAATTTGTGTCCAACATGAGGATACCCCTTCAAATGGGTCATCTGTAAGGTTCCTTCATTTTATAATAAATGATGGCAGTGCACAATGATTAAAATTTGTGCCCACAGATTTGGCAGTTAAGTCCATGAGCTTCTCCAGGAAGCCATTCCTTAGCTATCAGGCTGGGCTGAGCTCCCCTCCATACTAACGGAGCATGCAGGGTATCCTTCTACTATGGTCATTAACAGGATCTGCCTTGCTCTTTGAGGCCAGGTGTCATGGCTTATTAACATGTGTGCTCAGGGGCGGCTCCTGAATTTTCGCAAATGGGTTATTTAAGGGTACCTGTCTTAAAGGAAGAATCGCTGGGGGAATTATCTTAGAGCTGTGTTTTCATGGCAAGGATTTCATTTTCTTTTAAAATTTTAGAGTGTAGAGTAAGCCCTCACTTAACGTCGTTGATAGGGTCTTGGAAACTGTGATGTTAAGTGAAACCATGTTTAATGAAATCATTTCTCTTTCTTAGCAATGTTATCTTGAAACATTGAACGAAAAGATGTTGAGGACCTGCTGTTCATTGTTTTGCTTAAAGTCACAGTTTCCAAGAATCTATCTACAAGGTTACGTGAGGACTTACTCTATGTTCGTTTGTAATCATTTTTGCAGAAGGAGCTAATCCACATTTACAGCGGATGAGAGCAGGAACTTGCACCCCTACAGAGCCACTCTTTTTTAATTTTTTTTTTAATTTCAGCATATTAAGGGGGCACAAATGTTTAGGTTACATATATTGCCTTTGCCCCGCCCGAGTCAGAGCTTCAAGCGTGTGCATCCCCAGACCGTGCAGACTGCACCCATTAGGTGTGAATGTTCCCAGCCCCTCCTCCCCTAGAGCTACTCTTGAGCATCACATCTCTGCAGACATCTGACACTTGGCACGTTGCCTAGCACATGTGGCAAAATTTCAGTAAGCATCAGTTAACTTGAATGAAGAGATTAAAAAATATATCAGACTCATTTATGTGGAGTACTAGGTCCTTGGATCATCACACATAACAAATTGAAATGTTACTTGATACCACCTGTGCTTCTGATTCAGAAGCTGTAGGGATGCAGACTCATCCCACAGGTAAAGAATAATAGGGCCCGTAGATATTGAAGGTGATCAGAGGGGATGTTACAGGGCATGCGACTATACCCCACCCAAGTAAACCCCTAGACAGAGTAAGGCACACAGTGGGGTTCTATCTCAACGTTAGATAATTTTCATCTAGTGCTCACAAATAAATCCAATCCTATGTGGGGTTTCAAATTAGGACCTCCAAGATACATGATACCTCATCCAGTTTGATGAAGAACAAGGGCATTGTTAAGGTTTAATGAGACAGGGAGTAGAGTAGTAAGGGGGAGAGAGAGAAAATAAAATTTAAGGTATTGTCACATTAAAGTTGTTTTAAGGAAAGTGAAAAGAATAAAATAACCATCTTCAAAAACTAAAAACAATTATGTGGGAGGAGGGATAAATTAAGTAAATTGTGCATTAACAAAGAAATACATCTATTTCTAGGGTTTGCCAGCCTGCCGTGTGATATGACCTACGTGTGTTTTCCTACGATTAAGACCATTTACCCCTTTATAACGGCTCTCGAAGTCCTTTCTCATTATCTCAGAAACGGTGTTCAATGAGATTTGCTGTGGGATACAATTTCCTTTTGCTTTTCCTCTTTCCCTCCTTCCCGCCTCCTTTCCTCCCTGATGCCTCTGTTTCTCACTCTCTCGGGATCCAAACTACGGTACTACTCGCAGAAAGATTCCTTCACTCGTTCACCTGGTGTTTAGCAAGTGCCTGCTGTGTGCGGGACAGGGGCCAGGGCAAGGGGGACTCGAGCACAGCTGAGATGACCCTCCTGGGACGTAAGGGTGCTGTGAGGATAAAGGGGCAGGAGTCTACGATTCTGTCTGTTTCTGGGCAAAGTGTGCAGAAACAGACAAGCAAAAAACACCCAAGAAGGAAGTAGAAAGAGTGCCCAAGAATGTGTGAGCTTTGCAACACCCATCAAGGATACCTGGGACAATGCTGGGGAGAAGGAAATGCCAGACCTCTATATTGGACCTCCTCACAATGCCTTTAGTTAAAGAACTCTCAGCCCACTTCCCTGAAGAACATACCATCAGCCCAAACGTCCAGTGGCGTTCATAATAATTGCTCAGCTCTGCGTATAATTTTTTCAGAAACACTTAATTGGGAGACAATGATGAGAGGGTTAATGAAAAGAAAAAAGAATCCAGCAAGTGCTAAACTCTAAGGAAGTCAGATGATGGAGAGAGAGGAACGCTTAAATCTAATTTAAATTAAAAATGTGTTTGTGAAACCAAAAATAAATCTCGCTCCACGGTGATTACCAGATGAAACATTTTCGTTAGTGGATGGTGGGCTGGCCCATAATTCATGCTCCCAGTCGATGCTCGCTCTTTGCGCCACCTGAAGGGCCTGAGTGCTAAGCTGATGAATGTTGCGTAGGTTTAAAAGATCGTTTATCACCACCGCGGCTAATGCCATTTTCCGAAGCATAGTCCAAAGGCACTTTGTGAGAGGCATTTTCTGCCTGGAAGCGTTCCCACCGCCACCTGCCGGGGACCGCAGGTGGGGCCCGCCCGGCTCCGTGATGCCTGGTGATCACACGGGAGGACTTGATTCTCCGCTTCTTCCACTCTGGGTGCTGGTCTAGCGCCAGCAAGTTCTCCATCTCCTTCCTCTTTTCTTGTAATCCTCCTCCTCCTCAGCCCTGGTAGAATGGGGCTTTCATGCTCTACAGAGATCTTGCAGGAATGAGAGGTTGATGCCTTAGAAATTCTCTACCCACTGTCTGGAAAGTTCCTTTTGGAAGGGCAGGTAGGAGGGAAGAGTGATAACTGGATGAAGATGACATCTTCTTGTTGAGGTGGAGGCAGAGGGGAGGTAGATAATAAAAAAGGAAAGCTGGTGGACCAGGAAAGGACTTGTAGGTATCTATGTGAAGTGACCCTGGTGGTACCTGGAAGGTAGAATTTTACACAAAGAATTTCGCATCATCCCACGGGGCTACCTTGTCAGCTATAGATAAGGTTGAACCGTTTTTACTCACAGAATTACTAAGAGGTGTCAGTGGTATGTTGAGAATTATCAATATCAACAGGTAGAAAAGTGTTTTATAAGGCCCGTGTGCATACCTTGATATAATCAATGGTACATATGTCATCCAAATGGTTCAGTTGACTTAACGTTGCACAATGTTGTGAGCTTTATTTTTTAATGTTTCAAGCATACGAAAAGTATATGGAATAATATAAAGCACACCTGTGCTTCCTCCACTCACATTTGTCAAGCCAACGTTTTATTATATGTGCCTCAGATACTTCTTCCACTTTTTAAAGAAATGCAATTCTGCAGACAGGCCCAGAAATTCCACTCCTAGGTATTTCCCCCAAGTAAAACGAAAAGTTAGATTCTCACAAAAATTTAAATGTTGATGTTCTAAAGTGGCTTTATTTATAAACACTCAAATCTGCCAACAATCCAAATGTCTTTCTACGGATGAAGGGATAACAAATGGAGGTACATCCATTCAGTGGAATACCACTCAGCGATGAAAGTCAATAAACTGTTGGCACACAAGACGACATGGATGAATTTCAATGCTTTGCATAGTGAAGGAAACCATAGTCAAAGGTTGTATGATGTCATTTTTATATTTTAGAAAAAGCTAAATTTATAGATAGAAAACATTAGTACTTTTCAGAGAGAGAAGGGATGACTACAAAGGGGGATGAGGAAATTTTGGGGTGATAAACCTATATCTTGATTTTGGTGGTGGCTGCTTTACTGCATGTGGCAAAACTCATAAACCTGTATGATATAATGAGTGACTTTTATTTCATTAAAAAACAAAAAATAGTAACATTCCTGTAAATGGAGTGTCTCGTGTACGTGTATGTGTGTAATTGTAAACTATTCACAAATCATAAGAAGAAAATACTTGGTTTTCTGAGAATGTGAGATGGAGAATCCACAAATATGGAGCTACGATAATGCCGCTGTACTCTACCTAGGGAAGCAGAGCAAGAATCTGTCTTAAAAAAAAAAATTTTTTTTCTTGGAGAAGTTATGCCCTAGTCAATATCTGTGAGCTGAGTAGGCAATCCCAAGCCAAACGGTCTTGTGGGAAGTGAGCAACAATGATAATAATGTGTGGGGTGCTTCCTCTATGCCAGGTGTTAAGAAAGGTGCTGAACATATTTTGTCTGTAATCCTTATGGATCTGCAATGAATGTATTAGCATGTCATTTCACTAATGGAAAAACACAAACTTGTATTTTTCCAAATAAGGTCACAGAGATAAACAGAATGACGGGACTGGGATTCAAAGTCAAATCTAGGTAACTCCAACTTTCTTGTTCTTTCCTTTCTTCTATGCTGCCTTCTCCTCCCCTACAGAGCCCCCAGTCACCTTAGATGAACAGTACTGGGGAAGAGATCATCTTAAAGCTTTTCTAGTTCCGATGTAAGATTAAAATCAAGACAAGCTTCATCTACTGGCCCAAACAGACCCACAGGGGCCAAGGTTCCCCCTCCCCATGCCTTCCTGCAGCCTGCCTTTTAATGGTACATTTATCTTTCCATTGCTGCAGTTGATATTTCTGCTGAGACAAATGATGCTCTTCTTCGACAAATTTTTATAGCAATAGCAGGGAAAGATTGCTGTAAACGGGCAGGCATGAGTGACTTCCATCAGAAGATGAGCAGTTATATTGTAAAATTAATTTAATAACAACCATATTGAATGTACTGCAATCCTAACCATTCTGCTCATCTTTAGCCCTATCTGCAAATCTCAAATACCTACAGTTACAAGGTTGGAGTTTCATCTTTTCTTAAGCTATAAGTCCAAAAGATTATGATCTTTAAAAATGATATAAAAATCTTATTTATATGCATACTTACATACACATGGGTATGTATATGTACACATGTAGTTATAATTTCGGCTTGCTTGTGTTCCTATCAAAAACACATCTGGTATATGTACTTCTCTTACTAAATAAAGAAATTGTGAAGAATCTATAAAAGTAAATTCAGGGAAATTTTGACAAGGGTGCCAATACAATTCATTAGGGAAAGAATAGTTTTTGCAACAGTGGTGCTGGAACAATTGAATATCCACATGCAAAAGAATGAATGTGGGTTCCTATCTTACACGATATACAAAAAATAACTCAAAATGTATCAAAGACCTAAATGTAAAAGCTGAAACTATAAAACTCTTAGAAGAAACCATAGGTGGTGTATAGCTTAATGAAAAAGAGATAACACGGATACATTGAATTCCATCAACATTAAAAACTTTTGTGCATCAAAGGACACTTATTAAGGCAGTGAAAACAAAAGCCAAAGAATGGGAGAAAACATTTGCAAATCGTATATCTGATATGAATATATAAGGAACCCTTAAAACTTGAAAATAAACAGTTAAATAAGCCAATTAAAAAATTGGCAAAGAGCTTGAATAGGCATTTCTCCAAAGAAGATATACAAATGACTAATAAGCACATGAAAAGAGGCTCATCATTAGTCATTAGGGAAATGCAAATCAAAATCATAATGACATACCACTTCACACCCACCAAGACGACTACAATCTAGAAGGCACACAATTACACGTCTTGGCAGGAGTTGGAGAAACTGGAACCCTCATGCATTGCTAGTGGGAATGTGAAATGGTATAGCTGCTGTGAAAATCAGTCTGGCAGTTCTAAAAAAGTTAAATATATAGTGAGTTACCAGTTGACCAGCAATCCCATTCCTGCATATATACCCACAAGAATTGAAAATACATGCACACATAAAAACTTGTACATGAATGCTCATAGCTGCATGACTTATAATAGCCCCAAAGGAGAAATAACCCAAATGCCCATCAACTGATGGATAGAAAATCAAAATGTGATTCATTTTGATTTAATATTCGCTCAAATATTCCTTTAATTGAATATTACTCAGCAGTGAAAAGGGATGAAGTACTCACACATGCTACAACCTGGATGAACACTGAAAACATTATGTTAAACAAAAGAATCCAGACACAAAAGGCCACGTATTATATAAGTCCATTTTTATGAACTGTCCAGAGTAGGCAAGTCTACAGAGACAGAAAGTAGATTAATGGATGCCAGAGACTGAGGGGGGAGGGGAGAATGGAGAGAGACTATCGGTGAGTATAGGGTTTCTTTTTTGGGTAATGAAAAATACTCTAAAATTAGATGGTTGCAAAATGTTGTAAATATATTTAAAATACTACATTGTACATCTAAAATGGTAAATTTGATATGCAAATTTTTAAATCAATTTTTAAAAGTAAATTTAAGGAAAATAAATAGGACTAAGAGGTTTTCACTGTTAAAAAAAAAAAAAAAAACCTGAAGAGAGAAATAATGTCCAGTAGAGAGAGAATGAAATGTGGATGTTATGAAAAGTGGGCTTCACATGGTAGCGGGTAGATAAGCAAAGGTGGTCTGCACACTTAGCAAAGCTCTTAAACCATCTCTTTCCCAGTACCTTGCAGACAAACATACAGCCCACACCTTTATCCTAAACGACAGACCTCTTCATTCAATCATCTAATAGATATTTCGAAATAAAGAAGTCCAAAACTAAACATTTTCCAGACTCCTCCCATTCTACCCCAAAATGGGCTACAACAACAGCTTCTCCAGCTCAAGGGATAACCATTACATCCTTTCAGATATGTAGGTCCAAGCCTCAGAGTTGAGCTCCACTCCTTGATTTATTTTCTCCCTCCCCTTCCCATGCACCAGGAAATTCTTTTCTCCCTGCCTTCAAGACATTTCTGTAATCTGGGTGTTTCTCCCTGCCTTAACCGCCTGCATCCTCTCACAAGCTACAAAACATCTCTCTTGTCTGGATTTCTTTAATAGCTTACTAACTGGTCCCTTTGTTTCTGCACTTGCCCTACCTACAACCATCTAGCCTCAAAACAACAGCCAGAGTGTTCCTGTGAAAACATGACTCATTCTTGTCATTCCAGCTCAAACCCCTGCAACGGATTTTACTCAAAGCAAGAATCCCTGCAAGATCTGGCCTCTAGCTGTCTCTCTAGCCTCCTCTCTTCCAATTCCTCTCCCTCTGTTTCAGGCACGGTGTGGTCTTGTTCTTCAAACATGCCTCCGCCACAGGGCCTTTGCACTGGTTGCCATCCAGACCTCGTATAGCATTTAAATTTGCAACTCCATACCCTCATCACGTCTGACTCTGCTTACTGCGCCCTTTTTATTTTCAATAGCATTTATGAGCCCCAAGGATGTGAGCTTGCATAAGAGCAAGGACTTTATTTCTTTTATTTGCAGATGTATCCCTGAATCCTATAACAATGTCTTACACATGAAAGGGAAGGAACAACAAGCTTTGGATATGCGATCTCCAAGTTCCTCTGTTATGAGGAACAGGGTCTGGAGTCCAAAAGACCAATGGGAAGCTCCAGCTGTGTGTGTCTTCGCTAAGCAAATTACTCAAATCTATGAGCCTCAGTTTCTGCACCTTCGACCTGGGGATAATTCCATTAACTTCACAGCATTGTTATGAGAACTGTGTGATGCATTCGTTGGAACGTCCCTCTGGTCAAGGTCTTCCCCAGTGGTAAGTCCTTGCTAGCTCTTGGGGCCCCAGTGCCATCCCCAACAACTCCAAAAAAGGTGACTGCAGGCACGCTCGGATAAGAAGTTCTTCTGAGACGTAAGTTGCTAACACTGCGATTAGCTGCTTTCTGTTTCTCTCTGCAGGGTCCCGTCCTTCTGCCTGTTCAAGTGTGTCCTCTCAGTAGAGTGAACACCAAGGTGCCTCTCTGGTCCGTTGATTCTGAGGCCTTGTGTCTCACTGTGATGTTTCCCATGCTGTGTCATTTCTTTAAACATTTTCCAACAGTCCTTTTGATTTTCTTTTTTTTTTTTTTTTTTTTTTGGAGGGGGGAAAAAAAAGAAAACCTTTTTGGTAGTCAGATTTTCTCAAATTTTTCACTTCGTGATCCTGATTGGGTCAAACACTCGAAAATTATGTTAAGAGGCTCGGATCAAAGTGAGCCCGATGGAGTTGGATCTAATTCTCTGTGACTTCTAGTCCACCAGCACTAAATGCAAAGTCTTTTCGTGGCAGCTTCGCAGGGGAGAAAGTCACAAATGTTCCCATCCTAATGAGAAATTGAGTGTTGGCCGGGCTTAATCTCAAAGGCTAGAGATGGTTTTGATTTATTAAATGAGACATCAGTAAAAAAAAAAAAAGAAAGAAAGAAACAGCCAAAGCAAGCCTTCTCTGGTTAAACGTAAAATTACATTAAAAGCAAAAAAGCAAACCCATGTCCTGAGGAAAAGAGAGTTGGACAAAACAGTTATAAGGCAATAAAAGAATAAAATACAAAATATAACTGGATGGTGAAAGGAGGCCCTATTGAAAGGTTTCCCTACATCGAAATGCTTCGAGTCAATAGCGTAGAAGAAAAGAGTCGGGGAGAGTAAATGCACCTTTGGATATAAAATATAGAATTGGAGCACAGGTGAAATTTCTTTCTAATATTTTATTATGAACATTTTCAAACATAGAGAAATGTGGAAAGACTAGTTTAATAAACACCCACGTACAGACCACCCAGACCCCAAAATGGGTAAATTTGGCCAAATGTGCTTTATGTATGCCCATCTCTTTCAACATACACGCATGTGTGTTTTTTTTGCTGGCCCAGTTGAAAATCAGTTGCAGACATCATGACACTTCATTTCTAAATACTTCAACATACAGCTAAAAATCGGGACATTCTTCTACATAACTTAAATAGGCTTTTAAGGTCATGGCCCATAAATCTTTCAGATCATGAAACTCAAGGAAATATATTCATTTCACTGTCTGTAAATTGTCTTGAGTCTAGAATGACTTTGGGCAAAATACATTTTGGCTTTGGCTTCGTCATCTCACTGAGTCGATCAGTTTGTGTGATTTATTCTATAGGTAGGACAGAATGGCAAGTCTGAGTTGGTCCCTCCTTCAAGGGACTGGATCTAATGTCACCCTCTGGGGTTGGGAGGTGTTTAAAATATGACATCAGTACATGGAAACTTAGAGGATGGATGTACAATATCAGCCTGATGAAACCAAATGGCGGTGAAGCCTGTGAGTCTAAACTTAAGTCAACATGTTGGGATGAAGTCTACGGTCTTCAAAAGGGGTTGGTGATGGTTAAGAAAGGGGGAATCTTGTCTCAAGTGTTAGTGTCCAGCTGGGCCTCATAGCAAGGAGATGGGATGCTGGCAAGTCAACTGGCCATTGGGCACATCTAACCCGAGTGTGATGACAGGTGTATCTGGAGACTGACCTACAGTCTGGGCACGGCACAGCTGGGTTCTCTGCTCAGGGTCTCATAAAGCTGAAATCAAGGTTGAAATCAGCCTGGGTTGAAATCTCATCAGAGGCTGAGTTCCACTTCCAAGCTCCCTGATTGTTGCAAGAATTCAGGTCCTTGTGGCTGTAGGACTGAGGCCCTCAGCACCCAGATGCCCCTCGCTCTACGGCAATTCACGACAGGGCTGTTTGCTTTCTTCCTGGAGACCTACAGAGGGAATCTCAGTGAGGACACATTTCTTTTGTAGGTTCACCTGGTTCGTTAAGGCCCACCTGGTATAATCTCTTTTGCTAGCACCTCAAAGTCACCTGATTAGTAACCAATTCATGAGATGATATCCCAATATATTCACAAATCTCACCCACACTGGAGGAGAGGAGATTATACAAGAGTATGGATCACGGAGGATGGAGGGGGTGAGGATTAACACAGCTCATGCCTGCTCCTTTCCCCTCATGTTGGCCAACACCACGCCAGCTGAATCCCTTGTTAAATCACCTTTACATTTCCAAAAGTGCTTCCGGATTAGAGTTCCAAGACTTCCCTCTCCACCTGAGCCACCACACCAGGTTGACATCTCCCTACTCGGTCACCTTCCATGTATCTCCCATCACTCCATAAATAGTCTAAACCAAACTCACCACCCCATCCCACACTCCTGCCAATTTTATTTCCCCTTACTTCACTATTAACAACCTTTACAGCATACATAGGGTTTAAAAAACAAAATTGGTCATGAAACTTTTAACTCTCCATCCTCCTAGTGTGTTTCATTTGAGGTGTAGCTGATGTCCAAGAGGGAGGAGGAGTTGCCAGAATCAATTCAAATAATACTTACGTGATCACGTAAGTTACCTGTTGGCGTGAATTGTGGAACACATTGCTGTATCCAGCTCCCTTGGATGTTCCAAATAGCCCCACAACATAAAACAAAAACAAGAAAACCTCACATTTTAAGTCATATAAAAATAGGCAAACTCACTAGCCATTCTGAGAATCGGGCTCGATTAGCAGGTGCTCACAGAGCCCGGGTAGCTGTCAGCGATGTTCCCTCCACAAAAGGGTGTGCCCGGGACTCCCAGAGGCAGCTTCACTTCCCCAGCCTACTTCAAAATTAGATTTACTCGGTTACAAATCGTACATGCTAAATGAGCAGAAGTCTTCAACAAGGAGGGCTGCCAGGCGAAATAGCTGAGCATTTAACGGCTCACCATGGCATTACCATTTTTATGGTCTATTAAGGCAATTGGAAGAATACCAGCTGAATGAAGAATCAGGACATTTACGGACATCTTTTATAAATTACCTCATGCCTGCGTAAAAAGTAGAGTTCCCCTTCTCATCTAATAAAATTTGAGACAGAGATTCTTGAAAGAAGTCAGCCTGTATCAGACAGAGTACTTCTGCTAATGAACGTGAGCGCAGAATTTCCTTCCCTTCCCTTCCTAAGTTGGTGCTTTCGAAAATTAAAATATTCTGGGTCCTGGCTTTCAGTTTGACTCCCCCCACCTCCCCACACCCCCGTCTATTTTCCAATCAGATTGAGGAAAGCAGAGAGTCATTATTAAGAATTAGAAGAACCATTTCCTAAGTTGCTGCCTTAACTTCTGCCATTTAAAATTGAAGCAAGGCAGCTCCTGCGTCCTGGCATCTCCTGCCAACCCCTAATGAAGCTCGCTGCGTCGACTTCACCTTCAGCAGATTTCCCCCCTGGATTGAAAAAAATGCAGAGAAAGAAGATGTGTAACTCTGCTCTAGCCAGAAGCTTGTGTGTGCCTGGGAGTTTAAAAGGAAAATAAAGGGAGAGGTTAATTAAACAACCCCCACCCACCAAAATTAAAGTCATTTAGAGACACCCGGCTTCGTTAGTCGTACTGGGAAGTGAAATCACGCTCCAGGTAGGAGAACAGCCTTTCACGAATGGCTGCTTCATCACATCAGGGGAGGTGTAGAAGAAGTCACACGCAGAGTCGCAAGGCTAGATCCCAGGGTCCCCAAGGCACCTGTATTTTGCATGGCAGCTTCCGGGAGTTGAGTGTGGAGGGGTAAATGGTAGCGGCGACACCCGAGATCTCGGTGCTGTGTTTCCACTTGCAGAATTGCACTGGTAGAATGGAGCCATCGGGGTCGGTATGCCGAAAATGATGATGTGAGGGGGGCACCAAGGACCCCAGACAAATAAGGCAGCCTCAAAGAAAAAGGAAAACCAGGATCTCTACAGATCTGGAAAGTTTTTCTTTGGTGCTGCCTGTAGTTTGAACAGATGCTGAGAACACAAAACAACAGGCGTCAGCCACAAAGAAGCTCATTCTTTCGGGTTGGACTCAACTTGTCTGCTCCTTTGTCGAGTCTTACCCTGTCTCTCTACAGAACAATGATCTCTATGTTTGTGCCTCCACTGAAGGTGCCAATTAAGTCACCAACTATACACCTTGTGAAGCGCTCAAACATTCCGTTGCAGTTATTACTGTGCACGCCTACTGTTCCTGGAGAGCAGGGTTGTGTCTGACTGTGTTAGATCTAATTCAGTAAGTTCCCTGGCACCTAGTGGATGTAAATGCTCAGGTCAAGTGATTGTTAAATAAACAAATTATACTGATATTTATAGTTATACACTAGCTACTATTAAGCTAGTAGTATAATGCATCAATCACTATGCAGTGGTCCCCAACCTTTTTGGCACCAGGGACCAGTTTCATAGAAGACAATTTTTTTCCATGGATCAGAGTAGGAGAGGGTGGTTTCAGGATAATTCAAGCACATTACATTTATTGTGCATATAATAATGTGCATATAATAATGTGCATATAATAATGTGCATATAATAATGTGCATATAATAATGTGCATATAATAATGTGCATATAATATTGTGCATATAATAAGTAGGTACATATTCTAGCTCCAGCTTAATTTCCTCTCCATTTATTGGAGAGCTGTGCATATGTACCCGGCTTTACGTATCTTACCTCATGTAATTTTTTTTTCTTTTGAGAACCCTATGAGATAGGCACTATCATCTGCAAGTCCACAGATGTGAAAACTGAGGCTTAGAGAGACCAAGGCAGGTGCTTGGGAAAGGTAGGTGGAAGTTGTACACTCAGACTTCGGACCTACCTGTGTTGGGCTCTAAGCCTCATGTGATTGACCGTCTGAATTAACAGTAGTAAGGGACTGTGTTCCTGGCATATGACCACCTGTGTTCCAATCCTTGTTCTTTCCTGTGTAGCTGTGTGCCAGGAGGAACTCACTTTACCCCTCAAGCCTCAGCTTCCCTGTCTGCACAAAGAGGGTGGTAGCACATACATCATGGGGAAGGAATGAGAAATAATGGCAACTGCATGTGAGAATTCTGCTTGGCATCCAGTCCACAGACGTGGCTCAGCAACTGTTGGCGATCATTCTTACACTCACCACCATGATCGACATCATTCATTATGTTTCTGTGTTGCTCTGTTATTACATCATTACATTATCATTACATTATAGCGTCTGTGTCTGGGACTGTGTCCCTGTGTGTGCATTTAACAGCTTTATTGAAGTTTAATTTACATACCATAAAATTCACCTAAGTATACACTAATTTTAGCTAGTGTATTACAGTTCTGCACCTGTGACCAATATCCAGTGTTGGAGCACTTCCATCACCCCTAAAAGTTCCCTCATGCTGATTTGCAGTCAAGCCCCGAACCCACGCCCAGCCTCAGGCAACCATTGACCTGCTTTCTGTTTTTATAGTTTGCCTTTTCTAGAAATTTCTACATTGACTTTCTTTTTCCCCCTCTTTCAAACTCTGGTCCATCCATATTAAACATCTGAGTTATTTGTTAAACATGCAAATTCTCAGGATCCACCACAGACTCCATCAGCATTAAGTTAGGAGCAGGGAGTCTCTTGATAATGAACCAGCTACCCTGGGAACTTCCTTTAGATAGTAAAATGTGAGCACCCTCATCCGCAAATTCCGGGGTTGCAAGGCTGCCCCTGGCAAAACTGAATTGGATTATAGCTAACAGAGCCCAGGGGACCGAGCAGGAAGATGGAAGGGAAGGCTTGTTTTCCCTGGAGTGATAATCTGGGTGGTGACTCCCATCCACTGCTCTTCAGGAGCAAATACCTCAGAGGGTCCATTAGACTTGACAGGAGGCAGACTGACAGCCCCTTCCCTGGGAGAAGCCCCCATCAGACCCTGAGGACGGACCTTCCTTGGCTCTCATTAAGTCTTTCTCCCTGGGGAGGAAACAACCACAGCATACAGAAGGCTGATCTCTCCTTGGGCCATCCCTGGAGACTGGAGCCTCAACCTGGGGCTGGTCCTGAAGGATTTGGAAATCACCCTCTTAGATTACTGTCTGTGTGTAGTCAGCTGGGGCTGCAGTTAAGTCTTAACTGCATAAAGTAACACGCCTAGACTCCGAGGTAGGGTCCACAGTATCCTTAGGGACAGTCTTGTGTGTCAGGGAGGCCTGTGGTGACCAAGTCCAAATCAGGACTGGAGCTCCCCTAGGACTTAGTGATTTCTCCAGCCATGAGCCACCCACATCTTATGCAGTCTGAGTCAAGTTTCCATCAGGTCAAGTTTGCAAACTCAAATGCCTACAGAGGTCAGGAATGTGAAGGAGCGTAGCCAAAAGAGGGGGTTACAGTGACTTGCAGAGTGCATGCATTATCTAAAAGGGACACCCACTATCCAAGCATTGTCAATTGGCACCATGAAGGTTGCAGAACCAATGTTGCCAGAGCTCTGATATCTTAAGACATAGTGAAACCCAGATTTGCATGTGAAAGCTCTTTAGTTTATAATTAACAATTGATCTCATACAAAAAATACCAAAGTATAGGACACGCAAAACATCTGTGAACTGTATCCCAACCCTTGGGCCATTCTATACATCACATTAGGCATTCAGAGGTCCTCTGGCTGCTTCCACATTCTACCTGTTGCTAGGGTGGTGGTATGATGGGAGGGCACAGATGACAACATTATACACAAGTTCCAGCATGGCTGCTACTCAGTTTATCTTGACTACATGACTTCAGGCTGCAGGAAAAATGTCATAATATTTAATACTCAGCCTTTAAACTGTAGCTCAGTATGCAGACTCCTCTATCATTGGAATAGAGTCAAGAAATCATCTATGTTATCAGAGCAAAAGGAAGACCTGGGCCGGGCGCTGTGGCTCACGCCTGTAATCCTAGCTCTTGGGAGGCCGAGGTGGGCGGATTGCTCAAGGTCAGGAGTTCAAAACCAGCCTGAGCAAGAGCGAGACCCCCTCTCTACTATAAATAGAAAGAAATTAATTGGCCAACTGATATATATATATAAAAAATTAGCCGGGCATGGTGGCGCATGCCTGTAGTCCCAGCTACCCGGGAGGCTGAGGCAGCAGGATCGCTCGAGCCCAGGAGTTTGAGGTTGCTGTGAGCTAGGCTGACGCCACGGCACTCACTCTAGCCTGGGCAACAAAGCGAGACTCTGTCTCAAAAAAAAAAAAAAAAGGAAGACCTGAATGGATAGATCTGTCTAAGCATGAGGGAGATGATAAAAAAAAATCACAAAGTAGAGTTAAGAAGGGAGTAAAAGAGAGTGGCAGCTTGCATGCATGCACAAATCAATCAATAAAATAATGCAAAAAATTGGAAAAAATGAGAACCTGGAGGGATACCTAACACAACAAACAAGGGACTACAGAAATGTTCAAGAGATAGCTCAACACAACTAGAACTTTAAAAAAAAAAAAATGACTCAAAGGCAAGATGGAATGACAAATAGAAATATAAATGACAGGCAACATGTGCAAGGTAGAGAAATGAGGAAGAGTAAGAAGCAGAAATGATACTGTTGAAATATAATTATCTGGAAATAGAGAAAATAAAGGAAAGGCTTGTCATAAACGCAGAGAATGCAAAACACTCAGCAGTCATACAGAAAATGCTATCAAATCGTTGTGGGAAACGGATAGCAACGATTGAAAAATAAAGGGAATGGATGTCTTTCTAGGAAAGAAGTCAACAAAAGAAACAGAAAAAATAAAAGTCTTCAGAGATATAATACAAGACAAATTTTCTGAAATGGAAAAAAAATAACAAAACAAAGTAGAACTCAATCTATACAACTCAGACACCTGGCATTTTCTGAGAAAATGTGATATCACATTATCTATATGAGACATATTTTATTTACATATTGAACATTAAAGACTTTTAAAATGACTTTTTCCTCCATGTCTTTAAGGAGACAAAGAAAATGCATTTATAAAGATTAACGTCCTGTTTGGTCTCACGTTTCTCCAAAATCATTTGATGCTAGATGTGAATAGAGCAATATGTATACAAACGTGATTCAGGCATGTTTCCAGCCGAAGGAATTAGTTTGTTCTAAAGGCAACACACAGAAAGTTTCCATAAAGAATTCAGGGAATAGAGATCTTCAAAAAAAAGAAAAAAAAAAATTAGCTCCCATTACTAAAATCTTGGTTCACTAGCGTTGCTAAGAGCAAACCTACTGACTCAGAGCCTGCATTTTAACAAGATCCCTAGGCTGGATCACTTTCCTGTGTTTGACAGCACTTACGAGAGGAGTTAAAACGGGGAATTCGGGAAGGAAGAAATCGTGGTCAGAGGACCGTGAACATTTTTTCTATTTCTATACAGTACTGATATTTGGCAACTTCAAACATGATGGTTACAAAGCAGCATGGAGGTGTCATAACACTTGGCAATGTAAAAATTCATAATAACCTAACCAAAAAGTGTGGAAGTTGCGGAGGAATGAGGCTGGAATGCATTTGTGTTAAGAGCTTCATCTTTTAGAGCAGTGCGTCAAATCACGTTCTATGAAAAACAAAAGTGATTTGAAACACAATAATGATTCTAATTTCTTAGTGTTTTTTTGTACCATCTTTTCTTAAGAGAGAGAAACCTTTTTAGGAAATTATGTCTTCTGCAATGAAGAAACATTTACTTGACTCTCAGCTCTACCATCAAATTCACTTTGGTTTTTCTATTTTTAACACCAAGGACTATGCGATGTGATTCTTTCAATAAAAAAATAGCCCGTTAGAGTAAACTATTTATTGTTAAATCTGTGTTTATGCATGAGACAATATTTAACATGATATTCGCCTAATATTAATGACGGCTCTTTAGGATGATAATGCATGGGGTGATTTGCAAATGTCTTCCTTTGTATATTTTTGCTTAGTATCTGTATAATGAGCATGCACTTCTCTTAGAAAAACAATAGGCTACAAGTAACCCTGAGAGAGTGAGCAAAGGCACAGGTCCTATCAGGAGGATAGCTTCCTTGGTTCAAAGTTCTCTCCTCTGAGGCTTCCAGATGACCAAGGTTAGTCCTATCCATGGGCAATCTAGTTTCCTGAAACCTCACTAAACTGCATACCCCTTCAGGAGGGCAGAAAGCAGAGGGTTCTTCATTATCAATGAATATTCCTTGTGTTTAGCATGTGAGGTTGCACAGGGTACTCAATCCATATTTGTTAGATGAGTGCATGAGTGAGTGAATCCTACTTCCTCCACGGAGGCTTCATGATAAACCCAGTCTCCTTTTAAACATTTGACCATGGTTGGGCAGGCTGACTTGAATTTTAAGTAACTAAAAGACGGAACAATCTGGTGACCTTTTCTCAGCGAGAATCAGGATGTGGCTAATTGAGACTCTAGGTGCTCGGCAGTTGTAAATCTGATCCTTCCGTTTGTATGAACATGACTTTTTCATGTTCGAATGTGGCTTAATTAAGCAAAATGTCTTATGTGAGGATTCAAATCCCTGTGTAGATTAAATGAGTCTATTTAGGATCCACTAAGACTTTGAAAGTTTCTCTCATACTGTAGCACGTTGCATTACATCCTCATACCACAGGGAATATGAGAAAAGTTCAGAGTGAGAGAGAGAGAGAGAATCACTGAATGTCAGAGCTGTGTAGGGCCTCAGAGACCATCAGAAACAACCTCTCATGTTACCCACAAAATCAGCTCACTGCTCAAAGAAAAAGAGGCCATGCAGAAGAAAGTGCCTGGACTATTTTCTCCCTGTTCTGAAGCACTCCACGGTAGTGTTACGGTGTGGTGGAAGGAGATAGAGCCAAGCTGTGGAATGGGCCAGTCTAGTTTCCGACTTTGTCTAACCACATATTGCGTGACTCTGGGCAAGTCAGTTTCCCTCTCTTGGCCATCGGTTTCCATTGCTTTGAAAATTAAAAAAAAAAAATCATGTTGGGTGGGTACCTACCAAACCTTATTATGAATATTTAAGCCATGGGATACTGATTTAACAATAACAACATAATTAATTGACTTAGAAACTGAATGAATAATAGAAAGTTGATATGTTTGGGTTGGATCCAAGGTGGGCACTCTGACCCTTGACCACTGCCATTTTCAGTCAAGACCCCTTAGAGCGTTGACATGAAGATTGACTTCTAGGAAAAAATAAAAATTTTAAGTACTCAATTGTTCTAACAAAAGGAACAAAAACCACAGAGCCACAACTAAGCCATGTCATTTCTATTTGGCAGAATAAGTAATGGATTCTTTTTTTAAAATTTGTATTTACGTATTTTTAAATTTCAAACTATTACAGGGGTACAAATGTTTAGGTTACATATATTGCCTTTGCCCTGCCCAAGTCAGAGCTACAAGCATGTCCATCCCCCAAACAGTGCACACCACACCCATTAGGTGTGACTATACCCATCCCCTCCTCCTCCCCATCTGCCCAAGACACAGTGAATGTTACTAGTATATGTGAATGTGTTGATCAATTAGTACCAGTTTGATGATGAGTACACGTGGTGCTTGTTTTTCCATTCTTGTGATACTTCGCTTAGTAGAATGGGCTCCAGCTCCATCCAGGTTAATACAAAAGGTGCTAGATCACCATTGTTTTTTGTGGCTGAGTAGAACTCATGGTATTACATATACCACATTCATCAATCCACTCCTGGATTAATGGGCATTCGGGTTGTTTCCACATCTTTGCAATCGTGAGTTGTGCTGCTATAAATGTTCACATGCAGATGTCTTTATTATAGAATGAATGTTTTTTCTCCCTTTGGGTAGATGCCCAGTGATGGGATTGTTGGATCAAATGGATTCTTGATCCACTACAAGGTTTGTTTGTTATAAGGTAGGAAAGGGCCATCACCACATGATTGTACAGCAACTCTAGGGACAGAGAAGGCCCTCTTTTCAGTTTTAGTGGAATTGATTCACGTTGTCCAGGGATATGACAATCAATGAAGAATGATACTGCTAGGTGTGGCATGACTGCACAGAGAATGGGAGAAAGGTGAGGTGTGGCGAGTTGTGAGTCAGAGATGTGAGATCACCATCAGAATGTCCCACAGAGCCTGAGGCCTTGGGCCTGGAGTTGCACAAAACTGGGTTTTATGTGGATGATCCTGGAAAATTGTGTTTAAATTCCCTCTTCCTAATTTTACAGAACTCTAATAATTAGCACTCTCCAGCTGAGCCTTTCCTCCTAGTTTCCCCAAATAAGCATTTTAGCTTATGTTGCTTCTCTGAAAATATTGATGGAAAAACAATAGGGAGGGAATAAAACCAACAAATATGCCGAAATCATAAAGCTAATTAGAAGTTTTATAAGGTTCTTCTAGATGTAGTTCTTCCTCTAAAATTCCTAGTTCCCTCTCAGTAGGCAAACGGACATGGTCTTTAGAAGCCACCAGTTTCAATCCTGGGCCAGTTGCAATGAGCCACGTGACCTGAGTTAAATCAAACCATTCACCCAAAAACACCTTCCTGCTGAAAATGGGACTAAATTCCATTAAGAAAAAAAAATTACATAAATCCGGAGTCTGGGGGATGCATGAAGTGTGTATACAATATAACTGGCATGCAAATAATTCAAATTTGGCAAACACTGGCTTAGTCGCTTTTGATGAATAAGCCGAGATTTGAATATCAGTCAGGTAAGGTAGCTCTTGGGACCTCAATCCATTTATATAACCCCTCTTGGTCTCCTTTCCTTCTAGATGAAAGTTGAATAATAACATCTACCTGGTTTCAGTAAGATAATAACATGTAAATCGCCCAGCAGAGAGTGTGATGATAATTTTGCTCAGTAAATGGGAACAAGTCTCATGTTTTTGTTTACTGGATTAAGGCATATCTTCTCCTCCTTGACTTTAAGTACTTCGAAAGCATGAATATTGTCCGTTTCTTCTTTTAAATTAATGCAACCGTAAGCACTTAATATATATTTGTCGCATTAATTAATTCATTAGAAAAATATGCATGGATGTCCTCCCAAGAATGCACCAGACAATAAATTCTCCTACTATGGAACTGTAGTGTTATTTTCCCCTAACGGTTGTTGGTGATGCCATTGTTAACCTCTCCAGGAAAAGCCAACAGAGAGCCATTTTAGTGTCTTGCGTTACACTTCCTGGAGATGGATTGTTTCAAAATATTCTAGCTGGTAACTACAGATGGTGTCTCTTTCACCATAAAGGTGTCTCATCTGTTGTTCTTGCCACTTCTTAGGCTGTTTGCCACAATTAAGTATGGCAGCAGAAAGTCCCAAGGCTGGTTTATGTTGTGTTTAAAAAGTTAATTAAATTGCCAAGTTGTTAAATTTAAAGTTAAAAAATCTATTAGCAAGTTTCCTCCTGATTAAAGTCATGAGACCCATGTGTTTGATTTTCAACTTGGTCCTCTCCAGCGATAAACATTAAAAATAAAACAATTCCATTTTATGACCCAGGCCTCTACAATGCCTTGTGTGTGATTCATTAGGGAGGAAAAAAGAAAAAAAAAAAAAACGGCAGCTAAATTACAATTCATCTGCACACAAAACTTCCAAAGAACATGTTGGCAGGATGGGGTGGGTGAGTAGGGTATGTTAAAACGAAAGAGCTGTCCAAAGTTAATATATGGCATTTTGTATTTTATAATCTGCTATCTTGAGATAATGGCAAAGAAGATGCCCTTTGTCGTCTTAGAATGCTAGATAGAGTATCTGACGGGGCATTGGAATGGGGGAATTAGTGGTTAACGGTTTTAGGAGACAGAGACAGGTCTGGCTTTAATTTCTGGCTTGCAAACATACTGGTAGACTATCCTGGATGTTCATTTCCTCACTGGTTTGCTGGAGATATTATAATATATGCCCCATAAGTTTGTGAAGAGAATTAAGGAGACAATAGCATTTAGCAACCATTATTTAAAAATAGCCCTATCTAGAGAGACTGTGCAGCATAGGGTCTAGCACAGAGTCTAGCCTCTGAGGTCAAACAGCCTCAGTTCAAATGCCAACTCAATCAGCCTGTGACACTGGACAGGTTACTCAGACTTTCCACCACTGGTTTTGAGTCTGTGAGGTGGGTTTGATGATATTATGCAATGTATAAAGTTAATACAAAGATTGGTATATTAAAAAATAAAAACCATAATAAAACAAAATACCTGTAAAATAGTGCTTGGCCCAAAGTAGATTAACAAATATTAGCTGTTATTTTCATAGGTCACACAAAACATGCATTCTGATCTGTGTGTGTGTGTGTATACACACACACACACACACACACACACACACACACACACACACTCTGTCATCTATCTACCTAAGAGCTAACTTAGGGAAAAAATATGATAATAAATTTAGATCTTAAGAGATGCCTTAATGGAACCAGTGTTAGAATAATGGAATCCACAAGTTGGAAGAGGTCTTAGAAAACATCAATTCTACCCTAACTGCTGAATGAATCTTCCCTGCCACCGTCTGACAGGTTGTCATTGGAAATGTGACGTGGAGCTCTCTACCTTTTGACAGCCTGTACTGCTGCTGGACAGCTCTAATTTTTGGCAATCTTGTTCTCCTATTGATCTGAAGTCTGTCTCCCTTGCATACTGGGGTGACTCGGAAGGCATCAGCTTGGTCTTTTACATAATAGCTCTTCAGAGACTTAAAGGCAACAGTGCTGAGTCCCGAGGTGTTTCTTCTCTGGGATAAAAAGCCCTCATCCTTGGTGAACACATGCTCAAGAGTCACTTCAAATGCCACCGCCTCTTGAAAGCCTCGGTTGCTGTCTCTGGGAGTAGCTAAGCACACCTCCTTCAGAGCTCCCCTGCCATCTCGGGCAGCCGCTCATTGCCCCTTCCATCTCGGCGTGCTGTCCTTGCATCCTTGTGTTCCTCTGCTTCCCCAGCCAGCCTGTTACATCCAGCAGTCCTGGCTGATTCATCCCTGTATTCTAGTGGTGCATACTTATGGCTGGAAACCAGTATGGCTGTTCCTCCAAAAAAGTAACAATAGAATTTCCATATGACCTAGTAATTCCATTTCTGAGTATACACCCAACAGAATTGAAATCAGGGTCTTAAAGCTATATTTGTACACCTAGGTTCATAGTAGCATTATTCACAATAGCCAAAAAGTAGAAGCAATCCACCTTCGGTTCATTGACAGGTGAATAGATAAACAAAATGTGGTATAAACATACAATGGACTCTTATTCAGCCTTAAAGAGGGAGGAAATTCTGACACATGCTGCACCCAGATGAACCTTAAGGACATGAAGTGTCCTTAAGTGCTAAGTGAAATGTGCTAGTTACAAAAAGACAAATACTGTACAATCCCACTCATCAGTATGAAGTTCCTAGAGTCGTCAAACTCACAAAGACAGAAAGCAGAATGAATGGTGTTTGTCGTGGGCTGGGAGGAGGGGAATGGAGGGTTATTGTTTAATGGGTATGGCGTTTCAATTTAAAACAACTTAATTAGCATGTCCTGAAGTATGACAGTCAAGCAGGAAGACCTTTCACTCCTCTGAAACACATCTTTCTCCACTACTATCTCATGAAATCTTTAGCCTCAAGGTTATCTGTAAACCCAGACATGGGACACGTTCCCCGAATGCCACTGCGTCTCACTGCATCAGTGAGGTGGGTGACATGACCCCCCAGTGCAAAGCAGGAGGAGGGGCTAGCAGGGACTGAGAGGTGGGTGTCTCACACCCCGTTTTGCTGGGATTCCTTCCACAAAGGGAACGCTCGCTCCTCGTTTTGTGAACAGCCGGCTGCGGCCACACAGATGCCTGTAACTGGATTTCATTATGGAAATGCCGCTAAAGAGGGCCACAGGCTCCAAAACCCATTAAACTGCTCTCTATTGCTTTACATATTCTTCCACGATAAAAATAGCCTGATATTTGAATTTAAGAAGCTGCTGCCTAAAGGGTAACAGATGGATATTAAGAAGATTATAATAAAGAGGGGGATTATCAAAAAAATAAAATGGGAGTTGGGGGAAGGATCGTTTTTGACACTTAAGGCAAATCAGTTCTGGGGGGTGACGTGTTTTCCAGAATGTGACACTACCTTCTTTGGAAGCAAAACCGCTCAGCATCTCCGTCACACCGAAGGGATTTACGGCTGTGGGTTGTTGAGTTTTATTTCGCGGCGGCCTTTCTCCGCCTGCCCAGGGGGCTATATTTGCAGCTCCCCTCTCTGAAAACGCAATTTGTGTTCCAAGGTCCACTCGCTACAGCTCTCAACAAAAAGAACCTCTTCTTTCTTGTAGTGTCTGTTTTTTCTGCATGCCTCCTTCCCACGAAAAGCAAGGGGACCCTCACCACGCATTGACACGCCTGCTATCCGCTTGCATTTCTGCAACCCTGATACACTGAGGTTTGGGCAACAACCAACTTTGACTCAAAATAATGCGATCGACTTTTGTCTTTTTATCCTCCTTCATGATTTGGGATTGCTGCTCTGAAACTCCATCCCTCAAGCGGTTAGTTCTCTTGAAAACAGACACATTGAAATCTATTTTTAAAACGCCATACCAAATGCTAATAATTGACCATGTCTCTCACCAGGCTGCCGCTTGATCTACTTGTTTATTAACTGTCCCCTTCCAAGGCCTTTAAAATCCTTTATCTTGTACCCCCATGAAACTCTCAAGCCCCACATTGTGTTTAGATTATTTAGAAATTCAATTCCAGAGTGGCATTAAAGTTTTCCAGATTATCAAAACAGAGTATGTGCTCCTGTTTTGAGAATTCTTATCTAAGCACTAATTATAATTCCCAGTCATGGTACCATCAACCAGTTAGGCATAATTACAATGTTACAAGATTCATTGCCCACTTCTGTTTGTTGTATACTTTATCTTTACCTATCTGGAGATATTATCTTATTTTCTTCTGGTTAAAGTTTTCCTGGTTAAAGTTTTCCTCGACCAACTTTTTCAAACATGTTATCCTCTACTCTTGAATAAGAGTTGTTTCATCTAGATCCAAAATACTTTATCATCATCCTTTTTTCCCCGAAGGCTATTAATTGTGGTAGGTGAAATACCAGAAACCTGTCTAATCTCTGTGCTATGTTTGTGGTCTTGTCTTTTAATCAAAACAGAGTGTACTATTTCTTTTTTATCTTTGAAACTTGAATATTTCACTACGATTTACTGTAAGTCTGCAAATCTGCGGTTCCCATCTGAGAAGATGTGAGTCCATTTAATCTGACAATCCATGTTATTCTTTAATTCAGTGAATTTTTTTCTTTTACTTCTGTGATTAATATTTCTCCTCAGTGTCTTTTTATCCTTTAAGGATTCCAAATGTGTGAGCACATTAAGACTTTTGGTTCTGTCTACAAATCCCTTACTTTATACTGGAGTTTCACAGCTAGCTACCTAGTTAAATGCAATGATTATAAGCATGAAGTTGAATGGATTTTTAGATCATGAAGCAGAATACGCCCAATACCAAAAAAGCCACCCACATTCTCCCTGCGGTCATTTCTGCCACTAGCACGATGATGACCAATATTTGCAATTCTAACAGAATAGGTTAGTTTTGTCTGATTTTGTCCTTTATACAAAGAAAATAATAACAAGCACACTATTTTGTGTCTGGCTTCTTTCTCCTGCAGTAAGATTTTGAGATCTATCCACACCATTGTAGCATATAGTTGGTGATCACTTTTCCCACTACTGTGTATTATCGCATTGCATGAATATGCCATGATTTATTTATCCATTCTACTGTTGAGGGACATTTGGGTTGTTTCTGATTTCTTCCCAGAATTTCGAAGAGATAGTACTTCATTTTTGTCTGTATTTCACAGAGGTAGCCTCAGACTACAGGACATCCCAAAAGTCTCCAAACATAGGGGAAATGGGAAATTGTAGCTAAATGTACCTTTATTTACAAAACACTCATTACAGAATTTTTCCTTTGTAAAAAGAATTGAGGCTTTCGTAAGTCTCTACTTTCTTAAGTCTTTACTACTTAACAATATTCCTGCAAGGAAGGAACAAGTGCACACCTCTCAAACGGGTCAGCAAACTCTGGCCCAAAACGTGAAACATGTCCACCCAATGTAGAAAGGCCCCAAATTCTAATCATCACCATGTCCTCAATGGGTCTTGACACCTCCGAAAGACAGCCATTCTTGTGTGATGCCTGACTCTAGGTGTGAATGTACTAGGACAGTGTTGTGTGCTCCAAAGTGTAGAAAAGATGCTCCGCCAATGAGAACAAAAAATATAAATAAAACCAAGAGTTTCATAACCAAATATTTTTTAGGAAATGTTAAGCTATAAATAAATTTTACTTATTTTGCCTTAACTACAAGACGTAAAGCCTTTAATAGGCTTCTGAAAACATCCCCAAGGGGAAGATGCGAAAGATAAAGAGCACGTGGTGTTTCCTAAATATAGAAGCTTTTTCAAAGATTATGATCGGTTTATTTTCCCCCAACATTTTATTATAAACATTTATAAACAAACAAAAATTGAAAGAATTATACATGAATACCCACATATTCTCCCACCTAGATTCTACAATTAACACTTGGCTGTATTTATTTTATCTATTTATCCATCCCCTTATCCTTCTGTCCATTTTATTCTTGGAGACATTTTAAATTTCATCACATCTGCGGTCTTCAAACATAAACACTTTAGCACATGCGTATTGTGAACTAGACTTTAACATATTTTATGGCTCTATTTTTAATCGAGGTTAAGAAAATTACATAATACAAAAATGTACAAATTTTAAGGATACAAAACAATGGTTTTTGACAAATGCACAGAGATCTGTGTGACCCAAATTCATCCCCCCAGAAGTCTGAGCGTGCCCCTTCCCAGTCGATCCCTCCCGCTTACCCACCCAGAGAAAACCACTTTTCTGGGTGTTCTCAGCACCACCCCAGAAAAAGTCATCGTGTTTCTTATTTCTTGCCATAGATTAGGTTTGCTTGCTCTAAAATTTTATTTTAATGGAATCTGCTTTCACACATCAGGATGTTTTGAGATTCATCCATGTTGCTTCATGCATCTGTAGTTGGCATAGAATAGTTTTTTCTTTTTTCTGTAGCATCTCGCTGAGGCAGTGTGCTGTGGAATACACTTTAGAGGGGTTCCTGGCCACAGACTTGGGAAAGAGAGGGAACTGATCCGAAGAACACGTAGAGTTTTCTATACGGTACAAAGAAGCGATAGTCACTTTCCAGTTTGGATTTGTTTCTTATATATCTCGTCTCCATTCAAATATATACAAGGTATACAATTGTTAATAACTATGTGCTACTTGGGTCTCAATGTAACACTAACCTATCTCTCAAGGTTATATGAGAACCCCACTGCACAAGGCAAGATAAAAATAACAAAATGCTATACCAGTGTTGGTTACTGTTATTAATAACAATGATCTGAATACTCTTCCCTCCTCCCCTGGACTCATATGAATTTAAAGTTGCAAGAAAATCTTGGAATTGCTTATTTCATCAAGCAGTTCAATTTTTAGATGTACAGAAAAATAGGGTAAAAGTGAAAAAAATTTTCAGATGAAAACTTGAGACCTAGAGGAAGAAACAAGTAACCAGTTGGTAGAGGCTGATCTAGGATCATAACCCAAGTCACTCTTGGGTTATGATCCTAGAGGTCATCTTTCTTTCTACTGTATCCCTGCCACCTCTCAATTGTATCCCTCTTAAGTTCAAGCTTTATTTAAATATGTTAAAAATGTCTCCCCAACATAACTTGGGTTTTAAATTAGTGAAACCTGGAAAACTTTTATCCATATCTACTAGAGTGACCAACATCCCAGTTGGCCTAAGACTCTCCTGGTTTTAGCAATGAAAGTCCTGTCTCCTCCCGTCCCCAAATCCCTCAAACCAGATGGCTGTCACCCCAAATCTTCCCTGGGGTCAGAGACAACTTCAAAGAAGTTGCATTCCAATCACTCTGGAAAGCCTGACCATTATCTTCTCAAAAAGCAACCAGCAGCCCACTTAACTCTGTTCCCTGCATTTCTACTAGAAGCAGGTGTCATATAAGAAATGCTTCATGCATCCCCTGACAATCAACCTGCTCTTATTTAGGGGCCAGATGGTGCCATGGTTAAGAGCTAAGACATTAGAATGGACATCCTGGATTTAAATCTCAGATCTGCTCCTTACTAGCTGTGTGGCTTTGAGCAAGCAGGTCACTTCACCCCTCTAAGCTTCCAATTCCCTGCCTTTGGAATGGCAAAATAACGAGCACAGTGTTGCACATTATTTTGTGTAAGAAATGAGATCACTCATGTCGAGAGCTTATCAGTGTTCCTGGCACATTGTGTCCTGTAAAAGGTAACTCTCCTTTTATGATTTAAAATGCAAGCTTCATAAGAGAGAAGCCTAAAGACCAATCTGGGAACAGCTTCCACAGGGACCCTACCCATGAACAGGCTTCATGGTTTGATTTAGTGGAGAAGTTTGCTCCTACCAGATGAAAAGCAGAAGAAATAGCTCAATAGCAGGCATTCACCCTAGCTCTAAGGGTTAAGCAAAGAGGCAACTGCTTTTACATCGGAATGTTTTTGTCACCCCCTTTTCATGTGAAACCTTTTCATCTGCGCTAAAGCTTCAGAAGTCAGATTTCACTGAAGTCACTATGAGACTTGTGCTAGCAATGGGACTTTAATTACCTTTCTCAGACACAGGGATGGCTCTTGTGTTTAAAAAGAAGCAGGGTTGGGGGAAAGAGAAAGAGAGAGAGAAACTCTTCTTTTCCTTCATGCATTGTTTTTTTTCCCCCCCAGATTGAAATCTTTTGTTCCTGGTACTTTCCATATGCCACCCTTTAATATTTTATCAGCCCCCACCTCATCAGAAGACTGCTGGCCTCATTAGATAATTAATGGTTGCCGGGATCGCATTTGCTTCAGTTAATACATCTGCAGCCAGCAATTAGCGCCTGAGTTTATTAGTCGTACTGGCTTCATTTATTGGGGAAGCAATTCTGCCTTTGATTGAAGCCACTGGGATTGGCGTGTGTGGACAGCTTGCCCCCTGTTCGGGATTCTTTTGTTTACATTTTTTTGTTACAGTTTTGCAACACTGCTGCATCCTGGCCCTGCCATGAACAGTTGGTGGGGAAGATTTCCCTTTTATAATTTAGAAGATAATTGGGTAATTCTGCACAGGAGAGAGCCGCTGCAAAGCAATTCTCCAACTTTGGGTGGGGCAGCGGGGGGGGGGGGAGTAAAGCTGCTAGCTAATTTGTTCTTTTAGAAATGCCTTTTTTCTTTCTTTTAAAGCCCTACATCCAAAGCTGAGGAATATTCGTTGAGGAGGAACACATGCTAAGATGTGGGGTCTCATGTATTAGGAAGCTGCCTCAAGGGAGATCTTGCTGCTTGGAGATGGGAAGTCGCCGATAGGCTGGGTCTTCTGCCAACTTTCACCTCTAAACTTGACTTCTGCATTTTGGCCACATCCCCACCTCGCTTTTTGTGACTGAGTGGAATTGTGTCATTTTCACCTGCTTTTCCGGTACGATTTTTTAGGGCCCCTAATGGCAGCCGGTTCATTCCTGCTAATGAAAATCTTGGCATATCACCAAGATTTGTTTCCCTAGTCCAATTCCTCTTGGTTCCTGATGCCAAGAAATTGGGGGAGATGATCATTAAGAACACAATAATGATGTGCTATCTGGATGAAGTGAGGGTGATGTTCTGTAGATCTGTCAGAGAAAAGAGAGAAACAAACATATATATATATGACTTAATCCAATCAGGGAGAAAATAGGATGGAAAAGCAGAAAAGACAAGAAGCAATGATGGTTTCAAATGTTTTCTGTGTCTTTTTCTCTTTTAGGCCAAAGTTACTAAATCAAGACCAATCTAAATGCATATATAATGAATGCAAGGAGATGATGATGATGATGATGAAGATGACAAAAATCTATTGAGCATTTTCCAACTGCCAGGGATCTTGCTAGACACATTAATTGTGTTTCTCATTGAATCCTGAAGCATTTTCAGCACTGTTAACCCCATTTTATGGATGAGAAGAATGGTAGCCCACAGATTTAAACACGTTTTCCCAAGATCACACAACTTGCAAGCATCTAAGCTTATTCATTGAGCTCCTGGCATGTATTAGTCCATTTGCATATGTAATTTCATTTCATTCTCCTAAGAACTTTATATATAAAGCTCTTTGAGATTATGTCATTTGCCCAAGATCACACCACAAGTAGGGAGGCTGTTTGATTCCCAAGCCAAGAGTAATAACATCTGGGGCCCCAACTAAGGTTCAGGTTGAAGGAATAGTCTACAATGATTTCAGCTTACTCAAAA